>NC_140594.1:146650780-147250780 GCF_964204655.1 Triturus cristatus | reverse complement strand
TCTGGTGTGCCATCGAGCCCTCTGGTGTGCCATCGGTGTATGTGCTGCTTTGAGGTGGGCGAGATGCTCTGGTGGAAACCTTATCCCTGGGTCAGAGCTGAAAGATTGGGGTGAGGTTGGATGGTGGGGGCAGAGGCACTTCTGAAGACCTGCCAACTTCTAAAGACTTTTCACGATGTGGGAGGAGGGGCAGGGCTTCAGGGGCAGCGCTCGGTGCCAAGCACAGTCTGAGGCACCTCTACCCGCCTTCAAGCCCACTCTAAAAGCCCTCTAAGGCTGCTGCTGATGTCCTGGGGAGGTTTCATGCTCTGTAATGAGCATGCATCAGCTGAGCTCAGCCTCCACATACAAGATGGAGACCCACTATGTGCAGGGGTTTCCAGCTCACCTTTTGTTACAACATGTGGCATCAGCTCTTCACCAGGGAGATGATATCTTGTGGGACTCGGGGTGCCCGTGTGAGTTGGAAGATCTACTCCTCACTCAAAAATTCAAACACAGCTCCTCCTGGTCAATAAAATTCCTCTTTCTCCCATGTAAGTGAGTGTCTCTTTAAGACAACAATCCAAAATTATCCTTGGTTCTCAAAAAAATCGAGCATTGGCGAGAACTCCTGGGAATTATTCTTGTTAGTACTCATTTTTCATATTGATTGCTAATATAGCATATCACACAGACTGAACTGCCTCTTGAATGATTAATAATATGTAATAACACTTTAGTCAGTGGCTCTAATTCTATAAACCTGGGCAGGAGACATATCTGAGTTGGTGCATTTGCATGAGTTACCTGTGACCTGGAATTCACATACCTTTCGGAAGTGGTGGCTCATCGAAATGAGCTAGCCAGTCATACCAACAGTGGGCCATATATGACGAAGTGACGCAGTGAAGCAAGTCACCTTACTTCGCTGCATCACAGGGAAAGGGCAGGGACGCGCTATATTTATCCCAATATGGTGCATTCCTGTCCTTTCCCCTGTGCTGGCACACAATGGGCTACCTAGCGCCAACGCAGGCACCCTTGCACCGTGGTGCAGGGTTGCCTCCGTTGCATGCAGGATTGTTTTTGTGTGGTAAGGGGCACCTTCCTTCATATAAACCATTCCCAGAGGTCTATTCCTTCCATTCTGCAGCACACATAGAAAGAGGAATTAAGGAGAAGAAATAAAGATATTTCTCCTTATTACGCCCCCCTGGGAATGCATAGCATTTTGGCGCATTCCTAGGTTTACCAGTTCTGGTAAATCTGGGACTGCGTCAAAATCCATGGGAGCACCCATGCAACTCCCATGGAACACCTTCCCAGGGCAAATTAACTCAATGCCGCGATTTGTGCTGCTCTGGGTTACTCCAGAGTTATGATGCCACTCGGGGTCACACAGAGTGGCCTTGCGTGGCTTCATAAATCGCATTTTTCAGTTGTGTCCAGCATGCATCACGTTGCGCGGTTAAAGTGCGACGCAACTGGCCTCATTTATATGGCCTAGTGTGTCTGAAGTCTGTGACACATTAGAAAAAGAAAGATATTGCGAGTACAAATTCGCTATTAAGATCAACGTCCACTATCGCAGACCTGCTTACCTTTCCATGATTCGCTTTGGGAGCTGAGGACGTCGCGGTAGATGCTGACTGCGCCTGTGGAATGGACTTTGATAGAGGTCCTATGTCATAGCTCCTCATACTACTTGTTGTAGACGTAAGACCTGAGAAGCTGGTCGCCGAGTAGGCTCTTCTGAATGATTTGTCTGCAGGACAGGAAGACAGCCTTATATTCCTCGGCGCTAACTTTCTTTTCATCAGAAGAGCAAACTGTTTTTTTTCTTCATTCAGCTGCCTCATTCGACTCAGCTGTTGATGTTCCAACTTTTTTAAAGTCTGAAAATAATTCAAGAAAATCACATTTATACCAGTTGAGGAGAAGCTATATAAAGTACTAGAAATTGTTGCAATGTTTTTACACAATACAGTTGCTGTAGCATGATACATTCTGTAAGTACTGCTGATGGGAAAAAGAAACTAAGAATCATTACAAAACTTAAAGTACTTATCTAAGTGGGCTTTGCTGGTTTTGTGGACTTTTCCTACCGCACAAGGTCAGCCGACCATAAGGTTTTATAATTATTTCCCTAAGGATCCCTCCTTCAGCTTGATCATGCATGTGTGGCAATCACAGTGATCTAATGGAGTCTAATTGTTGTTACTCTGTGCTCACAAACTGCTACGATATATTAGCCATTTTTTTTACATAATTACATTTAACCAGTGGAAATAACAAAGATTTTTTAAGTGTGTGTTTTGCATTAAAAAAATATTATCTTACTACATGACTCGAGAAAGGGATAGGTGAAAAGGTATATCTGAGAAGAGAGATCATTTAATGAATAGTTAATGACCATGCAAAATGTCAACATGTTTCGGACACGGAAGTAAAAGGATTGACATTCCTCAGGACATAAAATTGTTAGTTTACTCTGGATAATTCTAGGACGTTTAGCATTTAGTGGTATATTTATATTTTTACTTTCCTGCGCCAATATATCATTGATCGCAGACTAGATAGCTGATATTGTATTTGAAAAGGTATATGTGTTTAAACCCCATTCAAAAACAAATATCTGGAAAACCACTGCATTTCTTGCCATACCATTTTTTATTATTAACATCTATTGCTAGACACACCTCATACACTCCATTAAGCATACTCCCTATGACAATCTCTTTACAGGAAATCCCAATCTCTATGAATTTGGGTTGCTGCTTTGAAACCTCTGTTCTTTCCTTTAGTTTATGCCTAACACGATTCTTGCGGAATATGATTAACGTTTTTAGTTTGAAATCAACTCTTCCATGGTCACAAGACCCCGGGTTTGCCCACACTTTTATGATTTGGTTATTTAACTCCACTTTTTGATGTGTTCTAATTATTTATTTTTTGCGCATGTTGACACCCCATTCCCTTACTTTGTGCCCTGATAGAAATTTCATTGAGGGCTTGTTCAAAACGTACTGCACACACTGGAATTATGAGTATGATATGGATAGGAAAGGATGGGGGTGGAGATATAAGATGGATACTCCATTCCTACAAGAAGCTGGCATTATTCATTGGAAAATTAATCTGTGAAAATTGGGTACAATTATTTGCACACTTTCAAATAAATCACCGTTAATCAAAGTAGTGTTGTCAGTGGTAAGTACTTATGTACAGGGTAGGGTGACCAGATTCTCAAAACAAAAAACGGGGACAGGTCATAGACATAGAAGTAGGACTACGATTTGCAGTAACCACCGACATAAAAGTAGGACTATTTGACAGATGTGATAAACATAGAAAAAGGACTACGACTGCTCCCTCCAAGACCGAGATGAAGCATTACAGATGACAAATCAGAGGTCTTTTATCGGCAGTAAGCATTAATTCCATTTAAACAGACTTTGCCTCAACATTTGCTTTAGTCCAAGTTTGTTTTCTTATTAGATAAGTATATATATTGGGATTGTTAACTGAACAATAAAGAAAATTGCACAATCGAAGAGGAGTTTGTGCTCTTGTTTTTGCCACGAGGAAGTGAACGAGTGCATCGCTAGCGAGTTTGATAGATATATATATACACACATATACACACACACACATTCTGTCTTCGTCAAAATCAGATACTGCTGTTTGTAGAATACTCCTTCCCATAAAGCACTCCCCCTACGTTCAGCGCAGTTGACTGAAATATAAATAATGTTTGCTTTATTTACGTGGAAACATTTACGCACATTAGCATAGTAAATAGTTTAGAACATATAAGACAGGGCTGGCTTTAGTGCTGGTGGCGCCCTGTGCGACAATGTTTGTTGGTGCCCCCCCCAATGACCACCTCCACCACGGATTCTCTCACTAGCACCCTTTAACAGTGACCAAGTCACCATAACCACACTCTATCAGATGCATTATATATAGCGCCACTCATACCAGTGTAGGGTGTCCAAGCACTTTGCATCACACACACATTACACAGAGACAATCAATCATACGTGTGTAAATCAGTGTATAGGAAATGTTACATAAGCCAAAGGACTGAAAGTGTAGGAGTCACATGTCATCCATACTGGTAGGCAGTATAGTTTAAGAGTGCTTGGTGTGGAGAAGCACAAACGCAGAGTCGAAAAAGAAACAGCATAGTTGGGAGTTTTCTTTAATATTAAGAATCGATTTCTAGCCAGATTAACCCTTTTTGAAACATTAATCAATGTTCTAATAATGTATACCTTGCAGTGTGTATGCAGTTCTAGGATGAAAGTTAATAGCTCACTATTCTATATTAGGACTTTAAGTTATAAATTGCAAGTAGCAAAAAAATGTCTCTTGTGAAAGCAGTAACCCTGCAGATCTGTTTACATCATACACACTCTGTAATCTACTTGGTACACGTTCTTTGCAGCAGGCATATTAACCCTCTGCACTAACTTCAGCCAAGTCAAAACCTCAACTATACAAAATGCTGATCTGTCTCCAGGAAGATAATTAATCACACTCTTGACATTTATGTGAGGCCTGGTAATTGCTGGGGGAAAGAAACGCTACACGGCGCCCCCAGGAAGCCAGCACTGGTGCGGATAAAACTCTCAGGGTTAAAATTACACGTTGCGGGCTTGCAGGCTGGGAGGGCAAGGATTCCTGGATGATGCAGCTCTGATGCAAGGCAGTGTCCCGACGGTGCTGGTAGGGCTGGGGAGGCGTCACGAAGCTGCTGCTGGATTCTGCTGTAGTTTGAGACTGTCCGACCCTCGCTCGCTTTAAGGCAGAGCAGGGTCACGGTGGATTGCGGCAGGCTGTAAAATCAGGGTCATGCCGGTCACAGGTGGTTCTAACCAGCTGCAGGATGACGTCGGTGGCGCTGTGTAGACAAAGAGAAGGGAAATCCCGAGAGAACATGTCTCTCTTCAAAGGATTTCCCTTCCTGCTACAGCGCTCACCTCAGTGACGTCACCAAGCTGTGAAACCAGAGCATGCGCGCAACCGGAACAGTGAAAAACCGGGACATTTCTTTGTTCAACCCGGACACTGTTCTAAAACGGGGACATTTGACTCCATTGGAGTACAGTGTCGGGACACGGGGACATTTCACAAAAAACGGGGACCGTCCGGGCAAAACCGGGACGTCTGGTCACCCTATGTAGTACAGGGGAACACGCTTTCCATTTATGTAAACAGGACACAGAGTGGAGTATAGTCGCCATTTTGAAACTCTGATTTTTCAATCGCTGAACACACAATGCAAACTATAAGCATTCTGTCTACATACTTCTGGTGCATTTTTTGTTAGTTGAAACACTAATTTAGTTCACAGTCATTCACTTCCCTGGGGCTCCCAGACAACCAAAGTGCCATGGGCTTCCGGGATACTAAATGCGTGCTACGTAATATAATAATGACATATTAGAGGAAAGAGAATGTGAAAGCATGTGCCAAGCTGCAAGCCGCTGAGGCGTCGCGGGTTGCTTGTGGTCCCTTGCAGACATGGCCTAGGAGTTTGAGCTAATCTGCTCCTATTGGGTGGGGCCACGGCTCATTTGCATAGGACCAGTCTCTAGTGGCACCGTGAGCAAAACACGCTGGATTGGAATGCGGCCGAGCGTTCTTACCAGTGGCTGACATTAATTCAAAGACTGATCGCATCACTTTTTGTTTTTCTTTCATAACCTATGAATAGCTAGTTTCTGCCATTTTGAGACCGGGTGGCAATCTCATCCGTCTGTGGTTGTCTGATGGTCAGAGTCATAGCCGCAAGGGGTCAGTGTGTCCAGTGTGTAATGGTAGAACTGCTCAGTGATGCTTTTCTATTGGTTTAAAGCAATGACCAGTGGTCACAGAGGTGTGACAAGCGCAGCCGCGCTGTAAATAATCTCCCGAGTGTGATAACTCATACCTCAGCCAGGGCCTGCTCAGTCCGGGTGTCACAGTGCAGAACAGGCCGGTGTATTTCTTACCCCCTGCCAAGAGAGGGAGATGTGTTCCCACTTTAAAACAAACAGTTCTGGGCACGCTCCAGCGAGGACAATCTTCTGGCTCATTCTCAAGTTTCACGCACCAGAAATGCATATCAGCATTTCGAAAGCAGCAAAGTAAGCAAAATCTGTTTTATTTACTCCTCTCTGCACAGTAATCTTGGAATCTTTGACTGCACCCCGTTTTAATGTTTAAAGAGTGATATTCTGTTTTATAACTATATTTACTTTTTAAATGATCACCTTCTTTGTAGTATTCCGCCCATTTATTATCATTGATTGGCTTTGTGGTTTGTAACTCATATTTGCGTGCCTTCTATTAGCTGGCTTCATTTGTTTTAGGTTGTCCAACTTGAATTTGTCCCATTCATGGAGCATCGCCTGTTTACAAAGGCCACCTTGTAATCTCCCACCAGTGCTCCTTTCTGTAAATATGCCTTTAAATGTTGTAATTTCTGGTGCATTCAGAGACAGAGATCAAATGTCATAGTCTGTCAACAGAGGGAGCTTGGTGTTTACTTTTCTTTCTGTGACTTCAAAGTGAGAAGGTTTACATGACAATCATGCTGGTTAATGGGAGTGAGCTGAAGAAGGTTGTACCATGTTATTCTTTTGTAGCACAAAACAACATTTTAATTCTGTAATTGAACTGTGCGGATATTTCAGAATATATCCGAATTAGGAAACCACAAATGAAGCACATGTTTTGTTAATTCTGAATTGATCCACTAGGTGATGACATTTCCACACATTATCGTTTGTGCACTGTATAGTTTCATCAGCAAAACTGTATGTCTGTGCAAATGTAATGGTCATTTCAATTGAAAATATGTTGTCGGTAATGGCAGTGCGTAACCACACCATGCAAACTCCACTTTACGCCAAACCATTATACTCTGTACCACCTTCCCCACTGCACTCTACTCTGCCCCACTCCACTCTACTCCTCTCTGCACTACACCATTCTACTCTATGCCAATACAGTCTATGCCCCTCTACACCACTGCACCCTGCATTACTGCACTCTACTCTACTCTGCCCCACTCCACTCTACGCCTCTCTACGCTACACCACTCTACTCTATGACAATGCAATCTATGCCACTCTACTCTACACCACTGCACTCTACACAACTTCACTCTAGATCACTCCACTCTACTCTACATGTCTTCACTCTACACCACTCCGCTATACTCTGCAACACTGCACTCTACGCCGAGGCACTCTACTCTGTACCTCTCCACTCTACGCCAAGGCACTCTATGCCAATCCACTGTGCTCCACTCGAATCTACTCTGCACCACTGCACTCTGCACCACTCTACTCTACACCACTCTACTCTATGCCACTGAACTCTATGCCACTCTACGCCAATGCACTCTACTCTGAAACAATCTACTCTACACAACCACACTCTACGCCACTCTACTTCAGTCTGGGCAGCTCTACGCCACTGCACTCTATGCCACTGAAATCAATGGTGCAGTACTCCACTGTAAGCCACTTCACTGTACTCTAAAAACAATCTACTCTACACCACTGCACTTTATGCCACCGCACTGTACGCCAATCTACTCCACTCTGCAGCACACATTGAAGGAGCAAAACACCATTAATTATTGTTTTTCTGCAGGAAGGTGTCCCTTCCTGCACAAACACAATCAGGGCCGGCTTTAGGGCAGTGAGAATGCTGTGGGGTGACAAACCTCAGTGGGGGGGCACAATGCTTAGCAATAGCTTATGATTGGAGAGATGAGGGACACTTTTGCCCGTTGGTAGTGAGAGAATCCAAGGAGGCAGTCATGGGGCGTCAAAAATAATTGTCGCACCGGGCGCCACCAGCGCTAAAGCCGGCACTGAACACAATTATCCCTGCAACACAGGCACCCTTGCCCAATAGTGCAAGGGTGCCTGTGTTGGAGCACAGCTGCTTTTTTTTAGCATCTGCACAGGGGAGGGCACATGGGTGTGCTGTGCTTTTGTAAATACAGCAAATCCCTGCATTTTTTAAATGACACATCTCGGCGCAGCAAAATATACCTTTTTATTGTATATATGCACCAGGGTTTGGCAGTATTGTGATGGTGGGTGGCACTGTGGTTCTGTTGGTAGTGGTATAGTGGCGAGGTCACAGAGCAGTGATATAATGTATAGTGATGATGGATGCACACATGCTACTGTGATGAGGTTTAAAGGTGGAGGGTGGTGGCTGCATGATCAAGTAGATAGTATGGTTGTGTGGTGTGGTGGCAGTTTGGAGTGGTGTTTTGTTCTGATGTTGAACAGTGGTGGGCGAACTAACATCATATTTGGTAATGTGGTTGTGTGCAGTGGTAGTGCCCAACTGTGGTGGGAGTGTGGTGCTTTGAAGATATTTCAAGCTGTGAAGTGTACTTACTAGGATGTAGTAGTGTGATGGTGGTGGGTGGTAGTGAGGTATTTCAGTTAGCAGTGGAAGCCTGGGGAGGGTAGTACGCATTGGTGTGTAGCAGTATCAGGGTGCTGGGTGGTAGTGTGCTAAATTTAGGTATTTTCATACAGATGAAAGATGGCAGTGCAGTGGAATGGTTGTATATTACTGTGGGGGCTGGCTAAGGGAGAACTGTACTCTCGTACTTAGGTGGTAGCATGGTCCTGATGGGCTGGTAGTGTGGCAGTATCGGTAGCTTTGGCAGTGCTAGGACGGTAATGCTGTTGTGGGATGGCAAAGCACAGGATTGAAGTGATAGCATCGTGAATTGAATGTGACACACGTGTGTAGTTTTGAAATATAGAAAACCCCCTGCCCATGCCTCATGCATTGCAAGATAACTACTCCAGGTGGGAGGATGCACCACCACATGACTCAAACAGTCCTGTCTGTTGCCTAACCCCCAGCTTGCTTTTATTCCAACACTGTGTTGTGTAGCCTTCAGCAATTTAAAATTAATATTGTACTTTTATTGTACTCCTGGTAAGAGAGAACCCCTCTTTAAGAAAAGTAACGACAAATAATTCTGGCAGACAGCTAAAGCTAATGCTCACAACATTGAAAATAATCACATTATACATTTGTTTTAAAGGTTGAAACTTTGGCTACATGGAATGGGGGTTGAAATTAGGATTTGGAGTATGGCAACAGTGTCAGGTCATAGATACTAAAACTAACACCTCTCAGCAGGAAGTCACTTGTATGAGATGATATATTGCAATAAGAGTAAAGCCAAACAAAATAAAAGTGTATTCATGCTCTGCAGGATTGTAGATGCTGGGCAGGCTGCAAATCAATGTATTTACAAAACTGTTATTCAGGCGCGGCCGGCACAGGTAAGCGTGGTAGGGCATGGCGGGGGCGGGGGAAAGTCGACAGATGACTTGCTAGGTAAAATTAAATGAAAAAACAAATAAAACCACTTATCTTGCGCTCGCTGCATTTTCCGACTCGGCGATGTGGTTTCATTTTTTTTATTTGATTTAATTCTACCCATCCCTTTGTCTGTCAACTCCCCCCTCCCCCGCCCCACAGCTCTTATCTGTGCCGGTCACGCCTGGTTATGATTAACAACTTTTTTTTCATGACTACATAAATTGTACATACGTTGTATTGAACATAAGCACACCGTGCACAAAAAACACAATGATGCACTGAATAAATATTGTGCAGGCTGTGCAAGGATTGCTCGTGTAATTTCCCCATGGGAGTGTCAGAAGAGTACTGAGGACATGCAATGCAAAATTGGTGACCAAGTACACGATAGTGAATGTTCAAAAGGTTTGGCACTTGCACTTATTTAATCACCTACACCAAACATTTCTTTTTTAGCTCTATATAGGGCGAACTCGTCCCCGAGCTATCAGAGCCTTTACATGAGCACCAGTTCAGAGGGGCACGTTCATTTTGTTAATCACTGGGAAATTAAGTGATTTGCCGAGAATCACAGAATGTTGAGCGTCCCTGCTGAGACTCGAACCCGGTTCCCCTGCTTCGAAACTTCCAAATGGTCTTTGCATTGTTCTACTACTGAGTATTGACACCAACAATACCGTGGAAAACAGAGCATTGAGGGACAAAATATTGAAAAGTAAGTGCACAAAGGGGAGTGTAGATTTACTATCCCTAACTCCACATCTGCGCACCTTGAAGATACATGTGCTGCTTAGATTCATACATGTGGAGCTAGGTATAACAAATCTGGACTTACTTACCTGTCAATATTGTTTTTTCGATACTTTGTCTTCGATTTTCTGTCCCACCGAAAGTGCGGTTTCCATATTCGGGGAGCACACCCTTTGCATAGGTTATGCAGGAAAGTGTAGCAAGCCATGTGGTTTTTTTTTAAATGTGACTTGGTAAGGAAAAATGTGTTGAAAAATGTTTTTTTTTAAAATGTGTTTTAGGTCTTTGATAAGGCATGAAATATCTCCAAGGATGAGCATAGCGCTTTGATGAGAACATTTCTTTATTGATGCTGATATTGAATAGGTTTGTAGCGCGCTCGAATGCCCCAAGGTGTCTTGGCGTTGGTGTTCATAAATAAGAACAGATCTATAAGGCAGAGATGATGGTATTAAAGAACCTGCTTTTGTGAAAAGAGCCTTGTATTCCATTGTTTCCTAAACTGCAGGAGGGTCGAGGATGCTTTGCTACGTAAAGGGAGCGTATTCCATAACTTGAGGGTGACATCTGAAAAACCTCTTCCTCCCCAGGCGCTTCCCTTAATTTGTGTACGTGCCATGCATTTAGTATAGCTGGGGCGGCGGGATCTAGTCGGCCTATACCAACATCAGACTTTCCTCAAATAGTGAGGGTGTGTGTCATAAAGCGCTTTATAGGCCAGACGCAGCACTTTAAAAGCCACTCTTTTTTCACACAGGCAGCCAGTGCAACTGCTTGATAGTTTGACAAACTAATGAGTGTTTGGGAATTTTCATCATGAAACGGACAGCAACGTTTTGAAGTGCCTGTAACTTGCTTAAGTATCTTTTTTGGATGCCCAAATAAAGGGCATGATAGTAATTAATCTTTGAGAGCACTAAAGAGATGATTACTATTTTTAATACATCGAAGGGGATAAACTGCATATCTTGTTCAATGTTCTAAGGAGGCAGAGGCATGCAGAAGTAGTTTGATTTATCTGCTCTGAGAGTGTGAGCTTGCTATCAAAAATAATTCCCAGGCTTCTGACCTTAGAGACAGGAGACGGTAAAGGACCTAATTCCTGAGGCCAACTGGTGGGATTCCAAAAAGCAGGGTCTTTTCCAAACAATAGGACAACCGTTTTTTCGGAGTTTAATTTCATAATTATTGAAGCAGAAATATCTCACACGGGATACACTGTAGCACTATTGTATGGTTGGCTAAAATCAGAATGTAGTTTGTAGTATGAAAAATAATAGACCATACACCCCCTTTTTTTTTATAGTTTATACGTATATAACTGTACATATATGTATAATGTGAGGCATAAGGAATTGGAACTAGATCTCCTGATCGTAGTCATCAGGGACTCCCGTCCCAAAGTTCATCTCATCTTGACCGGAGACTTCAATCTAAATCTTCTTCAAACCCCATTTGGAAGTCCCTACAGAAAAATTGCAAACTCCAGGTGGCTGATCCCAGTTCAGGTCATAATATCACAAAGAACCGATGTCACAGGACAGAATCTGACAGCCGCTTTAGAGGGAATGTCACTGTGGGCTCTGAATGGATATTATCCTGGAGATCAATTATTCCGATACCTACACTTCTCCACAAAAAGATCTGCGGTGTTAGACTGCAAGTTCTGTTCAGTTCCACTGATCAAGATGGTCAAGTCGTTCTCCATTATGCTACACTGTGAAAGCGACCATATGCCCCAGAGCATGCCCATAGCCCATTGGAATTAGGCACAGAACATCGTAAGGGCTGCTGGCTCAAGTGGCAAGCACCAAAACTGGAATCGAATTAAATGGTCCTCGGAAGTCGCAGCAAAATACTGGACCTGGAAATCTACTTTATCTACCCAGTCTTCTGCTGTGGCAAACAACGTATGACTGGAAACCCTTGGTGCAGCAGCGTCTCTCTGCCCTTGTCAGCACCCGACCACTGTGCCCAGGATCTAGTCTTTCGGGGCCTACTTTGCCAGGTCCTTGATTTACAAAAAATCTTGAAAAGCTCTTTGAATAAAAAAGCTCAGATCGCTGAAATCTGGATTTAACACATTTTCTCTGGATGAAATCCCCACTTTTCGCAGGTATTACAAAACACGAATTTGGAAAGTGAAACAGAGATATGAGGAAGCACTTCAGTTAGAGCTCTTTATGGCCTGCCGAGCTAAAAACTCCAAGTAGTTCTGGATTATCAATAACCATTTAAATAGAGAAACTGAATTGGTCAAACTATATGGAAAAAATGTCACGGCTGAAAGTTGGACCATGTACATCAGCACCCTTTACAGAAATAAACCGGACAGTCTCAACTTGCCAACCAGTCATCTCAAACTTAATAAGGCACAGAGAAGATCCGAGACTGCTGAAGCACAGTTACCAAGATTCGTTGTCTTTCACAGCCAAAAGCATAGCCATTCTGATTACGAAAAGCCTGTGCCCCTGGACCAAACAGTATCCTTTCCTCGGTCTAGAAACAAGATGTTGAGTTTTGGTTTCGATTGATGGAAAGACTGTTTGGAATCTGCCTCTCCACTGACTCCATTCTCTCGTCCTGGCAAGGATTAATATTGCATCCCATCTACAAAAAAAGGCTCAGTGGCGACCCCGTAGAGCTATTGCCTTATAGCTCTCCTGTATGTCGTAGCCACATACTTCGCCTCGCTACTATTAGAAGATTTGGATGCATGGACTAACTAAAAAAAAATTAATTCCCTTCAACCAACCGGGCTTCCTACCCATGTTAGGCACCACTGACGATCTGGCGGCCATCAGGATGTTGGTCTCAAAGCAGATAACGAAAAAACAGCTCCTTTACTGTAGCTTTTCAGATCACAGCAAGGCCTTGGACTACTCTGGTCAAAGCTCAAACCCTGGGACATTCCTGACCCCTTACTCGAGGGTATTCAATAGCTCTATTCCGAAACTTGGGCCAGAGTAAAACTGGATTACAACTGTTCAGTTTCCTACAATTTAGATATAGAACAAGGCATCAAGCAGGGGTGCATTTTAGCCCCAGCCCTTTTTAATCTGCTCATGTGTGATATGGCACCTGCAATGGACTCGATAATCCGTGACGCACCAAAATTAGCGAATTGACCTATCATTTCTTTTCTCTATGCCAATGATGTCGTCCTCTTAAGCCAAACAGTGAATGGTCTGCAAAGGCTTATTGACTCGTTACATCAGCACAGCAGCACCAATGGAATGGCGGTGAACTTTGAAAAGACGAACATTGTAGTTTGCGGCCGCAAAAAGAACAAAACTGGCACATGGTACCTAAGCAATCACCTCCTGACTGCAGCATCAATTTACAAATATCTGGGATGCTGGTTGGATGATAAAGGTAGACGCTTAACTCATTTAAACTTACTAAAACCCAAAGCCGCTTCACTAAAATTCACCTTCCACACCATCTTCAAAGAACAAAACAACCCACTTTGGAGCCCCTCCTGAAGACCGTAAACGCCAAACTCATTCCTACACTAGGTTATGGCCTGGAAGCTTTCCCGGGGAAACTAGGCACTTTTCTACACACGGCCCAGAGTTCTGTTTTTAGATCATTGTTTAAGCTCCCTCACCACACCTCTGCAGCCCAGATCAGGCTGGGATTCATGCTGTGTAATCAATCAGAATGCCAGCCTCCTCAAATATCTGCACTCAGCACGTGCCGGAAAAGTAGGCACTCTAAAGAATTTAAACTCGCTGGAAGTATATTCAGTGAACAACTTAGCACCTCAAAACCCCCTGAAAGCCTGCCCTTTCTGATGCCCTGGAGCTAAGAAATGCGGCAACCTACTGGAACCAAAAACTTCCTCGCCAGCGTTTCAAACTTGTTATAAACAATGCGCTCCACAAAGAATCCTTTGACCAGGACCGTTGGACCCATAGGAGCAGAAAGCACGTGGACCTTGTATTAGGGAGTTATTATAAGCGAGGAGTACAAAAAGACTTCACAAATACATTTTCCCTGTATCATAAAACCAAGTTTTGCTCTATTCGAATGGGTAACTTCTTCTCGTTAGACCTTCTCCCCATGGTCAATCTGCCCTTCCAGCAATAAGTGCTGCCTTTGTAGATTGACCCAAGAGTCTTTAGCCCGTCTGCTCTGCGTCTGTCCTGTACTAATCGACGACCGCAGAAGATTCCTCCATCATCTACTGTTAAACAAGGGATTTGAACAATACAGGCAGCTGTGGCCATTTTCTCAATAATGACCACACTCAAGCAATCGCTGGTGTGATAACATTCCTGGACTATGCTCTGCCACCGGACGAACAACAATAACAAACCCCCACGCCTGATGAGGTGTGGCAGGGTAGCAGCCACTTGCAAAGGGCCCTACATACAAGACCCAACCTGTTGCATCCGCAGTGTCACGACAGCTGGATACTTTTTCAGACATTTGTTTACACTGCCATTTCACATGCTATCGTGCCCTTAGGTCTTACACTATTCATAGTTTACATCTATTTATAAATTGTCTTTGTCAGCATGAAGTGTTTTATGCCTCTTTTTATGCATGCTGTACAACAGGCAGGTATTTTGTTATTCATTCATTTACATTTACCATGCCATAACCTATTTCTGGCTTAAACCTATTTATGAATTGTGTTACGTTGATTGTCTAAATAAAGTACTATTAAACTTGAAACTTAAAAAATAAGGAATTAAAGTGTTTTGACCGAAACTCCAGTTTTTAGGCTAAGTGCCTTGGGTTGGAGTAGAACACAGGTCTTTGAGATGGAAGGCAAACAATTAACCAATGAAACAAAATCTCCTGTCGATAAATGATTAACATAAAAGGAATTAGTCGTTTACAAGAAATAGCATATAGTTTCTTTATTTTTCATACTTTTATACTTATATAGAGGAAGCACTGCACATAGTCTTTAAGACTGTGGTTAAGAAAATATGCCAATATCAACAATGAACGTGATTATCATAAAGGATAGACAACATTGAGTCGCAGGGGCGGATCCTCCGCTAAGGCGGGGGAGCGTCGCCTCAGTGCTCTCAGAGCAGTGGAAAAGGGAAAAATAAAATGATAATTACAAGGTTATTATAATTTTATTTTTTGTTGCTGTGGGGCTCAGTTGGGGCGGGGCGGGTGGCTCTGGGAGGAGCAATGGACTGTGCACACTAAGGGCACATGACTGCTTGGCCGGTCATCTCGGGCCGGCCAAACAGTTGTGCGCAATTTGCATGTTCCCCACCCAGGCTGCATTACAGCCTGAGTGGGGAAGAGGGACAGGCTCCCTGTCCCAGTCTGGGCGCCGAACCATGGTGCTCAGACCAATCACAACGGTGCATTGCATTGTTGTGATTGGCTAAGGGGAGCCTGTGTGCTTCCGGACTCTTCAGCAACGACGGAGGAGAGACGGAGACGGCCGCCGAGCAAGGAGGTAAGTGTTTTAAAAAAATATTTTGTTGCCCCCGCTCCCTGCCAGCCGCTACTGTTGTGATGTGTACATTATATGAGAACCAAATGCACAGGAGTGCCCATATATATAGACACAGGATGTTCTTAAGTAAAACCCAATTATGCATTCCACAGTTTACACATCTAAATGCATTCCTTTGTGTCACTCAGGCTCTCGCTGTAAACTTTATTGTACTCATGCTTTCGACTGATACTTGGAGTGTATGGTGCGCTTCCAAGCTATCTTGAGATTAATAAGAAACTTCTAGTATTCTCAGGACCTGTTTGCTCTTGAAACATTTCTCAAATTAAAGGAGAATTGCCCTTTGTTAGTATTTCTTTTAAACAACTTTCATAAAAATAATAATGCACACATGAGTAAAATGTTGACCAGGCGTTTCAAGTATTTGCAACTGGCTTCTTAGAACTGAAAATGGTTGCTGGTGTGAGGAACAAGTGTCACACAGGTGGGCACTCGGGTTGGGGGGAATAGTGGGCAGTGGCATAACATAGGCCCCCGCAGCCCCCCTGGTGAGGGAGGGCCCGAGCTACATGGGGCCCACTCAGCACAGTACCCTGGCCTGAGAGCTCCTGACTGAAATCGTCCTACGTCATTACCACAGTGACAACATTTACTACTATCTTGGATCGGGTGGTTCTACATACATTTGAGGGTTTGAGCCAGTGTGAGGTTGCCTTCCCCACTACTAAGCCTTGTTTTATCCCGATTGAGGTGGAATCAGAAGCGGTTGTTGGCACTTACGCTGCTAGCAGTTCGAGCCACTTTGGCACACATAATCTGGGGAAAAGTGGGAAAATTTTGGAGTGTTTTCCTCGCATATGGGGCATCTTTAAGGAACCCTCATTTAAAGTTGGCAAACTGTGTGTGGAGGTTTACCACTTGCCCAGCTGGAAGAACGCTATGCGGTTGATGGTCCTCCTGTGAAGGGATGCTATGCTATTGGAAGTTCTGCTGTATTTGAAGGGTTTTGGTTTAGTTTGTTTTGTTAATCTCTTGTATGAGTTTGTTTTTAAATGTACTGTATTTGAGGGGAGGGCTGTGTTGTCTGTTATGGGGATGTCAGGAATGATGCAACCTCTACAGTTTTTAAGTGAGTTGGGTGAACCAGTGCTACCGTGGATAAGATGGAAGAAGCTTTTTGATTCGTATTTAGTGGACATTGGGGGTGAAAAGTTTTCTGCAAGCAGGAGAAAAGGTGTATTGTTACATAATTTGGGTGTTGAGGGGAGGAATACTTATGAGAGTTTAGATGATTTTCCAGTGTGGTGTGCAGAACGGAACCCCAGTGATGTGTGCGAGATGTCAGTAGGAATGTTGGAAGTGCATTTCGGCACCCAGATAAATGTGGTGTTGGAGCATCACAAATGTTTCGCCCGCGAACAAGGCAAAGGTGGATGCATTGGCAACTTTTATAGCGTGTGTGAGGGATTTGGCAAAGACATGTGATTTTGGAGATGTAACTGATTCATTGATTCATGATCAGTTAGTGCGCTGCACAAACAATGTAAAGGTGCAGGAAAAACAGTTAGCCAAGAGCCCTTGTCTGAAGGAAGCTATTGCCATCATTGAAGGGTTCGCACATACAGCATGTTGGGTCAAAGAAATGCAGAAGGATGATCACCCTGAGGAAGGGGCTGTTTCCAGAATTTTAGCCACAAAAAAAGATGACATGAGTGTGAAAGAGGTTAAGTCTAAGTCTGACAGCAGTAAAGTTAAGTACTATCGGTGTGGTAGTGTGCAACATACGGCGAACTATCCAAACTGTTTTGCAAAGAATGAGGTGTGATGTAAATTTGGGATGAGGGGACACTTTGCCTGGGTGCGCAAAGGCTTTTCTGAGATGTGGAGTGAGAACAAAGTGGTGAATCCGGTTGAGGAAGCTGATGAAGGAGTCAGAAATTTGGTATTTACTGTTACAGATAAGAGTATGGATGAGGTAATCACTACAGTGTGAGGGGTTGATTGAAGGCAAAGTGTTGACAGTACTGGCGGAGTCAGGGTCACCTTAGACTTTAGTGGGTGATCGTATCTGGGAGAAGGTGTTTGGAAGTGAAGGAATTGAGCTCCTTGAGTCGGATATCAAGCCTTTTGGGTATGGTGGTGTGATGATTAAGGTTATGGGTTATGTCCCCATGCTAATAGGTTTCAAGGGGAGGAATACCTAAAGGAAAAGTGTACGTGGCAAAAAGAGGTGATTTTTTGTGGCGGTGGAGGCATCAGAGAGATCTGGGCATCACTTTAAATCCCAACGCACGGGAGCAGGTGATGTTGGTGGATTGTGGATATTGTGTCGAAATTTCCTGAGGTTTTTGATGAGAAGTTAGGGAAGTTGGAAAGTTTTGAACATTGTATTGTGTTGAAAGGAGGAGCAAAACTGGTTGTACATATGGTTAGGGAAGTGCCACATTTGATGCTGGATCCATTAAAAGAAGAATGTGGCAGATTGCTGAAGTTGGGAGTGATTTAGGAGATTTAATCCTCGGAATGGCTTGCTCTGGTGGTTTTGACTCCCAAGGATAATGGTCGTAGCTTGAGAATGTGCATTTATTTGATGGACCTGAATAGACATATTTGGGTTGACAGGCAACCGTTGCCGAATATTGGATAGGAGTTATCTGTGATGCAGGGAGTGCGGTTCTTTAGTGTGATGGACCTCTCAGCCGCCTATCACTAGGTGCCTTTGAGTGAGGAGTTCAAACATCTTACCTCTTTTGTTACGCCGCTGGGGGCTTACAGGTTCGTTTGTATGCCTTTTGGACTAGCCTTGGCATGTTTCCAGAAGGTGATGCTGAAGGTGATGGAACGGATTGACCAGATCAAAGTATTTCAGTATAATATCTTGGTCTGTGGTAGGGCGTGAGGAAGAACATGATTGTAAGTTGTTTGATGTGGTTGGTTGTTTGCAAGATTGTGGTTTGACAGTAAAGAAGGAGAAGTGTAGGTTCAGGGTGGCTTCAGTATCTTCCTTGCTTCATACTATATCGAGTGATGGAATTAGTCCTAAACTTTATCTGGCAAAGTCCATTGTTGATGCACCTGAACCAACCTGTAAGAATGAGGTACGCTCTTTCCGTGGGCTAGCTGAGTATTACCACATTTTGTTCAGACTTTTGCATGCATTATTCAGCCTATAATGTCTTTATTGAAGAAGGGTAAGAAATTTCTTTTGATGTAGGAGTGTAAGAGTGTTTTTGTGCTGGTGAAAAGGAGCATTGGGAATATGCATACGCTGGGGCATTTTGATATACATAAGAAGACCATCCTAACCACAGATGTGAGTTTAATAGGTTTGGGTGCTGTGCTGTCACAGATCGTTGATGGAGAAGAGAGGTTAGTTGTGTTTGCCTCAAGGTCGCTGAGGGGTGCAGAACAAAACTATTTGGTTGTGGAAAGGGAGATGCTTGCGTGTACTTGGGGCATTTTGCATTTCAACATCTACCTGTGGGGCCTACCTTTTGTGATACGGACAGATCACAAACCCCTTTAAGTGTTGTTCCCTTGCAAAGGTAGTGAGAAAGCTGCTTCTCGTATTAGCAGGTGGATCGAAGGGGTGAGGGATTACAATTTCCAGGTGGAATATCTGTGCGGTTCTCACAACTGGACCATAGATTGTTTATCACACTTGTCTGTTGGGGGGGTGCAAGGAGGAGGATGAAGAAGCTGGTATACTGTGGGTACAAGAGCAAGCATTGACTAAGCCGGTAGAGAAGGATGTCACCATGGATGCTTTGAAAGAATATGCTGTAAAGGGATGGCCAGAGAAAAAACTTTTGGAACACGAGGTGGAAGGTTTCTGGACTGTGCGTGATGAATTGTTGGTTGTGGAATGGTTGTTATATAGAGGGGAGAGATTGGTACCACCAGGACATTTAAGAGACCAGCTTGTTAATTTGGCCCGTGAGGATCATTTGTGCAGAAGCAGGACCAAATCTCAGGTGAGAGGGTGTTACTGTTGGCCTCGCATGGATCACATGGTGGAGAAGGTGGTGATGGAGTGCGTTCAGTGTGCACATTGTGACAAAGCTAAAGTCACCAGAACAGTTCCCCTATCACCTGTGGAGGTGCCTAATCAACCTTGGACAAAGGTGGCTGTGGATATAGTGGTGCCATTCAATTTTCTCTCTCAAGTGAAGAGGTTTGCTTTAGTTCTGGTGGATTACACGTCCAAGTTGGTTTCAGCAGCGTGTGTTAAAGAGGTTAACACTCAGACGGTGATTGAGTTTTTAAAGTAAGAGTTTGTAAAGGGGCGTGTGCCCGAATGCATAGTCACTGATAATGGTGTACAATTTGTGTCCTCGCAGATGGTGGAATTCTTGAGTGATATGAGTGTCAAACATTGCAGAACTGCACTTTATTCACCACAAGCCAACGGACCAGTGGAGAGCTTGAATAAACTGATGAAAGCGTGTAGTCAGCAGGCAGTGTACAGTGGAGTTTCCTTGAAAGTTCTGTTGAGAGAAAAGTTGTGGGTTCATAGAACCGCTCCAAATGCCAACACTAATTTTACCCCGTTCAGTGTATTGAGGGGGAGAAGTGGTGTCACAAAAATAAATCCATAATGGTTAAAAGGTTGCGCACTGGAGGATAACGTGTAGAGTGACGATGTGAAGGGGAAGATTGCCGGGCATTAAAGGAGAGACAAGGAAAGGTTTGATGCAAAACATTGTGTAAAAAAGATCTTGTCGCCTGTGGGAGATGAAATATGGATTAAGAAACCCAGGTTCCATTCCAAAGGCAGAGGTGGTTTTGTGGGACCATTTTGTATCACAGAAGTGAAGTTGAATGTGGTGGTTGTGCATACTGGGGAGTGGTAGAGCATGTCCAGGATGGTGAAGAAGTGTGGAGTGGATAGTAGTTTTGTGCTGGACAAGGAAATGGGCACTGAAGTGATGGTGTTGTCAGATCACATAGAGCAATGCAAGCTCCTGTGTGGATGAAAGACTATTGTAAAAACATAAGAGTTACAGCCACACATTTTTGTTAAGTCTGCGCTACTTATGTGCAGATTTCTTGTGCGATGTTTATGTCAAAATGTTGTATATAAATATTGTACCTTGTGCATCATCTTTTACATTATTACTGATAATGTTGGCTAATTTCGTACATGTTTTTTTGTTATTATGCTGTTTTCTCCTTTGTTGGTAAAGAAAGGGATGTGTTGTATTCACGGCTTCATTTTGTCCACTCCTTGCGAGTGGATTGCTATGTGGCCGCTTAGTTCTGGGGAGGAATGTTAGGCAGTGAGCAGTTGGTGGTGGCGATGGGTGGAGAGGACCGGTTTGGTGTTGTTCCATTGTATTATTAAACCCACTTTCAACTCAACCTGAGTCTATGGTGAATTCATCCCGAGTGGAGCATAGCACCCTGGGGACAAGAAACTGCTGAAGATGGAGGGCAAAGAGGAACAGAATGTGTGAGGGGACACAACAAACTACTGCAGATGGAGGGAAGGAAGGAACAGAGAAGGTCAAGAGGACAAAAACTGCTGAAAATGGAGAACAATAGGGAACATAGAAGGTATGGAGATGAGAAATTGCTGAAGATGGAGGACAAGAGGGAACAGAGTGAGAGGGACACAACAGACTACTGCAGATAGAGGGAACGAGTGAAAGTGAGGGAACAAAGAGGTTGAGGGCACAACAAATTACTGCAGATTGAGGGAAAGAGTAAACATAGTTGTTGAGGGGGCACAAGAAACTGCTATAGATGAGAAGGGGTACGAGAAAGGGCGAGGGGTTCAACAAACTGCCATAGATGGAGGGCAAGAGGGTACAGCATGTCCCCGAATTGGAGAACCAAAGACAGCCCTGACAAAAATACTTGAACCAGCTCCAACCCTTCAGACTTCCATCCATTCTCACTCTCTCCTTCTTTCCTCTCTCTCTCTCTCTCGCGCCTCTATATCCAGCCCACCCGGGAAATGCCCTGTTGAATAAAAGGCCTATCCGGCCCTGACACAGCTTTCGTGTGTGCTGAATGTCGACCCAGAACCTGCTCTCAGATTAACTCTGAGCATGACGCCTGCTCTGGCGCTAACCACCATCGACACCGTACCTCATATGTTAAAATAATGACCGGAGGCAGTAGGGCAGCTCTAAGACTTACGACTGCAGACACCAGCCCTGTGCTGGGATTAATGGCTGCAGGCATTGTGTCAGCTCTTTGGTTACAGGCTGCAGGCACAGCAGCTGCTCTCGGCACAATGACTACAGAAAAATGCCTACTGTGAGTTAATGGCTGCAGATGTGCAACTTGTTATGGGGTAACGACCCAAGGTACTGCCCATGCTCCAAGGTCAATTATAACAGGCACAAAACCTGTCGAAATCGAATAACTACAGGCACAGTGCCTCATATGGGTCCAATCACTGTAGACAAAGTAGCTGTTTTGTGGCTAGCGACTACACACATGGCGTCTGCCCTTGAAGTACTGACTACACACACATAGTACCTTCTCTAGGTTTGCTGACTACACACACAGTCCCTGGTCTAGGATTACTGACTACACACACAGTGCCTGCTCTAGGATGACTGACTACACACACAGTCCCTGGTCTAGGATTACTGACTACACACACAGTCCCTGCTCTAGGATGACTGACTACACACACAACGCCTGCTCTAGGAATACTGACTACGCACACAGTGCCTGCTCTAGGATCACTGATTAGGCACACAGTGCCTGCTCTACGATGACTGACTACACACACAGTGCCTGCTCTGGGATTACTGACTAAGCACCCAGTACCTGCTCTAGGATGACTGACTACACACACAACGCCTGCTCTGGGAATACTGACTACACACACAGTGCCTGCTATAGGATCACTGGCTACACATGCAGTACCTGCTCTAGAATGAATGACTATACACACAACGCTTGCTCTAGGACAACTGACTACACACACAGTGCCTGCTCTAGGATGACTGACTATGCACACAGTGCCTGCTCTAGGATCACTGGCTACACATACAGCACCTGTTCTAGGATCACTGATTAGGCACACAGTGCCTGCTCTAGGATGACTGACTACACACACAGTGCCTGCTCTAGGATGACGGTCTACGTACACAGTGCCTGCTCTAGGACGACTGACTACACACACAGTGCCTGCTCTAGGATGACTGACTATGCACACAGTGCATGCTCTAAAATCACTGATTAGGCACACGGTGCCTGCTCTAGGATGACTGACTACACACACAGTGCCTGCTCTAGGATCACTGGCTACACATACAGTACCTGTTCTAGGATCACTGATTAGGCACACAGTGCCTGCTCTAGGATGACGGTCTACGTACACAGTGCCTGCTCTAGGACGACTGACTACACACACAGTGCCTGCTCTGGGATTACTGACTACACACCTAGTACCTGCTCTAGGATGACTAACTACACACACAACACCTGCTCTAGGATTATTGACTACGCACCCAATGTCTTCTCTAGGATTACTGACTACACACAGTGCCTGCTCATGGGCTACTTGTTCTGGGGCTGATGAATGCCTGACTTGGGTGTGATAGCAACAGGTCCACAACTCACTCTGCCTGTAGTGGCCACAGTCATAGTGCCTAGAGTGAATGATTACAGGCACTATGCCTGATCTGTAACGAACATTATGGGCACAGTGCCTGAGCTAGGTCTAATGAACTATCTGTGCAGGTAGTGCCTACGGGTACCTGATCTGGGCCTCAATATTATACAGGATTAGCACGTGGTCCAAGTCTAAATCACGTGAAGATGTCTTTTTTCCAATTTAAAATTGTTTTGGAAAAGGGTATTCCGTGTGTGTAAAATTCTCCTTCAAATTTCAATCGAAATTCAAGAGAGCCTTGGGGAATACAAAATGATTTAGATAACTGTACGCATTTTATGTCAATACATATTTTACTATGGCAAGCATGACTCCAGTACAAGGTCATGAGGGTTCCCCAGTGGCCAGCTTTTCAGCAGGCTAAAATCCAAAACTGCTAGGATAGCATTTTGAGTTATTGTGTGAAACAATTGTTTGTTTTAAACATCATCGATAATCAGGCTCGTCGGACAAAATGTATATATTAGTCTACACTCTACTGAAGACACAGGAAATCAAGAGCTCCAACCTAACACAACTAATGCACAAAAAGAAAAAAAAAGTATTACTTATTTATTAACAATTAACTTCTTATCAACCTCTAATCAAGGGTTCTGGAGTAGAGTGATACTCGCAGTAAAGCGCTTTGATGCCTCGACAGGGATAGGAGGCGCTATATAAATACCATTTACAATTATTATATTTTTTAACTTCATTATTTTAGAACTGGAAATATATTGTTTTTGAAGCGCTCGCGTGAGGACAATTCATAGCCCATACATTCATATACGACAAGGAATTAGAGGGCTCACCGCCGTTAGATGCCTTTGCTCTTTCAGAAATTGGTTAGTGACCGACTGGGATGCGGTCATCAGATCCGACATGCAGAGGGTGTAGAAGGGGTCACTCTTGTAGAGGAAGGATAGCGCGACCCCAGGATTGGCGTCCATCTTGGAGGAGAGATCGTCTCCCACTACCACCGGCACCCCAAGTGGAGCGGAGATCTGGGCCCCCAGAGCATCCCACCCACGAACAAACACCACAGGGCCTCCCCTTTCTGCTTGGTTGACCAGGCTGTGACTTCTGAACAGATGAGGTATCTTCTCACGGGGAGATGTGCGCGAGGCTCCCCCTCGGTTGGTTTGAGCCAGCTGGAGGGCCCAGCACCTCCCTGGGAAGTCTGCTGGGCTTTCACAGCCGAGCTAAACATTTACCCAGTCCTTGGGGGGTCACGTTATCAAAGGAGCGATTGTCTAGGACAATGATCTGATTGCACAAAACTTCCACATCAGTTCTTAAGTGCTCTGGAAAGCGCTGATTGAGAAGGGGCTGCGCTCGTGACATAGGCGGGTACGCACGTGCAGAGTGGGATGTTCGCCCGGAAGTGAGCAAACTTCGAAAACTTGGCAAGTGTCAATTAGCCCGAGTAAACATTAATCAGGCCTTCATCCCCAACGCCGACCTGGCTACAGATAACAACATCACCTGGTTGCTAAGGACACGATATGATGCTGTCTGGAAGGGAGCTCCGAGAATGCTTAGAAGGCGTGAGAATAGTATTTTTGGAGTTTGACACTTGGAGTTGCTAGAGCAGCAATATCCCTGCACCAGCCAATTCAGAGTGCATTGCTGGCCGCACAGACACACGCATTGCTACTTTGTGTGTTTGTGGCCGGACATTCACAAGAAGTTTCTTTGTGAGCGCAAACAACAGAACACATAGTGTCATATTTTGCATTAGTTGCAGTACAGCCAGAAGAAGTGCTCTTTTGTGCGTTGGGTGTGGTACACACACCGAATGCTGTTTTGTGCATTAGCTGCAGTTTAGACATGTCATTTCGTGCACTAGCTACACAGCGCATCGTTTAGTGCATTCGTTGCAGTAGTTCCCCAAGTAGGTTTTCACAAATGCAGTAGTAGTGGTCGTTGGAGTGCACAGGCCAAAGTCCCACTCTATTTCAAAGTTTGTGCCAACTCCTAGAGTTTCCACTGCTCCCAGAACTCTATCCTCAATACGGGAACCCACGGCATGTCAAGTAAGACGTGATATCAATGAATTAAAGCTATCAGAATTGAAACATTGGCCCTGGTGCATCCCAGACAATTGCCCTGAGGAAGTCCCTTTAAGGGATGAAACGTGTTGGCTGGATCTGCCAAAGTAAAGTGATGTTGTGGATTGAATAAAAGATCTTAAGATAAGATATGACGCCTGATAATTTATTAAAAGGCTTGGTATATAAGGAATAAGAGTGATTATAGCCACTAAATCAATTGGCCAGCTGAAAAGAAAAATATTATATTGTTGCCCTCCTACTTTGGAAAAAGCTATAGTTCCACAAATAGTGTAATTCTGAACACTTGTTGCAGCACAAACACAAGCAGTACCATTTTGTGCATCAGTTGCTTGTGGTGCTTTCATAAATAGTACCCTTATGTGCATTAGTGTCTTTTTGTGCATTTGGTGTAATGGGTCACAAGATGTGTCATTGTGTGGGTTACTTGCCATGCAGGCACGAGTAGGGTCCTTTTGTGCATTGGCTGCAGTACTTCTAAAAGTAGTGTCCTTTTCTGCACTACCTGCATGACCAAAACAAGTCACGTCATGCTGTGTAATCGCTTCAGTATATTTATCGCCCTGCCCTTATCTGCAGTACATGCGCAATTAGAATCCTTTTGTGAATTAGTTGCAGTAGAGTATGAAGTAGTGTACATTTTGTGCATTAATAAAGGTAGAGGCCTAAGTACTGTCCATTTGTGCACTAATTGCAGTAAATCTACACAAAGTGTGATGCAATGCATTAGATAAGGTATACACCCGCACTATGGGGCATATTTATGAAATTAGTGGTGCATGGCAGCACAGCAAGTCACCTTGCTGCGCTGTCCTGCATCACTGGAAAAGGTCAGGAATGTGTCATATTTATCCAATACGAGGCATTCCTGTCCTTTCGCCTTGCGCTGGCGCCATTTTAGCAGCCTAGCGCCAACGCAGGCACCCTTGCACCACGGTGCCAGGGTGCCTCAGTTGCATGCAGGATTGCTTTTGTGCATGAAAGGGCACCTTCCGGCACAAAAATAATTCTGCGAGGCATTTTCCTCTTTCTATGTGTGCTGCAGAATGCAGCACACATAGAAAGAGGGGACAACGAAGAGAAATAAAGATATTTCTCCTCCTCACGCCTCACCTGGGCAGGCATGAGATTTTGGTACATTCCTAGGTTTACTAGTCCTTGTAAATCTGGTAATGCATCAAAAACCATGGGAGCTGTGTAGGAACACCCACTGCAACGCCCATGGAATGTCTCTCTTGCGCTTTGGAAGCCACCCAGCGATTTACGTTGCGTTGCCTTACTCCTGATATTTTAAGCCATTTAAAGCCACGCAAAGTGGCTTTTCATGGCTTCATAAATCTGTCTTAGAGGCATGTGTGGTGCAAATGTGACGCAAGCCTCTCATAAATATGCTCTATGTCTTTTTGGTGCATTAGTTGCAGTACAAACATATGTAGTCACATTGTGTGCATTAGTTTCATAATAGATACAAGGAATTATGTTTTGCGCATTAGCTGCTGTTCAATCACAGTGTAATTCCTTGCATTAGTTGCAACACTGGCACACATATCACAATTGTGTATGGGTTGTAGTATTCCACAAGTAGTGTTCTTTTGAGCATTTGTTGCGGTTCAGACACACACGTGTCCTTTTGTGCATTGGCTGCCGCGATGTTATCCAGTGTGTTATTGCACTACGTTCAGGAGTGTCATTTTCTTCATTAGTTGCAGTACATCCAGAAGGAGTACTATTTTTTTCATTTCTTTCACAGTACAGACACAAATAGTGTTCTTTTGCCCAATAGCTGAAGTGAAATCCTATGTAGCTTGGTACTCCAGAACCCAAGGTCAGTGAATAATATAGTGGTTAATATAGTGATAATGGGTTAACGTTGGTTATTTGCATTATTCTGCACTGTAAAGGAAACTCTTACATTACATTACATTACTCTTACATTAACTCCACGTACTTTGTGGAATATCACATTAATGGGAGTGAGGTGTGATCATTAGAGGGGGCCATGTGAATTCCTGCAAATGATGGCGGGATGAATAGATGTTCATGTAAGGGTTTACCAGGTCTTGGCTCACAGAGATTGTTAGCTAAAAATCACAAGATTGGATAAATGTGGCAAGCGGCAGCCATACTGTCCTGTAGAGCAGAAAATATATATTTCCAGAGCTGCTCACCACACCGTGTACAGTAATTTGGCCGCATATGGCAGTCACTCTTTGACAACGTGCATACTCACTAAAGCTTTAACTGTGCCTTCATTCTGGGTAAAATGTCTGAAAATAAATGCCACTACAAGCAGGGCCCTTACAAGGAAAATATAGAGGTTTTCTTTGCCTTGAGCCCATCCTTTTAAATGCTTGCACCCTTCCCACTAAAGGCTAAGGCTGGATAATTTACAATGAGGCAACTAACTGGGCTGCACCACTAGGTGGCGCCAGATGCTGCACCAGTCTGCTAAAGGAAACCTATTTCTTATGGAGAACATTTGTTCTACTTAGAACGACTGACTAGTGTGGCCCTGCATGATTAGATCTCGCCTAGGCAGAGCGCATGCGCTGTCTTTCTCGAGACATCTAGTAATCTACATGCGAGGGGAAACTCTGCCTATAACTTGGTAATTTGTCGCCGCTTGCCATTAGTTAACTTTTTTTTTTTTGTTAGTGGGCTTGTTATTGGCCCTTCAGCCAATAGGTAACTTCTGGTGATTTCGGAAGCAGCACCACCTAACTACAGTCTCCTTACGCTAACACAGCGTATTTAAAATAGTGTGCATTAACATGTGCGCGTTACCTTACATGCGCCAAAAGTTTGACGTGCGTGCATGCGGCTTGTGCAGTAAGTATGGCTCTCTCGCGGCTCCGTTGTTAATGTGAGCAGTGTTCATTACACAGCGCCTGCCGCCCTGGACTTGTGGCTTCCCACCACTGTAAATGGCATGTTTCCATTGCCAGTAGGTGTGACTGTACTTACCAGCAAGCCGCCCCCCACCTCAGTGCAATTACTTTTCAGCTGAGGTCCGGATAATTCCTTTCTGCGTCTCCAGAGAAGCATTCTGTGGTAAATGTGGTCAATTTAATCACGAGCCTTGTTTTCTCAAATGTAAAACAGAAGGGATGCGATAATAGGCGAAATGGTATTGCATTGAAGATGCATTTATGTAGCGCTTCGTACCGCTGACTCAATGTTGGGACGCTTTCACAGAAAGGGTAGCACGCTGCTCCATATGTCAGCCATCACACACCAGATTGGGTTTCCTGACGAGGCGGCGAAGGCCCAAAAATAATGTTGCTATATAAGTATACTGGCAAATAAACAATACAGTGTCACAACTAAGAGGCATGATTCCATATTACAATGGCCATCCGTTCAATGATCTCATAATGGGGCTAAAAATCCAAGCAGACATCATCAAACAAAGGAACATTTTACAATGCTTTTTGCTACTGATTGCTTGTGATGCAAAACGGGACAAATAGAACTGTTCTTTTCGCTTCCTTGGATGTATGTGTTTATGTGCTGGTAGTTGTATAGCGCAAACTTAGCTCAAGAGCAACAGAACCGTGAACAAGGGCATGCCCCCTGGGAATGCAATAATTGAGAGAAGGTCAAATGTGTGCACTGTCAGGTCAGCAGAGGTGGTCTTTTAAGATGTGTGTCTTCAGTTTTTTTTTTTAAATGTAGCAGGGTTGGCACTGATAGGATATCAAAAAGCATTTGCAATGCAATAGGTCTCGCATTTACACGAGTTTAGGCTATTGCCATTGTAAATGACAAAGCCTTTTATTTATGTTTTGAAAACGAAAACAAAAATAAAAGGCATTGTTATTTGCAATTTCAATGCTCAAAGTAGCGTAAATTTTCAAAACCAACACATACATAAAAGGTTTGTCATTTACAATACCAATAGCTCAAACTTTTGCAAATGCGAGGCCTTTTGCATTACAAATGCTTTTATTTTTTTACCCAGGCCCCACAAAAGCTTTTGATACACCGATTTACTCTTCGATTAAAACCTGAACAGCTGCAGCTTGTGCTTGCACCTTCATTTCAGCGTGAAACCCATTGATAAGGATGTGATTGAGCGTGTCTCTATTAACATGTGTGTAGCCAAACCTGCTACTTTAATTCTAGGTTCTCTGCTGAAAGGGCCACTGGCTGATCATCCTTGAAAATGTGAACAGCACAGCCCCCTCTTTGGATCTTCTCTCTGAGGCCACTGGTCTGTGCCATCGTTTATTATGTTCTTAGATAGCCATAATGATGGTTGGATTTTTTAATGTTCAATATCACTCAGAATAATGTGTAAAAAACACAAACACGGAGGAAGACAACTTTTTTGGCAAGTGGCCGTTCTTTTCTTAGCCGGAAGTGCAAATCTACAACAGTGCTACATAGCATTCCTCCTGGCTCCTTGTCATCAGGATACAATTTTACAGTAACCACTTTTTCATATGACAAACTGGTGTATTCTGGGAGATGTAGTCTTGGTTTGCTTACATTGAACCAATAAAACCAACGCCCTAGATGTCAATGATATGAAACAGAGAAGCCCAGGGCATTAAATAGAATGTACTGGCACTCAATGTCAGCAATGTCTCCAGGCCTGGATGTTCATTTATTAAAACAGTGCATTCTGGGAGATTCCGTCTTTGGTAGCTTTACATCAACCAATTAGACTAAGGCATTTGGTGACAATGATTTACAAAAGGAAAGTCCAGCAACAGAATTATATATATTTTTAAAACTTTTTTGATTAGAATTTTTCACAACCATAAACTACGTCGGGGACCTGTACGTAATATGATACAATTAAGCTATAGCAGTCAAGATTGGAATGCGGTTTCACATCGTCGGTCATGCAGATACAATTTGGAACATAAGTGAAGTAAACAAGTTAATACCCAAGTTGGGGTTTGCCGTCCCGGTTAATAATTAGACATCTCTCCCTAAAACAGCGTGGCCTAGTCTTGAAGGAGCTTACCTCGCTGTCCATGGACCTTGTTATGTTCTGGGCTCTAGGCTCGCATGATGTAGGAAGGACGACACGGACTAGGTAATGTGGTACTAACAATTAGCCACAAGCACGTGCACTCGGGCTCTTTTATTTGCGGGGTCATCTGATTGGTGACGCCCGTGTTGAATGGGTGAGGGGGTGTGTGTGTGGGCCAGCCCTTGGGGGAGTGGCTGGCAGAAATACTATACTGTGTCCAGCAGGAAACAACATTCCTCCCAAATTTTATTAAAACGAAAAATAACAAACAAGAGGCCAACCTATGGGAAGGAATGAGAGAAACGAACTAAAATAAAGGAAGTCTCACAGTTCAGAGATGTAGCTCGCAGGACAGTGGTGGACAGGTGCAGCTGGGAGCACCCGGGGCACATGGTCATCTTTTAACCAGGCATATCTGGACACGAACACGGTGCTGATGAAGTCTGGACCTTTCAGCTTGGCGCCAGCTGAGTGATAGTCCACCTAAGTGATGTTCATCGGTCCAGCATACTCTTGCTGTGAGGCAAATAGTGTCTTGTTCAAAATAGGTGCATCAGGAGCGTAAGGGGAGTCCATTGCAAAGGACCGGATGGTTATGTCGCTTGATCCTTTGACGACAGTCTTGGCATCCTGTGACCTGTTGAATTCTCGGTTGTATGGCCTGGCTGCTTCCTGGAATCCATTGGTGGGGCAAAGTAAAAGTCCATCTCTCACGCTCTGGGAGGCCCCTTGGATGAGTTGCCCTGGGACTGCATATGGGCTCTGACTCTGGAGCCACCACCCAGTCACTCGTGCAAACTTCAGGGGTGGATGTGTCTTAGTCAGAACCTGCTCTCTCTACCAGGATTGGGACATGCGCCAGTTTCACAGATGGTCACTGTATCTTCAGGTCGTCGCTCGGTATGGCAATGGTGCAGGACTCATCGTCATACTTGACGCTCGCGGGATGGTAGTGATGCACATGATAGATGATGGAGTGGCTGTAATGAGACAACTGTACAACAGGTGGTGATGACTGGCAGTGATTTGGGGTGACTGACGGACCTTTGCCGTCATGATACTCATCGTACGCTGGGTGCAGCTCTTCTTGTTTGGCATGTGTGTGCGCAAACAGGGATGCCCTTTCCTTTGAGGAGCCGGCGACAGGTGGATGACGGTCACTATGAAGAATGATGTCACCGCACCCCAGTGGCTGTCGTATCTTAGAAGGTGCACTCAGGTGATGGTGCGAGTACTCGTTCTGGTCCCCTTTTGTTTATTTCTACTGCACACTTGTTGTCGTCTGTTTTCCTGGAATAGGACTGTCACCGTCTTATATCTCTCCACTCCTTATTTTCTCTGAAATGTGGCGAAAGGCCACGCAAGGCAGGTCGCTTTTTGCTGCAGTGGTGTCTTGCTGCAGGAGTATCTTGCTGCAGTGGCATCTTGCTGCAGTGGCATCTTGCTGCAGTGACATCTCGCTGCAGTGACATCGTGCTGCAGTGGCATCTTGCTGCAGTGACCACGCAATGCAAGTCGCTTCAACACCTGCTCTGAAGAGTGGTGAAAGGCCACGTAACGCATGTTCCGTCTGTGCATGCTCTGAAAATGTGGCCAAAGGGCCACGCAATACAGGTCGCTTCCACACCTGCTCTGAAATGTGGTGAAAAAAGCCACGCAAACTCACAGGGACCTCCTGCTCACTCCGTCGTGTTCTCTGGGCTTCGCATTTTCTCTCGTCACGGACCACTCACCGGTCTGGTCCTGTCAAATATGACTGGGCGTCTTCCTGCCTTTTCTCCTGTCACGGACCACTCACCTGTCAAATAGGACTGGGCGTCTTCTCAGGTGCGTCAGCCATTTCAGGGACGGCAGTGGCGGTAGATGTGTTTTGATGGATCCATACTGTAATGCCTTCCATACCCTTATTCTCCTTGACAGAGTATTCCGGCTGTAATTTAGGATCGTTGTGGGAGGTAAATATCTCCCTTCTCTTGCGTCAGTTGTGGCGGCGCGCCACTCGGAGTGCAGGAATCTCCTCATGCCTGTAGTGGACGGCTGCCCACCAGTCTTAAGGCAGTTCGGAGGCGCTTTCTGAATAGTTTCTGGCCCACTGCTGGGCGATGTTGTTGCAGGTGGGGTGATCACGATCTCTCCCCTTCCTGCGTTCGGGCCACACGGGGCCTCTCTCCCCTCTGGGGATCTCCTCGGTGTATTGCAGATGGTGGGTAATCTCCCTTCCGCCTATTCTTTGCCCCAGGGCATTGCTCTTGCACCTGAGGCTGTACCATCATAGCGTTGGATCCTGCTGTGTTCTCCGGATGCTTGGCAGGGTCGTTAATTCCTTGTGAAAGTTCTCATTGATGGCCCAACGATGGCCTTTCAGTGCTGGAACGGCTGGCTGGCAGGCACAGACTCCTTCATGCAGCCATTCATTGTCAATGGGCCCTAGTGAGTACTCGCTCAGTCTTTCACATATGTTGCACAGGTTGCCACTTCTCTCTTGTGTTTTCTGCCACTGATTATAAAGAGGTGCTCCTCCGCCTCTGTGGAGCAGTAGCCTCCCCGCTTATCTATGGGGAGTACTAGCGGTGCAAATTCAGAGTCTTGAAAGGGGTGCTGTCTGCTGACACTCTGCCTGTGACGTCACTTTTGCTGTGGCTTGCAACCAGGACTCAATCTGTATGTTACTTCTTTGCTGAGGCAGCTTGCAGTGGCAGGCTGTCGCTGTCCTGGGGCGTGTAATGCTTGTGAGAAGTTGACCTGATATATGATGTCACTAGTTCTAGTGTACATCCTGTATCAGTCCAAACAACCCTTATGGTGATTGGTTGTAAAGTCAACCTTATAGACCAGCTATCCTAGTGGTAGCATGGACAAGAGCAGTCTTAGGCTAAACTCTGTATGGCATGTGAAGCCAGCTGTTATACCATTATAATCCCTTGAATACCAAATGAAAGGACACCACACCAGATATATATAAAATTAGAATGTATTTATTCTAACATATACCCTCAGCACTCTTTATTAGTTCAGAGGTCTAAGCACAAACAATTTCTTAAGTAGCATACGTTAAGTTACACAGGAAAATACAGTTAGGCCCAGGGGCCACGCAAACCATATACTAAGAAAGTGGTATAAGTACCACGTCACGAACAGGGAGAAGGCCTAGGGCCTAGGGAATCGCTGGGGCTACACTACCCTACCAATAGTTAGGAAGTGGGAGGCCCACGGGAAGCGTGTGCAGTGTGGAAACACACACGCGGGTTACATTAAAGTCAATAGGAATGTAACAGTTAGAAATAGGAAAAATAAGGACACTTCCGAAGTAACTAGGAGGAAGCAACTACAGACTTAGACACTTGGATAGTCAATATCCACTGGAACACCGGAGTACTCGCGTTACCTCACCCACAGGAGACGGGTGCATAGGTGTGAAGATGTGTCGGGTGTCGTCGCTGGATCCTATGTATGGATGCCTGAAGAACAGATGCTGGCAGGCGGCCAGGAGGAAGATGTCCGGTGGATCCAAGGGTGGATTTTGAAGGAAGAACACCTGCAAACAGAGGGGACAAAGTCTGGGTCACTAGCCAGTGACCGTGTGGAACCAGGAAGGAACCAGGTGATGTCGTGCAGGACACAGGTGATGTTTTGAAGCTTGTCTCTGCAGCTGCGTGGACCAGGAGGCATCGAGGATGACCAGAACCAGGGTACGAGCTGTCCCACAAAGGATCTTGCTGATGGCGGAGTCGACGTCCCGATTGGAGTCAACAAGCCTTGGCAAAGGCAACCCACGCGGAAATGGAAATTCGCTTCAGGTGCAGACCAGGAAGGTCTGAGGTGCTTCTCTTTCACAGGGAAACAAGGGCCAGTCTGGAGGAGCCAAACCAGCGGTGAAAAGTCAAGGGTTCGCCGTCGCTGAGGCTACTAGCCAACGGGCAAGCAACCGGACAGACGCGTCTAGCAGGAAAATGCAGAAGGGCCCCACGCAGAACTCGTGGAGTGTGGAGGGCTGATCTTCGGTGCAGATAGTGCTCGGGGTTGGGGCTTCTCAATCCCCAGAGCACAACTTCGAGGATGCCTCAGAAACTGCGCTGGAAGCTACTCGCCAATTTTCCCAGGTAGCCGGTCCCACGTCTCTCGTCGCCTCCACGGATCTCAGCTTGGCTGTGGATGTGGATCAGGGTCAGAGAAGTCTGGAGGTCAAGGCGCTGGTCAGGCTCTGCAGTCGGTTCCTCGTAGAACTTAGGCAAAGCAAACGGCAGGTCGCTTGTTGGTGCCTGTTTGCACAGGGTGGCCACTCCTTGGCCACAAGGGTGATTCTTCAGTCTTCTTGTCATCGAATGTCGAAGGTCCAGAGTTTCGTGTCTAGTTTCAGTTCAGGATTATCCAAAGTCCTAGGGACTCAGCTCCCACTCTTATACTAATCTGGGGGGCTGGGTTACCTGCTAGGTCCCTCCTATGGGTGGGACCAGGGAGAGGGGTGGTTACACCCCTTCCCTTTGTCCAGTTTCGCGCCAGGACTGGGGCTGGAGTGCCCCAGTACCGGTTTGAACCGGACTATGCATGGGACACCTTGTGTGCCCCAGGCAGTGTCTCGTTTATTTCATCCCTCCCTGCTGCAATACACTAAGCCCTGTCTAGGGTGGTGCTAGCACCTCCCAAGGCAGGAAACCTATTGTCCAAGCCTCCCTCGCTGGAAGGACTCCCAATAGCAGGAGGTCAGACTTGTGTCCGTGGCAGCAGCATCCATTTTGTGATGCTGGGGCTCTGGTTAATTTTAACCGGGTAGTAGGTTTTTAACATGTCTTCTCCCTCTAGAAGGGGGGAATACTATCCTCATCGCCAGAAATGGTGTTGGGGGAGTATTCCATAGTGTCAGACACCTTACACAACATGTTTTGATAAAGCCAAACCATAGTTACCATAACCGCGAGGATTATAAGGCACTTTAAGAGTATATGGTAGGCGATATCATAGAACAGCTATAAGGACATGGTTCCGAAAGCTGCAGACAGGCTCAGCTCATGCTAGAGCACCATCTCACACGTTAACAAGCACTCTGCCTTCAGGATTGTTAAGGCCTGCCATAGGAGTGGCTGAAAGGTTACCCATGTGTCTATATATAAGGTAGGTATAGGAATACTATACCTAAGCAAGGGGTGATTACACGACCTTGCCACAGCTGAGTGATCAGCCATTTGTGTCATGATGGGAGGCCAGCCAGGTGTGGCATAATACATGCTGCAGCCCCTGGTAGGCCTAGGGTACACCCATGCCCTGGGTACCTAAGGTACACTGTACAGGGCCCTATAAGGTGATCCTTACCAATTGGGTTATGTACCTAAAGTACATAGTATGAATTTAGAGAGAGAACAGCTGGGCTGTGGGTCTGATTAGCAGGTCCACAGCCACATCTAAGTCGAAAACCAGTGAAGCAAAAGCAAAAAGTGGGGGTGACCATAGGAGGCAGACCCTACTCTCCTACACAACCGCCCCCCCAAACTTAGGGACATTAAACTAACCTTGACCAGTTGAGTCTTCATGTTCTAAGTGGAAATATCTGGAGAGTCCATCTGCATTGGCATGGTCAGTCCCAGGTCTATGTTCCACTGTGAAGTCCATCCCCTGTAGGGAAATGGACCACCTAAGAAGTTTGGGATTTTCACCCTTCATCTGATTTAGCCACAAGAGGGGCTTATGGTCTGTCTGAATCTTGAAGTGAGTGCCAAACAGGTATGGTCTCAGCTTCTTCAGGGCCCAAACCACAGCAAAGGCCTCCCTCTCAATAGCTGACCAACGTTTCTCTCTAGGGGTCAGCCTTCTACTAATAAAAGCAATGGGCTGGTCTTGACCATCTATATTCAGTTGTGAAAGAACAGCTCCCACACCCAACTCAGAAGCATCTGTTTGGACAATGAATTCTTTGGAGTAATCTGGACTTTTCAGAATAGGTGCAGTGCACATGGCCTGCTTCAGGTGATCAAATGCCTTCTGACAGCTTACTGTCCACTGAACTTTCTTTGGCATTTTCTTGGAGGTCAAGTCATTAAGTGGTGTCACAATGGACCCATAGTTCTTAACAAACTTTCTGTAGTACCCAGACAGGCCCAAGAAAGCTCTGACCAGTGTCTGGGTAATTGGAGGAGTCCAGTCCTTTATGGTCTGGATCTTGCTCTCCAGTGGTTGAACCTGACACCCACCTACTAGGTGGCCCAGGTACACAACCTTGCTCTGCCCTATCTGGCACTCAGTGGCCTTGATAGTGAGGCCTGCCTTTTGCAGGGCCTCTAAAACATTCCTCAGGTGGACCAGGTGATCCTCCCAGGTGGAGCTAAAGACAGCAATATCATCAAGATAAGCTGCACAGTAGTCATCCAACCCAGTAAGGACTTGATTCACCAACCTTTGGAAAGTGGCAGGTGCATTCTTCAAGCCAAAGGGCATTACCACAAATTGATAATGTCCTCCTGGGGTTGAGAAAGCAGTTTTGGCCTTTGCACTCTCAGCTAGTCTGATTTGCCAGTAGCCTGCTGTCGGGTCAAATGTATCCAGAAACTTGGCAGCTGCCAATCTGTCAATGAGCTCATCTGCCCTAGGTATTCGGTGGGCATCTGTCCTAGTGACAGCATTGAGACCTCTGTAATCTACGCACAACCTCATCTCTCTCTTACCATCTTGGGTGTGAGATTTTGGCACAAGGACTACAGGACTAGCCCAAGGGCTCTCTGAAGGTTCAATGACTCCCAGCTCCAACATCTTTTGTACCTCAATCTTTATGCAGTCCCTGACATGGTCAGTGTTAGATCTGGGGGTCTCTAGTTGGCAGGGTAGGTACCACTGTCCAAGTAGGGACCCTTGCTTCTAGTCAGGGAAAGGGGGATACATTGTTAAGATAACCCCTGCTCACCCTCTAGGTAGCTTGGCCTGAGCAGTCTAGGCTATCAAAGGCAATGTGTAAAGTATTTGTACCAACACTCACAGTAACACAGTGAAAACACCACAGATTTACTCTACACCAGTTTTAGAAAAATAAGGTATCTTTACTAAAAACTTCACAAGACCAAATACTACAGAAAAACCAACATACAATTAAAAAGGTTACTTTAAATATAGTTCAAGAGTTTGCAGAAAGTACTCCAGGATGTAAAAATCAGTGTCCTGCACAATGCGACTCTCAATGCACAAAATGCGACACTCTCGTGCCCAACAGTACCTGTACTTGCGCTAAGGTTCCCAAAAGCTATAACAATGAAGATGGCAAAGGCGATGCGATACTCCTGAGACCTTGGGGAGGCTCTGCAGCAGCCCTGCTTCACGCAGGAGAGGTGGATGCGCCGGCTCCGATCTGTAGGGGGAGGATGCGATGACTTTGGCTTTCGTTGCGTAGGTTTCTTAGGGGGAAGCTTCACGCACAGGTACGATGCGACGATCTTCGGTGCGGCGCGATGCGCGGCGCAGCGCAGCGCTGACTTCTGGCGCCGCAACCCTCGATGCGTCACGGGACGGGACTCTGCGTGGAAACACGCAACGACATGATACTTTTGCGCACCGGCAGTGGTGCGGCCCGCAAACTGGTTCTGCGACGACCCTCGCAGCGTCAGGAATCTTCACGCACCGGGACGATGCTCGACGCACTCGGCGATGCGGGGACTCCGGGTGCTGCGATGACGCCGTAATGAAATTCTTCTCGCACTCTCGCGACTCGCAAACGGATGATGCGTCCCTCAAATGGATGATGCGATGGGTACCAGTTACTCTTGTTCACGCTTCTGCTTTCCAGCTCCCAAACACAGCAAAACGACCTCCTGAGGCCCCAAGACTAGGCAAGCACTCCAAGGCAGGTCAGAACTCCCTCAGCAGAGTTCCGGGGAGCTGGTGGTGAAGTCCTTTTGTTCCTGGGACTTCTTAACAGGGAGCCAGCTCTCCTCAGGCCCTTGTAGATCAGAATCAAAAGAAGGGGACACAGGAAAGTCCTTCCCCTCTCCTTGGCAGCAAAGCAAAACAGCAAGCAGGCAGTGTTCTCCTCTTCAGTTCCTTCCAGCTTTCTCCTTGGCAGAGGTTCCTTCTTAGTTCCACAGTGATCTAAAATGTAGGTGTCTGGGGTCCTCTTCTTATACCCCTCCAAGTCTTTGTCTCTCTTTGTTTCAGTGGGGGGATTCCCCTGCTCAAACCGGTTCCTGGGTGTGCTCTGCCCTGGAGCACCTGGTTCCTTTCAGAGTGAGGGGCAGGGTCGTTAGACGCTCAGGAGGAGGTGGAGCCTTCTTTGTGCTGGCAGAGGCAGAGTCCTCAGCCTGGCCAGCAGGGGGTGGAGCCGGCATTGTGCTGGCAGAGGCAGCCCTACTCAAACCCAGGGGCTACTCCTCCCACCCATTTAGAGCAGATCTCCCTATTCACCCTGCTGCTGACTCATCCAGACTCCTGGAGCCACCTAGCCCATCACATAACACCAGTCAGCCAATCTGCACACAGGCACACAGGAAGGTTAAACAGGAGAATAGCTACTTTCTAAAAAGTGCTATTCTCACACAGTGAATTTAAAAACCATCTTGCTAAAAAGATGTATAATTAAATTCTGAACACAAAGATACCAAACTTGGATTTTCTATCTTGCCTTTAGGGAAAGATAGGCATGTAAACAGCCTCCCCCATTCTGTCCTATGGGCAAGTTAGCCTCTCAGCAGTGAAAAACGAAAAAGGCTGTAATTCACTACCAGGGCATGTTACACACCTCAGTACATGCCCTACCTTTCAGATACACTGCACCCAGCTCAGGGGGGTACCTAGGGCCACCATAGGGATGCCTGACATGTACAGAAAGGGAAGGATAAGGCCTGGTCAGTGGTTGCACTGGCCAGGTCGACATGGCAGTCCTGGACTGCACATAGGCACTGCAAGCAGGTCTAAGACATCATTTTAGCGCTACTCCTGTGGGTGGCACAATCAGTGCTGCAGCCCACTAGTAGCATTTGTACTACCAGCCCTGGCACTCTCAGTGCACTTTACTAGGGCCTTGCAGGTAGAACAAATATGCCAAACATGTATAGCCAATTACATCACAATTTCCCTAGGTAGCACTTGCACCTTGACACTGATCAGCAGTGGCAAAGTGCCCATAGCATCTATACCAGTAAAAACGACATCCAGCATAGCATCAAAAATACAGGAGGTAGAGGCAAAAAGTCAGGGGTAACCACGCCAAAAGATGCCAGGTCTAACAGTCAGGTTGCCTGCAGATTTTACTCTTCACAGGCAGACTGTCACAAGTGTCCACCTCATGGGTGCACCAGTTTGTCTGACTTGGGGTCAGAGAGAACATATGTCTATAGGCCTGTAGAACTTGTCTGCAGTCCTGTTGCTGAGGGTTAGTGAGGCTGTCAGAAAAGACCACACCATCAACTGAACCATCATCAGGGTTCTGAGTCAGCAGGTCTGGGAGAGGGTCACTCTCTTCCTCCCGCCCCTCATCTGTAGCCATGAGCAAGCCCATGTCTGCCCTGTCAACATATGCCTTTAACCTGTTGACATGAAGCACCCTATGGGGGCTTCTGGGAGTCCCAAGGTCCACCAAGTAGGTGACTTCTCCCTTCTGTTCAACAATAGTGTGGGGTCCAGACCATTTGTCCTGGAGTGCTGCTGGGGCCACTGGCTCCAACACCCACACTTTCTGTCCTGGCTGGTACACAGTCAGCACAGCCTTTTGGTCATGCCAAGCTTTTTGGAGTTCTTGGCTTGCCTCAAGGTTTTTAGAAGCCTTCTTCATGTACTGTGCCATCCTTGAGCGGAGGCCAGGCACATAATCCCACTATGTCAAGCTTGGGTTGTCTGAGAGGTCTCTCCCATCCTTCCCTTACTAGACATAGGGGTCCCCTCACAGGATGCCCAAACAAAAGTTCAAAAGGGCTGTAGCCAACCCCCTTTTGTGGGACCTCTCTGTAAGCAAACAGAAGGCAGGGTAAAAGGATGTCCCATCTTCGCCTAAGCTTGTCTGGTAAACCTTTTATCATCCCTTTTAGGGTCTTGTTGAACCTTTCCACAAGCCCATTGCATTGTGGGTGATAGGGGGTAGTGAATTTGTAGTTAACACCACACTCCTTCCACATTGCAGTTAAATTTCCTGACATGAAGTTGGCACCTCTGTCAGAGACAACCTCCTTTGGAAACCCCACTCTGGAGAACACTCCAAGTAGGGCCCTTGCCACAACAGAAGCTGTTGTGGTCCTCAGGGGTATAGCTTCTGGGTACCTGGTGGCATGGTCCACTATCACCAGTATAAATCTGTGCCCAGATGCTGTTTGAGGGTCCATTGGTCCAACAATGTCTATCCCCACTCTCTCAAAGGGAACCCCCACCACTGGTAGTGGTATTGGGGGGGCCTTTGTGGTGCCACCTGATTTGCCACTGGCTTGGCAGGTGACACAGGAGCGACAAAACTCCTTGGTATCTTCTGACATGTGAGGCCAGTGAAAGTGAAGGACAAGTCTGTCCCAAGTCTTATTCTGGCCTAAGTGTCCTGCAAGGGGAATATCATGGGCCAAGGTAAGAAGGAAGCCTCCGAAACTCAATGGTATGACCAACCTACTAGATGCACCAGGCTTGGGGTCTCTAGCCTCTGAGTACAGCAGCCCTTCATCCCAATACACTTTATGGGTACATTGAGCATTCCCGGCAGCCTCAGCAGCAGCCTGCTGTCTGAGGGGTTCAAGAGAAGGACAGTCTAATTGTGGCTGCCTCAGATCTGCCCTTGAAGGTCCCCCTGTCCCAAGAAACTCAACCTGGTCAGGTTCCAGTTCTTCTAGGACTGTTCCTTCAGGGCTCTCAGAATCATCCTCCTTTGAGGGCTGATTCTCTACCTGAGGCAGGGGGAAGGCACAGCCTTAACCCTACTGCTCTTTCTCTTGGGTTGTGTCTGGTCCATTGTCCCAGGATCCAGCACTTGTTCAGTGTTGCATTTGTTTGCCTGTGACCTAGTCACAGCAAGGACATGTGCATCTATTCCCAGCATTTCTGCATGGGTCCTATACTCCACTTCAGCCCAAACTGAAATTTCAAGGTCATTTCCCAACAGACACTCTACAGGAAGGTCTGAACTTACCACAACTTTCTTGAGGCCAGTTACCCCTCCCCAGGAGAAGTTAACAATTGCCACACTATGGGAGGTAGTGGCATTGCTAGCGTTGGTCACTAGGTAATTCTCACCTAGCATGATCTGTCCAGGGTCCACAAAGGCAGGAGTCACCATTGTGACACTAGCACCTGTGTCCCTGTAGGCCTGAGCCATCCTATGGTTTTTTTTTTTTTTTTTTTTTTTTAAAACCTTTATTTCAAAATTCAGGACACAGCTATTCAGCCGACAGCCCGAAGGTTCGGCAGCATTAAGAGTTAGATACAGTGATGTGTCCCCAATACAGTTCAAAGAGTAATGCAAAGGTCCAATTTTAAATAAACACAGAAAACACTCACAACAAACCCCAGCAAGGCAGAACATTGAAAGCCCATGGCGAAAGCCCCCAGGGGAGGCCGGACCCCACTCATCTACTAGTTACAAGACTGTGTACGGAGGAAGAGGGGGGACAGCAGAGGCCCAAAACGGTTCCTAAAACCAAACATTGCTGGAAAGTAGGTCAGGGGGAAAGCTGTTCCTCGGGAGGTTCCAGATCCGGGGCAAGACATATTCCCCCCCCTGTATTGGTTCCACCGCCCCCAGATGGCGTGCCATTTCCGGGGGCGACCTCTAGAGCAGTAGACCGTCTTCTCCCTAAACATGCTCCAGTCCATGTTCTCCTTCCACGCGGTCAGTGTAGGGGGTCCCGAGGAGCCCCACAATCGCGCGATATCCCTTTTAGCTACCATGTTACCCAGAGTCACCCATTGGGTCTGCGCCTCATCGAGGTCAGTGGGCCCCCAGACGTTCAGGAGGCAACACCGCGCCTCCGGCTGTACCGCAGTGCCCGTCACCTCCCCCATAACTGCATGGACTCTCCTCCAGAACTCCACAATAACACCACATTCCCAAATGATGTGCAGGAAAGTACCCACCATACCACATCCCCTTCTGCACAGGCCGTCCTCCGAGAATCCCATGTGGACCAGCCTTGGCCCCGTCACATACACCCGGTGCAGTATTTTAAGCTGCACCAGCCTCAGACGCGACGGGATCGCAACCTCCTTAGGAGAAGAAACCGCTGACTGCCAGTCCTCATTATCCAACTCAAGGCCATCCCTAGTCCACTGTTCTCTCAGCCCCAAAAGCATATCTGCCCGGACGTTAATCAACTTCTTATATATGAGCGAGATCGTGCTCTCGGGCATATGACCATCAAGGACTCGGTCCTCAAGGGGAGAGGACTCCGGCACCTTCTCACCCTCCACGAGGACTGATCGGAGGGCGTGACGCAGCTGGATATACCTGAAATACTCTGAGGGCCCTAGCTCATACTCAGTCTGTAACTCCTCGAAGGACTTCACCCTCCCCTTATGCAGCACATCTCCCACCTTGGATATACCTATCAGGTCCCACTTATCAAAGCCCTTCGTATGCCAGAGTCTTCCCAATCTCTCCGATTCAAACAATGGGGTAGCGAGGGTGAGCCTATCCTTCCAGCCCAACGAATCAGTCGCCATCTTCCATACACGCACCGCCACACCTGTGGGCCCCGTGAGGGACGAGTCTAAGGACCGCGAATACAACGCCCTGTAGTAGTTGCCGCCACGCAGCAGCCACCTATCCAGGGCATACCCAGGGCTGAGGGCAGGGCCATAAAACCCATGGTTGATCGCGCTCAGCTGCGTGGCCCAATAGTACCGTCGGATGTCTGGGAGCGCAATGCCCCCATCGTACCATGGGAGCGTCAACTTTGAAATAGCTATTCGCGGCCGCCCATCCCACAGCAACGTCCGTTGGAGGCCTTCGACCTCCCGAAAGTATTTGGCCGGTACCCAGTCCAAGGTGTTCTGGAGGGCATAGAGGAAGCGGGGAAGAGACATCATTTTGAACAGGGCCGCACGCCCAACAAGGGAGAGCGGCAGCCTCCGCCAACCTTCAACATCTCGCCTCAAGCGCGCCAAGGGGGGGAGCAGATTCCTCTCATAGCGCACAGCAGGATCCATGGATATAAAAATCCCCAAATACACGAAACCCTGCTGGGCAACCTGTATCGAACATGTTCTAGGGATCGGTGGGACCTCGCCACTAAGAACGTACGATTTGCCCCAATTAATCACAAGCCCCGAGTTCCTACCGAACGATGCGAGTACGTCACAGACCACTATAAGTGACTTCTTAGGTGAGGCAAGATACAGTAGGATATCATCGGCATAAAGCGAAATACGGTCCTCGTGATCAGGCGACCACCGAAGGCCCCGTATATCCGGGTACCAACGTATCCACGCAGCCAACGGTTCAAGGGCGAGGGCGAACAACAGAGGCGACAGGGGGCAACCCTGCCGAGTACCCCTACCAAGCTGAAACGGAGTAGATGCCCGACCATTCACCACAACATTCGCTAGTGGCCCCTCGTACAGCAACCGAACCCAACTCACAAAACCGCGACCGAAACCAAACTTGGCCAGCACGGCCCATAAGTATGCCCACTCCACCGTGTCAAAGGCCATCGTGGCATCAAGAGATGCCACAATAGCCGGTTCACGCAGCGTGCCCGCCCTGGCGATGACGCCATGGAGACGCCTAAGGTTTAATGCTATGTTTCGGTGCGGGATGAAGCCAGATTGATCCGGGTGGACCAAATCGCCAAGCACCCTACTCAAACGGGTAGCCAGGAGTTTGGCCAGAATTTTCGGCTCAGCGTTGAGGAGTGAAATGGGCCGATAGGAGGCGCACCTATCTCGGGGTTTACCCTCTTTATGTATTACCACGATCGACGCCAGCCGCTGATCCAACGGAAGGATCCCATCCCCCCGCGCCTCCAAAAACATGGCGCGCAGGTGAGGGGCGACCCTATCCGGGAACAGTTTATACAGGTCGATCGGCAGTCCATTCGGTCCAGAGGCCTTACCCGAGTTTAACGCGCGAATCGCCCCCGCCACCTCGTCAACCGTTATGTCACCATCCAGATCATCCCTATCTATGTCGGAGAGGCAGGGCAACTCGATATCACGGAGGAGCTCAGACGAGTTCTCGGGCGGCCTGTCCGACACAGAGGAATAAACCCTACGAAAATACTCCGCGAAACACTTCACAATCCCCTCAGGTTCCACAATCGCCTCTCCCCACTCTCCCGTCAACTCTGGCACCACTCTATTGACCCGTTCTTTCCTGTCCAACCACGCCAGGAGTTTCCCTGCCTTATCACCAACGTCATACAGGCGGCCCTGTTGTTCCCTACTGAGGGTCTTAGCGGCGTTCGTAACCAGGTCCCTATACTCCGCCTGCTTCAAGCAAAGCTCATGCAGTGAGGACTCTGTAACCTCCTCCTCCATAGCCCCCTCAAGGGCCGCGATCTCCTACTCCACTTGCCGCACCTCGCCATCCCTCCGATTCTTGGCAGCCACCACCAGGGAGAGGGCTTCCCACCGAAGCACGGTCTTAAAGGCTTCCCACAGCGACACCGCCGAGTCCACGGTCCCCAGATTGTCCTTAAAGTAATTATCCACCTTCTTTACCAGGGCGCTGCGCATCTTGGGGTCCCGGAAATACCATGGGTTGATGGGGGCCACCCTCCCTCCTCCCTCCCGACCTAGATCCAGCCGGATCCACACTGGCGAGTGGTCAGAGATACCGCGTGCCATGTGCCTCGCCTCGGATATCAACGAGGCATGTGCGGCCAGAGTGAGCAGGTAATCAATCCTGGAGAGGCTACCATGCGCCCCGGAGTGAAACGTGTATTGACTCTGTGTGGGGTGCCGGAGCCTCCAGCAGTCTATCAGACCAAACGTATCCAGGAAGTCTGGAAGCCATTTCTGAGCCCCCCCTGTGTCCCTGGGCGGGTATCTATCCAACAGTCCGGAGCCCACAGCGTTGAAATCCCCTCCCACTACCAGCATTCCCCCCGGGAGAGTCAGCAAAGCCCTGCCCAGTTCAGCAAGTGTGGAGGCCTGCAGGGCCGGCGGGACATAAACCGAAACCAAAACCAAAGTCCTTCCTTCCCACCGCCCCGCCACCGCCACAAACCTCCCCCTATCGTCAACAATGGTGGAGTCCACCTCAAAAGGCAACGATGCTCTAACAAGGATGCCCGCACCCCTGGACCCAGAAGAGAATCCCGAGTGTGCAATGAATTTATACCCCTTCCTATTCAAGGCATAGCACATATTACCTATGAGATGCGTCTCCTGCAGCAGGACAACATCTGGCATTGAGCGTTTCAAAAATTGCAAAACAATCCCCCTCTTGATGCGATCCCCCAAACCATTAACATTCCAGCTTATAACACTTAAGCCCCTACCCCCCATCCTCAAACGGAAAGAGGCCCACCCCACACCCGAGGAGCCACCATGGAACAGCCCTGAGGATAATCATCATGCCTTGCAGAAATAAACCCCCCAACAACAAACTCAAAATCCCCAAAACTCCCCCCACCCTGCACCCCTGCTGCAGCTTACAAAGCCCCCCCAACTTGCAGTGTGCCTGTCGCCCTACAAAAACAAAAAATCTACAAAAAGTACCCTAAGGGAGGAAAAGAGCACCCCTCGTCCTCCCGCAACCCTCCACAGTTACTGCACTCTGTTCGAATCTTCAAGTATGGTCAAATCAAGTCAGGCCGGCTCTGAGATCTCAGCCCTGTCCATCCCGGCCACTGTCTCCACGCTCGGCTGTGTCATCCCCCGTCCGTCGCCGGGGCAAAGCGTCCAGCCATTCGTCGGCCATAACAGGAGAGTCAAAAAAGAATGTCCGATCTTCATGCACCACCCGTAGTCTGGCAGGGAAAAGCATGGCATACTTCAGATCCAGTTCCCGAAGTCTCCGCTTCACCCCCAGGAAGCTCTGTCTCTGTCTCTGCACCTGCTGGGTGAAGTCCGGATAAAAATTCACCGACGCATTCTGGAAGGGGACTGGGCCCGTCACCCTCGAAGCTTGCAGGATAGCGTCCCGATCTCGAAAATGAAAGAGCCGGGCGACAATCGGCCGCGGCGGGGCACCCGCCTTAGGCCGCCCGCCCGGCACCCTATGGGCCCTTTCCACCGCAAAAAACTTTCCCAGGCCCTTAGGCTTCAGATGATTGAGGACCAAATCCTCCACAAGCAGGTCCGCCGAAGCCTCATCCGAGGACTCTGGGACCCCGATGACGCGCACATTGTTGCGCCTGGCCCGGCTCTCGAAGTCCTCCAGCCGGCGGGCGGCGAGGTCACTCTCGGCCCTCAGCTTCCGAACCTCGGTCTGCAGATCCGAAACATCATCAGTGAGGCCCGTGGTCTTGTGGTCCAGGTTCTTAACGCGCTCGTTCGTCTTGCCCAGGTCCGAGCGGATCAGATTGACATCTACCAGGATGGCATCCACCTTATGCGCCAGGGCCTCGAACTGTTTCCCCATCGAGGTCTGCATCCCGTCGAGCGCGCCCATGACATCCTGTAGGGAGAGCTCCGGTGTCCCAGGCGAGTCCTCCTTCTGGGCATCCGGCACCTGGCTCGATCCACTCGGCAATGCTTTCAGGAGGGCGTAGCGGTCCATACTGTTGACTTGGGAATACGTTCCCCGCCTGGTGGACTTAGTCTTCAGCCGATCCCCTTCTGCTTTGCCCGACATAATGGACTCCGGGCAGTCCAGTGCAGTTAAGACTGTTCCCTCTCAGAGAGAGGGATAAGGAGTGAGCAGCCCGCCGAGCGTCCTTGGGGTAATAAAGCCACCCAGAGCTCTACAGTGTCCGGGCAGACAAAGGGAACGAAATCGAAAGTGAAAGTGCGAGGACCTCCGTCCGACAGTTCACACCTCGCCAGGCCGTTGTTGATCAACTAGGAGTCGGGCATCCTGCCAACTCTAGCCCCTGGCATCCCCGGGAGTTAGGCCGCAATCTTCCGCCAGTCGTAAGTCCGGTTCCCGATGGGCGATCCGACCGCGGGTAGCATCAATCGCCTCCCTGACAACTCAGCAACACGGTGCCATGCATACCATCAGGATTAGAGACAGGATAGTCGACGGAGGGCGCGAGGGTCTCGGGAGCTCTAAGCTCACGCGGCCATCTTGGTCAAGCGCTAGGCTCCTCCCCCCTATGGTTGATTAAAGGAGTCTGTCTGTACTTGCCCAGGTTACTGGGGCTCACAGTAGAGGACAACGCTATGTCCCCATCACAGATCAGAACAGCCTGAGTTGGTATTCTGACTAGGCCAGAATCCACTTCAGTTCCCAGGGTTAACCCTATTACACCCTTTTGCTGGGAACCACCACTTACAGCTGGACTAGGGGGTACAGTTGCCTTAGGGGCAATGGTGGTTGGGGGCTTGTCCTTTTTGGTGCATTCACTATACCAATGGGAATTGGACTTACAATAGTTACACCAAGGTTTCTTTTGGCCATATTTCTTTTTATCCTTTTTGGGACCACCCTCCTCCTGAGCCTTTTGGGGGCCTGGTGAAGACTTCAGGTCTTTTGCTTTCTGCTCATTACCCTTCTGGTCTGCCTTTTTCTGATCACCGCCCTGGTTCTAGTTTTTCTGCTTAACTCTAGTCCTGACCCACCTATCTGCCTTCTTTCCCAATTCTTGGGGAGAAGTTAGGTCAGAGTCAATCAAGTGTTGATGCAGCAGCTGGTTTTGACAGTTGTTAAGGATTTGTTCTCTCATGATCAAATTATACAATCCTGTATAGTCCTTAACGTTACTACCCAATAACCAGCCTTCCAAAGCCTTAGTGGCACAATCTACAAAGTCAGTCCAGTCCTGAGTCTGTGTCTTCTGGGTATCCCTGAACAACAACCTGTATTGTTCAGTGGTTAGGCCAAACCCATCAATCAGAGCACTCTTCAGGACAGTGTAATTGTCAGCATTCTCATCACTAACTGTGAGGAGCTTGTCTCTACCTTTCTCAGAGAAGGAGAGCCACAAGATAGCTGCCCACTGACTTTGGGGTACCTGCTGTACTTTGCAAGCCCTATCCAAAGCAGTTATCCATTTGTGGATGTCATCCCCACACTTGTAGGGAGGGACAATCTTTCTCAGGTTTCTATTGTCATAGGTCCTGTCTCTATCCTTAGGGATAGTGCTGCCACCAGTGAGTTCTAACCCACTTAACTTTTGCTCTCTGGCCAGAGCAAGTCTCTCTTTGGCAAGGGCAAGTTATTCCCTTTCAATCCTCAGATTGACTTCCCTCATTCTGGCCTTATGCTCTTTTCTCTGTGGAGAAGTCATTCCCCTGTGAGAAGAGGCATTGGAGCCATTAGAGACATGGGAGTGGATAGATTCCCTGGAAGGGGATCTTCCTCTCCTATTTCTCTGGTTAAGTCCACTTGAGGGTCTGAATGGGGGGGACCCCATTCTGACTCCCATGTAGGCTTAAGTTAGCCTGACTAAGTCTTCCAACTTGGACCTGGCTGTCTACCTCATCTCCTGAAGTCCCTTCTGACTCATCTTGATCAGTATTGTGAGGGGAGTCTTCTGTAGAGGGCAGACCCTCATTTGTACCTAAGGTACCATCATGGGAGGCTCCCTGAGCATCATACTCTTCTAAGATCTCCACTAGATAAATGAGGGTAGGGTTGGAACCCTGTTTTAACTTTCTGGAGGTACACAATTGTCTCTTCTCCTGAAAAGTTAGGGTATCATATCTAGAGGGTATCTTTCTAGGATATCCCCCTCCTGAGAGAGAATCATCTTGATCTCCTCTCAGAGACATGATCTAGTGAGGGTGTGGTGTGTGCACCTACCTACACTAGTTGTATCTACTAAAACCTCTCTAGTAGTTGTAGTCAGGGTGTGCTAGGCCCTTCAACCTACAACAACTAAGTTCAGTAGAACTTAAGTATTCTAAAATTTTGTTTTATATGTACCTTACAGTACCTAATGTGATCTTTCAAGTTGATATCTCAAGATTACAATGGTATCACAACAGCAAGCTCAGATCCCAACCGCTGCTCACCAATGTGAGAAGTTGGCCTGATATATGATGTCACTAGTTCTAGTGTACACCCTGTATCAGTCCAAACAACCCTTATAGTGATTGGTTGTAAAGTCAACCTTATAGACCAGCTATCCTAGTGGTAGCATGGACAAGAGCAGTCTTAGGTTAAACTCTGTATGGCATGTGAAGCCAGCTGTTATACCATTATAATCCCTTGAATACCAAATGAAGAGACACCACACCAGGTATATATAAAATTAGAATGTATTTATTCTAACATATACCCTCAGCACTCTTTATGAGTTCAGAGGTCTAAGCACAAACAATTTCTTAAGTAGCATACGTTAAGTTACACAGGAAAATACAGTTAGGCCCAGGGGCCACGCAAACCATATACTAAGAAAGTGGTATAAGTACCACGTCACGAACAGGGAGTAGGCCTAGGGCCTAGGGAATCGCTGGGGCTACACTACCCTACCAATATTAGGAAGTGGGAGGCCTACGGGAAGCGTGTGCAGTGTGGAAACACACACGCGGGTTACATTAAAGTCAATGGGAATGTAACAGTTAGAAATAGGAAGAATAAGGACACTTCCGAAGTAACTAGGAGGAAGCAACTACAGACTTAGACACTTGGAAAGTCAATATCCACTGGAGCACCGGAGTAATTGCGTTACCTCACCCACAGGAGACGGGTGCATAGGTGTGAAGATGTGTCGGGTGTCGTCGCTGGATCCTATGGATGCCTGAAGAACAGATGCTGGCAGGCGGCCAGGAGGAAGATGTCCGGTGGATCCAAGGGTGGATCTTGAAGGAAGAACACCTACAAGCAGAGGGGACAAAGTCTGGGTCACTAGCCAGTGACCGTGTGGAACCAGGAAGGAACCAGGTGATGTCTTGCAGGACACAGGTGATGTTTTGAAGCTTGTCTCTGCAGCTGCGTGGACCAGGAGGCATCGAGGACAACCAGAACCAGGATACAAGCTGTCCCACGAAGGATCTTGCTGATGGCGGAGTTGACGTCCCGATTGGAGTCAACAAGCCTTGGCAAAGGCAACCCACGCGGAAATGGAAATTCGCTTCAGGTGCAGACCAGGAAGGTCTGAGGTGCTTCTCTTTCACAGGGAAACAAGGGCCAGTCTGGAGGAGCCAAACCAGCGGTGAAAAGTCAAGGGTTCGCCGTCGCTGAGGCTACTAGCCAACGGGCAAGCAACCGGACAGACGCGTCTAGCAGGAAAATGCAGAAGGGCCCCACGCAGAACTCGTGGAGTGTGGAGGGCTGATCTTCGGTGCAGATAGTGCTCGGGGTTGGGGCTTCTCAATCCCCAGAGCACAATTTCGAGGATGCCTCAGAACCTGCGCTGGAAGCTACTCGCCAATTTTCCCAGGTAGCCGGTCCCACGTCTCTCGTCGCCTCCACGGATCTCAGCTTGGCTGTGGATGTGGATCAGGGTCAGAGAAGTCTGGAGGTCAAGGCGCTGGTCGGGCTCTGCAGTCGGTTCCTCGCAGAACTTAGGCAAAGCAAATGGCAGGTCGCTTGTTGGTGCCTGTTTGCACAGGGTGGCCACTCCTTGGCCACAAGGGTGATTCTTCAGTCTTCTTGTCGTCGAATGTCGAAGGTCCAGAGTTTCGTGTCTAGTTTCAGTTCAGGATTATCCAAAGTCCTAGGGACTCAGCTCCCACTCTTATACTAATCTGGGGGGCTGGGTTACCTGCTAGGTCCCTCCTATGGGTGGGACCAGGGAGGGAGGTGGTTACACCCCCTTCCCTTTGTCCAGTTTCGCGCCAGGACTGGGGCTGGAGTGCCCCAGCACCGGTTTGAACCGGACTATGCATGGGACACCTTGTGTGCCCCAGGCAGTGTCTCGTTTCTTTCATCCCTCCCTGCCGCAATACACTAAGCCCTGTCTAGGGTGGTGCTAGCACCTCCCAAGGCAGGAAACCTATTGTCCAAGCCTCCCTCGCTGGAAGGACTCCCAGCAGCAGGAGGTCAGACTTGTGTCCGTGGCAGCAGCATCCATTTTGTGATGCTGGGGCTCTGGTTACTCTTAACCGGGTAGTAGGTTTTTAACATGTCTTCTCCCTCTAGAAGGGGGGAATACTATCCTCATCGCCAGAAATGGTGTTGGGGTAGTATTCAATAGTGTCAGACACCTTACACAACATGTTTTGATAAAGCCAAACCATAGTTACCATAACCGCGAGGATTATAAGGCACTTTAAGAGTATATGGTAGGCGATATCATAGAACAGCTATAAGGACATGGTTCCGAAAGCTGCAGACAGGCTCAGCTCATGCTAGAGCACCATCTCACACGTTACCAAGCACTCTGCCTTCAGGATTGTTAAGGCCTGCCATAGGAGTGGCTGAAAGGTTACCCATGTGTCTATATAAGGTAGGTATAGGAATACTATACCTAAGCAAGGGGTGATTACACGACCTTGCCACAGCTGAGTGATCAGTCATTTGTGTCATGATGGCAGGCCAGCCAGGGGTGGCATAATACATGCTGCAGCCCCTGGTAGGCCTAGGGTACACCCATGCCCTGGGTACCTAAGGTACACTGTACAGGGCCCTATAAGGTGATCCTTACCAATTGGGTTATGTACCTAACGTACATAGTATGAATTTAGAGAGAGAACAGCTGGGCTGTGGGTCTGATTAGCAGGTCCACAGCCACATCTAAGTCGAAAACCAGTGAAGCAAAAGCAAAAAGTGGGGGTGACCATAGGAGGCAGACCCTACTCTCCGACACAACCGCCCCCCCAAACTTAGGGACATTAAACTAACCTTGACCAGTTGAGTCTTCATGTTCTAAGTGGAAATATCTGGAGAGTCCATCTGCATTGGCATGGTCAGTCCCAGGTCTATGTTCCACTGTGAAGTCCATCCCCTGTAGGGAAATGGACCACCTAAGAAGTTTGGGATTTTCACCCTTCATCTGATTTAGCCACAAGAGGGGCTTATGGTCTGTCTGAATCTTGAAGTGAGTGCCAAACAGGTATGGTCTCAGCTTCTTCAGGGCCCAAACCACAGCAAAGGCCTCCCTCTCAATAGCTGACCAACGTTTCTCTCTAGGGGTCAGCCTGCTACTAATAAAAGCAATGGGCTGGTCTTGACCATCTATATTCAGTTGTGAAAGAACAGCTCCCACACCCAACTCAGAAGCATCTGTTTGGACAATGAATTCTTTGGAGTAATCTGGACTTTTCAGAATAGGTGCAGTGCACATGGCCTGCTTCAGGTGATCAAATGCCTTCTGACAGCTTACTGTCCACTGAACTTTCTTTGGCATTTCCTTGGAGGTCAAGTCATTAAGTGGTGTCACAATGGACCCATAGTTCTTAACAAACTTTCTGTAGTACCCAGACAGGCCCAAGAAAGCTCTGACCTGTGTCTGGGTAATTGGAGGAGTCCAGTCCTTTATGGTCTGGATCTTGCTCTCCAGTGGTTGAACCTGACCCCCACCTACTAGGTGGCCCAGGTACACAACCTTGCTCTGCCCTATCTGGCACTCAGTGGCCTTGATAGTGAGGCCTGCCTTTTGCAGGGCCTCTAAAACATTCCTCAGGTGGACCAGGTGATCCTCCCAGGTGGAGCTAAAGACAGCAATATCATCAAGATAAGCTGCACAGTAGTCATCCAACCCAGTAAGGACTTGATTCACCAACCTTTGGAAAGTGGCAGGTGCATTTTTCAAGCCAAAGGGCATTACCACAAATTGATAATGTCCTCCTGGGGTTGAGAAAGCAGTTTTGGCCTTTGCACTCTCAGCTAGTCTGATTTGCCAGTAGCCTGCTGTCGGGTCAAATGTATTCAGAAACTTGGCAGCTGCCAATCTGTCAATGAGCTCATCTGCCCTAGGTATTGGGTGGGCATCTGTCCTAGTGACAGCATTGAGACCTCTGTAATCTACGCACAACCTCATCTCTCTCTTACCATCTTGGGTGTGAGATTTTGGCACAAGGTCTACAGGACTAGCCCAAGGGCTCTCTGAAGGTTCAATGACTCCCAGCTCCAACATCTTTTGTACCTCAATCTTTATGCAGTCCCTGACATGGTCAGTGTTAGATCTGGGGGTCTCTAGTTGGCAGGGTAGGTACCACTGTCCAAGTAGGGACCCTTGCTTCTAGTCAGGGAAAGGGGGATACACTGTTAAGATAACCCCTGCTCACCCTCTAGGTAGCTTGGCCTGAGCAGTCTAGGCTATCAAAGGCAATGTGTAAAGTATTTGTACCAACACTCACAGTAACACAGTGAAAACACCACAGATTTACTCTACACCAGTTTTAGAAAAATAAGGTATCTTTACTAAAAACTTCACAAGACCAAATACTACAGAAAAACCAACATACAATTAAAAAGGTTACTTTAAATATAGTTCAAGAGTTTGCAGAAAGTACTCCAGGATGTAAAAATCAGTGTCCTGCACAATGCGACTCTCAATGCACAAAATGCGACACTCTCGTGCCCAACAGTACCTGTAGTTGCGCTAAGGTTCCCAAAAGCTATAACAATGAAGATGGCAAAGGCGATGCGATACTCCTGAGACCTTGGGGAGGCTCTGCAGCAGCCCTGCTTCACGCAGGAGAGGTGGATGCGCCGGCTCCGATCTGTAGGGGGAGGATGCGATGACTTTGGCTTTCGTTGCGTAGGTTTCTTAGGGGGAAGCTTCACGCACAGGTACGATGCGACGATCTTCGGTGCGGCGCGATGCGCAGCGCTGACTTCTGGAGCTGCAACCCTCGATGCGTCACGGGACGGGACTCTGCGTGGAAACACGCAACGACATGATACTTTTGCGTACCGGCAGTGGTGCGGCCCGCAAATGGTTCTGCGACGACCCTTGCAACGTCAAGAATCTTCACGCACCGGGACGATGCTCGACGCACTCGGCGATGCGGGGACTCCGGGTGCTGCGATGACGCCGTAATGAAATTCTTCTCGCACTCTCGCTCTTGCGACTCGCAACCGGATGATGCGTCCCTCAAATGGATGATGCGATGGGTACCAGTTACTCTTGTTCACGCTTCTGCTTTCCAGCTCCCAAACACAGCAAAACGACCTCCTGAGACCCCAAGACTAGGCAAGCACTCCAAGGCAGGTCAGAACTCCCTCAGCAGAGTTCCGGGGGAGCTGGTGGTGAAGTCCTTTTGTTCCTGGGACTTCTTAACAGGGAGCCAGCTCTCCTCAGGCCCTTGGAGATCAGAATAAAAAGAAGGGGACACAGGAAAGTCCTTCCCCTCTCCTTGGCAGCAAAGAAAAACAGCAAGCAGGCAGTGTTCTCCTCTTCAGTTCCTTCCAGCTTTCTCCTTGGCAGAGGTTCCTTCTTAGTTCCACAGTGATCTAAAATGTAGGTGTCTGGGGTCCTCTTCTTATACCCCTCCAAGTCTTTGTCTCTCTTTGTTTCAGTGGGGGGATTCCCCTGCTCAAACCGGTTCCTGGGTGTGCTCTGCCCTGGAGCACCTGGTTCCTTTCAGAGTGAGGGGCAGGGTCGTTAGACGCTCAGCAGGAGGTGGAGCCTTCTTTGTGCTGGCAGAGGCAGAGTCCTCAGCCTGGCCAGCAGGGGGTGGAGCCGGCATTGTGCTGGCAGAGGCAGCCCTACTCAAACCCAGGGGCTACTCCTCCCACCCATTTAGAGCAGATCTCCCTATTCACCCTGCTGCTGACTCATCCAGACTCCTGGAGCCACCTAGCCCATCACATGACACCAGTCAGCCAATCTGCACACAGGCACACAGGAAGGCTAAACAGGAGAATAGCTACTTTCTAAAAAGTGCTATTCTCACACAGTGAATTTAAAAACCATCTTGCTAAAAAGATGTATAATTAAATTCTGAACACAAAGATACCAAACTTGGATTTTCTATCTTGCCTTTGGGGAAAGATAGGCATGTAAACAGCCTCCCCCATTCTGTCCTATGGGCAAGATAGCCTCTCAGCAGTGAAAAACGAAAAAGGCTGTAATTCACTACCAGGGCATGTTACACACCTCAGTACATGCCCTACCTTTCAGATACACTGCACCCAGCTCGGGGGGGTACCTAGGGCCACCATAGGGATGCCTGACATGTACAGAAAGGGAAGGATAAGGCCTGGTCAGTGGTTGCACTGGCCAGGTCGACATGGCAGTCCTGGACTGCACATAGGCACTGCAAGCAGGTCTAAGACATCATTTTAGCGCTACTCCTGTGGGTGGCACAATCAGTGCTGCAGCCCACTAGTAGCATTTGTACTACCAGCCCTGGCACTCTCAGTGCACTTTACTAGGGTCTTGCAGGTAGAACAAATATGCCAAACATGTATAGCCAATTACATCACAATTTCCCTAGGGAGCACTTGCACCTTGACACTGATCAGCAGTGGCAAAGTGCCCATAGCATCTATACCAGTAAAAACGACATCCAGCATAGCATCAAAAATACAGGCGGTAGAGGCAAAAAGTCAGGGGTAACCACGCCAAAAGATGCCAGGTCTAACAGTCAGGTTGCCTGCAGATTTTACTCTTCACAGGCAGACTGTCACAAGTGTCCACCTCATGGGTGCACCAGTTTGTCTGACTTGGGGTCAGAGAGAACATATGTCTATAGGCCTGTAGAACTTGTCTGCAGTCCTGTTGCTGAGGGTTAGTGAGGCTGTCAGAAAAGACCACACCATCAACTGAACCATCATCAGGGTTCTGAGTCAGCAGGTCTGGGAGAGGGTCACTCTCTTCCTCCCGCCCCTCATCTGTAGCCATGAGCAAGCCCATGTCTGCCCTGTCAACATATGCCTTTAACCTGTTGACATGAAGCACCCTATGGGGGCTTCTGGGAGTCCCAAGGTCCACCAAGTAGGTGACTTCTCCCTTCTGTTCAACAATAGTGTGGGGTCCAGACCATTTGTCCTGGAGTGCTGCTGGGGCCACTGGCTCCAACACCCACACTTTCTGTCCTGGCTGGTACACAGTCAGCACAGCCTTTTGGTCATGCCAAGCTTTTTGGAGTTCTTGGCTTGCCTCAAGGTTTTTAGAAGCCTTCTTCATGTACTGTACCATCCTTGAGCGGAGGCCAGGCACATAATCCCACTATGTCAAGCTTGGGTTGTCTGAGAGATCTCTCCCATCCTTCCCTTACTAGACATAGGGGTCCCCTCACAGGATGCCCAAACAAAAGTTCAAAAGGGCTGTAGCCAACCCCCTTTTGTGGGACCTCTCTGTAAGCAAACAGAAGGCAGGGTAAAAGGATGTCCCATCTTCGCCTAAGCTTGTCTGGTAAACCTTTTATCATCCCTTTTAGGGTCTTGTTGAACCTTTCCACAAGCCCATTGCATTGTGGGTGATAGGGGGTAGTGAATTTGTAGTTAACACCACACTCCTTCCACATTGCAGTTAAATTTCCTGACATGAAGTTGGCACCTCTGTCAGAGACAACCTCCTTTGGAAACCCCACTCTGGAGAACACTCCAAGTAGGGCCCTTGCCACAACAGAAGCTGTTGTGGTCCTCAGGGGTATAGCTTCTGGGTACCTGGTGGCATGGTCCACTATCACCAGTATAAATCTGTGCCCAGATGCTGTTTGAGGGTCCATTGGTCCAACAATGTCTATCCCCACTCTCTCAAAGGGAACCCCCACCACTGGTAGTGGTATTGGGGGGGCCTTTGTGGTGCCACCTAATTTGCCACTGGCTTGGCAGGTGACACAGGAGCGACAAAACTCCTTGGTATCTTCTAACATGTGAGGCCAGTGAAAGTGAGGGACAAGTCTGTCCCAAGTCTTATTCTGGCCTAAGTGTCCTGCAAGGGGAATATCATGGGCCAAGGTAAGACGGAAGCCTCCGAAACTCAATGGTATGACCAACCTCCTGGATGCACCAGGCTTGGGGTCTCTAGCCTCTGAGTACAGCAGCCCTTCATCCCAATACACTTTATGGGTACATTGAGCATTCCCGGCAGCCTCAGCAGCAGCCTGCTGTCTGAGGGGTTCAAGAGAAGGACAGTCTAATTGTGGCTGCCTCAGATCTGCCCTTGAAGGTCCCCCTGTCCCAAGAAACTCAACCTGGTCAGGTTCCAGTTCTTCTAGGACAGTTCCTTCAGGGCTCTCAGAATCATCCTCCTTTGAGGGCTGATTCTCTACCTGAGGCAGGGGGGAAGGCACAGCCTTAACCCTACTGCTCTTTCTCTTGGGTTGTGTCTGGTCCATTGTCCCAGGATCCAGCACTTGTTCAGTGTTGCATTTGTTTGCCTGTGACCTAGTCACAGCAAGGACATGTGCATCTATTCCCAGCATTTCTGCATGGGTCCTATACTCCACTTCAGCCCAAACTGAAGTTTCAAGGTCATTTCCCAACAGACACTCTACAGGAAGGTCTGAACTTACCACAACTTTCTTGAGGCCAGTTACCCCTCCCCAGGAGAAGTTAACAATTGCCACACTATGGGAGGTAGTGGCATTGCTAGCGTTGGTCACTAGGTAATTCTCACCTAGCATGATCTGTCCAGGGTCCACAAAGACAGGAGTCACCATTCTGACACTAGCACCTGTGTCCCTGTAGGCCTGAGCCATCCTATGGTTGATTAAAGGAGTCTGTCTGTACTTGCCCAGGTTACTGGGGCTCACAGTAGAGGACAACGCTATGTCCCCATCACAGATCAGAACAGCCTGAGTTGGTATTCTGACTAGGCCAGAATCCACTTCAGTTCCCAGGGTTAACCCTATTACACCCTTTTGCTGGGAACCACCACTTACAGCTGGACTAGGGGGTACAGTTGCCTTAGGGGCAATGGTGGTTGGGGGCTTGTCCTTTTTGGTGCATTCACTATACCAATGGGAATTGGACTTACAATAGTTACACCAAGGTTTCTTTAGGCCATATTTCTTTTTATCCTTTTTGGGACCACCCTCCTCCTGAGCCTTTTGGGGGCCTGGTGAAGACTTCAGGTCTTTTGCTTTCTGCTCATTACCCTTCTGGTCTGCCTTTTTCTGATCACCGCCCTGGTTCTGGTTTTTCTGCTTAACTCTAGTCCTGACCCACCTATCTGCCTTCTTTCCCAATTCTTGGGGAGAAGTTAGGTCAGAGTCAATCAAGTGATGATGCAGCAGCTGGTTTTGACAGTTGTTAAGGATTTGTTCTCTCATGATCAAATTATACAATCCTGTATAGTCCTTAACGTTACTACCCAATAACCAGCCTTCCAAAGCCTTAGTGGCACAATCTACAAAGTCAGTCCAGTCCTGAGTCTGTGTCTTCTGGGTATCCCTGAACAACAACCTGTATTGTTCAGTGGTTAGGCCAAACCTATCAATCAGAGCACTCTTCAGGACAGTGTAATTGTCAGCATTCTCATCACTAACTGTGAGGAGCTTGTCTCTACCTTTCTCAGAGAAGGAGAGCCACAAGATAGCTGCCCACTGACTTTGGGGTACCTGCTGTACTTTGCAAGCCCTATCCAAAGCAGTTATCCATTTGTGGATGTCATCCCCACACTTGTAGGGAGGGACAATCTTGCTCAGGTTTCTATTGTCATAGGTCCTGTCTCTATCCTTAGGGATAGTGCTGCCACCAGTGAGTTCTAACCCACTTAACTTTTGCTCTCTGGCCAGAGCAAGTCTCTCTTTGGCAAGGGCAAGTTCTTCCCTTTCAATCCTCAGATTGACTTCCCTCATTCTGGCCTTATGCTCTTTTCTCTGTGGAGAAGTCATTCCCCTGTGAGAAGAGGCATTGGAGCCATTAGAGACATGGGAGTGGATAGATTCCCTGGAAGGGGATCTTCCTCTCCTATTTCTCTGGTTAAGTCCACTTGAGGGTCTGAATGGGGGGACCCCATTCTGACTCCCATGTAGGCTTAAGTTAGCCTGACTAAGTCTTCCAACTTGGACCTGGCTGTCTACCTCATCTCCTGAAGACCCTTCTGACTCATCTTGATCAGTATTGTGAGGGGAGTCTTCTGTAGAGGGCAGACCCTCATTTGTACCTAAGGTACCATCCTGGGAGGCTCCCTGAGCATCATACTCTTCTAAGATCTCCACTAGATAAATGAGGGTAGGGTTGGAACCCTGTTTTAACTTTCTGGAGGTACACAATTGTCTCATCTCCTGAAAAGTTAGGGTATCATATCTAGAGGGTATCTTTCTAGGATATCCCCCTCCTGAGAGAGAATCATCTTGATCTCCTCTAAGAGACATGATCTAGTGAGGGTGTGGTGTGTGCACCTACCTACACTAGTTGTATCTACTAAAACCTCTCTAGTAGTTGTAGTCAGGGTGTGCTAGGCCCTTCAACCTACAACAACTAAGTTCAGTAGAACTTAAGTATTCTAAAATTTTGTTTTATATGTACCTTACAGTACCTAATGTGATCTTTCAATTTGATATCTCAAGATTACAATGGTATCACAACAGCAAGCTCAGATCCCAACCGCTGCTCACCAATGTGAGAAGTTGGCCTGATATATGATGTCACTAGTTCTAGTGTACACCCTGTATCAGTCCAAACAACCCTTATAGTGATTGGTTGTAAAGTCAACCTTATAGACCAGCTATCCTAGTGGTAGCATGGACAAGAGCAGTCTTAGGCTAAACTCTGTATGGCATGTGAAGCCAGCTGTTATACCATTATAATCCCTTGAAGACCAAATGAAGAGACACCACACCAGGTATATATAAAATTAGAATGTATTTATTCTAACATATACCCTCAGCACTCTTTATGAGTTCAGAGGTCTAAGCACAAACAATTTCTTAAGTAGCATACGTTAAGTTACACAGGAAAATACAGTTAGGCCCAGGGGCCACGCAAACCATATACTAAGAAAGTGGTATAAGTACCACGTCACGAACAGGGAGTAGGCCTAGGGCCTAGGGAATCGGTGGGGCTACACTACCCTACCAATATTAGGAAGTGGGAGGCCTACGGGAAGCGTGTGCAGTGTGGAAACACACACGCGGGTTACATTAAAGTCAATGGGAATGTAACAGTTAGAAATAGGAAGAATAAGGACACTTCCGAAGTAACTAGGAGGAAGCAACTACAGACTTAGACACTTGGATAGTCAATATCCACTGGAGCACCGGAGTACTCACGTTACCTCACCCACAGGAGACGGGTGCATAGGTGTGAAGATGTGTCGGGTGTCGTCGCTGGATCCTATGGATGCCTGAAGAACAGATGCTGGCAGGCGGCCAGGAGGAAGATGTCCGGTGGATCCAAGGGTGGATCTTGAAGGAAGAACACCTGCAAGCAGAGGGGACAAAGTCTGGGTCACTAGCCAGTGACCGTGTGGAACCAGGAAGGAACCAGGTGATGTCGTGCAGGACACAGGTGATATTTTGAAGCTTGTCTCTGCAGCTGCGTGGACCAGGAGGCATCGAGGACAACCAAAACCAGGGTACGCGCTGTCCCACGAAGGATCTTGCTGATGGCGGAGTCGACGTCCCGATTGGAGTCAACAAGCCTTGGCAAAGGCAACCCACGCGGAAATGGAAATTCGCTTCAGGTGCAGACCAGGAAGGTCTGAGGTGCTTCTCTTTCACAGGGAAACAAGGGCCAGTCTAGAGGAGCCAAACCAGCGGTGAAAAGTCAAGGGTTTGCCGTTGCTGAGGCTACTAGCCAACGGGCAAGCAACCGGACAGACGCGTCTAGCAGGAAAATGCAGAAGGGCCCCACGCAGAACTCGTGGAGTGTGGAGGGCTGATCTTCGGTGCAGATAGTGCTCGGGGTTGGGGCTTCTCAATCCCCAGAGCACAATTTCGAGGATGCCTCAGAACCTGCGCTGGAAGCTACTCGCCAATTTTCCCAGGTATCCGGTCCCACGTCTCTCGTCGCCTCCACGGATCTCAGCTTGGCTGTGGATGTGGATCAGGGTCAGAGAAGTCTGGAGGTCAAGGCGCTGATCGGGCTCTGCAGTCGGTTCCTCGCAGAACTTAGGCAAAGCAAACGGCAGGTCGCTTGTTGGTGCCTGTTTGCACAGGGTGGCCACTCCTTGGCCACAAGGGTGATTCTTCAGTCTTCTTGTCGTCGAATGTCGAAGGTCCAGAGTTTCGTGTCTAGTTTCAGTTCAGGATTATCCAAAGTCCTAGGGACTCAGCTCCCACTCTTATACTAATCTGGGGGGCTGGGTTACCTGCTAGGTCCCTCCTATGGGTGGGACCATGGAGGGGGGTGGTTACACCCCCTTCCCTTTGTCCAGTTTCGCGCCAGGACTGGGGCTGGAGTGCCCCAGCACCGGTTTGAACCGGACTATGCATGGGACACCTTGTGTGCCCCAGGCAGTGTCTCGTTTTTTACATCCCTCCCTGCCGCAATACACTAAGCCCTGTCTAGGGTGGTGCTAGCACCTCCCAAGGCAGGAAACCTATTGTCCAAGCCTCCCTCGCTGGAAGGACTCCCAGCAGCAGGAGGTCAGACTTGTGTCCGTGGCAGCAGCATCCATTTTGTGATGCTGGGGCTCCGGTTAATTTTAACCGGGTAGTAGGTTTTTAACATGTCTTCTCCCTCTAGAAGGGGGGAATACTATCCTCATCGCCAGAAATGGTGTTGGGGTAGTATTCCATAGTGTCAGACACCTTACACAACATGTTTTGATAAAGCCAAACCATAGTTACCATAACCGCGAGGATTATAAGGCACTTTAAGAGTATATGGTAGGCGATATCATAGAACAGCTATAAGGACATGGTTCCGAAAGCTGCAGACAGGCTCAGCTCATGCTAGAGCACCATCTCACAGGTTACCAAGCACTCTGCCTTCAGGATTGTTAAGGCCTGCCATAGGAGTGGCTGAAAGGTTACCCATGTGTCTATATATAAGGTAGGTATAGGAATACTATACCTAAGCAAGGGGTGATTACACGACCTTGCCACAGCTGAGTGATCAGTCATTTGTGTCATGATGGCAGGCCAGCCAGGGGTGGCATAATACATGCTGCAGCCCCTGGTAGGCCTAGGGTACACCCATGCCCTGGGTACCTAAGGTACACTGTACAGGGCCCTATAAGGTGATCCTTAACAATTGGGTTATGTACCTAAAGTACATAGTATGAATTTAGAGAGAGAACAGCTGGGCTGTGGGTCTGATTAGCAGGTCCACAGCCACATCTAAGTCGAAAACCAGTGAAGCAAAAGCAAAAAGTGGGGGTGACCATAGGAGGCAGACCCTACTCTCCTACACAACCGCCCCCCCAAACTTAGGGACATTAAACTAACCTTGACCAGTTGAGTCTTCATGTTCTAAGTGGAAATATCTGGAGAGTCCATCTGCATTGGAATGGTCAGTCCCAGGTCTATGTTCCACTGTGAAGTCCATCCTCTGTAGGGAAATGGACCACCTAAGAAGTTTGGGATTTTCACCCTTCATCTGATTTAGCCACAAGAGGGGCTTATGGTCTGTCTGAATCTTGAAGTGAGTGCCAAACAGGTATGGTCTCAGCTTCTTCAGGGCCCAAACCACAGCAAAGGCCTCCCTCTCAATAGCTGACCAACGTTTCTCTCTAGGGGTCAGCCTTCTACTAATAAAAGCAATGGGCTGGTCTTGACCATCTATATTCAGTTGTGAAAGAACAGCTCCCACACCCAACTCAGAAGCATCTGTTTGGACAATGAATTCTTTGGAGTAATCTGGACTTTTCAGAATAGGTGCAGTGCACATGGCCTGCTTCAGGTGATCAAATGCCTTCTGACAGCTTACTGTCCACTGAACTTTCTTTGGCATTTTCTTGGAGGTCAAGTCATTAAGTGGTGTCACAATGGACCCATAGTTCTTAACAAACTTTCTGTAGTACCCAGACAGGCCCAAGAAAGCTCTGACCTGTGTCTGGGTAATTGGAGGAGTCCAGTCCTTTATGGTCTGGATCTTGCTCTCCAGTGGTTGAACCTGACCCCCACCTACTAGGTGGCCCAGGTACACAACCTTGCTCTGCCCCATCTGGCACTCAGTGGCCTTGATAGTGAGGCCTGCCTTTTGCAGGGCCTCTAAAACATTCCTCAGGTGGACCGGGTGATCCTCCCAGGTGGAGCTAAAGACAGCAATATCATCAAGATAAGCTGCACGGTAGTCATCCAACCCAGTAAGGACTTGATTCACCAACCTTTGGAAAGTGGCAGGTGCATTCTTCAAGCCAAAGGGCATTACCACAAATTGATAATGTCCTCCTGGGGTTGAGAAAGCAGTTTTGGCCTTTGCACTCTCAGCTAGTCTGATTTGCCAGTAGCCTGCTGTCGGGTCAAATGTATTCAGAAACTTGGCAGCCGCCAATCTGTCAATGAGCTCATCTGCCCTAGGTATTGGGTGGGCATCTGTCCTAGTGACAGCATTGAGACCTCTGTAATCTATGCACAACCTCATCTCTCTCTTACCATCTTGGGTGTGAGATTTTGGCACAAGGACTACAGGACTAGCCCAAGGGCTCTCTGAAGGTTCAATGACTCCCAGCTCCAACATCTTTTGTACCTCAATCTTTATGCAGTCCCTGACATGGTCAGTGTTAGATCTGGGGGTCTCTAGTTGGCAGGGTAGGTACCACTGTCCAAGTAGGGACCCTTGCTTCTAGTCAGGGAAAGGGGGATACACTGTTAAGATAACCCCTGCTCACCCTCTAGGTAGCTTGGCCTGAGCAGTCTAGGCTATCAAAGGCAATGTGTAAAGTATTTGTACCAACACTCACAGTAACACAGTGAAAACACCACAGATTTACTCTACACCAGTTTTAGAAAAATAAGGTATCTTTACTAAAAACTTCACAAGACCAAATACTACAGAAAAACCAACATACAATTAAAAAGGTTACTTTAAATATAGTTCAAGAGTTTGCAGAAAGTACTCCAGGATGTAAAAATCAGTGTCCTGCACAATGCGACTCTCAATGCACAAAATGCGACACTCTCGTGCCCAACAGTACCTGTAGTTGCGCTAAGGTTCCCAAAAGCTATAACAATGAAGATGGCAAAGGCGATGCGATACTCCTGAGACCTTGGGGAGGCTCTGCAGCAGCCCTGCTTCACGCAGGAGAGGTGGATGCGCCGGCTCCGATATGTAGGGGGAGGATGCGATGACTTTGGCTTTCGTTGCGTAGGTTTCTTAGGGGGAAGCTTCACGCACAGGTACGATGCGACGATCTTCGGTGCGGCGCGATGCGCGGCGCAGCGCTGACTTCTGGCGCCACAACCCTCGATGCGTCACGGGACGGGACTCTGCGTGGAAACACACAGCGACATGATACTTTTGCGCACCGGCAGTGGTGCGGCCCGCAAACTGGTTCTGCGACGACCCTCGCAGCGTCAGGAATCTTCACGCACCGGGACGATGCTCGACGCACTCGGCGATGCGGGGACTCCGGGTGCTGCGATGACGCCGCAATGAAATTCTTCTCGCACTCTCGCTCTTGCGACTCGCAACCGGATGATGCGTCCCTCAAATGGATGATGCGATGGGTACCAGTTACTCTTGTTCACGCTTCTGCTTTCCAGCTCCCAAACACAGCAAAACGACCTCCTGAGGCCCCAAGACTAGGCAAGCACTCCAAGGCAGGTCAGAACTCCCTCAGCAGAGTTCCAGGGGAGCTGGTGGTGAAGTCCTTTTGTTCCTGGGACTTCTTAACAGGGAGCCAGCTCTCCTCAGGCCCTTGGAGATCAGAATCAAAAGAAGGGGACACAGGAAAGTCCTTCCCCTCTCCTTGGCAGCAAAGCAAAACAGCAAGCAGGCAGTGTTCTCCTCTTCAGTTCCTTCCAGCTTTCTCCTTGGCAGAGGTTCCTTCTTAGTTCCACAGTGATCTAAAATGTAGGTGTCTGGGGTCCTCTTCTTATACCCCTCCAAGTCTTTGTCTCTCTTTGTTTCACTGGGGGGATTCCCCTGCTCAAACCGGTTCCTGGGTGTGCTCTGCCCTGGAGCACCTGGTTCCTTTCAGAGTGAGGGGCAGGGTCGTTAGACGCTCAGCAGGAGGTGGAGCCTTCTTTGTGCTGGCAGAGGCAGAGTCCTCAGCCTGGCCAGCAGGGGGTGGAGCCGGCATTGTGCTGGCAGAGGCAGTCCTACTCAAACCCAGGGGCTACTCCTCCCACCCATTTAGAGCAGATCTCCCTATTCACCCTGCTGCTGACTCATCCAGACTCCTGGAGCCACCTAGCCCATCACATGACACCAGTCAGCCAATCTGCACACAGGCACACAGGAAGGTTAAACAGGAGAATAGCTACTTTCTAAAAAGTGCTATTCTCACACAGTGAATTTAAAAACCATCTTGCTAAAAAGATGTATAATTAAATTCTGAACACACAGATACCAAACTTGGATTTTCTATCTTGCCTTTAGGGGGAGATAGGCATGTAAACAGCCTCCCCCATTCTGTCCTATGGGCAAGATAGCCTCTCAGCAGTGAAAAACGAAAAAGGCTGTAATTCACTACCAGGGCATGTTACACACCTCAGTACATGCCCTACCTTTCAGATACACTGCACCCAGCTCAGGGGGGTACCTAGGGCCACCATAGGGATGCCTGACATGTACAGAAAGGGAAGGATAAGGCCTGGTCAGTGGTTGCACTGGCCAGGTCGACATGGCAGTCCTGGACTGCACATAGGCACTGCAAGCAGGTCTAAGACATCATTTTAGCGCTACTCCTGTGGGTGGCACAATCAGTGCTGCAGCCCACTAGTAGCATTTGTACTACCAGCCCTGGCACTCTCAGTGCACTTTACTAGGGCCTTGCAGGTAGAACAAATATGCCAAACATGTATAGCCAATTACATCACAATTTTCCTAGGGAGCACTTGCAGCTTGACACTGATCAGCAGTGGCAAAGTGCCCATAGCATCTATACCAGTAAAAACGACATCCAGCATAGCATCAAAAATACAGGAGGTAGAGGCAAAAAGTCAGGGGTAACCACGCCAAAAGATGCCAGGTCTAACAGTCAGGTTGCCTGCAGATTTTACTCTTCACAGGCAGACTGTCACCAGTGTCCACCTCATGGGTGCACCAGTTTGTCTGACTTGGGGTCAGAGAGAACATATGTCTATAGGCCTGTAGAACTTGTCTGCAGTCCTGTTGCTGAGGGTTAGTGAGGCTGTCAGAAAAGACCACACCATCAACTGAACCATCATCAGGGTTCTGAGTCAGCAGGTCTGGGAGAGGGTCACTCTCTTCCTCCCGCCCCTCATCTGTAGCCATGAGCAAGCCCATGTCTGCCCTGTCAACATATGCCTTTAACCTGTTGACATGAAGCACCCTATGGGGGCTTCTGGGAGTCCCAAGGTCCACCAAGTAGGTGACTTCTCCCTTCTGTTCAACAATAGTGTGGGGTCCAGACCATTTGTCCTGGAGTGCTGCTGGGGCCACTGGCTCCAACACCCACACTTTCTGTCCTGGCTGGTACACAGTCAGCACAGCCTTTTGGTCATGCCAAGCTTTTTGGAGTTCTTGGCTTGCCTCAAGGTTTTTAGAAGCCTTCTTCATGTACTGTGCCATCCTTGAGCGGAGGCCAGGCACATAATCCCACTATGTCAAGCTTGGGTTGTCTGAGAGGTCTCTCCCATCCTTCCCTTACTAGACATAGGGGTCCCCTCAGAGGATGCTCAAACAAAAGTTCAAAAGGGCTGTAGCCAACCCCCTTTTGTGGGACCTCTCTGTAAGCAAACAGAAGGCAGGGTAAAAGGATGTCCCATCTTCGCCTAAGCTTGTCTGGTAAACCTTTTATCATCCCTTTTAGGGTCTTGTTGAACCTTTCCACAAGCCCATTGCATTGTGGGTGATAGGGGGTAGTGAATTTGTAGTTAACACCACACTCCTTCCACATTGCAGTTAAATTTCCTGACATGAAGTTGGCACCTCTGTCAGAGACAACCTCCTTTGGAAACCCCACTCTGGAGAACACTCCGAGTAGGGCCCTTGCCACAACAGAAGCTGTTGTGGTCCTCAGGGGTATAGCTTCTGGGTACCTGGTGGCATGGTCCACTATCACCAGTATAAATCTGTGCCCCGATGCTGTTTGGGGGTCCATTGGTCCAACAATGTCTATCCCCACTCTCTCAAAGGGAACCCCCACCACTGGTAGTGGTATTAGGGGGGCCTTTGTGGTGCCACCTGATTTGCCACTGGCTTGGCAGGTGACACAGGAGCGACAAAACTCCTTGGTATCTTCTGACATGTGAGGCCAGTGAAAGTGAGGGACAAGTCTGTCCCAAGTCTTATTCTGGCCTAAGTGTCCTGCAAGGGGAATATCATGGGCCAAGGTAAGAAGGAAGCCTCTGAAACTCAATGGTATGACCAACCTCCTGGACGCACCAGGCTTGGGGTCTCTAGCCTCTGAGTACAGCAGCCCTTCATCCCAATACACTTTATGGGTACATTGAGCATTCCCTGCAGCCTCAGCAGCAGCCTGCTGTCTGAGGGGTTCAAGAGAAGGACAGTCTAATTGTGGCTGCCTCAGATCTGCCCTTGAAGGTCCCCCTGTCCCAAGAAACTCAACCTGGTCAGGTTCCAGTTCTTCTAGGACAGTTCCTTCAGGGCTCTCAGAATCATCCTCCTTTGAGGGCTGATTCTCTACCTGAGGCAGGGGGGAAGGCACAGCCTTAACCCTACTGCTCTTTCTCTTGGGTTGTGTCTGGTCCATTGTCCCAGGATCCAGCACTTGTTCAGTGTTGCATTTTTTTGCCTGTGACCTAGTCACAGCAAGGACATGTGCATCTATTCCCAGCATTTCTGCATGGGTCCTATACTCCACTTCAGCCCAAACTGAAGTTTCAAGGTCATTTCCCAACAGACACTCTACAGGAAGGTCTGAACTTACCACAACTTTCTTGAGGCCAGTTACCCCTCCCCAGGAGAAGTTAACAATTGCCACACTATGGGAGGTAGTGGCATTGCTAGCGTTGGTCACTAGGTAATTCTCACCTAGCATGATCTGTCCAGGGTCCACAAAGGCAGGAGTCACCATTGTGACACTTGCACCTGTGTCCCTGTAGGCCTGAGCCATCCTATGGTTGATTAAAGGAGTCTGTCTGTACTTGCCCAGGTTACTGGGGCTCACAGTAGAGGACAAAGCTATGTCCCCATCACAGATCAGAACAGCCTGAGTTGGTACTCTGACTAGGCCAGAATCCACTTCAGTTCCCAGGGTTAACCCTATTACATCCTTTTGCTGGGAACCACCACTTACAGCTGGACTAGGGGGTACAGTTGCCTTAGGGGCAATGGTGGTTGGGGGCTTGTCCTTTTTGGTGCATTCACTATACCAATGGGAATTGGACTTACAATAGTTACACCAAGGTTTCTTTTGGCCATATTTCTTTTTATCCTTTTTGGGACCACCCTCCTCCTGAGCCTTTTGGGGGCCTGGTGAAGACTTCAGGTCTTTTGCTTTCTGCTCATTACCCTTCTGGTCTGCCTTTTTCTGATCACCGCCCTGGTTCTGGTTTTTCTGCTTAACTCTAGTCCTGACCCACCTATCTGCCTTCTTTCCCAATTCTTGGGGAGAAGTTAGGTCAGAGTCAATCAAGTGTTGATGCAGCAGCTGGTTTTGACAGTTGTTAAGGATTTGTTCTCTCATGATCAAATTATCCAATCCTGTATAGTCCTTAACGTTACTACCCAATAACCAGCCTTCCAAAGCCTTAGTGGCACAATCTACAAAGTCAGTCCAGTCCTGAGTCTGTGTCTTCTGGGTATCCCTGAACAATAACCTGTATTGTTCAGTGGTTAGGCCAAACCCATCAATCAGAGCACTCTTCAGGACAGTGTAATTGTCAGCATTCTCATCACTAACTGTGAGGAGCTTGTCTCTACCTTTCTCAGAGAAGGAGAGCCACAAGATAGCTGCCCACTGACTTTGGGGTACCTGCTGTACTTTGCAAGCCCTATCCAAAGCAGTTATCCATTTGTGGATGTCATCCCCACACTTGTAGGGAGGGACAATCTTGCTCAGGTTTCTATTGTCATAGGTCTTGTCTCTATCCTTAGGGATAGTGCTGCCACCAGTGAGTTCTAACCCACTTAACTTTTGCTCTCTGGCCAGAGCAAGTCTCTCTTTGGCAAGGGCAAGTTCTTCCCTTTCAATCCTCAGATTGACTTCCCTCATTCTGGCCTTATGCTCTTTTCTCTGTGGAGAAGTCATTCCCCTGTGAGAAGAGGCATTGGAGCCATTAGAGACATGGGAGTGGATAGATTCCCTGGAAGGGGATCTTCCTCTCCTATTTCTCTGGTTAAGTCCACTTGAGGGTCTGAATGGGGGGACCCCATTCTGACTCCCATGTAGGCTTAAGTTAGCCTGACTAAGTCTTCCAACTTCGACCTGGCTGTCTACCTCATCTCCTGAAGTCCCTTCTGACTCATCTTGATCAGTATTGTGAGGGGAGTCTTCTGTAGAGGGCAGACCCTCATTTGTACCTAAGGTACCATCCTGGGAGGCTCCCTGAGCATCATACTCTTCTAAGATCTCCACTAGATAAATGAGGGTAGGGTTGGAACCCTGTTTTAACTTTCTGGAGGTACACAATTGTCTCATCTCCTGAAACGTTAGGGTATCATATATAGAGGGTATCTTTCTAGGATATCCCCCTCCTGAGAGAGAATCATCTTGATCTCCTCTCAGAGACATGATCTAGTGAGGGTGTGGTGTGTGCACCTACCTACACTAGTTGTATCTACTAAAACCTCTCTAGTAGTTGTAGTCAGGGTGTGCTAGGCCCTTCAACCTACAACAACTAAGTTCAGTAGAACTTAAGTATTCTAAGATTTTGTTTTATATGTACCTTACAGTACCTAATGTGATCTTTCAATTTGATATCTCAAGATTACAATGATATCACAACAGCAAGCTCAGATCCCAACCGCTGCTCACCAATGTGAGAAGTTGGCCTGATATATGATGTCACTACTTCTAGTGTACACCCTGTATCAGTCCAAACAACCCTTATAGTGATTGGTTGTAAAGTCAACCTTATAGACCAGCTATCCTAGTGGTAGCATGGACAAGAGCAGTCTTAGGCTAAACTCTGTATGGCATGTGAAGCCAGCTGTTATACCATTAGAATCCCTTGAATACCAAATGAAGAGACACCACACCAGGTATATATAAAATTAGAATGTATTTATTCTAACATATACCCTCAGCACTCTTTATGAGTTCAGAGGTCTAAGCACAAACAATTTCTTAAGTAGCATACGTTAAGTTACACAGGAAAATACAGTTAGGCCCAGGGGCCACGCAAACCATATACTAAGAAAGTGGTATAAGTACAACGTCACGAACAGGGAGTAGGCCTAGGGCCTAGGGAATCGCTGGGGCTACACTACCCTACCAATATTAGGAAGTGGGAGGCCTACGGGAAGCGTGTGCAGTGTGGAAACACACACGCGGGTTATATTAAAGTCAATGGGAATGTAACAGTTAGAAATAGGAAGAATAAGGACACTTCCGAAGTAACTAGGAGGAAGCAACTACAGACTTAGACACTTGGATAGTCAATATCCACTGGAGCACCAGAGTACTCGTGTTACCTCACCCACAGGGGACGGGTGCATAGGTGTGAAGATGTGTTGGGTGTCGTCGCTGGATCCTATGGATGCCTGAAGAACAGATGCTGGCAGGCGGCCAGGAGGAAGATGTCCGGTGGATCCAAGGGTGGATCTTGAAGGAAGAACACCTGCAAGCAGAGGGGACAAAGTCTGGGTCACTAGCCAGTGACCGTGTGGAACCAGGAAGGAACCAGGTGATGTCGTGCAGGACACAGGTGATGTTTTGAAGCTTGTCTCTGCAGCTGAGTGGACCAGGAGGCATCGAGGACAACCAGAACCAGGGTACGAGCTGTCCCACAAAGGATCTTGCTGATGGCGGAGTCGACGTCCCGATTGGAGTCAACAAGCCTTGGCAAAGGCAACCCACGCAGAAATGGAAATTCGCTTCAGGTGCAGACCAGGAAGGTCTGAGGTGCTTCTCTTTCACAGGGAAACAAGGGCCAGTCTAGAGGAGCCAAACCAGCGGTGAAAAGTCAAGGGTTTGCCGTCGCTGAGGCTACTAGCCAACGGGCAAGCAACCGGACAGACGCGTCTAGCAGTTAAATGCAGAAGGGCCCAACGCAGAACTCGTGGAGTGTGGAGGGCTGATCTTCGGTGCAGATAGTGGTCGGGGTTGGGGCTTCTCAATCCCCAGAGCACAACTTCGAGGATGCCTCAGAACCTGCGCTGGAAGCTACTCGCTAATTTTCCCAGGTAGCCGGTCCCACGTCTCTCGTCACCTCCACGGATCTCAGCTTGGCTGTGGATGTGGATCAGGGTCAGAGAAGTCTGGAGGTCAAGGCGCTGGTCGGGCTCTGCAGTCGGTTCCTCGCAGAACTTAGGCAAAGCAAACGGCAGGTCGCTTGTTGGTGCCTGTTTGCACAGGGTGGCCACTCCTTGGCCACAAGGGTGATTCTTCAGTCTTCTTGTCGTCGAATGTCGAAGGTCCAGAGTTTCGTGTCTAGTTTCAGTTCAGGATTATCCAAAGTCCTAGGGACTCAGCTCCCACTCTTATACTAATCTGGGGGGCTGGGCTACCTGCTAGGTCCCTCCTATGGGTGGGACCATGGAGGGAGGTGGTTACATCCCCTTCCCTTTGTCCAGTTTCGTGCCAGGACTGGGGCTGGAGAGCCCCAGCACCGGTTTGAACCGGACTATGCATGGGACACCTTGTGTGCCCCAGGCAGTGTCTCGTTTCTTTCATCCCTCCCTGCCGCAATACACTAAGCCCTGTCTAGGGTGGTGCTAGCACCTCCCAAGGCAGGAAACCTATTGTCCAAGCCTCCCTCGCTGGAAGGACTCCCAGCAGCAGGAGGTCAGACTTGTGTCCGTGGCAGCAGCATCCATTTTGTGATGCTGGGGCTCTGGTTAATTTTAACCGGGTAGTAGGTTTTTAACATGTCTTCTCCCTCTAGAAGGGGGGAATACTATCCTCATCGCCAGAAATGGTGTTGGGGTAGTATTCCATAGTGTCAGACACCTTACACAACATGTTTTGATAAAGCCAAACCATAGTTACCATAACCGCGAGGATTATAAGGCACTTTAAGAGTATATGGTAGGCGATATCATAGAACAGCTATAAGGACATGGTTCCGAAAGCTGCAGACAGGCTCAGCTCATGCTAGAGCACCATCTCACAGGTTACCAAGCACTCTGCCTTCAGGATTGTTAAGGCCTGCCATAGGAGTGGCTGAAAGGTTACCCATGTGTCTATATATAAGGTAGGTATAGGAATACTATACCTAAGCAAGGGGTGATTACACGACCTTGCCACAGTTGAGTGATCAGTCATTTGTGTCATGATGGCAGGCCAGCCAGGGGTGGCATAATACATGCTGCAGCCCCTGGTAGGCCTAGGGTACACCCATGCCCTGGGTACCTAAGGTACACTGTACAGGGCCCTATAAGGTGATCCTTACCAATTGGGTTATGTACCTAAAGTACATAGTATGAATTTAGAGAGAGAACAGCTGGGCTGTGGGTCTGATTAGCAGGTCCACAGCCACATCTAAGTCGAAAACCAGTGAAGCAAAAGCAAAAAGTGGGGGTGACCATAGGAGGCAGACCCTACTCTCCTACACAACCGCCCCCCCAAACTTAGGGACATTAAACTAACCTTGACCAGTTGAGTCTTCATGTTCTAAGTGGAAATATCTGGAGAGTCCATCTGCATTGGCATGGTCAGTCCCAGGTCTATGTTCCACTGTGAAGTCCATCCCCTGTAGGGAAATGGACCACCTAAGAAGTTTGGGATTTTCACCCTTCATCTGATTTAGCCACAAGAGGGGCTTATGGTCTGTCTGAATCTTGAAGTGAGTGCCAAACAGGTATGGTCTCAGCTTCTTCAGGGCCCAAACCACAGCAAAGGCCTCCCTCTCAATAGCTGACCAACGTTTCTCTCTAGGGGTCAGCCTTCTACTAATAAAAGCAATGGGCTGGTCTTGACCATCTATATTCAGTTGTGAAAGAACAGCTCCCACACCCAACTCAGAAGCATCTGTTTGGACAATGAATTCTTTGGAGTAATCTGGACTTTTCAGAATAGGTGCAGTGCACATGGCCTGCTTCAGGTGATCAAATGCCTTCTGACAGCTTACTGTCCACTGAACTTTCTTTGGCATTTTCTTGGAGGTCAAGTCATTAAGTGGTGTCACAATGGACCCATAGTTCTTAACAAACTTTCTGTAGTACCCAGACAGGCCCAAGAAAGCTCTGACCTGTGTCTGGGTAATTGGAGGAGTCCAGTCCTTTATGGTCTGGATCTTGCTCTCCAGTGGTTGAACCTGACCCCCACCTACTAGGTGGCCCAGGTACACAACCTTGCTCTGCCCTATCTGGCACTCAGTGGCCTTGATAGTGAGGCCTGCCTTTTGCAGGGCCTCTAAAACATTCCTCAGGTGGACCAGGTGATCCTCCCAGGTGGAGCTAAAGACAGCAATATCATCAAGATAAGCTGCACAGTAGTCATCCAACCCAGTAAGGACTTGATTCACCAACCTTTGGAAAGTGTCAGGTGCATTCTTCAAGCCAAAGGGCATTACCACAAATTGATAATGTCCTCCTGGGGTTGAGAAAGCAGTTTTGGCCTTTGCACTCTCAGCTAGTCTGATTTGCCAGTAGCCTGCTGTCGGGTCAAATGTATTCAGAAACTTGGCAGCTGCCAATCTGTCAATGAGCTCATCTGCCCTAGGTATTGGGTGGGCATCTGTCCTAGTGACAGCATTGAGACCTCTGTAATCTATGCACAACCTCATCTCTCTCTTACCATCTTGGGTGTGAGATTTTGGCACAAGGACTACAGGACTAGCCCAAGGGCTCTCTGAAGGTTCAATGACTCCCAGCTCCAACATCTTTTGTACCTCAATCTTTATGCAGTCCCTGACATGGTCAGTGTTAGATCTGGGGGTCTCTAGTTGGCAGGGTAGGTACCACTGTCCAAGTAGGGACCCTTGCTTCTAGTCAGGGAAAGGGGGATACACTGTTAAGATAACCCCTGCTCACCCTCTAGGTAGCTTGGCCTGAGCAGTCTAGGCTATCAAAGGCAATGTGTAAAGTATTTGTACCAACACTCACAGTAACACAGTGAAAACACCACAGATTTACTCTACACCAGTTTTAGAAAAATAAGGTATCTTTACTAAAAACTTCACAAGACCAAATACTACAGAAAAACCAACATACAATTAAAAAGGTTACTTTAAATATAGTTCAAGAGTTTGCAGAAAGTACTCCAGGATGTAAAAATCAGTGTCCTGCACAATGCGACTCTCAATGCACAAAATGCGACACTCTCGTGCCCAACAGTACCTGTAGTTGCGCTAAGGTTCCCAAAAGCTATAACAATGAAGATGGCAAAGGCGATGCGATACTCCTGAGACCTTGGGGAGGCTCTGCAGCAGCCCTGCTTCACGCAGGAGAGGTGGATGCGCCGGCTCCGATATGTAGGGGGAGGATGCGATGACTTTGGCTTTCGTTGCGTAGGTTTCTTAGGGGGAAGCTTCACGCACAGGTACGATGCGACGATCTTCGGTGCGGCGCGATGCGCGGCGCAGCGCTGACTTCTGGCGCCACAACCCTCGATGCGTCACGGGACGGGACTCTGCGTGGAAACACACAGCGACATGATACTTTTGCGCACCGGCAGTGGTGCGGCCCGCAAACTGGTTCTGCGACGACCCTCGCAGCGTCAGGAATCTTCACGCACCGGGACGATGCTCGACGCACTCGGCGATGCGGGGACTCCGGGTGCTGCGATGACGCCGCAATGAAATTCTTCTCGCACTCTCGCTCTTGCGACTCGCAACCGGATGATGCGTCCCTCAAATGGATGATGCGATGGGTACCAGTTACTCTTGTTCACGCTTCTGCTTTCCAGCTCCCAAACACAGCAAAACGACCTCCTGAGGCCCCAAGACTAGGCAAGCACTCCAAGGCAGGTCAGAACTCCCTCAGCAGAGTTCCAGGGGAGCTGGTGGTGAAGTCCTTTTGTTCCTGGGACTTCTTAACAGGGAGCCAGCTCTCCTCAGGCCCTTGGAGATCAGAATCAAAAGAAGGGGACACAGGAAAGTCCTTCCCCTCTCCTTGGCAGCAAAGCAAAACAGCAAGCAGGCAGTGTTCTCCTCTTCAGTTCCTTCCAGCTTTCTCCTTGGCAGAGGTTCCTTCTTAGTTCCACAGTGATCTAAAATGTAGGTGTCTGGGGTCCTCTTCTTATACCCCTCCAAGTCTTTGTCTCTCTTTGTTTCACTGGGGGGATTCCCCTGCTCAAACCGGTTCCTGGGTGTGCTCTGCCCTGGAGCACCTGGTTCCTTTCAGAGTGAGGGGCAGGGTCGTTAGACGCTCAGCAGGAGGTGGAGCCTTCTTTGTGCTGGCAGAGGCAGAGTCCTCAGCCTGGCCAGCAGGGGGTGGAGCCGGCATTGTGCTGGCAGAGGCAGTCCTACTCAAACCCAGGGGCTACTCCTCCCACCCATTTAGAGCAGATCTCCCTATTCACCCTGCTGCTGACTCATCCAGACTCCTGGAGCCACCTAGCCCATCACATGACACCAGTCAGCCAATCTGCACACAGGCACACAGGAAGGTTAAACAGGAGAATAGCTACTTTCTAAAAAGTGCTATTCTCACACAGTGAATTTAAAAACCATCTTGCTAAAAAGATGTATAATTAAATTCTGAACACACAGATACCAAACTTGGATTTTCTATCTTGCCTTTAGGGGGAGATAGGCATGTAAACAGCCTCCCCCATTCTGTCCTATGGGCAAGATAGCCTCTCAGCAGTGAAAAACGAAAAAGGCTGTAATTCACTACCAGGGCATGTTACACACCTCAGTACATGCCCTACCTTTCAGATACACTGCACCCAGCTCAGGGGGGTACCTAGGGCCACCATAGGGATGCCTGACATGTACAGAAAGGGAAGGATAAGGCCTGGTCAGTGGTTGCACTGGCCAGGTCGACATGGCAGTCCTGGACTGCACATAGGCACTGCAAGCAGGTCTAAGACATCATTTTAGCGCTACTCCTGTGGGTGGCACAATCAGTGCTGCAGCCCACTAGTAGCATTTGTACTACCAGCCCTGGCACTCTCAGTGCACTTTACTAGGGCCTTGCAGGTAGAACAAATATGCCAAACATGTATAGCCAATTACATCACAATTTTCCTAGGGAGCACTTGCAGCTTGACACTGATCAGCAGTGGCAAAGTGCCCATAGCATCTATACCAGTAAAAACGACATCCAGCATAGCATCAAAAATACAGGAGGTAGAGGCAAAAAGTCAGGGGTAACCACGCCAAAAGATGCCAGGTCTAACAGTCAGGTTGCCTGCAGATTTTACTCTTCACAGGCAGACTGTCACCAGTGTCCACCTCATGGGTGCACCAGTTTGTCTGACTTGGGGTCAGAGAGAACATATGTCTATAGGCCTGTAGAACTTGTCTGCAGTCCTGTTGCTGAGGGTTAGTGAGGCTGTCAGAAAAGACCACACCATCAACTGAACCATCATCAGGGTTCTGAGTCAGCAGGTCTGGGAGAGGGTCACTCTCTTCCTCCCGCCCCTCATCTGTAGCCATGAGCAAGCCCATGTCTGCCCTGTCAACATATGCCTTTAACCTGTTGACATGAAGCACCCTATGGGGGCTTCTGGGAGTCCCAAGGTCCACCAAGTAGGTGACTTCTCCCTTCTGTTCAACAATAGTGTGGGGTCCAGACCATTTGTCCTGGAGTGCTGCTGGGGCCACTGGCTCCAACACCCACACTTTCTGTCCTGGCTGGTACACAGTCAGCACAGCCTTTTGGTCATGCCAAGCTTTTTGGAGTTCTTGGCTTGCCTCAAGGTTTTTAGAAGCCTTCTTCATGTACTGTGCCATCCTTGAGCGGAGGCCAGGCACATAATCCCACTATGTCAAGCTTGGGTTGTCTGAGAGGTCTCTCCCATCCTTCCCTTACTAGACATAGGGGTCCCCTCAGAGGATGCTCAAACAAAAGTTCAAAAGGGCTGTAGCCAACCCCCTTTTGTGGGACCTCTCTGTAAGCAAACAGAAGGCAGGGTAAAAGGATGTCCCATCTTCGCCTAAGCTTGTCTGGTAAACCTTTTATCATCCCTTTTAGGGTCTTGTTGAACCTTTCCACAAGCCCATTGCATTGTGGGTGATAGGGGGTAGTGAATTTGTAGTTAACACCACACTCCTTCCACATTGCAGTTAAATTTCCTGACATGAAGTTGGCACCTCTGTCAGAGACAACCTCCTTTGGAAACCCCACTCTGGAGAACACTCCGAGTAGGGCCCTTGCCACAACAGAAGCTGTTGTGGTCCTCAGGGGTATAGCTTCTGGGTACCTGGTGGCATGGTCCACTATCACCAGTATAAATCTGTGCCCCGATGCTGTTTGGGGGTCCATTGGTCCAACAATGTCTATCCCCACTCTCTCAAAGGGAACCCCCACCACTGGTAGTGGTATTAGGGGGGCCTTTGTGGTGCCACCTGATTTGCCACTGGCTTGGCAGGTGACACAGGAGCGACAAAACTCCTTGGTATCTTCTGACATGTGAGGCCAGTGAAAGTGAGGGACAAGTCTGTCCCAAGTCTTATTCTGGCCTAAGTGTCCTGCAAGGGGAATATCATGGGCCAAGGTAAGAAGGAAGCCTCTGAAACTCAATGGTATGACCAACCTCCTGGACGCACCAGGCTTGGGGTCTCTAGCCTCTGAGTACAGCAGCCCTTCATCCCAATACACTTTATGGGTACATTGAGCATTCCCTGCAGCCTCAGCAGCAGCCTGCTGTCTGAGGGGTTCAAGAGAAGGACAGTCTAATTGTGGCTGCCTCAGATCTGCCCTTGAAGGTCCCCCTGTCCCAAGAAACTCAACCTGGTCAGGTTCCAGTTCTTCTAGGACAGTTCCTTCAGGGCTCTCAGAATCATCCTCCTTTGAGGGCTGATTCTCTACCTGAGGCAGGGGGGAAGGCACAGCCTTAACCCTACTGCTCTTTCTCTTGGGTTGTGTCTGGTCCATTGTCCCAGGATCCAGCACTTGTTCAGTGTTGCATTTTTTTGCCTGTGACCTAGTCACAGCAAGGACATGTGCATCTATTCCCAGCATTTCTGCATGGGTCCTATACTCCACTTCAGCCCAAACTGAAGTTTCAAGGTCATTTCCCAACAGACACTCTACAGGAAGGTCTGAACTTACCACAACTTTCTTGAGGCCAGTTACCCCTCCCCAGGAGAAGTTAACAATTGCCACACTATGGGAGGTAGTGGCATTGCTAGCGTTGGTCACTAGGTAATTCTCACCTAGCATGATCTGTCCAGGGTCCACAAAGGCAGGAGTCACCATTGTGACACTTGCACCTGTGTCCCTGTAGGCCTGAGCCATCCTATGGTTGATTAAAGGAGTCTGTCTGTACTTGCCCAGGTTACTGGGGCTCACAGTAGAGGACAAAGCTATGTCCCCATCACAGATCAGAACAGCCTGAGTTGGTACTCTGACTAGGCCAGAATCCACTTCAGTTCCCAGGGTTAACCCTATTACATCCTTTTGCTGGGAACCACCACTTACAGCTGGACTAGGGGGTACAGTTGCCTTAGGGGCAATGGTGGTTGGGGGCTTGTCCTTTTTGGTGCATTCACTATACCAATGGGAATTGGACTTACAATAGTTACACCAAGGTTTCTTTTGGCCATATTTCTTTTTATCCTTTTTGGGACCACCCTCCTCCTGAGCCTTTTGGGGGCCTGGTGAAGACTTCAGGTCTTTTGCTTTCTGCTCATTACCCTTCTGGTCTGCCTTTTTCTGATCACCGCCCTGGTTCTGGTTTTTCTGCTTAACTCTAGTCCTGACCCACCTATCTGCCTTCTTTCCCAATTCTTGGGGAGAAGTTAGGTCAGAGTCAATCAAGTGTTGATGCAGCAGCTGGTTTTGACAGTTGTTAAGGATTTGTTCTCTCATGATCAAATTATCCAATCCTGTATAGTCCTTAACGTTACTACCCAATAACCAGCCTTCCAAAGCCTTAGTGGCACAATCTACAAAGTCAGTCCAGTCCTGAGTCTGTGTCTTCTGGGTATCCCTGAACAATAACCTGTATTGTTCAGTGGTTAGGCCAAACCCATCAATCAGAGCACTCTTCAGGACAGTGTAATTGTCAGCATTCTCATCACTAACTGTGAGGAGCTTGTCTCTACCTTTCTCAGAGAAGGAGAGCCACAAGATAGCTGCCCACTGACTTTGGGGTACCTGCTGTACTTTGCAAGCCCTATCCAAAGCAGTTATCCATTTGTGGATGTCATCCCCACACTTGTAGGGAGGGACAATCTTGCTCAGGTTTCTATTGTCATAGGTCTTGTCTCTATCCTTAGGGATAGTGCTGCCACCAGTGAGTTCTAACCCACTTAACTTTTGCTCTCTGGCCAGAGCAAGTCTCTCTTTGGCAAGGGCAAGTTCTTCCCTTTCAATCCTCAGATTGACTTCCCTCATTCTGGCCTTATGCTCTTTTCTCTGTGGAGAAGTCATTCCCCTGTGAGAAGAGGCATTGGAGCCATTAGAGACATGGGAGTGGATAGATTCCCTGGAAGGGGATCTTCCTCTCCTATTTCTCTGGTTAAGTCCACTTGAGGGTCTGAATGGGGGGACCCCATTCTGACTCCCATGTAGGCTTAAGTTAGCCTGACTAAGTCTTCCAACTTCGACCTGGCTGTCTACCTCATCTCCTGAAGTCCCTTCTGACTCATCTTGATCAGTATTGTGAGGGGAGTCTTCTGTAGAGGGCAGACCCTCATTTGTACCTAAGGTACCATCCTGGGAGGCTCCCTGAGCATCATACTCTTCTAAGATCTCCACTAGATAAATGAGGGTAGGGTTGGAACCCTGTTTTAACTTTCTGGAGGTACACAATTGTCTCATCTCCTGAAACGTTAGGGTATCATATATAGAGGGTATCTTTCTAGGATATCCCCCTCCTGAGAGAGAATCATCTTGATCTCCTCTCAGAGACATGATCTAGTGAGGGTGTGGTGTGTGCACCTACCTACACTAGTTGTATCTACTAAAACCTCTCTAGTAGTTGTAGTCAGGGTGTGCTAGGCCCTTCAACCTACAACAACTAAGTTCAGTAGAACTTAAGTATTCTAAGATTTTGTTTTATATGTACCTTACAGTACCTAATGTGATCTTTCAATTTGATATCTCAAGATTACAATGATATCACAACAGCAAGCTCAGATCCCAACCGCTGCTCACCAATGTGAGAAGTTGGCCTGATATATGATGTCACTACTTCTAGTGTACACCCTGTATCAGTCCAAACAACCCTTATAGTGATTGGTTGTAAAGTCAACCTTATAGACCAGCTATCCTAGTGGTAGCATGGACAAGAGCAGTCTTAGGCTAAACTCTGTATGGCATGTGAAGCCAGCTGTTATACCATTAGAATCCCTTGAATACCAAATGAAGAGACACCACACCAGGTATATATAAAATTAGAATGTATTTATTCTAACATATACCCTCAGCACTCTTTATGAGTTCAGAGGTCTAAGCACAAACAATTTCTTAAGTAGCATACGTTAAGTTACACAGGAAAATACAGTTAGGCCCAGGGGCCACGCAAACCATATACTAAGAAAGTGGTATAAGTACCACGTCACGAACAGGGAGTAGGCCTAGGGCCTAGGGAATCGCTGGGGCTACACTACCCTACCAATATTAGGAAGTGGGAGGCCTACGGGAAGCGTGTGCAGTGTGGAAACACACACGCGGGTTATATTAAAGTCAATGGGAATGTAACAGTTAGAAATAGGAAGAATAAGGACACTTCCGAAGTAACTAGGAGGAAGCAACTACAGACTTAGACACTTGGATAGTCAATATCCACTGGAGCACCAGAGTACTCGTGTTACCTCACCCACAGGGGACGGGTGCATAGGTGTGAAGATGTGTTGGGTGTCGTCGCTGGATCCTATGGATGCCTGAAGAACAGATGCTGGCAGGCGGCCAGGAGGAAGATGTCCGGTGGATCCAAGGGTGGATCTTGAAGGAAGAACACCTGCAAGCAGAGGGGACAAAGTCTGGGTCACTAGCCAGTGACCGTGTGGAACCAGGAAGGAACCAGGTGATGTCGTGCAGGACACAGGTGATGTTTTGAAGCTTGTCTCTGCAGCTGAGTGGACCAGGAGGCATCGAGGACAACCAGAACCAGGGTACGAGCTGTCCCACAAAGGATCTTGCTGATGGCGGAGTCGACGTCCCGATTGGAGTCAACAAGCCTTGGCAAAGGCAACCCACGCAGAAATGGAAATTCGCTTCAGGTGCAGACCAGGAAGGTCTGAGGTGCTTCTCTTTCACAGGGAAACAAGGGCCAGTCTAGAGGAGCCAAACCAGCGGTGAAAAGTCAAGGGTTTGCCGTCGCTGAGGCTACTAGCCAACGGGCAAGCAACCGGACAGACGCGTCTAGCAGTTAAATGCAGAAGGGCCCAACGCAGAACTCGTGGAGTGTGGAGGGCTGATCTTCGGTGCAGATAGTGGTCGGGGTTGGGGCTTCTCAATCCCCAGAGCACAACTTCGAGGATGCCTCAGAACCTGCGCTGGAAGCTACTCGCTAATTTTCCCAGGTAGCCGGTCCCACGTCTCTCGTCACCTCCACGGATCTCAGCTTGGCTGTGGATGTGGATCAGGGTCAGAGAAGTCTGGAGGTCAAGGCGCTGGTCGGGCTCTGCAGTCGGTTCCTCGCAGAACTTAGGCAAAGCAAACGGCAGGTCGCTTGTTGGTGCCTGTTTGCACAGGGTGGCCACTCCTTGGCCACAAGGGTGATTCTTCAGTCTTCTTGTCGTCGAATGTCGAAGGTCCAGAGTTTCGTGTCTAGTTTCAGTTCAGGATTATCCAAAGTCCTAGGGACTCAGCTCCCACTCTTATACTAATCTGGGGGGCTGGGCTACCTGCTAGGTCCCTCCTATGGGTGGGACCATGGAGGGAGGTGGTTACATCCCCTTCCCTTTGTCCAGTTTCGTGCCAGGACTGGGGCTGGAGAGCCCCAGCACCGGTTTGAACCGGACTATGCATGGGACACCTTGTGTGCCCCAGGCAGTGTCTCGTTTCTTTCATCCCTCCCTGCCGCAATACACTAAGCCCTGTCTAGGGTGGTGCTAGCACCTCCCAAGGCAGGAAACCTATTGTCCAAGCCTCCCTCGCTGGAAGGACTCCCAGCAGCAGGAGGTCAGACTTGTGTCCGTGGCAGCAGCATCCATTTTGTGATGCTGGGGCTCTGGTTAATTTTAACCGGGTAGTAGGTTTTTAACATGTCTTCTCCCTCTAGAAGGGGGGAATACTATCCTCATCGCCAGAAATGGTGTTGGGGTAGTATTCCATAGTGTCAGACACCTTACACAACATGTTTTGATAAAGCCAAACCATAGTTACCATAACCGCGAGGATTATAAGGCACTTTAAGAGTATATGGTAGGCGATATCATAGAACAGCTATAAGGACATGGTTCCGAAAGCTGCAGACAGGCTCAGCTCATGCTAGAGCACCATCTCACAGGTTACCAAGCACTCTGCCTTCAGGATTGTTAAGGCCTGCCATAGGAGTGGCTGAAAGGTTACCCATGTGTCTATATATAAGGTAGGTATAGGAATACTATACCTAAGCAAGGGGTGATTACACGACCTTGCCACAGTTGAGTGATCAGTCATTTGTGTCATGATGGCAGGCCAGCCAGGGGTGGCATAATACATGCTGCAGCCCCTGGTAGGCCTAGGGTACACCCATGCCCTGGGTACCTAAGGTACACTGTACAGGGCCCTATAAGGTGATCCTTACCAATTGGGTTATGTACCTAAAGTACATAGTATGAATTTAGAGAGAGAACAGCTGGGCTGTGGGTCTGATTAGCAGGTCCACAGCCACATCTAAGTCGAAAACCAGTGAAGCAAAAGCAAAAAGTGGGGGTGACCATAGGAGGCAGACCCTACTCTCCTACACAACCGCCCCCCCAAACTTAGGGACATTAAACTAACCTTGACCAGTTGAGTCTTCATGTTCTAAGTGGAAATATCTGGAGAGTCCATCTGCATTGGCATGGTCAGTCCCAGGTCTATGTTCCACTGTGAAGTCCATCCCCTGTAGGGAAATGGACCACCTAAGAAGTTTGGGATTTTCACCCTTCATCTGATTTAGCCACAAGAGGGGCTTATGGTCTGTCTGAATCTTGAAGTGAGTGCCAAACAGGTATGGTCTCAGCTTCTTCAGGGCCCAAACCACAGCAAAGGCCTCCCTCTCAATAGCTGACCAACGTTTCTCTCTAGGGGTCAGCCTTCTACTAATAAAAGCAATGGGCTGGTCTTGACCATCTATATTCAGTTGTGAAAGAACAGCTCCCACACCCAACTCAGAAGCATCTGTTTGGACAATGAATTCTTTGGAGTAATCTGGACTTTTCAGAATAGGTGCAGTGCACATGGCCTGCTTCAGGTGATCAAATGCCTTCTGACAGCTTACTGTCCACTGAACTTTCTTTGGCATTTTCTTGGAGGTCAAGTCATTAAGTGGTGTCACAATGGACCCATAGTTCTTAACAAACTTTCTGTAGTACCCAGACAGGCCCAAGAAAGCTCTGACCTGTGTCTGGGTAATTGGAGGAGTCCAGTCCTTTATGGTCTGGATCTTGCTCTCCAGTGGTTGAACCTGACCCCCACCTACTAGGTGGCCCAGGTACACAACCTTGCTCTGCCCTATCTGGCACTCAGTGGCCTTGATAGTGAGGCCTGCCTTTTGCAGGGCCTCTAAAACATTCCTCAGGTGGACCAGGTGATCCTCCCAGGTGGAGCTAAAGACAGCAATATCATCAAGATAAGCTGCACAGTAGTCATCCAACCCAGTAAGGACTTGATTCACCAACCTTTGGAAAGTGTCAGGTGCATTCTTCAAGCCAAAGGGCATTACCACAAATTGATAATGTCCTCCTGGGGTTGAGAAAGCAGTTTTGGCCTTTGCACTCTCAGCTAGTCTGATTTGCCAGTAGCCTGCTGTCGGGTCAAATGTATTCAGAAACTTGGCAGCTGCCAATCTGTCAATGAGCTCATCTGCCCTAGGTATTGGGTGGGCATCTGTCCTAGTGACAGCATTGAGACCTCTGTAATCTATGCACAACCTCATCTCTCTCTTACCATCTTGGGTGTGAGATTTTGGCACAAGGACTACAGGACTAGCCCAAGGGCTCTCTGAAGGTTCAATGACTCCCAGCTCCAACATCTTTTGTACCTCAATCTTTATGCAGTCCCTGACATGGTCAGTGTTAGATCTGGGGGTCTCTAGTTGGCAGGGTAGGTACCACTGTCCAAGTAGGGACCCTTGCTTCTAGTCAGGGAAAGGGGGATACACTGTTAAGATAACCCCTGCTCACCCTCTAGGTAGCTTGGCCTGAGCAGTCTAGGCTATCAAAGGCAATGTGTAAAGTATTTGTACCAACACTCACAGTAACACAGTGAAAACACCACAGATTTACTCTACACCAGTTTTAGAAAAATAAGGTATCTTTACTAAAAACTTCACAAGACCAAATACTACAGAAAAACCAACATACAATTAAAAAGGTTACTTTAAATATAGTTCAAGAGTTTGCAGAAAGTACTCCAGGATGTAAAAATCAGTGTCCTGCACAATGCGACTCTCAATGCACAAAATGCGACACTCTCGTGCCCAACAGTACCTGTAGTTGCGCTAAGGTTCCCAAAAGCTATAACAATGAAGATGGCAAAGGCGATGCGATACTCCTGAGACCTTGGGGAGGCTCTGCAGCAGCCCTGCTTCACGCAGGAGAGGTGGATGCGCCGGCTCCGATCTGTAGGGGGAGGATGCGATGACTTTGGCTTTCGTTGCGTAGGTTTCTTAGGGGGAAGCTTCACGCACAGGTACGATGCGACGATCTTCGGTGCGGCGCGATGCGCGGCGCAGCGCTGACTTCTGGCGCCACCACCCTCGATGCGTCACGGGACGGGACTCTGCGTGGAAACACGCAGCGACATGATACTTTTTCGCACCGGCAGTGGTGCGGCCCGCAAACTGGTTCTGCGACGACCCTCGCAGCGTCAGGAATCTTCACGCACCGGGACAATGCTCGACGCACTCGGCGATGCGGGGACTCCGGGTGCTGCGATGACGCCGCAATGAAATTCTTCTCGCACTCTCGCTCTTGCGACTCGCAACCGGATGATGCGTCCCTCAAATGGATGATGCGATGGGTACCAGTTACTCTTGTTCACGCTTCTGCTTTCCAGCTCCCAAACACAGCAAAACGACCTCCTGAGGCCCCAAGACTAGGCAAGCACTCCAAGGCAGGTCAGAACTCCCTCAGCAGAGTTCCAGGGGAGCTGGTGGTGAAGTCCTTTTGTTCCTGGGACTTCTTAACAGGGAGCCAGCTCTCCTCAGGCCCTTGGAGATCAGAATCAAAAGAAGGGGACACAGGAAAGTCCTTCCCCTCTCCTTGGCAGCAAAGCAAAACAGCAAGCAGGCAGTGTTCTCCTCTTCAGTTCCTTCCAGCTTTCTCCTTGGCAGAGGTTCCTTCTTAGTTCCACAGTGATCTAAAATTTAGGTGTCTGGGGTCCTCTTCTTATACCCCTCCAAGTCTTTGTCTCTCTTTGTTTCAGTGGGGGGATTCCCCTGCTCAAACTGGTTCCTGGGTGTGCTCTGCCCTGAAGCACCTGGTTCCTTTCAGAGTGAGGGGGAGGGTCGTTAGACGCTCAGCAGGAGGTGGAGCCTTCTTTGTGCTGGCAGAGGCAGAGTCCTCAGCCTGGCCAGCAGGGGGTGGAGCCGGCATTGTGCTGGCAGAGGCAGTCCTACTCAAACCCAGGGGCTACTCCTCCCACCCATTTAGAGCAGATCTCCCTATTCACCCTGCTGCTGACTCATCCAGACTCCTGGAGCCACCTAGCCCATCACATGACACCAGTCAGCCAATCTGCACACAGGCACACAGGAAGGTTAAACAGGAGAATAGCTACTTTCTAAAAAGTGCTATTCTCACACAGTGAATTTAAAAACCATCTTGCTAAAAAGATGTATAATTAAATTCTGAACACACAGATACCAAACTTGGATTTTCTATCTTGCCTTTAGGGGGAGATAGGCATGTAAACAGCCTCCCCCATTCTGTCCTATGGGCAAGTTAGCCTCTCAGCAGTGAAAAACGAAAAAGGCTGTAATTCACTACCAGGGCATGTTACACACCTCAGTACATGCCCTACCTTTCAGATACACTGCACCCAGCTCAGGGGGGTACCTAGGGCCACCATAGGGATGCCTGACATGTACAGAAAGGGAAGGATAAGGCCTGGTCAGTGGTTGCACTGGCCAGGTCGACATGGCAGTCCTGGACTGCACATAGGCACTGCAAGCAGGTCTAAGACATCATTTTAGCGCTACTCCTGTGGGTGGCACAATCAGTGCTGCAGCCCACTAGTAGCATTTGTACTACCAGCCCTGGCACTCTCAGTGCACTTTACTAGGGCCTTGCAGGTAGAACAAATATGCCAAACATGTATAGCCAATTACATCACAATTTCCCTAGGGAGCACTTGCACCTTGACACTGATCAGCAGTGGCAAAGTGCCCATAGCATCTATACCAGTAAAAACGACATCCAGCATAGCATCAAAAATACAGGAGGTAGAGGCAAAAAGTCAGGGGTAACCACGCCAAAAGATGCCAGGTCTAACAGTCAGGTTGCCTGCAGATTTTACTCTTCACAGGCAGACTGTCACCAGTGTCCACCTCATGGGTGCACCAGTTTGTCTGACTTGGGGTCAGAGAGAACATATGTCTATAGGCCTGTAGAACTTGTCTGCAGTCCTGTTGCTGAGGGTTAGTGAGGCTGTCAGAAAAGACCACACCATCAACTGAACCATCATCAGGGTTCTGAGTCAGCAGGTCTGGGAGAGGGTCACTCTCTTCCTCCCGCCCCTCATCTGTAGCCATGAGCAAGCCCATGTCTGCCCTGTCAACATATGCCTTTAACCTGTTGACATGAAGCACCCTATGGGGGCTTCTGGGAGTCCCAAGGTCCACCAAGTAGGTGACTTCTCCCTTCTGTTCAACAATAGTGTGGGGTCCAGACCATTTGTCCTGGAGTGCTGCTGGGGCCACTGGCTCCAACACCCACACTTTCTGTCCTGGCTGGTACACAGTCAGCACAGCCTTTTGGTCATGCCAAGCTTTTTGGAGTTCTTGGCTTGCCTCAAGGTTTTTAGAAGCCTTCTTCATGTACTGTGCCATCCTTGAGCGGAGGCCAGGCACATAATCCCACTATGTCAAGCTTGGGTTGTCTGAGAGGTCTCTCCCATCCTTCCCTTACTAGACATAGGGGTCCCCTCACAGGATGCTCAAACAAAAGTTCAAAAGGGCTGTAGCCAACCCCCTTTTGTGGGACCTCTCTGTAAGCAAACAGAAGGCAGGGTAAAAGGATGTCCCATCTTCGCCTAAGCTTGTCTGGTAAACCTTTTATCATCCCTTTTAGGGTCTTGTTGAACCTTTCCACAAGCCCATTGCATTGTGGGTGATAGGGGGTAGTGAATTTGTAGTTAACACCACACTCCTTCCACATTGCAGTTAAATATCCTGACATGAAGTTGGCACCTCTGCCAGAGACAACCTCCTTTGGAAACCCCACTCTGGAGAACACTCCAAGTAGGGCCCTTGCCACAACAGAAGCTGTTGTGGTCCTCAGGGGTATAGCTTCTGGGTACCTGGTGGCATGGTCCACTATCACCAGTATAAATCTGTGCCCCGATGCTGTTTGGGGGTCCATTGGTCCAACAATGTCTATCCCCACTCTCTCAAAGGGAACCCCCACCACTGGTAGTGGTATTAGGGGGGCCTTTGTGGTGCCACCTGATTTGCCACTGGCTTGGCAGGTGACACAGGAGCGACAAAACTCCTTGGTATCTTCTGACATGTGAGGCCAGTGAAAGTGAGGGACAAGTCTGTCCCAAGTCTTATTCTGGCCTAAGTGTCCTGCAAGGGGAATATCATGGGCCAAGGTAAGAAGGAAGCCTCTGAAACTCAATGGTATGACCAACCTCCTGGACGCACCAGGCTTGGGGTCTCTAGCCTCTGAGTACAGCAGCCCTTCATCCCAATACACTTTATGGGTACATTGAGCATTCCCTGCAGCCTCAGCAGCAGCCTGCTGTCTGAGGGGTTCAAGAGAAGGACAGTCTAATTGTGGCTGCCTCAGATCTGCCCTTGAAGGTCCCCCTGTCCCAAGAAACTCAACCTGGTCAGGTTCCAGTTCTTCTAGGACAGTTCCTTCAGGGCTCTCAGAATCATCCTCCTTTGAGGGCTGATTCTCTACCTGAGGCAGGGGGGAAGGCACAGCCTTAACCCTACTGCTCTTTCTCTTGGGTTGTGTCTGGTCCATTGTCCCAGGATCCAGCACTTGTTCAGTGTTGCATTTTTTTGCCTGTGACCTAGTCACAGCAAGGACATGTGCATCTATTCCCAGCATTTCTGCATGGGTCCTATACTCCACTTCAGCCCAAACTGAAGTTTCAAGGTCATTTCCCAACAGACACTCTACAGGAAGGTCTGAACTTACCACAACTTTCTTGAGGCCAGTTACCCCTCCCCAGGAGAAGTTAACAATTGCCACACTATGGGAGGTAGTGGCATTGCTAGCGTTGGTCACTAGGTAATTCTCACCTAGCATGATCTGTCCAGGGTCCACAAAGGCAGGAGTCACCATTGTGACACTAGCACCTGTGTCCCTGTAGGCCTGAGCCATCCTATGGTTGATTAAAGGAGTCTGTCTGTACTTGCCCAGGTTACTGGGGCTCACAGTAGAGGACAAAGCTATGTCCCCATCACAGATCAGAACAGCCTGAGTTGGTATTATGACTAGGCCAGAATCCACTTCAGTTCCCAGGGTTAACCCTATTACACCCTCTTGCTGGGAACCACCACTTACAGCTGGACTAGGGGGTACAGTTGCCTTAGGGGCAATGGTGGTTGGGGGCTTGTCCTTTTTGGTGCATTCACTATACCAATGGGAATTGGACTTACAATAGTTACACCAAGGTTTCTTTTGGCCATATTTCTTTTTATCTCTTTTTGGGACCACCCTCCTCCTGAGCCTTTTGGGGGCCTGGTGAAGACATCAGGTCTTTTGCTTTCTGCTCATTACCCTTCTGGTCTGCCTTTTTCTGATCACCGCCCTGGTTCTGGTTTTTCTGCTTAACTCTAGTCCTGACGCACCTATCTGCCTTCTTTCCCAATTCTTGGGGAGAAGTTAGGTCAGAGTCAATCAAGTGTTGATGCAGCAGCTGGTTTTGACAGTTGTTAAGGATTTGTTCTCTCATGATCAAATTATACAATCCTGTATAATCCTTAACGTTACTACCCAATAACCAGCCTTCCAAAGCCTTAGTGGCAATATCTACAAAGTCAGTCCAGTCCTGAGTCTGTGTCTTCTGGGTATCCCTGAACAATAACCTGCGTGTAAGATTATGAATAGAAGGCTCCTATGCGGATTACTTAATACTAGGTCATTGCGAAAACATAGTCTTGACATTTATGAGCTACTCATAGACCATAAGATGGATTTATTATTCCTTACTGAAACCTGGCTTGATTCTGATTCTGAGCCTGACATAGTGGCGTCTCTGCCTATTGGTTACGCCATGACACGCTTAGATAGAACTGTGGGCAGAGGTGGCGGAATAGCCATAGTTTACAAAAAACCGCTATATTGCCAGCTTGAACCACTGAACATTGCCGACAGTGAAGCGGGTGCTTTTTCCATTAAGGTTAATGATGGAAACGTATTGAAGGGCCTTTTGATTTATCGTCCTCCAGGCCCTTTTACTCATTTCTCTAATAGCCTTATTGAGGGTCTGACTGAGACAGCTCTACGCAGAGACAAATTTATGCTCCTAGGCGATCTTAATATCCACTGGGAGGACCCACTGGACAAAGGAGCTACTGATCTCAGTCAGCAACTACAATCTCTTCAACTAGAGATTAAATCTGAAACCCCTACCCATCAAAAAGGACATTTATTGGATCCTATTTTTATGAACTGGGAAGATATTGAAATTCGGGCCCCCGTTCCAGTCTCTTGGTCCGACCACTTTCTGGTGCCCTTTACACTAAGCATCCCTCCTAGCCATAACTATAAGAGCACTAATTCTAAATATATGAGTCGCAAATGGACTGCTTTTTCTAAATCCAAGTTTGACATTGCTCTTACCAAGGATGGCAATCCAGGAGGTGTGGATGCAACATCTGCATCACAGAAACTAGAAGCTCGTATAAACAAGGCCCTTGACGATATTGCCCCGCTATGCTATAAGAATCCGCTTAGCAGACGTCAGAAATCCGCCCCATGGTATACTAAAGAACTACGCCTGGTGAAAGCTGATTGTAAACAACTGGAAAGACAGTGGAGACTGGCTTATTTGGATCAAGCAAAACAGAAATATATCGCTAAACGTAGAGAATACCACACCCAAATTAGGTGTGCCAAAACCAATTATTTCTCTGGTAGAATAGTTGAAGCCAACAACTCCACTAAAGAGCTTTTTAAAATTTATAAAGAGATTGCCGTTTGTGGCTCTTCGGCTGACCCGTCACTGGTCTCGGAAGACTCATGCAATCGCATCGCTGCCTACTTTTCGGACAAAGTGGCTACCATCTATTCCACCTTCTCGGGAGGAAAAACAAATGGAACAGCCTTCAGGGAGAGTAAAGCAGTCGATGTAGGAACCAACAGCTTGACTAACTTTCTTGTTCCTTCCTCGAAAGAACTTCAGCGGTTATGTCGTTCAATTACGTCAGGATCCCCACGTGACCCTGCATCTCCTAAGCTTCTGGCAGGGAGTATTGAGACCCTTGAACCGTACATCAGAGAGGTTTTGGACCTTTCTTTTGGCTCCGGCAGCGTACCTCAAAGCTGGAAACAGGCTGTGGTACTTCCGATCCAAAAGAAACCCAACCTTAGTTGGGATAGGCTGGATAATCTCCGACCCATTTCACTCCTACCCTATATGGCTAAAGTGGCAGAAAAGGTGGCCAATCTCCAACTTATGGCTTTTGTGGATAAAGCCAACCTGCTTCACGCTACTCAGTTTGGCTTTCGGGCCCGACACTCTACTGAGTCTGCGTTACTCTTGGCCACTGAGACCATTAGGAAAGGGGTTGATGAGGGGCACACTATGGCCCTTATACTACTTGACCTTAGTGCGGCCTTTGACACTGTAGCACACTTCACCTTGCTACAGTGTCTTAACAAAGGAGGTGTCACTGGTTCGGCACTTATGTGGATTCAGTCTTTTCTTACTGACAGGAGCTTTCAGGTTAGACAGGGAGAACATTACTCTCGTATGTTCTCTCTTAACCAAGGGGTTCCTCAGGGCTCGGCCCTGAGCCCCACCCTGTTTAACCTTTATGTTTCCCCTGTTGCCACCATTGTGGAAAGACACGACCTCCAACTAGTGTCATACGCCGATGACACACAGCTGGTCATCTCACTGTCACGAGCTCCTGACGCCGCTGCATCCAGCTTCAGTGCCTGCATGCAGGAGCTTGCATCCTGGATGTCTAACAACTGCCTGAAGTTGAATGGGTCAAAAACTGAAGTGCTCGTGATAGGAGGTGCACCAAATGTATGGTCATCGGCATGGTGGCCGGACTGCCTAGGACATACCCCTATACCTTGTCAGCAGGCAAAAAATCTGGGAGTGATGTTTGACATCAAACTCTCTTTCACGGCCCAGATTAATCGGGTGGTCGGAATCTGCTTTGGCATGCTTAAGAGTCTTAGGAAGACTCTCGACTTACTTCCAGTTAGTGCTAGGCAGACTCTTGTTCATGCCTTGGTCACATCCAGACTCGATTATTCAAATCTTTTGTATCTGGGTGTGACAACAAAATGCCTTAACCGTCTCCAGGTTCTTCAGAATGCAACTGCCCGATTGGTATTGAGGCTTCCTAGAAGAACATCATCTAAAGCGGCCTTAAAATCCCTCCACTGGCTACCTGTCAGGGAACGGATTATCTTTAAGGCACTGTGCCTATGCCATCGCATCATTATGTGTAAGGCACCCACTCCTCTTTGTAATCTTATTACTCCCTACAGACCTGAGCGGTCGCTCAGATCCTCGGGCACTGGACTGGTCACCATCCCCAAAGTTCGAAAAGCTAGAATGGGAGGAAGATCTTTCAGATTTCTGGCGGCAAAAAAATGGAACCTACTCCCGTTGGAGCTGCGCCTTGAATCCTCAGAAATCAGTTTTCGTAAAGCACTAAAAACACACCTGTTCCGCACCGCACTGGTATGATCTCTTGCTTGACTCGCCTTTTGTTTCTCCTCTTAGCGCGGGGACACGCCGGGGTGCGTAACCATGCGCTCTACAAAACTCCATAATAATAATAATAATTGTTCAGTGGTTAGGCCAAACCCATCAATCAGAGCACTCTTCAGGACAGTGTAATTGTCAGCATTCTCATCACTAACTGTGAGGAGCTTGTCTCTACCTTTCTCAGAGAAGGAGAGCCACAAGATAGCTGCCCACTGACTTTGGGGTACCTGCTGTACTTTGCAAGCCCTATCCAAAGCAGTTATCCATTTGTGGATGTCATCCCCACACTTGTAGGGAGGGACAATCTTGCTCAGGTTTCTATTGTCATAGGTCCTGTCTCTATCCTTAGGGATAGTGCTGCCACCAGTGAGTTCTAACCCACTTAACTTTTGCTCTCTGGCCAGAGCAAGTCTCTCTTTGGCAAGGGCAAGTTCTTCCCTTTCAATCCTCAGATTGACTTCCCTCATTCTGGCCTTATGCTCTTTTCTCTGTGGAGAAGTCATTCCCCTGTGAGAAGAGGCATTGGAGCCATTAGAGACATGGGAGTGGATAGATTCCCTGGAAGGGGATCTTCCTCTCCTATTTCTCTGGTTAAGTCCACTTGAGGGTCTGAATGGGGGGACCCCATTCTGACTCCCATGTAGGCTTAAGTTAGCCTGACTAAGTCTTCCAACTTGGACCTGGCTGTCTACCTCATCTCCTGAAGTCCCTTCTGACTCATCTTGATCAGTATTGTGAGGGGAGTCTTCTGTAGAGGGCAGACCCTCATTTGTACCTAAGGTACCATCCTGGGAGGCTCCCTGAGCATCATACTCTTCTAAGATCTCCACTAGATAAATGAGGGTAGGGTTGGAACCCTGTTTTAACTTTCTGGAGGTACACAATTGTCTCATCTCCTGAAAAGTTAGGGTATCATATCTAGAGGGTATCTTTCTAGGATATCCCCCTCCTGAGAGAGAATCATCTTGATCTCCTCTCAGAGGCATGATCTAGTGAGGGTGTGGTGTGTGCACCTACCTACACTAGTTGTATCTACTAAAACCTCTCTAGTAGTTGTAGTCAGGGTGTGCTAGGCCCTTCAACCTACAACAACTAAGTTCAGTAGAACTTAAGTATTCTAAGATTTTGTTTTATATGTACCTTACAGTACCTAATGTGATCTTTCAATTTGATATCTCAAGATTACAATGGTATCACAACAGCAAGCTCAGATCCCAACCGCTGCTCACCAATGTGAGAAGTTGGCCTGATATATGATGTCACTAGTTCTAGTGCACACCCTGTATCAGTCCAAACAACCCTTATAGTGATTGGTTGTAAAGTCAACCTTATAGACCAGCTATCCTAGTGGTAGCATGGACAAGAGCAGTCTTAGGCTAAACTCTGTATGGCATGTGAAGCCAGCTGTTATACCATTAGAATCCCTTGAATACCAAATGAAGAGACACCACACCAGGTATATATAAAATTAGAATGTATTTATTCTAACATATACCCTCAGCACACTTTATGAGTTCAGAGGTCTAAGCAAAAACAATTTCTTAAGTAGCATACGTTAAGTTACACAGGAAAATACAGTTAGGCCCAGGGGCCACGCAAACCATATACTAAGAAAGTGGTATAAGTACCACGTCACGAACAGGGAGTAGGCCTAGGGCCTAGGGAATCGCTGGGGCTACACTACCCTACCAATATTAGGAAGTGGGATGCCTACGGGAAGCGTGTGCAGTGTGGAAACACACACGCGGGTTATATTAAAGTCAATGGGAATGTAACAGTTAGAAATAGGAAGAATAAGGACACTTCCGAAGTAACTAGGAGTAAGCAACTACAGACTTAGACACTTGGATAGTCAATATCCACTGGAGCACCGGAGTACTCGCGTTACCTCACCCACAGGGGACGGGTGCATAGGTGTGAAGATGTGTTGGGTGTCGTCGCTGGATCCTATGGATGCCTGAAGAACAGATGCTGGCAGGCGGCCAGGAGGAAGATGTCCGGTGGATCCAAGGATGGATCTTTAAGGAAGAACACCTGCAAGCAGAGGGGACAAAGTTTGGGTCACTAGCCAGTGACCGTGTGGAACCAGGAACGGAACCAGGCGATGTCGTGCAGGACACAGGTGATGTCTTGAAAATTGTCTCTGCAGCTGCGTGGAACAGGAGGCGTCGAGGACAACCAGAACCAGGGTACGAGCTGTCCCACAAAGGATCTTGCTGATGGCGGAGTCGACGTCCCGATTGGAGTCACCAAGCCTTGGCAAAGGCAACCCACGCGGAAATGGAAATTCGCTTCAGGTGCAGACCAGGAAGGTCTGAGGTGCTTCTCTTTCACAGGGAAGCAAGGGCCAGTCTGGAGGAGCCAAACCAGCGGTGAAAAGTCAAGGGTTCGTCGTCGCTGCAAGCAACCGGACAGACGCGTCGAGCAGGAAAATGCAGAAGGGCCCCACGCAGAACTCGTGGAGTGTGGAGGGCTGATCTTCGGTGCAGATGGTGCTCGGGGTTGGGGCTTCTCAGTCCCCAGAGCACAACTTCGAGGATGCCTCAGAAGCTGCGCTGGAAGCTACTCGCCAATTTTCCCAGGTAGCCGGTCCCACGTCTCTCGTCGCCTCCACGGATCTCAGCTTGGCTGTGGATGTGGATCAGGGTCAGAGAAGTCTGGAGGTCAAGGCGCTGGTCGGGCTCTGCAGTCGGTTCCTCGTAGAACTTAGGCAAAGCAAACGGCAGGTCGCTTGTTGGTGCCTATTTGCGCAGGGTGGCCACTCCTTGGCCACAAGGGAGATTCTTCAGTCTTCTTGTCGTCGAATGTCGAAGGTCCAGAGTTTCGTGTCTAGTTTCAGTTCAGGATAATCCAAAGTCCTAGGGACTCAGCTCCCACTCTTATACTAATCTGGGGGGCTGGGTTACCTGCTAGGTCCCTCCTAAGGGTGGGACCAGGGAGGAGGGTGGTTACACCCCCTTCCCTTTGTCCAGTTTCGCGCCAGGACTGGGGCTGGAGTGCCCCAGCACCGGTTTGAACCGGACTATGCATGGGACACCTTGTGTGCCCCAGGCAGTGTCTCGTTTCTTTCATCCCTCCCTGCCCCAATACACTAAGCCCTGTCTAGGGTGGTGCTAGCACCTCCCTAGGCAGGAAACCTATTGTCCAAGCCTCCCTCACTGGAAGGACTCCCAGCAGCAGGAGGTCAGACTTGTGTCAGTGGCAGCAGCATCCATTTTGTGATGCTGGGGCTCTAGTTAACTTTAACCGGGTAGTAGGTTTTTAACATGTCTTCTCCCTCTAGAAGGGGGGAATACTATCCTCATCACCAGAAATGGTGTGGGGGTAGTATTCCAAAGTGTTAGACACCTTACACGACATGTTTTGATAAAGCCGAACCATAGTTACCATAACCACGAGGATTATAAGGCACTTTAAGAGTATATGGTAGGCGATATCATAGAACAGCTATAAGGACATGGTTCCGAAAGCTGCAGACAGGCTCAGCTCATGCTAGAGCACCATCTCACATGTTACCAAGCACTCTACCTTCAGGATTGTTAAGGCCTGCCATAGGAGTGGCTGAAAGGTTACCCATGTGTCTATATATAAGGTAGGTATAGGAATACTATACCTAAGCAAGGGGTGATTACACGACCTTGCCCCAGCTGAGTGATCAGCCAGTTGTGTCATGATGGGAGGCCAGTCAGGGGTGGCATAATACATGCTGCAGCCCCTGGTAGGCCTAGGGTACACCCATGCCCTGGGTACCTAAGGTACACTGTACATGGCCCTATAAGGTGATCGTTACCAATTGGGTTATGTACCTAAAGTACATAGTATGAATTTAGAGAGAGAACAGCTGGGCTGTGGGTCTAATTAGCAGGCCCACAGCCACATCTAAGTCGAAAACCAGTTAAGCAAAAGCAAAAAGTGGGGGTGACCATAGGAAGCAGACCCTACTCTCCTACAATGCTTTTTTCGCTCTGCGTTTGGCCTGCAGGTACCTGGGTGCGTTGAGCAGCGTTGGTGCTTCGACTTACATGCAACCGTACATATTGTCTGCTCTGGTAGTGGTGAGGCTAGTAACTACTTTACATGGGTGCTGCTTACTGGCGCCTTGTGTCTCCGCTATGTCCTGCAGTGGTGGCGTCCTGCAACCAGATAGCTTTCTTCGCTGGGGCAGCTCCATGCCTAGCAGTCAGGCGTGAGAGTTTGTAACGTCTGTGGGCGATACGAATGATCTCATCAGCACTGCCGCTTTTAGAAAAATAGTCTGGGATCACTCACTCTCATAGAACTGTTGCAGCTGTTCCTGTGCTTGGTGCTGTGTTGTCCCCTTTTACACGGGGCTGCCTCTCCTTCTGCAGTATCTGCATGTCTTGTCAGTCTTTATTGTGTGGTGACATTGGGGTGCAGTCTTTTGTCTTGTAACTTATTTCTCTTGAATGCTACACATTATATATCCTTATTTGCTGTTAGTTCTTTTTTCTCTTTCTCAGGAAGAACATGAACTTAGCTGCCTCTCCCTTTGGCACTGATTGTCGGTTGCAGCAACCGGGTTTCCTTTTCTGCAGGCTTGTCCTTACACCATCCAGCTTTTCCCTTATTCCACTGCGGTAGCGCCAAACAGCCACTACATGGCGGTGTTGCTCTTATTTAGTTTTTCTGCAGTCTCTCCCCAGGTCAACTCCGTGCTTTTGACTCAGTGCGTCCTGCAGCTCCCGTTGCACTTTCATCATGTGGGGATGCCAGCGCCCAGACCTCCTCGCAACCTCGGGGCTCCCTTGACTCCGTGGGCCACCTCTCACACTGGCACAGCCTCCCACATTGTCCTCTCTGCTGGGTGAGTCCTTTTTAGCAACTATTTACTTTCTCTTTTCCTCGCTACTAGACGTGCTACTCCAGCCAGTTTGCAAAGGCTATGGCCCCTCTCAATACCTTCTTGGGCAGTGCGGGCTCCACACCATGCCAGTGATGCTCATATGTTCCTTCTTGGCGCAACAGGCTCTCCTCGCTGGCCGTGCTCCCTTTTATCACTGGCTTCCTCCGAGATGCAGGCCTTGCGCCGGGCCCAGCGTCGCGCTCTCTGCGCCCTTTTCTCTCAGACCTTGCGGGATTGCGGTAGCGTGCACTACTCCCTCCTGCCCAGCTCTCATGCGGCGCAGCAGATTGACGCCCGCTGACACCACCTATGCTCCCTCTCCTCCACGGCAGCCGTTCTCCCCTCACGGGCTGCCGGAGGGCTGGAGCTGCGTCAGAAGACCTCTGGTTCCTGGCCTCAGTCTGCTACCGGCCAAAATGGCATTCGGGGCCGCGGATGGGTGTTTGCTCGGGACGCGGTCACTCCGGGAGTCGGGTACTGCGGCTTGTGCGGCTCACTGTCGTACGTGATGTTAGCGGACTAGCGCCGCGGGGATACACGCAGTCTTCCCTCCCTGTTTGCCTGGCCTCCTGACGTCATGGCCAATCGCACTTCGAGGTCGGCCGTGACGTCAGGGGGGCGCGGCGGATCGGGAGACGGAGCGCGGAATCCCTACGGAGCGGTCTCCCCGCTTGCTCCTCGTGGGCCGTTACATTTGTGCATGGAAGCAATAAAGTTGTTTTTGCAGCATCTACGTCTCGCCTCCCTCACTCTGCCACTACAAATGGCGACGAGGGTTAATTAACGCTGTGCGGCCCACGAGTGGAATCTGGTGCACTGAGCTCCTCGCGCTCCTCCATTACTACGGTGCTGCCCCCTTCTGGTCTTCTTGCTACCCCGTGGGACTCCTGACGTCGTGTTGGCCCGTCCTGCTTCTGGCTGGGTGCTGTCTGTCCCCTCTGGGCCCCGGTGTTACAGTCTGCTGCTTGCTGAGGGGACTGGAGTGTTGGACCTCCCTGTCTCATGTGCCCAGGCGGTGTGCCGTGAGGATCGTACTTCCCTGTCCCACCCAGTGTGCTCCGGTGGGTGTGGGGCCCTACATGCTGGTGCATCTGCTGGCATGGTCCAGTTCTGCGTGCTGAGGTTCCAGGTCGTGCTGTCAGCCGTGCCTGTTCGGTGGCTGTCCTTGCGGTCGTCGTCCTCCTGCTGTGGTCCCTGATCTCCAACGATGGCGCAGCCTGTCAACATCTGCGTGCCTCCCCTGTTCCTCGATACTCCTGGTAAGCCGTGCATGAAATGGAAGGGGTGGCTACGCGCGTTTGAGAACTATATCGTTTCCATAGACGGTGAGGGGTATAGCCCCGAGCGCAAGAAGGCACTCTTGTTCGGACTGCTGGGGAAGGCCGGCCAGGAAGTTTTTGACAGTCTGCCAGTGTTCGTGGACCCCCCTGGGGCTCCCGCTCCTCTGAATGCGTATCAGGAGGCGGTTAAACGGCTTGAACTGCAGTATTCCGAGGAAGGTAACATCATGGTGGGGCGCCATAAGTTTGCTTTGCGGAGACAGGAGGAAGGAGAGACTATCGAGGAGTACATTGCCTGCTTGCGCATTCTGGCTCAAGACTGTGAATTTGCGGAGATGACCGATACTTACATCAGAGATCAGGTGGTGTTCTATTGCCACTCTAAGAAGGTGCAGGAGAGATTGCTGTCCTGTAGGAACCCTTCCCTGAAGGATGTGGTGGCCATTGCGAAGGCCATTGAACGATCCATGGTGTCCACGAGGGAGCTTGCCTGCACAAGTCAGGCTTCGACGGTGTGCTACGTGCACGACAAAAGTAAAAGTGTGTCTAGGACTCCTGACAAAGCAGCAAGTGATAGAGGGGGTGGCAGGAAGCCGTTCGCCTGCTTTAGATGTGGGGCGCGGGACCACTTGGCAGATAGCAGGTCTTGCCCGGCTCTGACCAAGAGCTGCATGAAATGCAGGAAGGTGGGCCATTTTGCAGCTGTGTGCAAAACGAGGAAACCGGGAGGGGGGGGTATGAAAGTGAGCTCGGTGAGTGATAGCGATGCGGAGGCGAGTGCGGACATAGTGTTGTCCATTGATGCCGAGGACGGCAGAGTGAAGGGGCCTATTGGCTCCGTTATGATTGGTGCTGTAGAGCTGCAATTTACGGCTGATTCTGGTTTACCGATAACCCTGATATATGATACCACGTTTGATGCGAAATGGCAGGGTGTGCGGTTGCGTGAGACTGATGTGAATCCCAAGGCCTTTGGGGAGCAGGATATAGTGATGAAAGGGTTTTTCTGCGATACACTCACCTTTCGAGGGCGCACTGTGATGACGAAGGTCTATGTGGCTGAGAAGGGGAGAAGCCTTGTGGGATGGAAGGACCTGGCGAAGCTAGGTGTGATGCTAGTCCCGGGGGCTGACGATCCCATAGTTCTGCGTGATGACTGGGTCGCCTACATACAACCAGGCGAAGTGCATGGGGGATTGGCTGAGGTCATTGGCAACTTTGAGTCCGTTTTTAAAAATGAGGTGGGGCGTGTGAGAGGGTTTGTACACGCCATACAGTTGAAAGAAGGGGCAATACCGATAAAGCATAAGGTCAGAACAGTCCCTCTCTCCGTCAGAGGGGAACTGAAGGTGGTCCTCGATAAGTTGAAGCAGGAAGGTGTGATAGAGGAGGCAGACGCATCAGAATGGGTGGCCGCGATAGTGGTGTCCAAGAAGAAGAGGACAGGGGACATTCGTCTATGTGTAGACCTGCGATCCTTGAACAAAAATATCCTAGTGAACTGCCATCCGCTGCCCAACATCCAAGAAATTCTGTCGTCCACGTCAGGGTCCAAGTTCATCACCCTGATAGATTTGAAATCAGCATACCACCAGGTGTGCCTCACGGAGGAGTCCAAAAAACTGACCACCTTCATCACCCCGTTCGGAGTGTACAGGTACGTCCGTCTCCCCTTCGGCCTTGCATCGGCGTCGGGGGTCTTCCAGAAGTTGATGGACTTGCTCTTCTGCGACATGAAGGGCGTCGAAGCATTCCAGGATGACATCCTGATCCACACGGAGGATGAGAAGGGGCACCTGGAGCTGCTGGGCACTGTGCTGGAGATTCTGCGGGAGAAAGGGATGACGGTCTCCAAAGACAAGTGCAAGTTCATGGAGGGCAGGATAGACTATCTGGGGCACGTTCTGACTCCGGATGGTATTGCGCCCAAGGAGGACCTGGTGAAGGCCATTCGAGATGCCCCATGCCCTGGAGATAAGGACGCCTTACGGTCATTCCTGGGGCTCAGCGAATATTACTCGAAGTTCATGCAGGGTTACGCACTCACGGTGGAGCCTCTTAGGAAACTGCTGCAAAAGAACGAAAAGTATGTATGGGCGCAGGAACAACGCGCGGCCTTCGAATCTGTTAAGCTGGCCATTGTTGCGGCTCCAGTGTTACAGCCATACAACAAGGATCACCGGAATGTCATCACTGTCGATGCCAGCGCTAAGGGCATCGGCGCAGTGTTTTGCCAATTCCAAGGGAAGAAGGAAAGCACCATCGCGTTCATATCCCGGTCGCTGAGCGACGCCGAGAGACATTATAGCACCATCGAGCGGGAAACGCTTGCGTGCATCTGGGCAGTGGAGAAACTGAAGAACTATCTGTGGGGCAAGGAGTTCGAGCTAGTCACGGATCACAAACCGTTGATTTATATGATGGACGGCGAAGGCCGCGGTAATGGAAAAGCCAGCTCGAGACTCCTGCGCTTGCTGTCCAAATTGCAAGAATACCACTTCACCATCAGACACATTAAGGGTGGCCTCAACAGCAGGGCAGATTGCCTATCGCGCTTGCCAATCGCCGGCGAAGAAGAGGGTTCCCTGGACGACACGGAGTGTGTGGTGGCGATGGTAGACGCAACGGCCATTTGCGAGGGATCTATCTCTGAGGAAGAATAGCTGGCTGCCCAGGAAAAGGACGTGACCATCCGAAGGGTAGTGGACCACATGACGACTCAGTGGCCTCCGGTCCGGAACTTGCACGGGGCACTCAGATGTTTCCAGCAGATAAGCGCTGAACTTACGATTGAAGATGGTTTCCTGAAAAGGCATGAACTGTTTGTGCCCCCGGAAGGTCTGAGGGACAAGCTAATCAGGATTGCTCACAGGGGCCACCCGGGGAGTACCGCCACCAAAATCTCCTCAAGCAATACTACTGGTGGCCGGGGATGTGCAGCGACGTCTGCGGCTTCATTGATAGATGCGGGCCGTGTTTGAGAGCCGACAAACATTGGAAGACGGCCAAGGGGGAACTGCAGATGGTGGACATTCCAGTCGGCCCATGGTGGGAAGATTGCCATAGATTTCGCAGGCCCGTTTACCATACTGCCGGACGACTGCAGGCATCTCATTGTTCTTACGGACTACTTCTCCAAGTGGATCCACTACAAGTTCGTTAGGGAGGTTACTACTGACCGGGTGATCAAGGTGCTGAAGAAAATCTTCGCGACGGAGGGGCAGCCGAAGATCATGGTTTCCGACAATGGTACCCAGTTGGTGTCCCGGCAGATGACGGAATTCCTGGCCAAGCTGGGAATCAAGCAGGAGAAGACTCCACTGTACAGTCCGAAGAGCAATGGGCAGGTCGAGCGGATGAACAGGTTCCTCAAAGAAGGTGTCCAACAGGCTGTTGCGTCTCAAATGAACGTGAAGGCGTTTTTGGCTGATAAGGTGAATACTTTCCATAACACGCCGAATGAAGTCACAGGACACACGCCGTTCTATTTGATGAGAGGGAGAAGGTGCATGAGCGAGCTTACCCCCAAATTCAACAATTGGTATGACATGAGGGACGGAACTGAGGATATACAGGAAGAGGGGTTGAGACTCAAGGAGCGAATAGTGGCTAAGCAAGAGAGCAATAAACTGTATGCTGACATGGTTAACAGAGCCAAACCGAAGGAAATTGCGCAAGGAGATTGGGTACTGGTGAAGAAGCCCTACAAAGTAATGAAGGGGGAATCTGTATTTCAAACCCCATTGCGGGTACACGGAGCGACCAGAGGGGAAGTGTGTCTGGAAGGTGGGGGATGGCGGAGCAAAGACGACATAGTCAAGCTCAAAGCTGGGCAAGAGGAAATCATCATGAAAAGTAGTCACATGTGTGAGTCCGAGAGCGCTGATAATGCGCTTGAATGGCAAGACAATGAGGTCACTGGCGGAAGTGTGTGCGATGATGAGGTTGGGGGTAATTCTCCCGCACAAGTTTGGGCCGGATGCGGAAGTCCACACATGAGTGGGAGCACATGGCATGGCACGGGAGGTGTTGAGAGGCAGATGGGCACAGGCTCCAGACCAGTGAGGTGTGACAGTCGCAGCATGGGGAGCCCAGGCCAAAGCGGTACTGGTGCTGGTGGGGTGGCACAAACCCCGTATGTTAACCCTAGCAGGCCGACACGGCATGTCAGAGCACCCAAGAGATTTGATGACTTTGTTATGAGATGAAAATGTGTTTTACTTATTTCTTTCTGTTAATAAGGGAGATGTCGTACGTGATGTTAGCGGACTAGCGCCGCGGGGATACACGCAGTCTTTCCTCCCTGTTTGCCTGGCCTCCTGACGTCATGGCCAATCGCACTTCGAGGTCGGCCGTGACGTCAGGGGGGCGCGGCGGATCGGGAGACGGAGCGCGGAATCCCTACGGAGCGGTTTCCCCGCTTGCTCCTCGTGGGCCGTTACATTTGTGCATGGAAGCAATAAAGTTGTTTTTGCAGCATCTACGTCTCGCCTCCCTCACTCTGCCACTACACTCACTCGCATTCAGCTGCACTCATACGCTCACATTTCGCTCGAAACTTGGCGGGCTCTGCTGATGCGGGGTGGGCACCCGCTCCGCTTCACCAGACTTCTGCACGACGCAGGGTCTACTGCTGTCAGGTGCTGAGATGTATTCACGGGCTCAACGGATGCGGGGTGGGGTCCCGATCACCTTTTTTACCCCGGGGCTGTTCACATGCCCCACGGGCTATTAGGCGCGTACTGTGCCTTCTCACCAGGGGTGCCTTTCTTCCATGATAGAGCTAGATTTCTCAAGATTAAGCATTGCTCATGTATTTCAGACAAACTGCATTTAAAAATGGCACACAGATTTTGGTGCAAGTAAAACACATGGCACATGAAAAATTAAATGAGGCCTAATCAAATGCTTTTAAAAAAGGGGCACTTTTGATGCTTGCAAAGTGAAAGACATAAAATTAGGACTGGTCAAAATGCTTACAGTCTGAAATGCTTGTGCTGAATTAACATGTGTTTTTGCAGTGTAGAGAAACTCGTGATCGCAGTTTTCCTTTTTAGCTTTGAAGATAAAATGGAGTGTGTTCTCTCCTCCCAGCTCCTTTGCCCTATAATCTACACTCCCTGTTTCCATCTCAAGAGACTTTGGCTTTGTTGCATATTTAGCCAAAACATACTCAGTTCATAACACATCTTTTTATAATATGTATTAATTAATCAACCCCAAAAACAACAGTTGATGGAAGGAATGCAGAACAATGTCATACATTCACCCCAGTACAGAGATCTGGGCCTAAAACCATCGTTTTTTGCTCACCATGCCATTCCAGTTTGAACCTAGCCATATGCAAATCAGTCTTGACCCTGTGCCTCATGGGAACAGTCCAGCCCGAACTGCCAAGCCAGGTCCTCCCTGGACTGGAAACAAGCATCCTAGGACCGGTGTCGGGGTTTCACCCCTCTTCAGCCAGGATAGCTTGATTCCAGGGGCATGGAGAGAACGGGACCCACGTCTGGGCATACCCATCCCACTCGGGGTGACGAATGCAAAAACAACAGTTGATGGACAGAATGCAGAACAATGTCATACATTCACCCCAGTACAGAGATTTGGGCCTAAATCCATCGGTTTTTTTCTCACCATGCCATTCCAGTTTGAACCCAGCCATATGCAAACCAGTCTTGACCCTGTGCCTCATGGGAACAGTCCAGCCCGAACTGCCAAGCCAGGTCCTCCCTGGGCTGGAAACAAGCATCCTAGGACCGGTTTCAGGGTTTCACCCCTCTTCAGCAAGGATAGCTTGATTCCAGTGGCATGGAGAGCACGAGACCCAAGTCTGGGCATACCCGTCCCACTCGGGGTGACAAATGCAAAAACAACAGTTGATGGACAGAATGCAGAACAATGTCATACATTCACCCCAGTACAGAGATCTGGGCCTAAATTCATCGTTTTTTTGCTCATTGTGCCATTCCAGTTTGAACCCAGCCATATGCAAATCAGTCTTGACCCTGTACCTCATGGGAACAGTCCATCCCGAACTGCCAAGCCAGGTCCTCCCTGGACTGGAAACAAGCATCCTAGGACCGGTGTCGGGGTTTCACCCCTCTTCAGCCAGGATAGCTTGATTCCAGGGGCATGGAGAGAACGGGACCCACGTCTGGGCATACCCATCCCACTCGGGGTGACGAATGCAAAAACAACAGTTGATGGACAGAATGCAGAACAATGTCATACATTCACCCCAGTACAGAGATTTGGGCCTAAATCCATCGGTTTTTTTCTCACCATGCCATTCCAGTTTGAACCCAGCCATATGCAAACCAGTCTTGACCCTGTGCCTCATGGGAACAGTCCAGCCCGAACTGCCAAGCCAGGTCCTCCCTGGACTGGAAACAAGCATCCTAGGACCGGTTTCGGGGTTTCACCCCTCATCAGCCAGGATAGCTTGATTCCAGTGGCATGGAGAGCACGGGACCCACGTCTGGGCATTCCCGTCCCACTCGGGGTGACCAATGCAAAAACAACAGTTGATGGACAGAATGCATAACAATGTCATACATTCACCCCAGTACAGAGATCTGGGCCTAAATCCATCGTTTTTTTGCTCACCATGTCCTAAATTGGCAGGGTATGCCCAGACGTGGGTCCCTTGCTCACTTTGCCACTGGATTTAAGCTAGCCTGGCTGGTGACGGCTGATTAGCCAGAAACCTGTCCCAGGATGCTTGTTTCCGGTCCAGGGAAGACATGGCTTGGCAGTTCGGGCTGGACTGTCCCCATGAGGCATAGGGTCAGACTGATATGCATATGGCCATGTCTGAACTGGGGTGGCGGAGTGAGCTAAAGAATGATGATGGATTAAACCCAGATCAGTTGACTGGGGTGAGTGCTTGCAATGTTCAACACTCCGTCCATCATCCCCTTTGGTTTTTGCTTTGTTCGCCCTAAGTTGTTAGGGTATGCCCAGACGTGGGTCCCTTGCTCACGTTGCCACTGGATTCAAGCTAGCCCGGCTGATGATGGCTGATTAGCCAGAAACCGGTCCCAGGATGCTTGTTTCCGGTCTACGGAAGACATGGCTTGGCAGCTCGGGCTGGACTGTTCCCATGAGGCACAGGGTCAGACTGATTTGCATATGGCCATGTCTGAACTGGGGTGGCGGAGTGAGCTAAAGAATGATGATGGATTAAACCCAGATCAGTTGACTGGGGGCGAGTGCTTGCAATGTTCAACACTCCGTCCATCATCCCCTTTGGTTTTTGCTTTGTTCGCCCTAAGTTGTTAGGGTAAGCCCAGACGTGGGTCCCTTGCTCACTTTGCCACTGGATTCAAGCTAGCCTGGCTGATGACGGCTGATTAGCCAGAAACCGGTCCCAGGATGCTTGTTTCCGGTCCAGGGAAGACATGGCTTGGCAGTTCGGGCTGGACTGTTCCCATGAGGCACAGGGTCAGACGGATTTGCATATGGCCATGTCTGAACTGGGGTGGCGGAGTGAGCTAAAGAATGATGATGGATTAAACCCAGATCAGTTGACTGGGGGTGAGTGCTTGCAATGTTCAACACTCCGTCCATCATCCCCTTTGTTTTTTTAATTAATCAACCAACACTACCTGTGGGGCAAAAGCATTTTGCTTGAAAAAATCTATCTAAAGCATTAGAGCATGTTGATGTATTAACTGTTTTGGTGCTTTGAAAATTTGCACTGGTGCATGTTTATGCTATGTTGTACATTGCACATTTTTGCATGTTGTGCACAAATATTAGAAACGCTGCTTTAAATTAATAGCTTTTGCTAGGTAATAACTAAAACAGGGTACTAGTATGAGGGAAGGTAAACATAATGGATTTTATTTCATAAATTAATACTTTTTGTGTTTGTCTTGTTTTTGGCCTACCATAAAATGGCTGCCTGGGAATCCAGCATGGCTGAGAATTGTACTGAATGAGAAACGCATGCACAGAACCAGCTACATACTGCCAAGTGCCTCAAGTGAGAGACAATGGTTCAAGGCTAAAGTGAACTGTACATTCTTGTTATCGTGCCAATGTACCAGTATTTGTGGAAAGTATCCTTCCTGCGTGAGATGTGAAAGGAAGGAAGAAATGGACTGATACATTTCTCTGCCTTAATGTTGCATATTTTTATAATTATTGATGGTGAAACAATAAGACTATATTAAGCATTAACGCTTCCTTTGTTAAAACTGGTATGGGTTGGATTTGCAATGAGAACAGGATGGTGAGACCCTCATGTCATCTATGCTAACCAATCACAGTGCGAGTTTCTACTGAAACTACAACATTATTAGTGTAGTCAGCCAAGAATTAGAGTATAAATAATGACCTCTTTAGGGGGCGTGTTGGCTTTTAGAAGCTTTAGCGGGCGTGTGAGCTTTTTGGGACTAGAAGAGATAGGAGGAGAGAGAAGAGGGAGCAGATGAGGCCAGACATCATATGGGTTAGGCACGTGAACGTCGCGGGTGCATTCTGGGAGGAGATTGCGTCCGAGGAGAGACAGAGGGAGGTGGGGGCCTTTGCTCATATTTTTTTTCAGAGAGTCCTTGCACGTCATATTTTTGGGAAGGCAGACCACATTCCTCTGTGGTATTGTGAAGGGCGCCGGGCTGTCTCTCTCTGTGAAGCACAGAGACGCAGATGAACAGACCAGGGCAGAGAGTGCAACTGATAGAAAAGGTTTAGATGTAAATGCTAAAACTCTAAGTTTATGCTTTGACTAATTAACTGGTTTTGAAAAGATTTGTCTTATGCATTTATTTCTCTTTATGGGAGATTTTTGCCAATTATTAATTATTGATTAGTCTTGCAAACTCACTCTTGAATTATATTTTTCCTGAAACTCTTTAAAGAGTTCTGACTGATATTATATTAGGGTTTTTTTCACCTATATGCAACCTATAATATGTTTGTATTAATTATATTTTTTCTATTTTCAATTATGTAACCTGATTGATATTTGACTAATGAATAAAGGGTCAGAGAACTTTAACTTTTAATTAGAAAATTAAACCCTTTAAAAATACTCACAACTCTCTTTATTGGATTTAATATTAATTGCCTTTTTGATTTTTCATGTTTATGTAAAGTCTCCTGAAGGCAATATACAGTGGCAAGGGTCCAGTACCTTTACAGCGGTAAATAAGAGGTAAATGAGGTTTTGCATTGAGAAAATACAGTGAAATTACCGCTGGATCACCCACCAAACAAGGCGGCAGCACACGAGGGGAGATCCCTCCCTCGTCGCCAGTGTTATGTTCTGGGCCCTAGGCCCACATGATGTAGGAAGGACGACACGGACTCGGTAATGTGGTACTAACAATTAGCCACAAGCACATGCACTCGGGCTCTTTTATTTGCTGGGTCACCTGACTGGTGACGCCCGTGTTGGATGGGTGAGTGGGTGTGTGCCAGCCCTCGGGGAAGTGGCTGGCAGAAACACTAGACTGTGTCCAGCAGGACACAACAGACCTTGGCCTAATCAGACAGGGTAACAGAATTAGACTTTACAACGTGACCACATGTTGCTGTTGTGACAAAAATTGCAAAAGTCATAAGACAACCCCCCGCCCCCACCTGACTCCAGCCAGTATGAAAACCTAATATACTAGAGGGAGTTAAAGACACCCGCCTCTTCGTTCCGAATGCTACTGGTGTTTGCTAGCAAGGTGGATAGATTTTAAAGAAGTATACATAATGCATTTTTTTCCGTTTTAAGCCACACAGCCTTCTTGTTCCTGTCTCATATGTAGATGGTGCTGACACTTTAGTCTGTAGGGCTTTCCTGTAATGGCAGGCACGTGAGCAACAAAGCATGGATTGATGACGTTTTCCCAACAGCCAGAGCTGCCGACTTTGGAGCTGGGGAACCAGGTTCGAGTCTCGGCATCGGCTCACCAGCCTGTAATTCTGGGCACCTCACGTAATCTCCCGTTCCTACCGAAAAAATTAACGTGTCATTGTGTAATGAAACTGGCGCACATGTAAAGCGTGCCAAACCTGCGGGTCGAGTTTGCCCTATTTAAAACTGCAAAAAAAAAAAAACCAGGTCACTGGTGTTACATGGCAGTACCAACCCTTTGTTTGACCTGAGGTGTCGCAGGGTTTTGATGGAAAATGAGAGGAAATGCCAGTTTGAAGGGCCTAATTCACAAAGGGCTTCTGTACTCCCAGGGAGGCCTGCAGTTCTGGGGGAGTCTCAGCACTGGGGGTGCAATCTCCGCAGTTTATTCATTGTGGAGATTCTGCCCAGAGTGCAGTGACTCCAGGGACTGCAGGGCCTCCCCCACGAGTGCGAAGGCCCAGTGCTTAATTTGAGCCGGTGGTTTCCTGTGCTTAATTGGTTTCTGGAGCTGGCACCTGCACTTAATTGTCAACAGGGCACTCTGGACAGTCTGCCACATGGTGGAGCTGCTCATCTAATTTAGAGTATGCACAACAAGGGTTGTTTATGATTACAATATACATTTAAAAATACTAATACCTGCCTCCCCAGACATTCCTTTAGCTTTGGGGACCTGGAATAATCTGAACTTTCGCACTTGCAGGTGAGAGAGATGGTTAGTAGTTGTTTTGGCAGCAATGACAGGGGCGATGGGTGGTGCAAGCTGCTGTGGCCTCCTGGTCAGGGCCCTGGCACTTATTATTTTAGAAATTAAGCACTGCGAAGGCCCTTTGTGAATCAGGCCCCAACTGTCCGGCCTTTCAATAACCTTCGACCACAATGTAATAAGAAATGCTTCCTCTGTTTTTGACTTAACTGGGCACTTGAGGAAAGAACTACAGGCCTGGTGGTTATATTAACTCACTTCAAATTGTTTCTATGAAACAGATGTACTTTAACTTTTTCAAAATGACAAGTTACTGACATAATGTTTATTTTTAAAACAGCATCTAATGTAAAGAAAAAAGAAAAATCTCTTTACCCAGTTTCACTTTGCTTGAGAGAGTTAATCCTTAAACCTTCAAAACCTTTTTTTGCTATAAAAGGTATTCACACCATATTTGTGTCTTTTTTCCGAACATCCTGAGATTCTAAAAGTACATAGTGTTTGTGGATTCCTCTAGGGAGATTAGAGAAAACTATCACAATGTTGTTATTTTTAGTTTTTTTGGGAAAATGGGAAAAAAATGCTGTACTTATAAGTATTTAAAAAAAATGGCACCAGCTAAAGGTTTGCTACACTAGGATTACCAGCTTTTAGGAACAAGCAAAGTTGTATAAAAATAAAAATAAAATTATCCAGTTTTTCCATTTTTAGGTCTCGCCTACGCAGCGTGCATGCGCTGCATAGGAGGACCTTTAGCTGTCGTTCTGCTCTTTTTCTAAGGACATACTCGTGCTTGTGGCGGCATCCAGGAGCGTGCAGGGGCGCGCCACAAGCATGAGTATGTGCTTCCAAAAAGAGCAAACAGCTTCTGCTTCGCGCGCGCGCATTCAGAAGCATTCCCAGAGCGTCTCTTCTATTCTGTACACTCCCCCCACCCCTCCCAATATTTGTTCATTTGTTTCGGGGCAGGAACACTCGCGCTGCTTCTTAGCGCCATCGCTTTCACGGCCGCGCGACCAATGCTTGTTGATGTTGAACACATGCCGGTGCGGAAAGCAACCGTTTAAATTCATGTTGTTTCCATCAAAGGCTTATCTATATGGACTACACTTATCTCCGCATGAAAAGAAAGAGACCAACAGGTAATCCTGCGACTCGATGGCCAGGCTGCTTAACTCGGTTCCCTCGCCCTAGTACTCCGCTGCAGTGTTGGTGAGGAAATTCTGTACATGGGAAGATCCTGTACGTTACAGATTAGTCAGGGTAGATACTTGGGGTTACAGGATGTACAGTGGATTAGCTAGTCTGCACCCGACCGATGCAAGATGATTTAAACTCCGTACCTTGTTGTCGAGGCTCAGCTCACCCCTTGGCCGTCGCTGTACGCTCAGCAGGATTTTGTTACCATCGTCCAAAAAGCGATCCATCTCCACGCGTGTGGCTAGCGCCTCCACAGCCTCCTCCTCGCTTCCGGAAAGACCGAAGTAGTTTCGAGCGGTGCTAAGAATGAAGTGCTTTCTGGGGTCCTCCATGCTGCCCGGCATCTTTTCTGCTCCAGCATCAGCACACGGGCACAGGCACCGATCACACTGTAGGCCAGACGCTGAGTGCTCCGCCGCTGTCATGGAAACGCGTCACTGCTACTAGAGCTGCCATAGCAGACAAAGCAAATTCAATTGGAATGAAGAGCGGCCATATTATGTGTGGGCAAATATGATGATTTAACAAGGTCATTTGACCACTCAATGAAAAAAATGTTTGTGTTTACGGTAGACCCGGGTTTTAGTCCTTTTTCTTTGTCGATGTTACAGAGTAAAGTCTAAATTGGCAGCCTCCCGGTATTGAAATCAGTAACGAATCAGAGCGCTGTCCTTTCCTGTGGACCACAAAAATAATGTCTGCTTTCCTAGCATTTTTTGTTGCATTGAGCCGAGCTGCGCTGCGTTCTCTGCCTTTGGATTTTCTGGTTAACCAATTGCTAACATTTACATTTCTTTTAGATAATGGACAACCTCGTGAGAAAGTTTGTTTCTTCTTTGGCTGTATGCCTTTTCCCTTTTTTTTACATAACGAGAGATCCCCTTTTCCTTACGTCCAAAGACACCTGAATAGTTGTATCTGATCTGGAATGTTTGTTTTTTATTTATCAAACAATGTACGGAATCTATTATTATAAAAATTAACACTCTCCCAATAGATCCAGCATAGCTTCCAAGTTTATCAGGTCCATGTATGATGTGCTGCTCCACTCCAGGTTTCTTTCCTTTGGATTCTGGGACTTGTAGTCCACGTTTATAATAGAGTAAACAAGCCTTCAAGTCCCAGAATTCAGAAATAAAACCTAGACTGGAGCAGCGAGCCCAATGCATGGACCTGGGAAACTTGGCAGGGCTCATATTTACTTTCATATTTCACTATACTAATTCACCACTAATCCTTTATGGGTTCTGGAGTAGCGTGCTACTCACCGAAAAAGTGCTTTGAGGGGTAGTAAACGCTATAAAAATGCAATTATTATGCAATACAATATCTGCCAACCAGGGCCAGACTGGGTGTAGCGGGCACCGGGTGTTTTCCTGGTGTGCCGGAAGGGTGGAGGCTGTTTTTGATACTGGGAGCCGGTTTTGCACTAGTGCCGCAATATCAGCCCCCTGCAACAAAAGCGCAGCAGTGTTTCCCACAAGCACCCCCCAAACCTCTCCACCTGAAGGGGCAGGTCCGACGTAATTGCCAGGGCTGGTTTGCGTTCCCAGTCCAGCCCTGCTGCCAACTCACACAGTGCCACCGTATTTTTACATGCAAGTGATACTTCCGTAATAAAGATTTCGGTACTCCTGAGATTGTATGCAAAGTTTATTGGTAATAAGATGTAGAGTAAGAAGGCCCCTCTGGGAACTCGTCCTGCTGCTCAGCCGCTCACACTCGAACTGTCCCTTACATTCAAAACATGCATCCATCAGTATTCTAGCTACATCACACACACACACACACGCTGAGCAGTCAGGAGAAGGAGAATGAAATAGTATAACATGTAACACATCTCCCTTCTTTAAACAAAAGAACAAAAGATAAATGTGTAATAAAATTGATAAGATAAATAAATAAGATGATCATAAATCACTACAGCAAATCAAATAACATAAAAAATCAGAATAGATTGTCTACAATGCAGAATGATGGAACATGAAAATGTTATGTACAATAATAATCTTTTTGCCAACTAGGCCTACAAATAATGCGACTAGATAATCTTCTGGTTTCTGGTTTATGTGTGATTAACGAACCTGCCACAACATTTTCTTTATTCGCAGCAAGATTGGAATCACTACCATTCGGAACTCTAACACAGCCTTCCTTATTTAGCCACAACTTGCGTTCAAGATCATTACATAAAGTTACTTTCCTAAGGTTCCACCAGCGTCCATCATTTAACCTATCACAATTACCATTGACTTTTAACACTTCTTTGGGTTTGGACCATCTGGACGAACCACTTCGTGGAAAACCCTCTTGTGAAGTCCTCACCCAATCTCCAATTTTAAATACACGTGTACAACCTTTTATTTTGTCATTATGTCTCAGGGCATATTTGCACTGATAGTCGCTTACCCTTTGCTCCAAAATTTCCCTAGGAACCAACTTTGAAGTTTCCTTACGCATCCATGCTGGTGTGATTTTACTACACGCCATTCTCCCCTTGAGAAGACTGAAAGTAGTTTCTCGAGTAGCAGAATGAGGTGTATTACGGTAATTCCATAACATTCTCTTGATAGAAGATTTACAATCTACACCCTCCATTTCAGCCAACTGTTTACCTTCTTTCAATACACGGTTGAACCTTTCAACCATACCATTCTCCCTGGGATTGTAAACAGCAGTAGGATTATGCCTCACTCCATGCTCTTTCAAATACTCTTGGAATTCATTAGCTAAGAATTGTGGACCATTGTCAGTAGTGATGCTCTCTGGATAACCCTCCCTATGGAAAATTTCTTCACAGAAATTGATTACATTGGATGCTTTAATTTCCTTCACAAAAGCTACCTCGGGCCACTTTGTATAATAATACATTAAAACAAAAGCAAATTTTCCAGCTATGTGATTGGCATTAAACGGACCACAAATGTCCATGGCTAGCTTTTGCCACGGTCTCTCAGGGAATGCAGTGGGGGTAATAGCGGTTTCGTGTGATACATGTGACTTGTCACTGCACATGCATGCAACACAGTTCCTTACACACCTATCTATATCTTTATCCATATCTGGCCACCAGAAATCACCCCTCGCCCTCCTTTTCATGCTAGACATCCCCGAATGTACTTCATGCAAAAGTTCCAACAACCTAATTGCGCCATTGCAAACTTCATTTACTGATGCTATCAAGCACCCCTCATCAGGATCTTCAAGAGTTACATCTTCATTGGAGACTCCTGAAAGAGGTAAGCGCGACAAACAATCAGCATTGACGTTTTTAAGACCAGGTACGTACAGTACTTGAAAATCATATTCTTGTAATCTGTACAACCACCTTGCAATTCTAGGCGTGGCTTTGCCGGCACCTTTTGTAGTGCAAATGTCTACTAACGGTTTGTGGTCTGTTCTCAATTCGAATTTGGTGCCCCAAATGTAGGTTCTAAAATGGTTGATACCCCAAAAACAAGCAAGGGTTTCCTTCTCAATAACAGAATAAGTAGCTTCTGCTCCCTTTAACGTGCGAGAAGCGAAAGCAACAACCCATTCACAGTTGTCTTTCCTTTGCATTAAAACAGCTCCTAGACCGTTTGCACTGGCATCTACCACAATGATAGATTTGTTGTGAGGATCATAAGGCTAGAGAGCTACTGCTTTGACAATATCGTTCTTTAAGCTATCGAAAGCTGATTGACACCCTGGGCTCCATGTAAAATTTGCGCCCTTTTTCATAAAAAGTCTTAAGCAATGAACTTTTGATGCAAAGTGATTTACAAAGTTAGAGTAATACTCCGCCAACCCCAGGAAGGAACGTAGTTGTTCCTTGTCCGAAGGAGACGGGCATTCTCAATGGCATCAAGTAAATTTTTCTTGGGTCTGACCCCTTCCCCTGACAAGGTGTGAACCAAATAATCTATTTGTGTCACCGCACATTTCCACTTATCCGCAGAAACGGTCAAACCAGCCAATTGTAATTTCGTCAAAACTTCATTTAATATGGATTCATGACTTGTTAGGTCTTCCCCCCACACGAGCACGTCATCTTGGAACACAAGGATATTGTTGATGCCCTTGAGAATGCTGCTCATAAGTCTTTGAAAAACTGCCGAAGCAGAAGCTAACCCAAAGGGCATACTAAGAAATTGGAACGCACCCTCTGGAGTGATGAACGATGTAAGGTGTCGAGAATTGGGGTGTAATTTTATCTGGTGGTAAGCATTAGATAGATCTATAGATGAGAAATACTTGCCATTCTTAACTGAGGCAATCATCTCGTTAATACGCGGTAGTGGATGGCGATCTATCCAGATGTTTTTATTAAGATCCCTTAGGTCCACACACATGCACAATTTTCCATTGGGTTTGCGTGCCAAAACTACCGGACTAAGCCATTCCGACGAATCAATGGGTTCAATAATATTGTCTTCACATAATCTATCTAGTTCCTGCTTTAATTGAAGTCTCAAAACAAAGGGAACACTACGGATCTTGTGAACTACAGGAAGGGCATCTGTTTTTAATACGATGCGATGTTCGAATTTATTTAAGCATCCTAATTTTGGCTTGAATAGGTCAGGATATCTTTTGCTCCATTTAGAAACAGAACAGTTAATAGAACTTGATTGGGATGATTAGGGTCGAGAATAATTCCTAAACTTTTCTGTTCTTTCCATCCCAATAAAGCTCTACCCTTATCAACCACATAAATGTTGGCTTGGGCACTTCTTCCTTTGTATGAGATGTTACCAACAAAATATCCTACAACAGGAAGTTTGTTTCCACAATAACCTATGGGTTCAACATCGGATGGCATTAGATTACCTTTGCCTATGGACGCCCACATATGTTTGTCAATAATAGTAAATGGTGAACAAGAATCAGCCCACAAGGAGACATTGACATGGTCAATAGACAAAGCACATTTGGGTGGTTGGTATGCACCTGACACATCATCCACCTCATTGTCCCAAATAACTAATACTTCGATTTCGCTATCACAATCACTAGAAGATAATTCACAAGTGTCATTAACAACATTCACAGAACGCTTCCAGAATTCACGATCACCAGTCTTACACAGAGAAATGTCCTGTCTTGTTGCATTTAAAACATGTGATACTGATGGCAGGACAACATGGATTATCTGCAGAATGATAGTTGCTACCACATCTGAAACAAAAACGCTTGTTAGTTGTGAAACACGTTTTTGCTTTGGCAGAATAATTACGAGAATCATTGTACATTTCGTTGGCAGATTTAAACCTTGATTTGGGTTTAACTATATCACTGTTATCTTTCGATACGTTATTCATAGTTTTTGTTTTGCGATTATCTACAGCACATACATCATTATGATTATTGATGTGTTCATTGTTTAATTCTTTTACATATCGTGAAGTATTTTCAATTCTTCTAGCTACACTGATGGTTTTTTGTAGCGACGGATCATTGAGATCCAGCAATCTTTCTTGAATTTTTGAATTGTTGGTCCTATTTATAAATTGATCCCTAACGATCCCTAATGATTTCCTCGTGAAGATCTTTAAATTTACATGTCGCAGCTAGTGTTCTTAAGACTGCAACATACTGTTCAACCGTTTCACCGGATAATTGTGCTCTCGAAAAAAAATTGTGTCTCTCGACAACTATGCTAGGTTTTTTTCCGCAATTCTCTTCTAAAGCTTTTAAAGCTTCTAGATACTCGTCAGTGACATATTGTTCTGCATTAGAACTATCAAAAACAACCTCTTTGTTGGTAGAATTATTGCCGTCTTCACCACCAACAGCATTTGGGTAGGGTTTTTAAAACTTTCCTTCCTTGTACCCCTAAATTATGTTTTAGAAGAGCTAATTTACGCGAGGCCAAGAAGGTCTCACCACCTATTGCCTCAAGATACGTCTCAAAAGATTCTTGCCAATCTTCCCAAGCCATGGGAGGCAAGCCAGGATTTTGAAAAAATTAAGGTGGGTCTAACACTGAATTAGTTTCCATAGTTACAGTTTACGCTACTAGTTAAAGCATTACAATAAAAATTAGTAGCATGAAAAAACTAGAATGAAGTCGTAAAAATGATATATACAATGAACATATAATATAATAAACTAAATTAATAAAGTAGACACCGCTGTCTTAAGTTCTTGGGTGCAGTAATGCTATCATCAGTGTAATATGAAAATGAAAATAAAAAGTTAACACAATAAAAGTAGACCCCGTTGTCAATTGGACGCTGTGAAGCTTAGAACTTGTTGTGTAACGTTCCAGATGCTTGAAATATGTAAAATCCAATAATGAACAACGTGAACAAAAAAAACAAAAAAATGTAAATAATTAAGGTAGACACCGTTGTCCCAATTAGAGCAGAAAGATTCTTGCATAAATGTAAATAGTCACCGTTGGTTTAGTGCAATCAAAGTATGCAGTGTTGTTCATGTACAATAAACGATCACCGTTAGATCCATGTGCAGCGCTGACCTATTCCATGAAATCGGCGATAACTTTCTCAGCACGCATTGTTGTCATGGAGATGCTGACGCTGAATCAGATGAACGCGCAAGGACGTCAATGACGAGTTTCCTGTCATGCGTGGAGATTTATGGCCGGAGGCTTGTAAACGAAACGCTGGAGACTCGATTCTAAACAACAATGCCTTCAGAACGATGGCGGCTTGCGCTTAGAATACTGTTGCAGGTAATTGTTTTTAAAACATAACAAAACGTGATAGCAGTGAAGCAAAAAAAAATGCAGTTGTTCCGTCTATTTGCTTGAGCCCAAGACATCCACATGCGGCAACCAAGGAAGTTACACAGATTCTTATGCCATAGAGTTCATGTACAATAAACAGTCGAAAAGCAAATTGACATGTAATTAATCACGGAGCGCGAATGCATTTACGGTCATTCCCAGACGGGGCACTATAAACACGATATGATAACAATGCAAATCGCTGCACCGAGGCTCGATTTATGCCCCCGATCAGTACTCAAATTAGCACAAAGTTCAATCTCCACACGTACCTTAGGAATTTGTCAATAAAAGTTGGTCTGTTTCCTTCAAGTTTTTGATATCCGAGTGCACGGTGGGTTTGTTTCTTAATCGTCGCCACTTTTACATGCAAGTGATACTTCCGTAATAAAGGTTCCAGTACTCCTGAGATTGTATGCGAAGTTTATTGGTAATAAGATGTAGAGTAAGAAAGCCCCTCTGGGAACACGTCCTGCTGCTCAGCCGCTCACACTCGAACTGTCCCTTACATTCAAAACATGCATCCATCAGTATTCTAACTACATCACACACACGCGCGCGCTGAGCAGCCAGGAGAAGGAGAATGAAATAGTATAACATGTAACACGTATGACACACGATATCAGCTCCCATCATACGGTGTCCTGGTGAGGAGCCGATATCACACGGTTGCAGGAAAAACAAGCATTGGCATAGCCAATAGGTCTCGCCTTTGGGACCTTATAAGTGTTTAGTTATGCAGCACAATATCCTTGGTGCAACAACATCAACTGTTGATTGGCTAAACACTTATAAGGTCCCAAAGGCGAGACCTATTAACAATGCCAATGCTTGTTTTTTAACTAGTAGTCCATGACCTCCTCGTCTCCAATCTTCGTCCCCTCACTTACTAACTGCAGTAATGATCTGTCGCTGTTATATAGAAGAAGTTTTCAGCAAATGGAAGACTGCAGGAGCAACTGAATCAGTAGGCAGACACTTGTTTGAAGTAACTTCAGTGTTTGCATTTTTAAAGAAAAGGACAGTATTATTTCTCTGATGATTGTTGTCTTACTCTTCTTGTCAAACCGGTCAGGCGGTAGCAACAAAATGTATTTTAAAAAATTTGATCCATGACTCAGCAGTGAAAAATAAGAATAGTTGCCTTCAGGGAGCACCCATAGGGGACACATCCGGTCACAGACCTAGGACGGCCGACCCCTGATACTAGCCCCTCCCAACCTCTGACAGGGATGTATCCTCCCCCACAAATTCTATACTAGAGTTTTGTACTAGGTACACCTGCCCCACCCATGCACTCGCTTTGACCAGTTGTAAAATTTGATCAAATGTTTTCTGCTTTTTTCTATTTTGTAAAGATTTGCTGTTCCAGCTTAGGGGTAGGTGAGAAGCACCTCCACCCAGAGCAGGCTTTGTTTCTGACTCACGAGAGCACTAGGTTCCCACTTCAGGGTGTCAGAAACATGTCTGTGTGTGGCAGGCTGGTGCAGACCAGACAGCTACACACTAGTGAATTATATAATAAATCCAACACTGGCATCAGTATAGGTTTATTATGCTGAAATGTTTGATACCAAACATTCTAGCAATCATAAAGCCATTATGGAGCTCTGGAGTTCGAAATGACAAACTCCAAGCCCATGTACTCAATATGGCTTCACTGCACTTACAGTGGCTGAGAATGAACTTAGACACTGTAGGGGCATATTGCTCATTCAGCCATGCCCTCACCTGTGGTATAGTGCACCCTTCCTTAAGGTTGTAAGGCCTGCTAGATGGGTGACTTATCTATGCCACAGACAGTGGTTTGTAGGCACGGCACACATGGATGTGTTAAATGTCGACGTTTCTGTTTTAGCTGCACCAAAACACACAGCCTGGAATGGCAGTGTGTATGTGCTTGGTGAGGAGTCTCTGAGGGTGGCACAATACATGCTGCAGCCCTTAGAGACCCTCTTTGATCACAAGGCCCTTGGTACCACTGGTACCTTTTACAAGGGGCTTATATGTGTGCCAGAGGTGTGTCAATTATGAAACGAAAGGTACAGTTTTGGGAAAGAACACAGGCACTGGGAACCTGGTTAGCAGGGACCCAGTGCATACTCAGTCAAAGTACATCAGAATCAGGCAAAAAATGGGGTGTAACAATGCAAAAAGGGGCACTTTCCTACATCTTGTACATCTTCTTCTTGAATTTCTTCTTCAGGGGCGGCTCCTCCATAATGGCGGAGGAGCATCTCCCTACAGCCCGTGCCAGCAGACAATAAATAAAATGATAATAAGACAATATTATCATTTTATTTATGCTGAGTCCTGCAATACAATACGTATAGGGCCGGGCCGGGCCGAGGCAGGGAGGAGTACTGTGCACTCATTTGTGCGCATGTATGCTTGGCCGGCCGTCCTGGGAACAACTAAGGACAATTGGGTACTGTAAACAATGTATCTGCGTTATTTCTTGGTGTTTCAGGATCTTCTTTAAGGGAATCACTTCCTGGTAATTCCTAATCTCAAGAATTTAGGCAAGAGACAAGCTTTGCAAAAAAATATTTTCATTTTGATGCAGAAGAAAGTTTGCATTCTTGTTCCACCTTGAAAGAGAGGCCAGGATTGGTCTTCTCTAGCCTTCCTAGTGAAGAACTATTTTGGGGGCTATCAATTAATGATATACTTGTAGGACCTGACAGTTTTTCTAAAGACAGTTCACTTCAAAATGAATTCATTTCGACAGGTGATTCTGATGGTTCAGAAGGGAGATTTCCTAGTATGCTTAGATCTCCAGGATGCTTATCTACATCCCACGAAGGCAGAACATTAGAGGTTTCTGAGGTTAGGGGTGGGATAAATTCATTGGCAGTTTCAGGTGCTGCCTTTCGGATTAAAAGCTTATTCCAGAGTGTTTGCCAAGGGTTTAGCCCAAGTTGTTGCCATTCTTCATTAGAGGGACATTTAGGTTCATCTATACCTAGATGACCTTGATGGTCTCCCATTTTTGGGAGGATATGCACAGGGACATAACACAGGTACTGGACACTCTAAAGAACTTTGAATTTCCTCTTAACCTCAAAAATGTCAACCTTGGTTCCATCTCAAAGCCTCATATACATAGAAACTTGATTCTTTACAGATTAGATCTCGTTTGTTTCCTTCAGGGAAGAAGCTTCAGGCTTGAGTTCAGACTGTTGGATCTTTTTCACAGGGACCTGGCTTCAGGAAGGGAATTCCTACGAGTTCAGAATGATATGGTTGGAGAATCTTCCTTGAGATTTTAGGGGGCAAAGTTGATCTTTATATTCTAAGTGGAAAATGTACATTATCGTGTCTTATTTTTTTAGCCAGTTGGCTTGTTTGTGGTCTATGGGCTCAGAAACATCTGGGTCCTTTGTTTCTCCAAATACTGCAACACTGTGCAGTGTCTCAGCTTTAAACAACTTCAGTTTCCCTTTTCCAGTTTTATGTAGTATGAAACAACATCTCCAGTTGTTGCTGGTTCTTGCAAATTTGGAAAAGAAGGTTACCCTCTCAACGCAGGCTACTATAGTGGTGACTACAGGTGTCAGCAAAATGGGCTGGGGAGCGGTGCTGAACTCAAGGACTTCTCAGGGGCATTGATTAAGCCATGGGAGGGATCACTTCTCCAATTGGAGGCAGTTCATGGCAGTTTGGGAAGTTCTTCGGGTGTTCTACAAGAAGATATTACATTAAAACGCAGTAGTAAGAATGGACAATTCATTAATCTGAACGGGCAATTTGGAACAGGGTCATCTTCTCTAAATCAAATGGTTCAGACAATAGTAAAATGGGCAGAAAAAAATTCTTGTCTCTAAGGGCAGTACATATGCAAGGGAAAAGCAATATCTTGACAGACTCCCTGAACAGAGTGTTTCCATCTTCTTAGAATTTCAGTACGTGTGTCAGAAAATGTATGTGAGGTTTGACAATGCAACAACAGATCTTTTTGAGGATCATTACTGTTCTTCTTCATCTCTTCTTCTCAAAATTCCGGGATCATCTACCAGCAGGAGAGGATGCATTGGCGTGTCAGTGGTTATGGCCACCCCTCTCTGCATATTCTTTAATTCTGTTGATTCCTCATATGATAGCAAGAATTCCAATAGAAAGACCAGACGTGAGCCTGGTATGTCTGTTTTAGCCTCGGAGGCATTGATTTGCATTACTCAGGGAGATGTTAGTTACTTAGGTGCAGTTTCTTCCTCTTGATCGAAGTCCATTGCTCCCTCACCTTGGTTACCTTTTGCATGTCTTCAGAAGTTAAGCTTAGTGGTCAGGAGGTTGAAAGGGAGAGGCTTAGGAGATTGGGGGAAGGTTCCACTTGTCAAGCATATGTTCATCACTGGGCTTCATTTTCAAGATGGTGTAAGGATAGTGGTTCTCTTTAGTTCTTTGTACCCCAGAAATGATATTGTAATTGTTGTAGAATGGCTTTGATAAAGTCTCCACTATGAAATTGTAATGGGCGGCTTTTAAGGAATTTTGATCTCCTTGAGGTTCTCTGGTTGAAGGTGAAAATTGGATTTCAAAACTCTTTTAAGGGCTCTTCTGAGACCTTGAGTAAGAAACATGTTTCCAGTTTGGGACTTTCTTTTGGTTTTGGAATTTCTACAAAAATTCCCTTTGAGGCGATTCCTCTTAAATTTAAGACTCCCAAAGTGGTTTGTGGTGGCTATAATTACAGCCAAGAGATTGGGAGAATTGACTGCATTGCTATCTAATCCTCCTTATCTCAGGATTTTGACAACTGAATAATTTTGAGATTGGGTCCCTAGTTTGAGCAATAGGTGAACCCAGGAAATAATTCTTTGAGTATTTTCCTGTTCAATTATTTCTGATTGAATAGCTCTCATGGATGGAGTAAGAGCAGTCCAAATTGAACTTTTCGGGTCAGCTGATTACTAGAAAAGTAATGTACGCATTGTGAATTATTGGTCAAGCTAATAAGGGTGGTAAATCTTCCTTCTCTACCCTATGTCACTGGAAGAAGGAGGTGATTTCAGTTTTTTATACTTGGTAGAAGCTCGTTCAACAACACGGATGGCAGCCTCATGGGCAGAATGGAATGGGGTCTCGAATACTGATCTATCCACATTTGTTGATCATTATAGATTGCATTTAGCCCAGGGTTCTGAGATAAAATTTGATATGGCTGTTTTAAGCTCAAGCAGTGTTTCATATGTTGCAGTAGATTGGACAGATCTGTGTGTCTTGCTATATTAAATTTGTGTTTTGTATGAAAAATGCCAACTGCTCCTCTTAGAGATAACAGCGTCCCTGCTTGTGGACCTCTACTTGCCCTGGATCTGGACCCTCAGCTGTAACTGTTTCTGTTGCTATTCTGCCATCAGCAAGTGGGGCACATCCTCTGTGTCTACCTTCTCTGCATGCTGCACCACCACCACGCCTCTGCAGGTTCTCATCTTAACCACCTCTGTGAGCATAAGCTGCCCCCTCCTGGATACCTTCTGTGGGTCTGGCCTGCTATCTTTGCTTCTGCCTTGAGTGTTTGGTTGTTGGTGCCGTACATTGTAGCTGCAGAAGGGAATTAATGCCAAGGACGAATTGTACTGAAACTGTCCTTGCAAGGGGATGCTGTTCCCCCATTGGAACAATTCTTAAGTGTAGTTGCTGAAAAAGTACAGACAAACTATTATTCTTTCTTTTTGGTGGATTTGTATGCACTTGCATTTGGGTGTGGGGGTAGTTTTTCTTTGATTAATGTGCCCATCAGTTAAAATTACACTTGCTTTGATGTCTTCTACCATGGGAACTGACTGCCAGTGTTCCGGCATATCCCTCACTTCTCATCAGGGTGTTGAAAAGTTTAACACTCCTTTCAACTGCAACATACCAGATGTGACTCATCTTGCATTGGCAGAGCCAGGATTTATATAGGAGTATTCTGAAGAAAAAGCCTCCATTGTTGTCGTTGGAGACAGTAAATTTGCCCTTGTTATAGAGAACATTCCTTTCGAGCTTCTACCTTATGGAGTGTTGTTTCACAAGCGCCAACAGCTAAGGGCCTAAGCATACTTCATTTGTGGATCCTAAGCCTATCCATAACTGCCCTTATATTGAACTGGGACCTGTTATCTACGATATATTATTCCTTCTATGAAACACTTTGCTAACCACCCTTTGCAATGGACTATTGGCAAACGGGCTGCCTCTGCTACTTCTAGTTTCCTTTCTGTTCTAAACCCAGCCTATGGAGTAACAGTTGATTTAGATGAAGTGTGGAAAAAATACAGAGATCATGGAAAAGATTGCCAACTCCACCGCATTAGCATTAGGATTAGATTTTTTTTGTTGCATATTTATATATAGCGCGAACTCGACCCGAAGGTATTGGAGCGCTTTACATAGCACCGTATTTACATTACACATTCAGGCACGGGGAGATGAAGTGATTTGCCCAGAATCACATGATGTGGACGCGACCTCGAGGCTCGAACCCTGGTTTCCTGCACCAGAGGCGGCAGCTCAGCCGACGGACCACATCCTCTCCCTCATCATCTTGATCAATAAGACACCCTCGCCAAGATGTTGGTCCAGAACAGGCTGGCATTAGATTACATTTTACCAAAGGGGGGTGTTTTGTGCTATTGTAGGTTCTGAATGCTGCACTTAACATTCCAAAACCTCCCTCAGCATACATGAGCAAATAGCTGACATCTGGGATAGCGCTAGGAAACTACCCGAGTTACAGAAGAGGCTAGATTTTAAGCTCAGTGGCATCTGGGTGTGGTTAGGTGGAATATATGAACACTGGAGAATTAAAATATATGAAATAATCATTGAAATGGTTTTAATTGTGGTTGTTCTATATGTATTAATAAAACTGATAATGTGCATCATCCTAATCTATTGAGCAAATATACTTACTTACTAACTGCCCATTATACAGACTTGTATGTAGGTCAGCAACAAAGGACTTCCACTTCTGTCGGTCTTGGATGTATGACGTTACAACGCACACTTTTACAACGCATGCACTTACAACGCATTCTTTACAACGCATAATCCATTACAACGCACTACACTTACAACGCATGACACTACAACGCATTTTTAAAAACTACCTTTACAACGCATACCATTACAACGCATAATATTACATTGCATTTAAGGTAAGTATTAGATAGTATAGGGGTAAAAATTACTTTTCTAACTCCAGGGGGTGCAACAGTAGGGTAAGTGTTGGATAGTGTAGGGGTAGAAATTACTATTCTAACTCCAGGGGGTGCAACAGTAGGGTAAGTGTTGGATAGTATAGGGGTAAAAATTCCTATTCTAACTCCAGGGGGTGCAACAGTAGGGTAAGTGTTTGTACTGCTCGATTTTCCCGGCCCTATTGTGTTGATGGGTGATTAGGGTGACTTCAGTCTATTACCATTCAAGCCTAAGGGTTAGAGTAGTGAATGAAGTCTATTTACTAGGCACTTCGACATGATCCTGTGTTCTTCCCCATAGATTAGGGCTTGCACACATATCCTAGGGGATAGATTCGTTAGTCTTAGGGATAACCTGCCCTGTAGTGAGGGTATTTCATGGAGCCGTGTTGAATTCAGGCCTGGTAGGCCTCAAACGGGGGAGACTCCATCTTTCTTTCTGCTCCAGCAGCTTGAGATGTTTCCAAGTTACAGGGGATGTTTTAGTTATGAGGTGTTATTCGCTTGGAGAGAACCGGTTCAGACCGGCCCTTATCGAAGGATTGTATTTTTCTTCATGCCGAAGACGCTACATCAGGCCGGCCGGCTGGGAAAGTGTCCTTGGCACGGGGAGGTACAAGAATTTGGTGGGCGGCAGGTTACGGGCTGGAATTTTCCATGAGAAAATGCACCTCTATATTAGTGAAAGCCTGAGGTAGATACGGACACTTATTCTTTCAATCCATAGGCGGCACCTAGCCGTTAGCAGAAAAGCTACTACTTATTCCAGGGAAGACAGATGACAAACTTGAGGACGGAGAAAGACCAAGAGACAGTTACTCTTCTAGCAGAATTGCCAGAGAGGAGAGAGTAGCCGATGAGGAAGAGGTCCCAGTGACTCGGAGAAGGGAGCTACGTAGGTGTGATCTCCAGGCGAGCCGAGACACAGACGAGAAGGGGACCTAGATGACCATTGAATGCAGGCTACACACGACTAAGGTGATGTCGACCCCTTTCTTATTAGAGTGTACAACCTAATCTTTCACTTTTCTTTACAGGTTATGTGTTACATTACATTATGTGCTTGCGTATATGATATATATTTATATATATAATAAAGTCAGTTTGTAGTCAACATGTGCTGCGTGTTCTTGTATAAGAGGGTAGCCTATTCTTTTAGTCAGCTGCAACTCAACACGAACAGATGTTAACCCTGATCCGGTAAGTGGTAACTGAATAGGGGAGAAAGGAGCCCCTCGAACCAGAGAACAGGTTGTGCTCAAACTGGCAGTTCTTGTGTGATCTGATACACTGATTCCCTTGTCGTATGTTATAGTGATCATAGGATGAACTCGTGAAGGCTGCCGTCTGGGTAGGAAGTCCTGGGTCTGCCTGAGACCCCGAGGCTGAGGCTGCCGTCTGGGTAGGAAGTCCTGGGTCTGCCTGAGACCGCGAGGCTGAGGCTGCCGTCTGGGTAGGAAGTCCTGGGTCTGTCTGAGACCGCGAGGCTGAGACTGCCGTCTGGGTAGGAAGTCCTGGGTCTGTCTGAAGACCGCGAGGCTGAGGCTGCCGTCTGGGTAGGAAGTCCTGGGTCTGTCTCAGACCGCGAGGCTGAGGCTGCCGTCTGGGTAGGAAGTCCTGGGTCTGTCTGAGACCGCGAGGCTGAGACTGCCGTCTGGGTAGGAAGTCCTGGGTCTGTCTGAGACCGCGAGGCTGAGACTGCCGTCTGGGTAGGAAGTCCTGGGTCTGTCTGAAGACCGCGAGGCTGAGGCTGCCGTCTGGGTAGGAAGTCCTGGGTCTGTCTCAGACCGCGAGGCTGAGGCTGCCGTCTGGGTAGGAAGTCCTGGGTCTGTCTGAGACCGCGAGGCTGAGACTGCCGTCTGGGTAGGAAGTCCTGGGTCTGTCTGAGACCGCGAGGCTGAGACTGCCGTCTGGGTAGGAAGTCCTGGGTCTGTCTGAGACCGCGAGGCTGAGGCTGCCGTCTGGGTAGGAAGTCCTGGGTCTGTCTAAGACCGCGAGGCTGAGACTGCCGTCTGGGTAGGAAGTTCTGGGTCCGTTTGGGACCGCGAGACTGTGGCTGCCGTCTGGGCAGGAAGTTCTGGGTCCGTTTGGGACCGCGACACTGCTATATATATATATATATATATATATATATATCCATATAATAGGAATTCCCTGTCCTTAGGTGGTACATGTATATATGTGGTTACTTATTGTGAATAGGCCCTAGGGAGGGGGTAACGTTCTGGCTGGGTTAGAGAGGCCCTGTTGAGCGGGTTCTATCTGATCCAACAACCCAAGCAGAACATTTGGCGTCACGAACCGTTTTCGAAACCTGTGTGCGTCGTGTTGTCTCGTGTTTGCTTTCGGCGTGTGCGTGGTTTTGTTTGTGTATTATTTGTGGTATAATTGTGTGTATAGTTTTTCTTCTTCTTTCTTTTCTTTTTCTTTCTTTTCTTCTTTCTTTTTCGCAATGTTTTCTAGAAAGTCACAATCTACTCTCAAGTTGCCCATTGATATTCCCGGATGGGATTCAACGCCTTATGAAGCCTTAGCCCGGGAGTGGGCTGATTCTACTGGTTTGAGTGAGAATTGGAATTCTTCTTTGGAGCTGGCGGAGCCGGCCAATGTGATTACTTGTTTACAGAAGGCACCCATCTCGAAGGGTGAGGAGATTCCCATTTTAGGGCGCAGAGGTTGGATTGTTCTGTCTGCGTACAGAATTCTGCATGAGAAATTGTTGAAGCTACAGATCTCTCTTAAGGATGTGGAAGCGCACTTTGTTGAGATTCAGAATTCTCATACTTTGTTGCGGTGTCAAAATAAGTTGCTTACTGACAAACTTGAGACTTATCAGACTATTGCCGAGAGGGCGGCTGTGCGAATTGCCCGTTATAAATACAAACATCGGCGCGGCCGGGTTTCGACGCGAAAGGTGCGCCTGGTCGTGGCGAATGCCGGACTGGATTGGAATCCTGATGAATGGGATGGTAATATCTGGAACTCGAGCGACTCTGGTTCCTCGAGTGAGGAATCTGTCAAATGTGAGTCCTCCCGCTCCCGCCATGATTGTAAGCCTGCTTCTCGCACCCCTGATGGTGCACCCCGTGATTGCGCTCCTCCTTCGAGCAGGGTTGATGCTTCTTCCGCTGATTGTTCCTCTACGTGTACTGGTCGAGCTCCTTGTGATGCTCACCCCGCGGTCTCGGTGCATCCAGTTTTTCGTCGGAAATTGCAGCAGTCTCCTGCTGCTCCGCAGGGTATTTCTTTAGACTCTTTAGAGGACTTTACCCAACAGGAAATTAGTGATATTTTGCAGCGATTTCGGCAGCGAGCTGGTGAGACATTGCTCACATGGATGGTGCGCCTTTATGAACTGGGCGCTGCTGGCATTATGTTGGATAATGGTGATTGTTTGAAGTTTTGTTCCTTGAGCTCGGATTCTACTGTACAGGATCATTTTCGTAACTATAATGGTGGTGGTCAAATTTCTTTACTTCAATTGGCGACTGAGGGTTGTAATATAAAGTACCCTACTGAGTCTGATTGGCCTGTGAATGACAAACAGTGGTATACTTTGCGCGACGCTGCACAACGTCTCAAAGAAGAGGTGATGAAAACGGCGATTTTTCTAGGTACTGCTGACAGATTGCTTGATGGTTCATTGACATCTTCTGTGCGGAATCGTATTATTCGTTCTTCCCCTGTTGCTTATAAGCAGGTCATGATGACTTTATTGATTAATCAAACTGGTAACGTATTATCTACAGTACTGGAATCGGTACGCCAACTCGGTGAGTTAGGCGAGTGGTTTAAACCTGAACGTCAGTCCCGGCCTGACACTCGTACTCCTGGTGACAATAAGCTTACTAGACGTGATATCTTTTCTGGTCTTCTGGTCGATGGTGTGCGGAGGGAGGACATTGACGGTGAGACAACTGCTCGTTTGTGGGAGTTGTTTCGCAAACGTGGCTTGGATCGGAAGGAGGGTGCCCGGCGTGTTCGGATGTCTGAGTGTGATCGCGGTGGTTCTGACGGTAGCGGTGATGACGACCGCCGTGGGCGCTCTGTTCGTCGTGATGACCGACGTTATGTACGTGATATGTCCCCTCGTCGAGAGAGAGACAGAGAGAGAGAAGAGGACAGAGAGAGGGGAAAAAATGATTATATTTACAACAGACGTAGAGATGATAGGGATCAATCCCCTGAGTTGAGGAGGAGAGAGGATCGTCATAATCTGGCCGATCGAAACCAGCGCTGTACTGCTGATGACACGAATCCATTTCGTACTGGGAATGGATATGAACAGGAGGCTCCTATACCTAAGAAACGTGAGAGTCTTTATCCTGATTTATCCTGGTACACAGAATGCGGGAAACATGACTAGGGAATAGGTCAAGCTCCAGTACACAGATGGGCTCACAGAGATAATAGACCCTATGTAGATATTGAAATTTATTGGAGACATCGTAATATCCAAAGGGCCCGAGCATTGGTAGATACAGGAGCGGAGGCCACTCTTATTCATGGTAAATCAAAGAAGTTTAAATGTCAGTTTTTTACAATTACCGGATTAGGTGGAAAGGAAACTCCCGCAATTCAAACATTACTTGAAATGAGAATAGGTAGAATCCCTAAAAAAGAATACTCTGTACTAGTGGTGCCTCTCTTAGAATTCATAATTGGAATAGATATTTTGAAAGGAATGACTTTGCATTTAGATGATGGATGTTACCAATTTGGTACTACGCATTATATATCGTCCAGGCCTATACGGGTTGGTCGTTTACGAATGCCCCCCATAACAGTTCCTCAGGCGACAAAAGTGGTTTGTCAGAAGCAGTATCGTATTCCGGGTGGTCACGAGGAGATTAGTACCACTATTCAGGAGTTGGTGGATGCAGGTGTTATAACCCCAGTTACTTCTGCTTGGAATAATCCTGTTTGGCCTGTACGTAAGAGTGATAATTCTTGGCGTATGACTGTTGATTATCGAGAATTGAACAAACACACACCCTCTTTGACTGTTGCAGTACCGGATGTTATTACTCTACTTGAAAGAATCCAAACACATCCGGGTACATGGTATGCGTCAATTGATATTGCTAATGCTTTCTTTTCAATTCCGATTGCCCCTGAGTGTCAGGAACAGTTCAGTTTTACGTGGAATGGGCGTCAAATGACGTTTAGGAGTCTTCCTCAGGGCTATGTGCATAGTCCTACTATATGTCACCGGCTGGTGGCTGAGCATTTGGCTGAGGTGACAGTTCATCCACGGGTTCAGATGTGTCATTATATTGATGATGTTTTGATCCAAGGCGAAACACAAGAGGAAGTTCAGACCCAATTGGACAGAGTCATTGAGTGCCTGCGTGAGAGAGGTTGGGAAATCAATCCGGATAAACTACAAGGCCCGTCCCAGGCTGTGAAATTTTTGGGTATTAATTGGCATGAAGGGCACCGTGAAGTGATCCCTCAGGTTAAACAGAAGATTCTTGATTTTGCAGTTCCAAGGAATAGGAAGGAAGCCCAAAGCTTCATTGGTTTATTTGGTTTTTGGCGTCAGCATATTCCTCATTTGAGTCAAATATTGGCCCCCTTGTACCGTGTCACCCGTAAAAAGAATGCGTTTGATTGGGGTACACCACAGCAAGATGCGTTCGACCTAGCAAAAGAGGCAATTCAACATGCTTTGGATTTATGGCCCGTACGTGATGGGGAGGTAGATTTAAATGTGTCTGTACAGGGCCTTTATGCGAATTGGAGCTTGTGGCAGAAGCAAGGCAGAAGTAGAGTGCCGTTAGGTTTCTGGACCAAAAAGTTACCTGATGCTGGTGAGCGTTATACACCCTTTGAGAAACAGTTACTTGCATGTTATTGGGCTCTGGTGGATACCGAGCAACTGACTTTGGGACATGATATAGTTTTGCGACCCGAGATTCCTATTATGCAGTGGGTTATGAGCTCGCCAAAAACTCACCGCATTGGACACGCCCAGGAGGCGAGTGTGATTAAATGGAAATGGTATATACAAGACAGGGCACGTGTGGGACAGAAAGGAGTTGCATCTTTACATGAGCAGGTGGCGCGAGCGCCATCGACTGAGACTGAGAGTGTATGTTCCGTACCTTTAGTACAGGAGTCTCCTGTCAAGTGGGGTAGACCCTTTGATGATTTGTCCGTAGAGGACAGGAACCATGTCTGGTTTACGGATGGTTCAGCGAGGTTCATAGGGCCGAAACGGCACTGGAAAGCGGTGTCCTATAATCCGGTCACGCAGAAACTGCTGAGCACAACTGGTGAAGGTAAGAGCAGCCAATTCGCTGAATTGTATGCTGTTTACCAAGTCCTGAAACAAGAATTACCCGGCACATGTCATATTTTCACTGACTCTTGGTCTACTGCCAATGGACTGGCAGTTTGGTTACCGACTTGGCATTCCCATAATTGGGAATTGCATTCTAAACAGTTGTGGGGCAGAGAGTTATGGCAAGAGATTTGGGAGATGCTCCCACAGAGTACTGTTACAATCTTCCATGTGGATGCTCACACCCCTATAGATTCTCTTGACAAATTTTTTCATAACATTGCAGATGAGAAATCTAAAATTGCTGAGGCAGTGGTGGACAGGCAAGATTCTGATATGGCGGGATTGGCGAAATGGGCCCACCAGAAGGCAGGACATTTTGGAGAGAAAGCCACTAGCAGGTGGGCTGCTGATCGAGGAATTCATATTCCCTTGGATTTGATCAAGAATGTTATTTTACATTGTCCCATTTGTCAGCATATCAGACAGCGCAAAGTGCCCCAAATTGTTAAAGGTCATTTACATCGCGGGAAACTGCCCGCTCAAATTTGGCAAATTGATTACATTGGTCCACTTCCCATGAGCAGGAATTGTCAATATGTTTGCACAATTGTTGATACATACAGTGGCTTGTTGGTAGCCCTTCCCTGTAAGCAAGCTACTCAATTGAATACCATTAAAACGTTGGAATTGGTTATCATGTATTATGGTGTGCCATTCCAAATTCAATCTGATAATGCATCCCATTTTCGTGGAAGATTGGTACAGGAATTCTGTGTGGAAAACAATATTGACTGGGTGTTTCATGTCCCGTATTATCCACAGGCCTCAGGTCTTGTGGAGAGAATGAATGGTCTGCTGAAGGGGCAGTTGCGTAAACTAACTGATGACAAATATAAGAATTGGCGAGACTTTTTATCTCAAGCACTATTAATTTTGAATAATCGTCCTTTTCTAAATGCTGAATCTCCACTTATGCGTTTGTTCCCTCCGAATGTTAATGCTCAACCAAATGAAATCAGAGAGACCGTGATGTACTGGGAGATTACTCCCGGAGCTTTGGCTCCATGTAGAGCGACCCCAGGGTCAGCAGGTTTGGACTTGCATGCCATGGATGACACCGTTCTAAAAGGTAAAGATCGGGTCATCATCGCGACCGGTGTTGGTGTTCATATACCACCCGGGAATTTTGGATTAATCGCCCCTAGATCGGGGCTGGCCGTAAAAGGCATTCAGGTACTTGGAGGGGTCATTGACAGCGATTATCAGGGAGAGATTAAGGTGCTCCTGCTAAATAGCAGTGAGGCTGATTTGCTGATCCATCGAACTGACCGAGTGGCTCAATTACTGATAATGCCTGTCTTCAGTGGTGGGATGGTAAAAGGCACTGCCCCAACTTTGCTAACTGTACGAGGCCAGAAAGGTTTTGGCTCCACAGATAACCCTGGGGCCAGGGTTTGGGTGCAGTCGCCTAAGACTCCCCCTGAACAGGCAGAGGTCATCGCCACCGGTCATGATAATACCATTTTAGTTATGAGACCAGGGAAAGATAGCTGGGAAGCAGTCCCGGCTGACAAATGTTACTTACGAGAATGATTAATGCCTGTATTTGATTCTCTTTCAGATCATTCTTTGGACTGTTGCTGCAGGATGTGTCGTCGCAGGACTATTTTCGGGTTGGTTCGACGAGGGAGGAGGACTCCCGTCAACCCCGGATGAGCTACGCGCCCGAGTGTCGCGTTCCTTTGCTACGTGGGATTCGTCATCGAACTTTTGGACACTACTGGCGAAAAGGGTGACCGATGCCCCTCACTTTTGTTTGACGCCGATGAGATCTGTACATGATATCCTAGCGACCTGTCTGGTTGCTGTCCCTGCTTCAATGGAAACCCTAACTAATATTTTCAACATTTCGAAGGCTCGCCCCAATGTTCTTCTGGGCGATTTTGCTACCCACACGTATTGCCCCTTATGTACGGAACTTCCGGACAGGATACCCCCCATCCAATCCCAAATAGTTACCTATAATATCACACAAGGTGATATATGCTTTTTCCTTACATGTAATCCTAGTGCAATATCTGAATGTCTACAGCTGAAATTGAAAGGTGCTACTTCCTTCACCTTTCATGAGCGAACTTTGTGCTTTCAAAGGACACCGAAAACGTGTGCTTCGGTCATGAACAATATGACTTGCAAGAGTTTGGTAGTTACCCCCAGTCATTATCGCACGATGTTGCTACCTGCCGGATGGCTTTTCTCATGTGGTAATACTTCTTGGCCATATGTCCCCGCGAATATTTCTGGTGGCCCCTGTGCTATTACAAGACTCAGTTTACTAATGTTCTCGTCACATCCGAATGCCAATTCTCGTGTGATTCGAGATACAGTGATGTTACAGGAGGATTGTGACTCATCTTTGCATTTGTATTCCAAGTCTGAATACCTTAGCTTGGCTATTTCAATTATTGGTGTTCCTGCTTTGGCGGTTTATAATGCTAAATCTATTGAGAAAATGGCCTGCTGGATGGTAAAATCTATTAATCATACTTCTACAGTCCTATCTGACATGCTGTTAGACGCCCAGGGTGAACGTAGAGCTATCTTGCAAAATAGAGCGGCCATTGATTATCTTTTGCTTAAACATGGACATGACTGCTCTGACTTTGAGGGTCTTTGTTGTTTTAACTTGTCTGATCATACACAATCTATTCGCGCCCACATTGACAGGTTACATGATTTGACGAAGGAAGTGAGAAAACACATTGACCAAGGCTGGTTTGACTGGCTCTTTAATTGGTTACCCGACCTGTATGTATTACGTCGAATATTAGGAGGTATTCTACTTACCATCGCTGTTTTGATTTCTATTTGTTGTTTTATTCAGTGTATCCCTTCACTACTTCAATTCTGCACACTTGGTGCTAGACATAGGTCAGTTAGTTTTGTTTCATATTATTCCTCTACGGATGTTAGTTCGGTTTAATGAATGTACAATAGACTGAAGTCAAGGGTGAAATGTACTGCTCGATTTTCCCGGCCCTATTGTGTTGATGGGTGATTAGGGTGACTTCAGTCTATTACCATTCAAGCCTAAGGGTTAGAGTAGTGAATGAAGTCTATTTACTAGGCACTTCGACATGATCCTGTGTTCTTCCCCATAGATTAGGGCTTGCACACATATCCTAGGGGATAGATTCGTTAGTCTTAGGGATAACCTGCCCTGTAGTGAGGGTATTTCATGGAGCCGTGTTGAATTCAGGCCTGGTAGGCCTCAAACGGGGGAGACTCCATCTTTCTTTCTGCTCCAGCAGCTTGAGATGTTTCCAAGTTACAGGGGATGTTTTAGTTATGAGGTGTTATTCGCTTGGAGAGAACCGGTTCAGACCGGCCCTTATCGAAGGATTGTATTTTTCTTCATGCCGAAGACGCTACATCAGGCCGGCCGGCTGGGAAAGTGTCCTTGGCACGGGGAGGTACAAGAATTTGGTGGGCGGCAGGTTACGGGCTGGAATTTTCCATGAGAAAATGCACCTCTATATTAGTGAAAGCCTGAGGTAGATACGGACACTTATTCTTTCAATCCATAGGCGGCACCTAGCCGTTAGCAGAAAAGCTACTACTTATTCCAGGGAAGACAGATGACAAACTTGAGGACGGAGAAAGACCAAGAGACAGTTACTCTTCTAGCAGAATTGCCAGAGAGGAGAGAGTAGCCGATGAGGAAGAGGTCCCAGTGACTCGGAGAAGGGAGCTACGTAGGTGTGATCTCCAGGCGAGCCGAGACACAGACGAGAAGGGGACCTAGATGACCATTGAATGCAGGCTACACACGACTAAGGTGATGTCGACCCCTTTCTTATTAGAGTGTACAACCTAATCTTTCACTTTTCTTTACAGGTTATGTGTTACATTACATTATGTGCTTGCGTATATGATATATATTTATATATATAATAAAGTCAGTTTGTAGTCAACATGTGCTGTGTGTTCTTGTATAAGAAGGTAGCCTATTCTTTTAGTCAGCTGCAACTCAACACGAACAGATGTTAACCCTGATCCGGTAAGTGGTAACTGAATAGGGGAGAAAGGAGCCCCTCGAACCAGAGAACAGGTTGTGCTCAAACTGGCAGTTCTTGTGTGATCTGATACACTGATTCCCTTGTCGTATGTTATAGTGATCATAGGATGAACTCGTGAAGGCTGCCGTCTGGGTAGGAAGTCCTGGGTCTGCCTGAGACCGCGAGGCTGAGGCTGCCGTCTGGGTAGGAAGTCCTGGGTCTGCCTGAGACCGCGAGGCTGAGGCTGCCGTCTGGGTAGGAAGTCCTGGGTCTGTCTGAGACCGCGAGGCTGAGACTGCCGTCTGGGTAGGAAGTCCTGGGTCTGTCTGAAGACCGCGAGGCTGAGGCTGCCGTCTGGGTAGGAAGTCCTGGGTCTGTCTCAGACCGCGAGGCTGAGGCTGCCGTCTGGGTAGGAAGTCCTGAGTCTGTCTGAGACCGCGAGGCTGAGACTGCCGTCTGGGTAGGAAGTCCTGGGTCTGTCTGAGACCGCGAGGCTGAGACTGCCGTCTGGGTAGGAAGTCCTGGGTCTGTCTGAAGACCGCGAGGCTGAGGCTGCCGTCTGGGTAGGAAGTCCTGGGTCTGTCTCAGACCGCGAGGCTGAGGCTGCCGTCTGGGTAGGAAGTCCTGGGTCTGTCTGAGACCGCGAGGCTGAGACTGCCGTCTGGGTAGGAAGTCCTGGGTCTGTCTGAGACCGCGAGGCTGAGACTGCCGTCTGGGTAGGAAGTCCTGGGTCTGTCTGAGACCGCGAGGCTGAGGCTGCCGTCTGGGTAGGAAGTCCTGGGTCTGTCTAAGACCGCGAGGCTGAGACTGCCGTCTGGGTAGGAAGTTCTGGGTCCGTTTGGGACCGCGAGACTGTGGCTGCCGTCTGGGCAGGAAGTTCTGGGTCCGTTTGGGACCGCGAGACTGCTATATATATATATATATATATATATATATATATATATATATATATATATATATATATATATATATATATATATATATATATATATATATCCATATAATAGGAATTCCCTGTCCTTAGGTGGTACATGTATATATGTGGTTACTTATTGTGAATAGGCCCTAGGGAGGGGGTAACGTTCTGGCTGGGTTAGAGAGGCCCTGTTGAGCGGGTTCTATCTGATCCAACAACCCAAGCAGAACAGTGTTGGATAGTATAGGGGTAAAAATTACTATTCTAACTCCAGGGGGTGCAACAGTAGGGTAAGTGTTGGATAGTATAGGGGTAAAAATTGCTATTCTAACTCCAGGGGGTGCAACAGTAGGGTAAGTGTTGGATAGTATAGGGGTAAAAATTACTATTCTAACTCCAGGGGGTGCAACAGTAGGGTAAGTGTTGGATAGTATAGGGGTAAAAATTACTATTCTAACTCCAGGGGGTGCAACAGTAGGGTAAGTGTTGGATAGTATAGGGGTAAACATTACTATTCTAACTCCAGGGGGTGCAACAGTAGGGTAAGTGTTGGATAGTATAGGGGTAAAAATTGCTATTCTAACTCCAGGGGGTGCAACAGTAGGGTAAGTGTTGGATAGTATAGGGGTAAAAATTGCTATTCTAACTCCAGGGGGTGCAACAGTAGGGTAAGTGTTGGATAGTATAGGGGTAAAAATTGCTATTCTAACTCCAGGGGGTGCAACAGTAGGGTAAGTGTTGGATAGTATAGGGGTAAAAATTACTATTCTAACTCCAGGGGGTGCAACAGTAGGGTAAGTGTTGGATAGTATAGGGGTAAAAATTACTATTCTAACTCCAGGGGGTGCAACAGTAGGGTAAGTGTTGGATAGTATAGGGGTAAAAATTACTATTCTAACTCCAGGGGGTGCAACAGTAGGGTAAGTGTTGGATAGTATAGGGGTAAAAATTGCTATTCTAACTCCAGGGGGTGCAACAGTAGGGTAAGTGTTGGATAGTGTAGTGTAATATTATGCGTTGTAATGGTAGGCGTTGTAATGGAATGCGTTGTAAAGGTAGTTTTTAAAAATGCGTTGTAGTGTCATGCGTTGTAAGTGTAGTGCGTTGTAATGGATTATGCGTTGTAAAAAATGCGTTGTAAGTGTAGTGCGTTGTAACAGTTGCGTTGTAAAGGTTGTTCCCCGTCGGTCTTGGGCAAGTTTCTGTTTGCTTTCTGGGGTCCAGTGGATTGCCATCCTTGTGACGGAGTCTTCTTCTCTTCTGATGGTGTGTCTTATCCATCCCCACCTGTTTCTCATAATGTTGGTGACCATGCTCTCTTGCTTTCATCTGGCTAGCTGTTCCTGCTTGGAGATGGTTCACAGCCAGAAAATATGCAATATTTTTTTCAAATTACTGGTGTGGAAGGCAGACAGTTTGGTGATCTTGCTTTGCGTCACCCACCAGCAATCTGATCCATACAAGAGTGCAGACAGAATGCAGCTCTGGAAAAGCCTCAGCATGGTGCTGGTGCTGTACTGAGATGACATTCACACATTGTTAAGCATCCTGAAGGCATTCCTGGCCTTATTTAGTCTGCCATTGATGTCATTGCTTGCCCCTTCATCACGTCTGATATTACTGCCTAGGTAGGTCAACTCTTCAGGCATGGCTAGGTCCTCTCCACCCACCTTGATTAGTGAAGAGTTTGGGATGTTGAGTGGCATGAGTTATGATTTCTTCATATTGATTCTTAATCCCACTTGCTGTGCATAGCTGTTGAGCTGAGACATATTTTCCTGCATATGTTGGTGTGCTTGAAAGAGCAAAGTTAGGTCATGTGCATAGTGAAGGTGCTCCAGTGTACAGCATAAGGTCCATCTGATGCCTCAGGGTTGGACTTCTGTCATGTGCTGCATCACACAGTCGATGACTAGGTTGAAAAGCAACACTGATATCATGCATCCCTGTTTCACAACGGTCTTGACTTTGAAACTACACTATTTCCCACCTTGTAAGTAAAATTAGCATAGAAACTCTTGATGAGGAGAACTATCTGCTGCGGTATGCCATAGGCTCTTAGAATATGCAAGAGGCTGTCACTATAGATACTGTCAAAGGCTTTCTCACAATCAATGAAGTTGATGCATAGTTGTCTCTGCCACTCTGTTCACTGCTCTATGTAGGCTAGAGTAAGGACCTAATTAATACACCCTCTGCCCTTGCGGATCCCAGCCTGTTCTTTTCTTAACTGTTTATCCACTGCATCAGAAATGCGCTGTATAGTGATTTTCACAAGGAATTTACTAAGGATTAACAGAAGGGTGTTCCCCACCAGGTGTTACAGTTGGTTATTGCTCCCTTCTTTGGAATCTTGTCAATGATGGCTTGGTTCCAGTTGTCTAGTCATTTCTTTCCCTCCCAAATCGATGTGAACAGTGGTTGAAGGATCTTTAAGTTCAAGAAAAGGTTTATTGAAAATAATCATATAGTCATAAAAACAATACTTCGTATAGACAGTCATTAGCCAATGTATAAGTACAAGAAAAAGTAATAAAGAATGATAATGTTATACAATAACCGTTGAAATAATGAAAAGATAACATATAAAAAATTGTATAAATACGGTCAAAGGTTCACAAGAATCTCACATATCAGTACATGTATATATCAAAATACAAAGAGAAAATACATAATCGAAAAGATACTATGAATTTGATAAGCTAAGCAGTGTTGTAGGAAAACAAAAGGAAGTCAGGGAGGCTTGGGAACTTCTTGTAATGAGGGAGCAGGTAGAAAAGTTTTCTGCAGGGAATCATTTAGAAATTGTGTGAGGGGGCACCAAAGGCGTAATCGTTTCATAACAAGAGAGATAGGGTGGACGAGTGCTGTATCAAGGCGATGATTGTGACACACCACATACCACCATGCTAAATAAGACAGTTTAGAGGAATCTTTCCAATTTTTTGAGATCTGTTGAAATGCTACCGCTAGTAACAAATCAATGAGTGATAACTGGGACTGTTTTTTGTTCCAGTCCGGTGATAAACTGCCTAAGAAAATATTTGTAAAACAAAGGGGAGCTGTAGTATGAAAAATATTGTTGATTTGGCACCAACCCTGTTTCCAAAATTGAAAAACATGTGTACAAGTAAAAAGCATATGTTTAAGATCAGCATCAATCTGGGAGAGTGTCCAGCAAGTGTTGGGATTTGTGTTATGAATCTTATGTAGGCGGGTGGGGGTGAAAAACATTTGATTATAAATTTTAAAAAGTGTTTGTGTTGTGCTGGCCGCTCTGGAGGATTTCCTAAGTTTTGTCCCAATTTGGTTCCATAGAGAAATAGGCCAGTCCGTCTCTAGATCCAATTCCCATGAGAGTTCTATTTTAGTTTTGTCTCGGTACTCTGTAGGTGTCATTAGACAGGTATATATGGTAGAAGCCCTAGGGTTTATGAACATAAGAGTGTGCCATGGGAAGAGGGGTTGTGAAGGTACAAAAGGTGAGGTTTTGAGTTTAGTGTATACATCAAGTATTGTGTTTTGCAAAACTAAAAATTTAGTTTTAAAGGAAGAAGGCAAATGATAAAGAGTTTGTAATTGTGTAAATTGAATGGGCGAATCCTGCTCGAAAAGTTGATGAACCCAGAGCAGGCCTTTGTTTCTCCAAGTCTTCTAGTATATAGGTTTCCTGTGAATAAGGATTTGTTTATTATGCGAGATTGTGGAATTGAGAAAAATGTCTAAGTTGTGTGTGACGAGATGGAGTGCAATGGATAATAATTTACAGTGCTTAATAATGGAAGTAGAGAGTGTTTGTGGTTTCCGAGTAAAGGAGAGGTATTCCTGAAATGAGAAGGGACTTAAAAAAGAGGTTTCGAGATCTACCCAAAGAGGTTTATCCTCGTTTTGGTGTGTGATCCAATTCGATAGTTGTCTTAACTGAAAGGCTTTGTGATAATTGAAGAAGTGGGGGAAGTTGACACCACCTTCCGATTTTGGTCTTGTTAACTTTTGTAACGCCATTCGTGATTTTTTAGCATTCCATAAAAAGGAAATTAAAATGGAGTTTATTTTTTGAAAAAATGTAGATGGAATGTATATTGGTATATTAGAAAGGATATACAAAACTATGGGAGTCAACATCATTTTAATTGTGTCTAGGCGACCCCACCAAGAGAGATGAAGGGGATGCCATCTTGCAGTAAGCTGTTTAAGTTTGGCAGAACATCTATCCATATTTAGGGATATAGAAGTCTTTATAGAGGGAGAGAACCAAATGCCAAGATATTTTATATGTTTAGAATTCCAATTGAAATTAGAAGTCTTAAAATCATCCTTGAAGGTGTATTTGGTTAGGGGAAGTATCTCACATTTTCCTCTATTCAGTTTGTATCCAGATACCAGTCCATAGGCATCCACTTCTCCCAGGAAAGCTGTGAGTGAGGTTTGTGGCTGGGAAAGAAAAACTAAAATGTCATCAGGGTATGCTGCTAATTTAATTTGTTGAGGGTCTGAGATAAAGCCTGTGATTAAGTGGTTCTGACGAATTCTTGATAGAAAGGGTTCCAAGGACAAATTAAAAAGGAAAGGGGACAAGGAGCAACCTTGACAAATTCCTTGATTGAGCCTGAAATAAGGGGAGGTAAGACCGTTGGTGGATATTGCGGCTTTGGGTTCAGGGTAAAGTAGGGCAATTGAAGAAGTTATTCTTGGTCCGAAGCCAAACCATTTGAGAGCGTGGAAAATGAATGGCCAATACACTCTGTCGAAGACTTTTTCCGCATCTAATGTGATAGCTGCTAAAGAGTCTGGATATTGTGATGATTTGGCTAGAATGTCAAAGAAGAGGTGTGTATTATCAGTGATGTTGCAACCTTTTTCGAAACCGGATTGTTCTTTGCCAAGCAGCAGGGGGAGATGTGGTTCTAATCTTAGGACTAAGGCTTTTGATTTTTTTTTATAATCTATGTTAACTAAGGATATAGGCCTATTGTTCTTACAGAATCGTGGGTCCTTATCTGCCTTTGGAATTAGACAAATCAAGGCTTTGGAAAAAGAGCCAGTGGAATTGGAAGAAGTGAGGAAGGAAGAAATAAGATTATGTAAGTGGGGTATTAGGAGGTGGACGAAATGTAAATAAAATTCTACTGTAAATCCGTCAGGACCAGGAGCCTTATCTTTTTTAAGTATCTTTAAAGCGTTCAACAGTTCTGTTTGCGAGAGGTCAACCTCAAAAGGAGATAAATCTAGCTGGGGATTAATGTGTTGCTGAATTGTGGAAAAATAATGGGAGAGGTCTATATCTAAGGAGGTGTTTCTGGTGTGTAAAGGGATTTGTAGAAGTGTACACATTCTTGAAGTATTTCAGAGTCTTTGAGCGTCGGTGTTTGGTTGTCATCTACAATGGAATCAATATGGAGTTTATGATGTTTAATCTTTAGGTAATTGGCTAGAAGTTTGCCTGATTTGTTTTGGCCACCATAGTATTTCGCTCAGGATTTTAGCAGATATAGGGAGGCTTGTTTAGTAGTGGATTCATTAAAGGCAATTTTTGCATTGATAAGGTCCTTGAGGGATTCTTTCGAATTGGAGGTGTGAATGCAGTGTTCAAGTTGTTTAATTTTAGCTAGAAGAGTGTGGTGTTAGATACGAGAAGCTTCACGTTTATTGGACACGAATCTTATGATGAAGTCTCGGGCAGTGGCCTTAAAAGCGTCCCATACTGTGTGAAAAGAGACATCATTTGTGAGATTAATGGGAAAAAAACTCCTATGAAAAAGATACAAAGGACGAGTTGAAGCTAGGATCGAGAAGTAAGGAGTTGAGGAAACGCCATTTCTTTGGTGATGTAGTGGTTCTTAATGTCCAATTGAATCAAAACAGGTGCGTGATCTGAAATGAGAATGGAGTCTATATCAGCAGAACGCAGGGATTGAGAAAGTTTCGTGAAATAAAAATATGGTCTATTCGAGATTGTGTGTGATGTGGAGGGGAAAAAAAGGAATATTCTCTTGTGGATGGGTTACATAGTCGCCAAGAGTCCAATAGATTCCTTTGATGAATAGTTTGAGTGAAAGCTTTATGTGACGCATTCAAATGAAAAGGAGATTTAGAATTTCTGTCAATAAACGGGTCCATCACCTGATTGCAGTGACCTGCGAGAATTAAGTTTTCTGATGGGTATTTAAGCAACAACTGTGAAATACGAGACAAAACATAGCGTCACCACTGGTAGTAGCGTATATGTTAAGCAGGGACAAGGAAGTCTTTCCCAGCAGGAGATTAGTGAAAACCCATCTACCCTCTGTATCTGATTCCTGAGAAACAAGCTTGACATTCAATGCTTTGTGGCAAAGAGTTATCAGCGAAGAGCTGGAATCAACTTCCAGACCGTATTCGGCTTGAGACCAATCATTCCTCCTTCCGTACATCTCTGAAGACCCTGCTGTTCCCTTGATGCTCTTTTTATCGGCATTTGGCTCTGTCGCTAGCACTGGGAGGCCTTTGGTAGCCATGTGCTCTACAAGTACCTATTCTTTCATTCATTCATTCACAACCCCATTCCTTTTACCATCTCCTGGTGAGAAAAACACTTCACCAACCCAATTTCTTTTGAGTTTAAGTGATTCACTTTCGGTGAGATGGGATTCTTGTAATAACGCAATATTAGCATTTAGTTTGGAAAGGTGGGACAAGACTCTCTGTCATTTGATAGGGGAATTCAAGCCTCTAACGTTCCATGTAACAATATTCAAAGACATGTATGAGATAAAAGTAATAAAATTAAAGTGAACCGGTAAAATACTGTACATCAAGAGCAAGAATACATGTGAAAAGTTCAACAAGAATAGCAATATCAAACATTGGAAAAAACCTTCTATTAAGTACAAAAATGCTGATAATCAAAACCAATTGAGAGAAGTAAAAAGTATATGACAGAAAAAGAAAGATGGATAGAGATAAAGATACAAGAAGAGATGATGTATAAGAAAAAGATAAATGATAGAGTATTACACAAGACAAGGAAGTGAGAAAGAACATAAAAGCGCTGATGAATACTATGAAAAATAGTAAAGATAGATAGAATATACCTACAAAGAGTTCAAAACAATGAAGTGGTGAGGGGGGGGTGAGACCACATGGAACGATCACACGTCCAGACTCCCTGAGGTAGGGCAAGGGAGATATCAGGATGTAGACAACATATAGGACATACTCGCTGGATAGATTGAGACGGACTCTGTCAAGAGAAAAGGAATGATTAGTAATGTTGAACAAATTGCGATAATGTGCACTCTAAAACAAGAATTTAAAGTTAACAGCCTAGAGTCCAAAAAATTTAATTAAGACAGGCAAAACCAAATGATTTTTAAGAAAGTAACTGTGGTATCTGCAATAGAAATGATACAACAGTTTAAGAAACCACAAAATGTAAATATCAGAAGCAGGATCATTTGAAGCATGCATTGGAAGTGTCCATCTGATCTGGGCAGTGCGCACTGAGGAAACTTCGCAATTTAATCGGGTCTTCGTAAGTTGTGGTACTGTTATTGTGGGTGACCTTGAACAAGCAAGGGTGTAGAAGTCCAAACCTGGCTCCGATAGAACGTAATGCCGGTCTCATGTTAAAAAATTCTCTACGATGATCCGCCGTTGATTTAGCGTAATCCTGTGAAAAGAAAAGTTGGTTGCCTGAGAATGGTATCCATTTCATGAGTTTGGCTGCCTGCAGGACTTTGAGGAGATCTGTGTATTTGAGAAAGTATAATATGCAACCTCTGGGTTTTTTCGTGCTCGAGGCTGACAAATGCATCGGGCCTAGACTATGAGCTCTTTGGAGATTTAGGATGGTGCCCTCAGGTAAGTTGAGAAGTGGTGGCAAAAACTTTTGAAAGAAAGAGATGGGGTCAGGACCTTCTGAACCTTCTGCCAAACCATAAATGCGGAGGTTATTCCTCCTGTTTCTGTTCTCCAAATTTTCAACTTGCTTTTGGAGGGTAGTAACTTGTGTTTGAAGAGCCATCGTTTTAGCAACAGAAGAATTTAGCGCCTTGATAGATTGCTCAGCTATAGTGACCCTGTCTTCTAATTTCTCCCAGCCGTCTGTAAGAACTTGGATTTTAGAGTTTGTTTCCTCCACCAATGGTCTCAGAGCGCGGATTTCTTCCAGAAGAAGATCCATAGAAACAGAGGAAGATTGCTTCAGGGAGAAGGAGGGTCTTTTTTCAACCGCTTTGTCGTAACCTTATTACCTGCCGATGAGCCACTCACAACAAATAGAGCTGCCATTTTAGGGGGTGAACTCAGTGCTGGTACCATTTGGGCGGAATAGGTATGAAATTTGGCACGTATCAAAAGTGTTCGCTTAGAAGTTGGTTGTAGAGAGGTGAAATCAATATCAAAGTTAATGTTAATAGAGGCACACAAACCCCTCCAATTAAGAATATGCAAACTGAGAAATGGTGCACAATTAATATTGAAGTGTCATGACCTGGAACAATAGTGATGACCACAGGCGTTTAGTGGATAATACACAAGCTGAAGGCCAAGACATATATCTGAAATATGTAACAGTGAAGTATTATGGGGTGAAATATGCAGTTGAGAGCCCCAATTTTACAGAGATGACCAAAACATAATAGAGGTATAGCTCTTTTCTGTTGAATTCTGAATAAACGTGTGGCAGCAAAACAACAAAGCACAATGCAGAGCTGTTGAAGTGGTCAGAGCGACATTACCGGAAGCCAGAGTTTAAAAATAGAATGCGGTTAAGGAGCATATGAGGTGAGGGGAGGTATCGCTACGCCATCCAAATAAGTAGGGCTGAGGTGAAGTTAGAATTAATGAAAAATGAACAGAACATGTAATAATTCTGAAAGGTGCCACTTCATTTTCACGTAGATGCTTGTGGCACAGGGAAAGAAACTTGAAACAGTCTCACAGAGCGGGTAACGCAGTGACGGTAATCTCTCACAGGACGCAAGCGGCGCTAAGATGCCAGCCATCAAGCCGGTCACGAAGAAGTGAGGAAATATAAGGCTGAGACACGCCTTGAAACTGCTGAAACTCGCTTCACCTTGTGGGGAGGAGGTTTCGACGTCCGCTCGTTCAGGATAGCCAGTCCATGCCGCGAATTATATGCGAAATGCCGTCCGTCTCCCCGCCGTCCTCATCCGAGTCACGGGAACGCCGCAATCATCCTTGGGCGCTAGCCACGGCCCGGCCGTGGTTGAAGGATCTTGGTTGATGTCTCGGGGTGTGCCGTGAACATTTCTGCATTCAGCTTGTCTTGTACAGGAGCAAATAAAGGCAAATACTTTTCCACTTGCTACTTTTGAGGATGTTGAAGACAGTGACAATGAAGATGTAAAAGCGGAAGTTTTGAGACTATTTGCAATTGAATTACTGTAAAGCATTCTTATATTTTTTGGGATTTAACTTATACTTGTATATCACAACGTGCACTGATATATTCTAAAATCAAATATTGATGTTGTTTTCTTAATAATTTGAAGTGACCTTTAGCCTGAATATGCTTGTGCAGTTTCATGACTCTAGTTGGCCTAAAAACCATTTATTCAAAATAGTTAATTTGCACATTTCCTGAATCTCATATTAAGCGTAGTTTTGCCTTCAATATCGGCAACCAGGAGCATATTTAAAAAAAATATATGAAGTCAGCAGTGTGTTCATGTATTGTATCCCACAAATTTCTCAGTGAGAAGACATTGCCACCTGCTCATCAGATACGTTTTGCTTAAAGTAACAAGTTTCTGTTACATGTTAATACTCCACAGACTTGTGTTGAAGGAAAAATGTATATAAACTGTTTACAATTGCATGCATTTTAGTATTATGTGTTGGCTATTTTAAACAAGAGCTCTAGTTGTTTGAAATGACAATTGTCTCTTCATTATTTACCGTGCTTCTTGCTATTTTTGCATAAAACACGTTAGACTTTTGACTTCCTGACGTGTTGTGTTTTATTTTAACCCTATAATCTCAGAGCATACTTGTCCACTCATTACAGGGCCTGAGATTTCTGTATCCGTCCACTTCCCTTCTTGCCCCATCTGAGCTGCCTTGCTGCTGTTTTCTACAGTCTGCCACTGCAAATCCAACTTCAAATAGAGCGTTCTGGCCAGCCTGTTTACTCACACTTTCACAACCAGAGATAACAACAGCACTTGGAGGTCTTGTGTCAAAGCAATTCTACTTTATAAAACAAAACCTTGCTAGAACTAATATCTATTCACTGCGTGAAACAAGCACAAAGAATAACTAACTCAGCAGTACCTTTAAAAAATGTTTATCAAAGCCCAAAGTGCTCAGAAATGTGAAATAATGTATTTTTTGTGTACCAAAAATTAAAACATTATCAGGAGTCTCCCTCTAAAGTGAGTGTTGCCATGCATGACACGGTACCTTGAAATATCACCAGCGACGCAGCTACAAAAGGTTCAAAGGTACGTCAGAGTAGACGACCACCTGTCACAGTAATTAGGTGAGCAATTGGCCAGTATTTTTCTCTGGGAAAAGTGGCAGCCCTTGTGGAGAGTAGGATTGCCGCCTTTACCAGTGAAAAATACAGCCATCTGTTAACGGTTTAAGATTCTGCAATGGCTCAGACTGGATTCTGAAGTAGAAACATATGAAATCATCTGAATTCATTTTTTACCTGCCCTTTGTTTACTTCAGTCAGGGTTCATTAAGGCTGCTGTACAACATTTGTAAAAGTGTTTTCTTCTAACATTTACTCTTTAAAGTACTCATGACAAATCTGACCCTTTTTGCCATTTTTTTAAAAAATATAGCACAAACTCAACCCAAAGGTATTGGAGCTCTTTACATGAGTATCATTACATTATACACGGGGAGGGATATTACCCATACATGCCAACAGACCCGATTTAGACAGGAGACTCACGATTTCAAATGCACAAAATGTCTTTAGTTTTCTCCCACCTGAAATATGCACCAATTCAATACAAGTCAATGGGAAAAATACATTCCTACGTTTTTTTTTTTTTTTAATCTTCATCTTTGTGATGCTCCAATGATGGCATGTATGTGTGAGCTGGTCGGCAGCGGGTGAAAGCGAAGAACAAGGAAAAGGACCGATGTGATATTAACAAAAATACCCTTGGCACGTTAACAAGTGAATTAGAAGCACACCAAACGTAATCACTGGGGATACTGGACGCTGCTCTGTTGTGTTTTACTATTGTGTCCCTGCGCGGACACTGTATCATTGTGCGCTCTCGGGTGTCACCTCTGGGCACCCGTACCGTGAGTGAGGTCACCAGCTGTCAGCTGCCGTTGACAGTTGACAGCTGATCACCCTGCCACCTGCACGTTGTTCTGCGTCCAGGGTTTCCCCCTGGACCCGTTGTTGGTAACTAAGAAATAAATGCTTCAGCTTACTACTTCTGGTCGGCGTCTTCCTTTACAAAGTGGCGACGAGGGCCAACAACGGAACACCCACGCAACGGTATTAAAATTACGAGAAGTTTATTGGAGTGTATTTTGGTTAGAAGATGGGACATTTCTGAACAAACCAGCAAAGTCTTCATTAGACAGCAAAAATTCAGAAAACAACGGTGCACTTCTTCGTGGCAGGTTCGAGTAATTTATTCTAAGGAAAATCTTCGTAATATTGAGGTCATACGGAGTTTCAAGCCTGAATGCGTTGAATTTCTTAAAAAAGACTGTAGTCTATGCAAGTTACTTTTGTGAAGAAACGGAGTGCGTACACTACTGTATTCATCTGAAAAGGAAGAAAGAAGTATTCCTCTTCATGCTGCCAACGGTAAATAAAAAAAAAAATAACAAACTGTCAACAAACTGTCAACTGCCGCATTGAACAGCTGAACAGCGCGTCATCTCTGTCGTTCCTGTGACGAAATCACGTACAATCTACAACGTGGCGGCCATTTTAAAAAGGGAAGTCTGCGTTCCAGCGTACGTGCACTGAACGTAAGTGCCATTTTAAGGAAGGAAAACATTGCACACAGCCATGGCAACGAGGCATACATGAGTAGCGCGTGTATCTCCTATTGTGGTTATACCGGAGTGTGCGCGTTGATTCTGAACGTGATCCTACACGAAGATAAACACAAGTAACTTGGTGCTAATAACAAAGGGTTTATATACTTCTGTTAAGGAAAAAAATAATAAAGAATAAACCATTGTGTTTGAACAGCATGAGAACTTTGAGAACCTTAGTGAAGTAAAAAAAAAAATATATATATATAATACTGAACTTCCTTTACAAATAGAAAATACTATTATAAAGCACAATTCCACTATTACTAATTCCATTCAAGTTGTTCTGGCAGCACAGCGATAAAAAGCAAAAACTTAAACCTTTTCAGGAAGTAAAATGGCTACAGGATGCATATGGAATTTATCTCCTCCAGAAACATTTCTACGTGGTGGTGGAGAACCAACACTAAAATGGGAGGAATGGAGAGAATATTTTTTGAATTATATCTCAACCTTGGAGGAGGATGATGAAGTGAAACCTGAAAGGAAATACAAAATGTTAATGCATTGTCTTGGGGCAGGAGGCATAAAGGTTTATAATTCAATAAACAAAAAAGTGAGGGCAGAAAATGAAGGAGATGTATACTTGAATGCTATTGACGACCTGAACACATACTACAAACCAACGGTATGTGTAGGAGTGGATCGTTACAAGTTCTTCCATCGCAAACAGGGTAAAGAAGAATCAATTGATGACTATGTCTCTGTATTGAAAAATCTAGCGATAAACTGTAGATTCGGAGCGCTCCATGATGAGTTTATAAGAGACCAGATTGTGATGCAAGGGTCGAATGAGAATATTCAAGACAACTTATGGGCGAAGGGAGAATATCCACTACAGAATATAATCGATATAGCGCGCAAGGCAAAGCTAACAGGTCGTTGCGCAAAGGCAGTTCTAACAGAAAATAAGGACAAAAAGGATGGTGAAAATATTAACAGAGTTTACGACCAAAAAACGAAGTCTAATCAGAATTGGAGACAGAAAGAATCCAAGCCACCGTTCAGGAGAGATGAAAAACAAAAGTGGGGACAATGTTACAGATGCGGCAGTAGTTCTCACCTGGCGAATGACTTGAAATGCCCGGCACGAGACGCAAAATGCACAAATTGTGGCATCAGAGGTCATTTTTCAAAAGCATGCAATAGGCGGAAGTCTAAGCAAATAAGGATAGTAGACGGTACCGATGAATATGAACAAGAAGAAACAAATGATGAAAACATGAACATGTTCATCTTAAATATTGATGAGGAATAAGACGTAGGAACAAATGACAGAAATGCAACGAAAACGAAGAAACCGATTTGTAATATGACTATTGGTGGAATAAAGATGAGCATCGTTGCAGACTCAGGGTCGCCCTACACGATAATAAATGAGAAAGTATGGTTGGAAAAGTTCAGAGATGTAATTGGAGGTCACTTGAAGAGGCCGGATATAATCATAAAATCTTTCACAGGTGAGCGAATAGATGTTTGTGGATACAGAGACTTAACATTTGAATTCAAAGGCAGAGAAACCGCAGGAAAATTGTATGTTGCAAAGGTTCATCCATCAGTCTTGGGGTGGAAAGACCAGGGAAATTTGGGTATAATGTTAGATCCAACAAAGAGTGACCCAGTACTGAGTGTGACGGAATTCAATGACCCAGCAAGTTCCCTAAAGAAAGAATACCCAAAAATTGTCAGCGGTAAAGTAGGTGCATTGGTTGGATACGAACACAGAATAAGACTTAAGCCAATAAATATACCGGTGGTGCACAAAGTGAGAAACATACCCTTCACCGTAAGAAAAGAGGTGAAAGACCAACTAGATAAACTTCTTGAGGAAGGTATAATTGAGAAAGTGGAAGCGTCAGAGTGGGTTGCACCCTTGGTGATTGCGAAACGACCCGATGGCAAAATGAGACTATGTGTGGACCTTCGTGACCTGAATAAAAGCATAGTAGTTGAACAATACCCACTCCCAAAGATAAATGAAATGTTAGCAACGACAAAAGGAATAAAGTGGTTTTCGACAATAGACTTAAAGTCGGCTTATCACCAAGTGCCACTCCACCGTGAAAGTAAGAAACTAACGACATTTGTTACACAATTTGGATGTTATAAGTTCACGCGTGTTCCTTTTGGCCTCGCATCTGCAGCCGCGATGTTCCAGAGGCTCATGAACAACATATTTGAAGGTGTGCCAGACATCCTAATATTCCAGGACGACATCTTAGTCATGGGTAGGACTAAGGTGGAACACGACAGAAGAGTGCATCAAGTACATTTTGGAGGACAAAGGTTTAACTGCGGAGTACCGAAAATGCAAATTTGCGTGTACGTCTGTAAATTACCTTGGTCATTGCATTACAGGGGACGGTATCAGTCCAAAGAGAGAACTGCTACAGGCGATCAAAGAGTCACCCACCCCCACCAACAAGGATGAGCTGAGGTCATTCTTGGGGATGGTGGAGTTTTACTCCAAGTTCATAAAAAAAAATTCACAGAAAACTCATGAACTAAGACAGCTCATTAAAATGAGAAACGAGTTTGTGTGGACAGCAAAATGTGAGGAAAAGTTCAAGAGTGTGAAGGTTGACTTGTGCACCGCACTTCCCCTTCAGGGATTTGACTCTACCTTGAAAAACTTCGTAACCACAGATGCCAGCAGCAAGGGTCTAGGGGCAGTGTTGACCCAAAAAGACACCAGCGGTAAGGAATATACTGTTGCATTTGCCTCACGTTCACTCACCCCTGCCGAGGAAAACTTTTCAGTCATCGAACGAGAGGCCTTGGCTTGTATGTGGGCTTTGGAACGTTTCAGACATTTCGTGTGGGGCAGGAAGGTGACATTATGCACTGATCATAAACCTTTAACGAAAGTGCTAACAACGAAGGGTTTATATATTGCGTCCCCTAGACTGGCAAGACTATCGGTGCGTTTATTCGATTTCATGTACGAAGTTGAATACGTCCCTGGAGTTAAGAATGTCGTAGCCGATTTTTTGAGTAGGATGCCTGTAGGTAAAGCAAGTGAAGATGAAGAAACAAAAATGGAGGAGAGTGCCATTGCCGGCGTATTGGATCAAGCAGGCGGAATAACCAGGGAGGAATGGTTAAAGGAGCAGGAGAAAGACGAGATACTGAGCAACGTTGTACAGATGATCAAGACTGGTTGAATGCAAAAAACAAAACTTACTGATGAGTACAAAGCGTTCTGGGAAGTAAAGAATGAATTATCATATGAAGACAAGTTCATTTTAAGAAGTGGAAAATATGTCCCACCTTGCACAATAAGGAGTAAAATACTGAAATTGTGTCATGAAGGACATTTAGGAATTGTAAAAACTAAAGGAAGAGTAAAAGAAATGTACTGGTTGCCTGGCATAAATTTGAACATAGAAAGAACGGTAAGGGAAGGTACCTTGTGTGTTAACTCTGACAAGTCACAAGTGACTTACCGACCACCTTTTCGGCCATTACCCATACCAGGAATGCCATGGGAAAGAGTGGGAATAGACGTGATGGGTCCCATTCAAGACAACCATGAAAAATGGTATGTGTTGGTCATGATTGATCATTTAACAAAATGGCCTGAAGTGAGATTCACTAAGGATCCGATATCTAAGAACATCGTGAAGTTCATGGATGAGGCCTTCACCCGGGAGGGTTTACCAAAGCAGATCGTGAGCGATAACGGCACTCAATTTACCTCTGAGCTGTTTCAAAGTTACATCAAGAAAAATGGCATGGTCCATAAGACCACGTCGTTGTATCATCCTGCCAGGAATGGGGCAGTGGAGCGATTTAACAGAGTCATAAAAGGTGTAATTGAGATAGCCAACAGCAACAATCTGGATTGGAAGCAGGAAACCCTAAAGACTGTTTGGGCGTACAGAATAACCCCGTGTGAATCCACCGGCCTCAGTCCTTTTGTAATGATGCGTGGTAGAACCCCATTGTCAAGAGACAATGTAGGTTGGATAAGAACAAGCAAGAGAATAGACTGGTCAGCTCCGCAGGTGTTGCAAAAACTCAGGCAGTCGCAGGCTTCCACTAAAGACTATTATGACAAAAAACACAGGAGTAAGCCTGTAAGTCTAAAGGAAGGAGATGTGGTTAAAGTAAAGAGATGTGGGCTCGTTGCCAAAGGACAGGACAAGTTCACACCTCCGTTAACAGTACAAGAAGTCTACTGCAACTCTGCTCTACTCAGTGATGGTAGAGTGTGGCATTTCTCAAATCTTGCACCATTCAAGCACCAAAGTAGTGACTCAACTACCAGCACATTCCAGGATGGAAAAAATGACAGTAAAAGAGAAAAGGAACAGAAACATCTTGGCTTTTCTGATGAGGAAACTGATTGTGAAGATAACACAGAGGACAGACCAGCTAGTAGACATGGAGAGAGAGTGAGTACCGGAAATGTTGACAAACACTGCTCACCACCAAGGAAGGAGTCAGACGGATGTTGCCTGCATTACCAGAACGATGTAATGTTGACCCCGTTACAACCAGTAGGTCTGGAAGACTGTTAGGGCCACCTACTAGGTTTAGAGATTTTGTTTGCACGTAACCAGTTCTTTCAATTTTCTCCCATCATCTCCCCCACCTTTTCCACAGGAGGAAGATGTGTTGTGTTTTACTATTGTGTCCCTGCGCGGACACTGTATCATTGTGCGCTCTCGGGTGTCACCTCTGGGCACCCTACCGTGAGTGAGGTCACCAGCTGTCAGCTGCCGTTGACAGTTGACAGCTGATCACCCTGCCACCTGCACGTTATTCTGCGTCCAGGGTTTCCCCCTGGACCCGTTGTTGGTAACTAAGAAATAAATGCTTCAGCTTACTACTTCTGGTCGGCGTCTTCCTTTACATGCTCTTAGCACAACTTTAATACGGATTAAACGCTTCAGCACACCCACACGGGTTGATAAACCCTGTACATATGCTGCAATACAATACATAAATCTCAGAAAAGTAACGGATTTCTCTGCAAAAACAGCGGCTCAAAAATGTTCGAATCTATTTCCGAGTTGAGCGGCAAAATGACGGCCTTTTCTGACACTTACCCTGGGAGGTAAACTAGAACAATGCGGTTGAAAGTCATGTAGTATCACGCTTAAGTTAACAGAAAACGTGGCGGCCATTTTACCACGGGCAACATTCATCCGTAACCTGAATAAATAACTCTTTTTAAACATATGGTAAGCAACAAACACTAATTGTTCAGCTAAGAGTCGTATATTTTTCTGAATTGCACAAAAAATCTAGTAAGTTCACCTGCTTAAAATGAGTAGGATTGCTAAATAATTATCTCTCACAATGAATTAATTAAAAGACTCATTCCACAAGAATGACACAGCCTCGAAACAAATGTAAAAACGATTCAATTCGAGACTGCTCGTATTAAGCCTTAATTTGTGGCCTGCACAGTTGAAGTGATGCACTTTGGAAGGTGGCCGTCACGTTTTAATGCGTTCATAAGAGGGGTCAAGTTTAGTCTTATGTCTATGTCTTTCGATAGTTTGACCACAGGAAATGAATAGTCGTTTGGGGAAGTGTTCAATGTTCAGCGGGTTATGGATACGGCGTCTTAGCAACGCTGCCTCTCTGAGGCTGCAGTCTACAGCATGGTCCCGGTTCTTAGACAGCAAGTGACACTGCTCTGGTTCGCTGTGCTCCTAGCACTAACATGGGGGCAAGGTATGGATGAACTTCCTGTGTTCTGCGGTGCTGAGCCGTGTTTATGATGCATGGATTGTGCTTACACGTGGGAGATTTTGAAAAAATAATCTGAGGGATGCATTTTTCCCATTGACTGCTATGGAAGCAGAGGCAGTTTCAGGCGGGAGCCAGCTAATATAAAGCCATGATTGGTTTAAAATATCGAGAGTCTCCCACATGAAGCTGGGCGGTTGGCATGTGTGGTGTATCGTGTGTACGTTTTTTGGGTTGTACATACAGTCTGTGCACGCATGCATTGGTTCACTGCTGTGGGCACCCATGCTTCCCATTTGTTAGAGCCACATGTCTTTTGTATACAAAGGGATGTGCACCCGTCTCTACTGGCATAGCTGCCAAGATTTCAGTTTGCAAGTTTTCATTACACTGATGAGTGTCATTTTGCTTCCTTATGTGTGACACTTTGAGTGACACTTTATAGTGAGTTGAAGAAAGCAGTTATTTTCATGCAATGAGGTAAATATAAGAAAGGGCCAAATTTCAGCAAAATGTGACAAGCTTAAATCTGCCTTAAAACAAATGCAGTGGTCCTGAAGTGTTGAGGTTTCTTTCATTATATGACATATGCCACCTAGCACCTATTTTCCCCAAATGTTCTTTTCACTGTATAAATCTGGGCCCGCGCTGATACAGGAATTTTATCCCAAGATTGATAACTAGCAACACCATTCTTAAATAGACACACACAGGAGAAGTCAGTGATTGCCTGCAGTAACAGGCCTCAGCACTTGTGGTTTTGAACCAGGACACAAGTTCTAAAAAAAGAAGTGGGGGGACTAACCTAGTTAGGCAGTATGCAAGTGACATCACGGAGCACGGCATCACAAGAATTGACATCATAAGAAGTGACATCAGATCAAAAGCCCTCACATATATGTGTAGCAGGTCTATCATGTGTATGTTTGAGCGATAATAGCCAAGTGAGCAACGGAAGATGATATGTGACTTCTACACCTTGCAATCCCCCAGTTTTATGCAGCACATCCTGTACATTAATTTGCAAACTTATAGAATTTATCGTACATGTAATATGCACGTGTTGATGTAAAGCGCCCTGACACCCTGCATTGGGATGAGTTGGGATGAGTTGGGCTATACAAGAAAAAATAGTGGTACTTAAATTATTTCAACGCCTCCTCAGGGGAAGTAAGCTCTATATAAATGCAATTTGTTGTGTTTAAATACTGTGAAAGACCAACACATCTGACAATCTTACAGTGCATGCATATCTCCTAAACAGGGTCTGAACAAAGTGAAAAGCTGCCTCTCTTAAGTATGTGTGAAGTGCTAACAAGGTGTGAGTCTTTGTTTTCCCTCTGCTTCATTTGCATCAGGTGTGAGGTTCCTGACTGCTCCCAGCTAAGAGACTAGAACAAAAGGAGGCCTGATCACCCCTCAAATTCGGCCTTTGTTATGGGCCCTGCAGGAGTCTAAAATAAGAAAGCCCTGTCACTGCCTGTACTGTTGCTTGTTGCAGATGGAAAGCAGACAACATGCAGGCGCTGCTGAAAGTGTCCTGGTGTTTGAAAATTACACCGGGACCAGTTCAGCACATTATTTTGTGGGGCCCAAATTCTTGGCAGGGTGGACGGCGTTAACCCTGCGAAAAGCTGTCCACCCACGTGTACCCCCGACTCATGCCCTGTTTTGAACCATTACCCTTATACTATTAATGACTCATTATTAGTTTTGTATTGCAAGCTTCTTAGGTGCCTCACCCTTTCAGAAGTGAGTCAAGGAAGCGAAGAAGCCCTTTTTGCCCTCAGCTATGAGCAGTCCTAGGGCCTTTTTTCGAATTGTGTGTTAATGGGAAATGCTCCGAGCATATGGAACTCTACCTAGCGACCTGTGATGCAACCTATCCTTCCTTGGCTTCAAAAAAGACCTGAAACTCCTCCAACTCAACACATACTTTAATTCTTAAACCTCTGATCCGGGTTTACCATCCTCGTGCTCAGGACTGAACCCTATGTCATAGTTGGCTATTTGCTTGTTTGCTTGTTTGCTTATGCTGTCTACTGATCCTCTTGAATCTGTCATCATGGCTTCTGTAACTGTGCTTTTGTTGTGTACTATTATCTTTTAGAGTTTCGCCTCATATGTTTATGGTGTTCCTGATTCACCGGATTCGCTCACGACCATGTAAAGCGCTCTGACACCTTCAGGTCTAGCTAGCGCTATATAAAACGTACAAATAAAGTAAATAGATTGGGAAATCCTCAGATTTATTTAAAGCGTGTTAAACCCAGAAGAATCCACTGGTGGCATTTCCTTTGCAATACTATCCCTATGGTGAGGTAAAATAAACCAGTGGATTCTTCACCAGATTTAGCACTTTGTCCAGGAAACTGAAGATTATGCAATAATAGCCACCACTAAATCTTATTTCTAGAAAATTGGATCGCAAAGGAATTAAGTTTGGAGGAACAATCCAGTCTTCCGTTTTTGTTACACAGGTCTCTCTTGACATTATCTCCTCTTCCGATCCTATCTTTCAATTTCCCATTTGTTCCTCTCTCTCTCCTTTTGTTGTCTACCTGCTCCCCACTTTCTGTCCCACCCTTCCCTCTCACGCTACAAATCTCTAATTCACCCCTTAACCACCCACTAATTATTTCCTCTCATCTTGTCCCTCTTGTGTTTTCCTCATTCTCCCTATCTCCTTTCTCTTTCATTCTTTATGCTTTTATAGCTTTTGATTGCTTTCTCTTTTCTTTTCCTATTGTCTGTCCTCCGCTTCTCCTTTTTATAACTCTTGTCTCCCTTCCCTGCTGTCCGTCTTCCTAATTCTTTTGTCTCTCTCCTCCCATCACATCCCTTTCACTGTTCCTTGTGCCTCCTAGTATTCTTTCCTCTAACATGGTTCTTTTTTCACCTTTAGTGTTTCCATGCAGCTTATGTCTCTCCCTCTCTCTTCAATCTCATACTTTATGTCTGTTCTCCTCTCACTTCCCACCCTCCTCCTTATGTATCTCATCACTCTTTAAACTCCTCTGTCTCCCTAGTGTGTGTCTATACGCTTCATCACAAGAGAGGCTATTTTTCTCAAGCACTTTTTTTCTTGCAAGTTCCATAACTTCTTGTAAGCAGCCTTTCTCCTAAACCAAAGACCGCAGTGCAATCCTTAAAGCTTTTGACAAAAGCTTTCACTAATTTTCGTTTTCCTTACGGAAACCAAAATATGTTAACGTTCTTGATGGCTTCAGAAGTGGTAAAAAAATTACCACTTGAGCCAGTGCCACTCATTAAGACCAAGAAAAAAACTTAATTGGGCTATGAATGTCAGAGCTAAATAATTGGGCCTCACACATATTTAGCCAAATTGAATACGCAACAAGGAGTTTTGATATGAAGCAATTAGGTATTAAATTGCAAACTAAAAAGTAAATTGTGTATTCAGGCCTGCATGTATTATGCCTCTCCTCACTGTCTTGTCTGCATGTCCATAAAAGAAGTAACCATGTATTATTGTTCTGTCATGCACTGTGTCGCCTTGTTTACATTTTAAAACTGTGTATAAAAATGAAAAAAAAGAGATTATTATTTGGACAAACAAAGGGAGAAGAATATACCTCAAATCAAACAGAGTGTTGATCTTTGGAATATGGTTCACTTTTACCGACCTGTTCATTAGGGCCACCCCAGGATGTCAGCTGTTCCCAGCGCTGCAGGGCTCACATTTGCTACTGGCGATGCTGAATAAGGACAGGGTGAAGTCTTAACTTTTTAGGTCGATCTTGGCAGTGCATGCTCTGTTCTGCGAGGCATGCTGTATTCAGTCCATGGGCTTTCAACACGGCCATTGGTTGATAATTTGGCATGCTTTTCGAAATTCCTATACTCTGGTTGGTCAATAGTGTCCATCTGTCCTGCCTTTGGGTGCTTGGTTCCCTCCCAGTGGACTTCACTGATTGTTTCTTTTGCTTGGCCAGCTCTGGCCATCAGTTGCCTCCTCGCTCGCACCCCCTCCCGTCATTACTACTGTCACTATATCTACCCAGTGCCGTCCCCACACCACCACCTCCCATTGTCACTGCTTGTGTTAGCATTTTTTTAAACACTGGAGGAGCGGCCATGTAGAGCTTCCGTTATGCTCTCCTTTCAAGATATGCTGCTGCTTCGGGAGGCCGGCGCTTTTAGTGCACAGCATAAAACGCGCACACACAATGCCGCGCTTCATTTTTTACGTCGAACCTAGAGCAGCGCATGCGCTGCTTGCTCGACGTTTAGTAAGGGGGTTTTCAAAGTGCTGCCACAGGCTTTTGGTGGCCTAGCGCTTGCGTTCACGCGCGCAGCCGCCATGTGGGTTTCTGTGCGTGCCTCAATGAGCTTTCACTTTCGTGCTTGTTTATTTTTGCTCGCGCACACAACTCCTGGTCGCGGCCGCACGTTTCCTTTCGGCCAATCATTGTTCTAAAAGCCTCAAGCGTGTTGGTGTGATGTGCACCGGAGAAATCTAGAGGGTAAGTGTGTCGCGTCTCGCTGGTCTGGGCAGAAGCGCTGCTGTCAGCTTCAGCAGCAGTGCTTCGACACGCAGAGCCACGTTACCAGCCCTGCTTGAGCCACCTGTAATTGAATACTTGCTCAGCCTGATGCCCGCTTGCACGCAGGGCCGTATTTCACAGTGAACGCCGGCAAGTGACAATCTTGATCGGCTGATAGCGATAGGGGCCAGAAGGGCGAGTCGCCCCAGGACAGAGGCCCTCTGTTATTGCTAGCACTCAGCGCACCAAACCCCATAACTTTTAAGTTGCCAAATCAAGCCTCAGGCTGTCAAGAGACTTGCGTATCTATCGCAGTAACAGCATTTTGTGCCCACTGAATACAAGCCTCGAGCTGCCATAGACTTTCACCCCTAGTCAAGGGCATCTTCTTTTTACTGGCTTAAAGCCATTTAATTCTTGTTTGAAAATTATTTTTCCATCTGTTACCATGGAAGAGGAATATGCAGGGGAAGAATCTCTACAGGTCTTGCCCTTAGATGATGAATTTTGTGAAGCGATGGATGCTTCAATTCATCAGGCAGTAGCGGCGGCCATGGGGTCCTTTGAGCGCCACATTATAGAGGTTGTATATGCCTGCTAAAATGCCCAGTTACTCTCCAAAATTAACATTGGCATAGCCAATAGGTCTCGCCTTTGGGACCTTATAAGTGTTTAGCCATGCAACAGTTGATGTTGTCGCACCAAGGATATTATGCTGCATAACTAAATACTTATAAGGTCTCAAGGGCGAGACCTATTGGCTATGTCAATGCTTGTTTGCATGGCGCCCGATTTCATCAAATGTGGTGGCTTCGGGAGGCCGGGCGCTTTTCATTGCACCAGTAAAAGTTTTTTGTTCCCACAATAATGTGCTGCATGGCTAAATACTTAGGTCCCAAAGGAGAGACTGATTCTATTGCAAATGCTTTTTCCAATTTGTGAGTGGTAGCCTGTGGGCAGTATGTGCATGAGATCTCTTTGGTCCTGTGTCTGGCCGTTGCTCTCCTGAAACTGCTTAATTGCAGACCAGAGACAGGCCCCAATAGTCAGACCGGTGCACTGAGCAGCAGTGGGACATTGCAAATGCTGCTCAGGTGCTAGTACTGCTGGTTTAACAGTGCTTAGTAAGGCTGTTTGATGGGATGCTCAGGAAGCTGCTAGATCTGTGATTTTAACTCTTTGACCAAGGTTCAACCATTATGGGCCCCTGGGCCACTGATATATGAGAGAGCAGAAGGAGGAGACGACGTAACGTGATGTGATGTGACTTGTGTGAGGGCTGGGATCGGAGGCAGCTCCTCATTGTCCTTGTAACCGGAAAAAGTTAAATACAGCGTGCCAGGCCCATGCTGATTTCCATAGCAACCGGTCACCCCTCTTCAACCTAGGCCCTGCTCCTACATATGCCCGAGGCAGTACCTCAGGGGTGCTGGCTGCTGAGTTCATTTACCTAAACACCTGCTCCCCATGCTGTAGCGCTTCATCGCGCATGGACAGGGGCCCCCTAATTATGGGCAACTTTTGCATTTTAGTGCGGTGATGTGGAAACCAGCACTAGAATTCATTGGTCTAACCAGTGGTGCATGGTAATTGGCAGGACTGCACTGGTTGGGTTCGTATACATTGCCTCAGTCTGTGTACTGCAGCTTTGTTCTGTTGGACCGCAGACATGTGTGCTAACTAGATCTCTGGTCTTCTGGTGCATGCAGTTGTGGGAGCAGAGTTTCAAATTCAAAATATTGAGTCTAATTTAGATTTGCTTTAGGTAGCACGATTAGGCCGTACTACGCTGCAGCAGTTAAAAGAGGGGTTGTTTACTTGTGTGAACGAGCCCTTCATGTTTGTTTTAATTCTGTTTCAGAAAATTAGCTGCAGTTTATGATGTGCTTCCTAATGCAACATTCCTCTCTGCTTTTCTGGTAGAAAAGGTTATGTCTGCTGTTATAAAACGTGCAGGAGCAGCTTATTGTGTGAAGTTTCAAATTTGTGTTTATTTCTTATGTGGATACATTGTCCAGTAGAAATCATATGGAAAAAAGCGTTAATAATAGTTTTATTGGTTACTATGCAATTAACATTTCAGTATTGCCCAGTTACATAATGTCATTCTATGAAAATTGTGTGCTTCCTTTGTCCAGATTATTATAAAAAGATGTGCGTTTTGGGAAACCGCCTAATTTCTCTGAGGCTCTATTAGACTCTTTTTCATTCTATTCCTTTAATGCATTGCATGCAGTTGTTTAACTTTCACTTGCAGTTCAATAGAGATTCTGCCAGATTCTTGTAGAGCAGTCAAGCTTTTTATGCCTTTTACTTTTAGATTCAGGTCAGTGAGGGTTGGAGCGCAGATGCAATCGTCCTTAGCTTTGTACTTTAAATGAGATAGACATTCGGTAAGTCTGCTTAACAGGGCTAGCTATCTACTTGTATCTTTTTGATTATGATTTGATTATACTAATTCCTGTGATTGATTAACCCTATTTCTTTCTGTAATTATTATTGTAATATCTGAGTAAATGAACAAAACTGAGATTAGTGTCTCTAACCTTTTTGTTCAAGTTACTGGCTAAATATATGATACCAGCATTTCTGTCTTTCTGTGACTTTACTCCCATAAAATTAGGTGTTTCTGCTTCGCCCAGGGCATGCAACTAGGACACTAGGGCTCTGTACCGTATGCTGACAAATGGAGGAATTCACCAATCTAAGTCCTACAGTGTGGTGGGCCATACAAAGAGACTTGCAGTATGTTCACTAGATCTCTGTACTGTTTGCAAAGTGCCGAAGGGGCAATGCAGACATGCATGCCATTTAGCCCGGATCCATGTGGACCTTCTTAGTGCTACTTGGTCTATTAATGGCACATTTTCAGTGCAATAGAACACTGCTCTGCTACGGCATACAAAGAGACACACAGCATATGCAATTAGTTCCTGCACTTCTAATTACAACAAGCATTGGCATAGCCAATAGGTCTCGCCTTTGGGACCTTATAAGTGTTTAGCCATGCAACAGTTGATGTTGTTGCACCAAGGATATTGTGCTGGATAACTAAACTCTTATAAGGTGCCAAAGGCGAGACCTATTGGCTATGCCAATGCTTGTTATCGTTCGCAGTATCACTACACAAGAGAGCAATAACAGATTGCTTATTCTACTCTATTCCTTGTCCAGCAAAAGTTCTGTCATCCATAGCAGAAGTGATTAATCCTATTGTGAACACTATTTTAAATTCTCTTCTGCGGGAGGGCCTTATGCCTCAAGTTTGGAAAAGCGCTAAAATTCTACCTCTCTTAAAAAAAAAAAAACACGGCTGACCCAGACGATGTAAGTAATTATAGGCCAATCTCTCTTCTGCCCTTTTTTTCCAAAGTTTTGGAGAAATTTGTGAATGAAGTTATCACAAATTTTGTTGAGGCCAATAACCTTCTTCACCCCAGTCAGTCAGGTTTCAGAACCAACTTCAGCACTGAAACTGCCCTGCTGGAGGTGGCCGAGACGGTTAAAGCCACGCTGGATAGGGGTGGGAGCGCAGTTCTGGTGCTTCTTGATCCCTCCGTGGCCTTCGATACCGTCCCTCACAAGCGTCTATTACAAAGACTGGAGGAGGGCGGGCTTGGAGGCTCGGTACTGAAATGGATGAGATCTTTCCTCAGCAACCGTTCTCAAACAGTCTGGACACCCCCTTTTTCAGCTGAAATCCCCTCCTTGAATGTGGGGGTCCCGCAAGGATCTATTCTTAGTCCCATGCTGTTTAATCTGTACATAGCCCCTCTTGCCCTTCTTGCCGAGAAGTATGGCGCTAAAATAGTGTCATATGCGGACGACACTCAACTGTTGTTCATGTGCGAGAAGGGCTTGGAGTTTGATGGGGACTGCATAAAAAACTGCCTCATGGGCATTTTTGCATGATTTAATGGCAACCAATTAAAGTGTAACTCTGATAAATCGGAGATCATCTTTTTTTGTTCTCAGCCTCATGAAGCTTGGCACTCCTGGTGGCCACAGGACATGTCTTCCCCCACTATCTGAAGTCACGACTGTGAAAAATCTGGGGGTTAAATTGGATTCTACTTTCTCTATGAAGATGCAAGTCCAATCTGTGGCAGGCACATGCTTTGGGATTTTGAAACATTTTCTTCCACTTCTGCCAGTATCACATCGTAAAACAGTGGTCCAGGCCTTGGTGTTATCGAGACTGGATTATGTCAACTCGTTGTACCTGGGACTCCCCGAGTATTTATTGAGTCGTCTGCAGATCATCCAGAATATGGCTGCCAGGGCTATTTTAACGAAGCCTAGGACACATACTTCACATCTTCTGTCTTCACTCCACTGGCTTCCAGTGCAAAAAATAATTTATTTTAAAGCCCTAGTCCTGGTTTTTAAGGCTTTCCATGGGATCGGGTCACCGTACCTACGGGAAAGATTTCAGCCTTACTTACCTCAGCGCTCCTTAAGATCTTCCTCCCAGTCCCTGACCCTTATTCCAAGGGTCAGGCTCTCGCAGGTAGGAGGAAGATCGTTTCAGGGTAAAGCCTCCTGACTGTGGAACAATCTTCCTCTCACTGCGTCGGTGTTCGAACCTTTTGACTTTTAGACGAAACCTGAAGACGTGGCTTTTCCAGCTTTAGGTTTCTTTTCCTGGTACAGTGACTAGGGGCGTTCGTTTGTTAGTTGTTGTGGTCTTCCGTAGCGCCGGGACACAAGGCTTGAAGTAGCCGCGCACTCTACAAATCACAGATAACATAACATTCTCAAGGGCATTCTTTACCCACATCACTGGAGATTGTGAATTAAATGCATGCTTTAAAAATACACAGAGAACAAATGATCAGAATGCAACGTCACCTGCTTTTACAGTGATAAAAGTCGCAACCATGATAACACAAGCATTTACAATGCAATCGTTCTCGCCGTTGGGACCTTATATGTATTTAGCTATGCAGCACATTAGCCATACACGTTTCTTCCTTTATAACTCGGTCTACCACATGGTACACTCTTTACATATGGAATTTACTTCTGCTTGTCTTCGAGGTACTTTGGTAGAAGACTGCAATTTGTCTACCCTGGCCTGGAATTGATTAGACTTAAATTTAGCAAAAGTAAAAAATCAAGGAGAAATTCAAAAGACCACTGCTAAAATGCATTTCAAAATAGCAGAACGCCAAAACTTACACGAAAGTGGCACCTCTTTTACCAAAACAATAAAAGGGAGTTCGCAGATGAAAAACTCTAGTGCTTTTTAAACCAAGGGATAAGTTAATTGAAAGATAAACGTATGAGTGAGAAACATTCTTTTATTGCCACAGCTGTCTAACACTAACACTGTCCTTCTAGAGTTAATATGGAACAGTTAATGTCACAAAAACTCGAAATGTGAATGACACCTGGCAAAGATTAAAACAATCAGAATAATAAATACCCTGTCCACAGCCACATTCAACCTAGCGAGCAAACCTCGCACCACAAGCTCATCTTCCCCAGGACAATCAGTTCATACCAAACAGTGACATAAAAGGATCTCGCCGCAAATTCAGGAAGAAGGCAGTTGCAGAGCAAACACCCAATTTTCAGCTACAATAACTTACAACAAATGATTAGAACAATGCAATAATCAAAAGGCAGCATCTCTTTTTGTGAGGTTTTTCTCAATGAAAGGCAGCCATCACTAAAAGATGCACACACAGCAGTGATGCACATTACTTTCTTGTCAACTAATCTGAAAGTAATATTTCTCGAGCAGCAGCTTACACCAGAACAGGAAGTAAAAAAACAAGTCACCAACATGCGAGCTGTGTGGTGCGCACGTGCTCGTGTGACAGCAGCTGTTTTCAAGCACACTTGTGCGTGCAGCACCATCCGCCTTGCGGGAGCGAGCAACAGCCAATTGGTGTGCGCGCCGCTGCTCGTTCCCTCAAGGCGGATGCCGCCACAAGCACGAGTATGTGCTTCAAAAAAGAGCAGAGCGCGGGCTAAAGGTCCTCCTAAGCAGCGCATAAGCGCTGCGTAGGCGAGACCTAAAAACGGGCATGCTTCCTATATACTCTGCTGTGGAAATAAATAAACACAGGGCGTACATGTCAGTAAATTTGTTGTCCCTGCTTTGGCGCCTGGCACTGGTCATGTAGTCTTTGCACTAGTTTGTTTTCTTGGTGTAAGAAAGTGATTTATTCATTGAGGTAGTCAACCACCGTAATAAAGTCAGTAACCTGTTAGGTCCAGGCAAAAGTTTCAATAATTTGAATGTTAGCTCAACCTCTGGTATCTACAGCACAAAGCAGATAGGCTGAACTTAGAGAAAATGAGTAAAGTATTTAGGAGTACCAAACAGTTAAAATCCAAAACACACCAAAATAAAAATCGGACTCCAATTTATACACATGGAGAAGAATTTAATAAAATGACAAAAATCAAATCGGGGGATACAAAAATATGATTTTTGATAGATTTAAGAGAAAAACACAAAGAAAATGTATAGCGGCAATAAAAAATACTGTTCATGTGTGACTGTGACATAGCAATTTCAGGCCAGCCGCTATTGAGCGTGAGCCAGATATACTAAGCCGGTTTGTCCTGGACAAAGATTTTACCTTGCAACTTAGTCTATGAAATGGAAGTCGAAATCCTCCATTGGGACGAGGTTACAAGCTTTATCCCAGGAAATCCTCTTGGACTTGGATCGCCCTTGGATGAGGTCCCGCTGAAGTCATTGGTTTTGGCAGGAAAAAGTCAGAGCGGGAGAGTTTAACATTTTGCGCCGTAAGAGGTCCTCTGGGCTTCACCCGGTCAGGATTTCAATGCTAAGACTTAGAGGTCCATTATGATATCGGGCGGATCGCCACCGCCGCCCGCAAAATTTCCCTGGTACACCCCCGCCATATTAGCATGGCACCGTCCGTTGCTTTTCTGCCTGTCGGATTGCCGGCCGGGCAAAAAAGGGACTCAATATGGTGGCAGGCACCGCCATCCATATTAGGATGCATGCCTTTCCATGGCGGATACTTTGCCATGGAAAGGCATGCGGTAATTCACCGCGGGGCCCCATCATTGTCATGCACAAGGTGGCAGGCCCGCACGGTGCCGGTCAAGTTGTGCATGGCAATGCACAACATGGACTTTACCATTGCGGCGGGTGCTGCTTAAAGCACCGTCCGCCGCAATGTATGTAGTCGAGGATGCGGCAGCCAGTGTGGCGGGCGCATTATAATTTGCAAAGCGGGACCGCCGCAACTTTGGCGGTCGGTCTCGTGTTCCGTTACGGTGGTAGGTGGACCAAGTCCGCCCACCATCGTAATAGGCCCCTTAGTATTTCTTTTAGAGCCCAGAAGCCTCCAGCAGGGCAAGGCTGCAGACTGTATCCAGAGAGGTTGCATTGTGATGGTCCACTGAACAAGTTTTTTTTTTTTTTAGCAGCAAAAGCTCTCAGCAGGACCAACTTGATAGTCTTGCCCAGCGAGGTCGCACCTTAGTCGGATTGACTTGGGTTGTCAGTCCTTCAGATATTTGGAACTCCAAAATATTTCTACTTCCAAATTTTTCAGAAATTTTAGAAAGAGTCCTTCTGGTCACCAGAAAAGTTCTCAGGACCTCAGGGACAGCAATTATGTGTAAGTAAGCACTCCAGCAGAGACCACCAGTAGGGTTCAGTTTTCTTCCATTTGTAACTGGCCACTGATCGCTCCTGGAAAAATGCCTCTTGCAGATTGCAATGCCCCTGTAAACTGTACATGAGGTGCAGTCCTTTTTAGGTCTCGGCTAGCGAAGGCTGCGCTTGCGCAGTCTCGCTTGCGAGAGATAATGACTTGGAGAAGAGGGGCTTGAAACGCCCCTCTTCTCCCCTGTTCTCCATTGGCTGGCCGCTTGAATGTTGGCCAGCCATTGGAGAAGAGGTCCGTCATTCCGATTAGGCCCCGTCCTTTTCGGATCGGGGGGCGTGTTTTTTTTCAAGAAGTCTAATTATCTCCTCCAGCCAATGGCAAGAGGAGAACACTCCCCTGAATCCGAAATGGCCGCTGCCTTTCTCCGAGGCATTTCTGCTTCGCCTCGGAGAAAGGCAGTGGTGTGCTTAGGCAGTGGTGTGCTTGTTTTTTTTATCCACCTTAAAGCCCTGGATAGGCTGCAGCATGGAGTGCACGGATTTAATGTCATTAACTGATAACCGTCCATTTCTAGGGTTATGCAGCATTTTCGAGATATATTAGCGGTTCACTTTGAAAGAGTGCAATTTCTGATATTTATTTGCTTCTATGCACTTAATTGCTTGCGAAATGAGCAGCGAGATGAGCAGCACAGGATCAAGGTTTAGGGACTAGCGCGGGGACAAACCGCCACTCCCGTACAGCGGGGCTGTGACGGAATAAACTCGTGACACAGGCGCCCGCGCGCTGCACCGTGCCTCGCGGCACTCTGACCCTGCTTCCGCTCCCCCTCCCCTCACGCCGCTCCTCTGATGATGCTATCGCCGGTGGGCGCGTGGGGGTGATGCTGCCAGTTCCTGGTTCGCTGGCAGCTTCGGCACTGCGACCAATCAAAGCCCGCATTATAGTGCGAATTGGAGGACAAGGGGGAGAGTCTAGCAAAGCAGTCCGCGCCGACCCTCCTCCTCCCGGCCAGGCTCAGCCATCGGGACTCCATGGGAAGGGGGAGAAGCCGCGCCTCCTCCCGGGCTCCTCCAGCAGTATAGGCGGCGGCTCGGGGTGCGTGCTTGAGTTGCTGCTGCCAGCCGAGAACAGAGGAGGGAAGCCCGACTCACCCAGCATGAGCCACAAACCCTGTGGGAGGCACTAGGACCCAGGGCCGTATGAAGGACAACAGGTAACCATTATTTTTCAGGGCATTCCCAATCGCTGTCACCCATCCAGGTTATGCATACCCCTGCTGCAGCGCATTGTGCAGACTGGTGGAGGCCAGCGACGGTCCCAGAGGTGGGGGTGGGTGCGGAGGGTCAACTATTAGCTAATAGGCGGTCGAGGGTGCCCTCGGACAGGTCTCTGCTGCGGGGTCGTGATGGAAGGGGCAGTGCAGGTGCTGACGGTAATGACTGAAGTGCATTGGCAATGATAACCAGCACATTCGTGCTTTAGCCAGGAGCTCTTTGGGTCACTGCGTGTGTGAGCTTCGCCTGGGGTCGGAAGGAGCAGAATGTGTACACCCCTGCTGAGAGGGTGGCAGGCTCGCTGTAAGGATGGCGTAACTTCTCCCCAGCTTAGTTCACAAGCGCATAATAAAGATCCCTGTGGAACTTCGTCATTGTAATGTGCCTTCGGTCTCTTCGTGCCATTTAGATTTCTGGTTCAGCTCCCACATTGTAGCTGTCATTTGTAGGTCTGAAGGACTGTAGAGACGATCCCTTTCACCCACCGGGGTCTATAAAATGGTGGCTTTCAGTTTCACAATACCACCTACAGTAAGTGCCAAGATACCGTTTGTGGTTCGAGGTGCTAAAAGGTGACTTGTTTCACTAATTACTTTGGAGGGTGCTATTCAGTCTGACCGTATTTGTAGAGGACAGTGCACAAACATACTTCTCCAAGCTCAGCCAGCTTCTCCATCCACGAAAAACAGCTCACCAAGCAGGGCCTAGAGGAACTCTGCTCCTCCTGAGGCACTGGTGCTTTGTTTCCGCCTGGCGCAAAGTGCACTGAATGCTTGTTTTTTTGCATCTCAGCTTTGTACCTCTAACTCTGCCAGCTGGTGCTTTCGTTCTACTGCTGCCTACATCGGGAGAATAAAGGGGGTTAAGAGTGCTGGTTAAGTGTTGTGTTGAAGATTTGTGGTGGGGGTTATGAGCAATGCCAATAGCTCTAACTTTAACAATGCCGAGACCATTGCATTGTAAATGCTTGTTCTGTTTTTCTAGAGGTCCAGAAAATGTTCTGAGGAGTTGTGGGTAAAGTGCTAGCTTTGTAGCTTTCACTAGTGTGTGTGTGTGTGTGTGTGTGTGTGTGTCTCTGTCTGTCTGTCTGTCTCTCGGACACGGCCTAACCGATGCAGAAAAGGTTCAAAGGGACAACCCTACCTATGTGTGCAGCACATCCAGTTTGTTTTACTACAAACTGGCAAATAATGCACTGTTCTTGGGGAATCGAAAATGACACAGGCCTTCTGCCCTTGCGGCGGGTTGTATTCCAGGCAGGAATGTGTTTAGGGACATGAGCAGTCCCATCCTCCTAAGCTACACAAAACTGGTTCTGGGGATCACCTCCGATTTACATGGGGTGGGTGTGCAGTCTGCTATCCTGGGCCTATAGAATAAAGGCTTCCCCCTCCTCAGGTCTCCTTTTACACTAAACTATTAATGGACCGGCTTCACCTCTGTTTCTTTCAAGTTAATGAAGTTCCTGGAACCTCCCGAGGTGTATTTTTGCACCACATTTGGTCTATATCTTATATGAAAGTTAAATATGCCAGTTCAAGTGTTCCCAATTTTATCGGATTTTTGGGGTCAGATTGCATGCATTGGGAGCTGATTAGGAGGGTCCTAGTGCTCAGAGGCAAAAAACCAGCAGCACCAGTCCAGAAAGAAATTGGGGTAATACAGCCAAAAGGGGCACTTTCTCACACATTAAATGTTTCATCTGTATTAATGTTTGTAATTTGATGTGAAATGACAGTCACAAGTACTGACAACAAAGATCCCTAGAAAATATAGGCTATTAGTGACTGTCCTGAACACATGCATCATCCTATGGTTGAAATCACCTCACCTCCTGTTGCTTTTACAATATGGATTGAATACTGTTGATTAATGTTACACAACGGGGAAGTGGTTTGTTCGAATCCAATGACTTTCTCATTTAACGCTTGCTTCCACTGGCATAAGAAGATTTAAATCACATTTTCACTCCAGTAGCTCTTTTTTTGTCCTCCTATTGTGATACTGCATCATTTACTCTTACTTAATCTTACCCAGTTCTAGATAGCATTTTCCCCTGAGACTTCGCTCTCAGCAAAGTGTCCCAAAACGTTTTTGATGCCAGACATAAACATTCATTCATTCTAAATTTATTGGACTGCCTTTTAGGATTATGTATACAGTTTCCGGCTTTGTTTGCAAAGTTCTACCCTTTACTCAGTGGCGTAAGTGTAGCCTCAATTTTATTGTACCACCTCCTTCAAAATTTGGCAAGGAGTCCCCAAATCTCCCACAAACCTCAGGTTAACTGCCAACTTGCCAGCATTTTGCATCCATTTTGGCAAACTTGGAGACATGTAAAGCATCAGTTTGACTGGTTCCATGTTGTGTTGTATGATCTCCAAGTATTGCTGACAGCACAAATCTATGTCACCAACATTCTCTTTATGTGATCAACTTGGGGAAAGATTCCATTTTAAGGCGGTTTTCTTATGGTCCCTTTCCTATATCGATGCAGTTGCCTTATGATCCCTCTCCTGTATGGATGCAGCATATAATCTTCATCATTAAAGAACGTTAATCTCTTTGCTGGCAGTGAGTTGAAGAGAGAGAGACAGTTTTTGTGTGTGACAGACCATTGTTGAAATAGCCTTATTAATGAGTGGTGTCTTAATACATCAGGAGCAATATGGCTCATCAGTCAGACCAAACGTTATATGGTGTGACCCCAGCACACTTTGATGGTATTCTTCAAGGACTGAGAACTGTGGTCATTAAAAGCTCAAATTCGCTGTCTTCATCGTATTTTCAGCCTGAGGCACAGCTGTAATACATTTACTGATAAGGTACCTGGACAAAGATTTTGCCCGATTCATGATGCACATTTTGGCCGCCCCAGTGATCAGATCCTAGTCAAGGTAGCTAAGCTTGTGAGTACTGCTCAATGTACAACCTTTCCTGGTGTACATTGAGGGTAACCGCTGTAATACCCCTGAGAGTGGCGATCCAGAAACGAGACAGTGCATACCATTTAGAAGCCTCAATGTTTCCATGATGTCATCATGCTGTGTGCCACCATCTTAGTGTCAATTTCAGCATCCAGAAAGTAGACCGCTTATCCACGTTGAACGCGTGATATCATCCTGTAACACGCCATCATCTTGATGGGAATTTCTGCATCCAAGTCGATTTACAACCACAAATTGCATTACAGTTAACAAAATAATAAAAGAAGCGTACGTATAACAACATTAAATACAGATGTATATGTATCCGGATCATGAAGAATTTTACTAAGTGGTTATGGAAATTAAAAGTGCACCGAGTCTTTTCCATCAGCAAGAGATTTCATACTTAACGGGATCAGTGGAAAGAAGAATTTGATGCATGCAGTGAGGCAGTATGGGCAACATCTTCACTGAAAAATGCAAATGAGCTTTGCTGAAACCATGTTTAGGAGCAGAAGAGTACTGAAGTACTCATCTTTCCAAATGATAGAAGATTGGGATGAAGAGAAAAACGACTTGGATGAATTTGTAGCAATAAAAACATTGGATGAAAGCTACAGTTAAAAAAAAAAAACCAAAAAAAAACCCCTCAATTAAGTGGTAGCCCGACATAAGGTTATGGGATTTGGTCAGCAACAGGAGAATCCGTTGCCAAATACGTGTTTGACTTATGTCCCCTTGCTGCCATGTCTAATTATGGGCCATTTCAAGATGACCCGATAAGAGATCAAATTGTTCGCCAAACTAGAAATTTAAAGTTGCAAGAGAAAATGCTGTTGACAAAAAAATTCACATCAGAGAAGGCCATCCAAATAATAAGCAGGGTTGAGGCAACTGACAACAAGCCAATTGATGTACCCAACTGATATATCCAGGAATTTGAACCTTAGAATTCAGAGGGAAAAATGTCCAATCCAAAGTTTACATAGCTATGTTGAGTTCACGTCTGTTGGGTGTGCCTCATCAAGGAGACTTGATGATCACACAAGACCACAAGCATTGCAAAAAAACGTGGGGATCTGAAGATACCATGAAATCAGCCTGGGGGAACTAAAGTAAGGTGAATGGCAAAAAGAATATCCAGAGATATTTAATGATGAGTTAGGTCTGCGAAGAGGTTTTTAACACAAATTGTGCTTAAAGACGGAGTTGTTCCCAGAGTTCATAAGGCACAAAGTGTTCCTTTGTCAATGAGGGAAATTCCAAGGGCGGTGTTGGATTTATTATGTGGAGATTGTCATAGAAGTGAGAGTGTCCTCAGAACGGTTATTTCTAAATGATTTAGCACATAAACCGTGTGTCTGTGTTGATCGCCACCTGTTACCACACATTGGTGGAAAACAAGTGACGTTAAGATTTTTAGTACTTCACATTTATTATCTGCATACCATCAGCTAGATCTCCACGAGGAATCAATCATTGCCATCATTCATCATGCTAGTGGGTACAGATGGACGCCCTTTCGTTTTATATTTGCATCTGTCATATTTTAAAGGGTAATGTACCAGCTGTTCCGAAATGTATGTAATGTAACATTTTCAGAATTATCTTTTGGTCTAAGGGAAGAACGAAGAAGAACTTTAAGTCACTTCGAATAGAGTGGTAGAAATGTTGAGTGAGAAGAGCGTGACGATTAAGAAGAATACATGTAAGATGGAACCAGAGAGTGTAGGCTATCTGGGAACACAATCATTGGTGAGGGTGTTGCTCCAAAAACAAGTTTGGTTTAAGTGACTGTAGAGTTGCCTAGTCCCAAAAGTAAGGATCAGTTAAAGTCTGTCATGGGACTGGAGTGATATTATGTGAACTTTGTTCCCAAAATAAAACTCTGAATATATTGAGGTTACTTAAAAAAATGTACAGTTTGTGTGGGACAAGTTATGTGAGGAGGAATCCAGTGTAGTAAAATGAGAAGTAGTGAACGTAGTTCCTTTAAATCAGTAGGATACTCATTTTAAAAGTGTAACTATGACAGGTCATGAAGGTCATTTAGAAACTGTAGCTTCTGCGTCAAGACAACTGAGAGAGGCAAAGCAAATGTATTCGGCCATTGAAAAGGAAACACTGGTGTTATTGTGTGTGGATGTTCTCTCCATTTGGTCGGCTCTTGGTGAGTGGTTACTTGTCTGAAATAGCTCTATGATGCTCTGTTCTAAGTAGTAGTGCGCTTTATAAGAAACATATCATTCAGTTATTCATACATTCATTCAATGTGTGCGGCACCCAGTTCTCTGTGCATGCAGATCATAGCCCATTAGTAGACCTTTTGCTACAAAAAGTGAGTGTAGAGCAATCTAGAGTATTGTTTATTGACAATAAAAGATGCAAGACTATAGTACATGCCCGGATGCAAGAATGTGATAGCAGATTGTTTATCACAGCTCTCTGTAATTAAAGAGACTGAGAAAAGTGGAGAGAATGAATTGGATATCATGGTTGCATGTTTTTCCAAGGTAATTTCAAATTTCTAGAGAAAAATGATTAGGTGCGCTTGAAGATGAGGTTCTCAAAACTGTGGTGTCTTACACTGAGGAGGGGTGGCCAAGTAAGAGATATTTATTCGAAGAAACTAGTACATTCAATGTACTGCTAAATAAGTTAAATATTCATAATGGTATATTGTATAGAAGGGAATTATTAGTGGTGACTGCTGTATTGAGAGAAAAAAAGTACTTGATTTGGCATACGGGAGACATTCTGGAGTGAGTGAGATGAAACACATAGTGCAAACTGTTTTTTGGTGGCCATGGTTAGACAGGAGTGCAGAGGAAAACGTTTGTGCATGAAGTGATCATTCGCAAAAGATAACTGTGTAAAATGATGGTTGGACTGAATAAACAATAGGAACTGATTTAAAGTGGGTGATGTGAGAGTAAAAGGGAGTAAACTAACGAAGAAGGGTTTGTTCTGGTTTTCAGATTGTTTGATGTTAAGGAGAGTGGGTAGATTCATTTTGGAATTGAGTGATGGATATTTATGGAATAAAAGTAGGGTATTGTTGGTTCCTGAATGTGTGATTAGGCCGGGGGCCTTTAGGGGCTGAAGTTGTGAAAACTGAGAAGGAATCAAGTGGTGTGTCTGGCAAGAGGACTAGGAACAAAGCTGTTTGATTGAAAGAATATGTAGAATAGTGTAGGGATTTTTACTATGGGTGTACATTTATTGTAGTATTCACCTTTTATTTGATGCATTATCAATTGCAGAACCACATAGTTGCTCATGAATTATAGATATATCTTTTGTTTATGTTCAACTCTGACCTGCTTGTTTATTTGATTATTATTATCTAGAGGAGATGCATTGTATAGTATATTTTCTTCAAGTATTACTAACAGAAGTATGTCACCAATAACCTCTGTATGTGTTTAACTCGAGGGCAAGATTCCATTTTGAAACAGTTGTCTTGTGGTCCCTCTCCTGTATGGATGCAACAGTTAATCTTCTTCGTTAAAAAACACTTACTTCTCACCTGGAGATATGGGGATTCTTTAGTCCACATTTGCAATGGTGTTACTCCTGTGCACTGCAGAGATCTGTGTAGCACCACTGCTTTTTGTTGTTGTTGTTGTAAAAGTACAGGAGTGCCCTTAAGTCGGAACATTGGTCTTCTCAATTGTTCTAAAAATCCTGAAACATTTGCAGAAAATATGTTTGAGTTTGTTGATTTATAACATTTGCAGTTATACCTGCAGACGTGCATGTTATCAGCATTTGTAAATTCCATATCTACCATTTGTATGGCTTCGTAGACTTCTAGAGTCTGGACATCCTTTCCGTGCAGGTCTGATGTTTCTTATTGACCAGAGCTAACCTGGTCTGGTGCTTTGTTTGACAAAGAAGATCGATTTGCCCATTGCATAGTTTTGTAATGGTTAGTAGTGTTATTGGGTCTTGTCAGTGTATCGTTTCTAGTGTCTGAGGACTTGGCCATTAATTTCAATCTGCATGGTGAACAGTTGTCTACTGCCTCTTGTATTAGTGTGCTTTGTACAGTGAGTTTAAAAAACACTGAGGATTTGACTCAAAGGTTATGAAAAATTTGCACTGTTCAGACATTGGCTGTTTTCGTTCTTAGTTGAAGTATTTATGTATCAGAGAAAGCTTGAAACTGCACTACTGCGTTCTGAATGGCCACTATAATGTGGCTCATTTCTCCTTGTGCTCATTATAGGCCCATTATCATATTGTGCAAATGACTGTTTTGTCATGGTTTCTTGGAGAAATAAATGATTTTTTTGTTTTTGCATGTTGGAGACCCGCTCCTGTGTGCCTTTAACTTGGAACAAGGGGTGCCTCATTGAGCTGTGAGGTTCTTTTTGATCCCTTGTTTTTGATTGTAAAGTGCATGTGCATTGTGGAAGGAGCTCTTAAAATGCATGCTAACCATGTCCGTTCTCTGTCCTGAAGCCACTGAGTTTCTTCAATGCCAGTTTTAAAAAATGTGTTCCCTGGCAAGCTAAGGGGATGGAAGCTCCACTCAACCAAATGGTTATGGTTTGTTTGCAGGTGCAGATATGAAGTTCAACATTTTTTAGCTTCAGCTTTTCCTTTGGGCCATGACTGCTGGGCATAAGCAAAGGATGTGTAATATTGTCTCTTGTTTGTATCCGAATATGTGACAACATGGGTTTGATGGCAGGCTCTTCCAGGTTGGGATAAAATCTTTGGTGTATGTGCGCAAAGCGGTATAGAATGAGCAGGTGTTTTACGGTTGGTGAAAAATGGTCTCCAGCTTTTATAGGAGTTGATTCCTGTCCAAGCATGCCGTCTCTTTGCAAAGTTATTCTTATCATTTAAATGAGACCGATCTTTGGTTGAAGAGTTAGTTACTAGACAAAAGGCTGTTCTTTCCATGTTGCTGGCCCATGCATCTCAGCTACCTAATTCATCTATTGCCTGTTCTAGGTATTCTCCCCAAGAGTGTTTTTGTTTGTCCCTCAATTTCCATCCAACATAGTTTCTGGAAATAACCCCTCCCGGAGGCCCGCAGTCTTCATCATAATTTTACAAAAGCATTCATTCTTTGTAGTTTTTTAACTTTTTAAGTCAAATTCAAGGTGAACCAGCCCAGTGGATGGTGATTTTGATATGGAGAATACTGCTTTGTATGTTTTTGCTTGGAGCTTATTGAGCATTTCGGTTTCCCCACCATGCATAATTTCTGTACCGTTGGAATGAATTGGGCTGCCATTACAGTTAGTAGGTGACCCCGTGAGGGGCAGCTGAGTTTCTTTTTCTGCAACTTCAACCCAAATATTAGCAAATGTGCTTTTGTCAATATGGTGTTTGAAGGACATCTGGTGTTCCATATTGATGCCCAAATACTTGTATGTTGGTGCTGCCTCAACATTTTTGTCCTTGATGATCCAAGTAAATGACTAATTCTTTGTGTCGACTAGGTAGGCGACTTTGGTTTTGTTTAAGTTCATCTCTAAGCCTTGCTGGTCCATGTAGTTTTTTAGTGCATTCATACATGGTTGCAGGCAAATTGGCGTTTGGCTCAAGAGAAAAATGTTGTCGGCATACTGTAAGCATCCTATTTTGTCTCTTGCCAAGCTATGGGGACGATTTTCCTCTTGTGGAAGGTAACTTGCGAAGTAGGCAAGTTATAAATTAAACAGACTTGTGGCCAGCACACATCCCTGTTTAAGGCCATTCATTGTGTCTATTTTTTCATGACTACTGCCATCTCCTATTTTAACTTGAGCCCAAGTTCCTTTATACAATGCTATGATTGCCCTTAACAAATTACTTGGAATGCCCCATTCTACCAATTTTGCCCAAAGACGATTACATGGGCATGTATTAGTTTGTTTTATTGGAAAACATAACCATTAAAATTTCAAAAAGTTGGATGGTCAGTTCGTTGTTTATTTCAGAGTAGTCTCGTCCACTTTCTAGCCCAACACTTTTTGTTGTTTTCTTTTCACACCTTAAATTGATTATACATGCTTCTAAATGTGTCTGTCAACATGTGGCTTAATCTCCTAGTTTCCTCTGGTTAATTTTTTTCAGGTTGGCATTTCTCCACCAAGACCGAACATGAGGGGAAGGGGGTGGGGGGGGAGGTTTTTTCAGTCCCATTCCACAACATGTTTTCCCCAAGTGTGTTTAGTTCATGCCCCTATGTCTGCAGTCTGCTAAATTTGCTTGCCTGAGGTAGGTCTGTTCCTTATGCTGCTAAAATTTCAAAAATGCACCTTTCGTTATGGTTTGTAAAAATAGCCGACATTCAAAGCAAAAGGCTTATTTTAGTCCAGACAGTGTTTACTTAATTGTTAAAAAATATTTATTTTTGAAAAACGTTTTTCTTTAGTTTTTCAGCCTTCTTTCATCCTAATGACCAGCCGCACAGCAAGTTCATTTTTTGTAGCGACTACATCAAACATCCCTGTTTTTACTGCGATTGAGGTTAATAATTCAGGTAAGCCTATTAATATTTATTTCAATTGGAATCAACTTTGACAGGGACAGTGCGTGTACTCTGTATAGCTCCTAATATGTGGCGAATGGGCAGGGCGTGGGTGTGATGGGATTGTTGGTTTAGCTTAACAGGACCAGTAATGGTAATGATAACATTGCATTTGCCTGTGATGTTCATGGACTGGCAATACTGGGAGGGATGTGCAGAAGCAGCCTATAGGTGATCCTTATTGTGGATATTATTTAATAATATTATTTCTGCCTGTGTTGTATTCATCGTGTGCCCTGCGTTGAGCAGCCCCCATTGTCTTTTTGTTATTGTATCTGAAATGCCAATCAAATATGATTAAAAAAAACTTTGATAAGGTCAGTTTAGTAGCTGGTGATGATTATGCAGAAGATAGAAAATGCTGTGCACTATTAGCATGGCAACCATAAAAACAAAACTAGTTCCAGATGGAACTTCAGTTTGTTTTCTGTGTTGCCTTGATCATAGCAGCCAGTTGCATTTTGGCAACCAGGTTGTCAGGTTAGTCCGTACTTTGATGTAGTCCCTTGTAACTGTGGGTTTAATCAGTATATTTGTTTGCCGCCCTTTGTGGAGCACCCATTCTCAACATACCAACCTACAGTATTTTGTTGAGCTTTTTCTGTTTGTTTCACTTGGATGAAGCTCTGTTTGCCTTGTCATTACCGAGGGCAGATATGTCAGTATTAGTGACCATTTACATTTATTCATACTGGTGATGCTTTAGAACTCATTATAAACCTAAGTCATTTGTCACCAAAACAAATTGATGCTATCAAACAAAGAAATGGTTTCGGGATATTCCATTGTCCTGTTTTTTATAATGAACCCAACCCATGACTCAATGACATTGTAAGCATGCTGCTCTAAGTTATCCTATTCGAATTGTATACATTTGTTACAATATTTAAATAATTGTTCCATGAGACACATTGTTTTTCCTGATATTTTATTTCCTGATTTTCTTGCCTGTATTGATATTTGCAGTTGGATTGCCATCACCAAGTTGCAGTGGCATTAATCAAACACAGGACTGGAATTTGGACTCGAATAAAGTTGCAACCGAGGTAGGCACGAGTTTGTTAAGCCTGTGGCTGGGCAGCAGTGGAGTACTGTCCTGCTACTCATGCAGCATTCTTCGGTTAGACTGTCAGATGGAAGTGGTTTCTTTATTGCTGGATTATTGGCTGCTCTCTGTGCAGTTGTAAGATTTGAAATTCCGTAGACGGTGCCCCTTGATTGAGAAAAGGATGTGCCTCAATTTGTACAGCCGCTTATTTAGGACTAGTTATTATATATCCCTTAGTAGTGGGGTTTGGTATCTCTCTAAAGGCTTCTTATCTCTACAGGTAAGAGGAGTAGGGTCCATAGACTTCAAGGGATTTTCCAGGCTCACCCAATATGAATAACTGTGGAAAACAAGAGACTACAAAGCAGATCTGGGTCATTCTGACTATTTTGGTTATCCAGAGTCTTTGACTAACATCTCTAGGAAAGAGCTAAAATCTGAATGTTTATCAATGCCTGAGGATATAAGGTTAGCTACAGAACTTTTGAAATCTTCTGTTCTTAATAATCATTTGATTCTGACCACACATAATATGCAACCTTATTTAATAAATGTACACAATGCTCGCCATAGATTTGTATTGACACGATTTAGAATGCATATTTTTAATTGCCTAACTAACTTTCCCATCATAAACAACTAGTCACAAGGCTTGGAGAAATGCCCCTGTAAAAACGTATCCACCCAGAGCACCGTACACATTGTTTTCTGTAATTAATATTCAGATCTAAGAAAATGTTTAATCAAGCCATTGTTAAGACCTTTAAACTTTGTGTAGTGTCGACCGGCTTTTTTTGTTTTTACAATAACTTCCAAGTTTGTATATCTGTGTTCTCTTGTCATGTTATTTATGGGCTGTTATCACCCGCAGAAATCTTTTATAACCAATTCTATTAATTTATATAAAGAAATTGTCCTTTTACCAGTTTTATCTGTGTTGCACATGTTTTTCATCATACTTTTTATACTGTATCTTTATAACTTGAAAACTGCCTTTTATTTTTTGTATGCTTTTATGATTTACAATGTTCAATCGAATAAAGCTTATTTTTGATTAGACTACAATGCAGATCTCCTTGTTTCACAGACCACATCAAGTCCATAACGTATTCATATGTGAGACAAAATTCATGTGCTGTTAATTTGATCTTATTGCAAATCTTTTTTAACCTTTAACATTCTCAAACAATGCAGTAACTGTGAACAAACGTAGTAAATTCAGCAACAGGTTGCTGGAATGTTTTAACTTGAAATATATTACATGTATTTAGATGTATTTAAAAAAGCGTACAAGAAAATAAACAGTATCATGTAATCCCTTTTTAAGATAGCAAATGTTCTTCTTATCTAAATTAGTGTCTTAATGACACAGCTATAGGCAAAGGCCAAACATTAAGCAGACAGGCATTTTAAAGAGGCGGGAATAATGAAGTGCACCACAGTATCCCTCTTACTGATTCCTTAGCGTTGGAAATTTTTCATTATTCGTTTGAAGATCTACTTATTGCCCAAAATTGTATGAGATTTGTTCCTGTAACATTCACCGCAATCAATAATCTATTTAAAGTTTAGAACACTTCTTCCAGTTACATATACAAATTGTTTTTGCAATTCTAAATCTATAGATGACTCACAGTTTATGGTACTTGGCAAGTTTAGGACAACCTGAATTATTGTTCAGTCAAAAAGATTGTTTAGTGAGTGTGCTTACTTTGAGGCATCGGTCCCTAGCAAATCTTAATTTTGTTGCAGTTTATAAACATTTGAATTAAATCTGCGTTTGGTGCTGAGCATCACTCAAAAATCCTGTACACTTTGAGATTCAGATTCTTAATTTTTAATTGGGTGACAGTTCAGTTGAAGTAGTCCCTGTTGAGTGTGTACACTGTTCACAAATACGTAGGTCTCTTTTCTTAGCTCTTTCAACCACTGATGATTTTTAGTGGAAATTTAAGCTCCATTTTCCTATACAATGTAAACATCTTTTTATTGGCTTTTCAAAGGATCAGAATATAAATAAAATAAAATGATATCACTTCAATGGTGAGCTGCCTTTTGATCAGCAACCAAGAACAATTGTGCCCCGGAACTTTCACCCCAAGCAAAGTTCCCACACTGATCTCTTTAGTTTCAAAGAACGGTTTCATGGAGTATCAACTTTATCTTACAGCTGAATGCTTTCTTAACTCATATTACATCTCTGCAACCCAAGAACTTATGGCCCTGTTTGCTCACAAGCTGTGTTTCCCATTAGTACTTTATTAGATTTTAAGAGTTTGGAAGGTACATTACACAATGAAAGAACCGTAAACATGTTTATACAACACAAGTAAGTACCTACAGCCATTTCAACACATCATATAAGTATGTGTTCCTCTACATATTACAGGCTCCTAGAAATCATACATACAAACTTAGCAAAATTGTAGAATGGTAATAGCCATAACAAGCAAGAAAGGTCAATAATACTTTCTTTTAGGCAGTGCATATAGGCCACAGGCACCTGGCATTAACCTTATGTCTATCTTTTTTCAGAACCCATGCACTCAAGACTTCATTACAGATCAGGGCAGGAGCATATATAAGGGACTGCCATGGCATCCACTGCGGGACAGTTTCCATCACTACAGCAATACATAAATGATGTGTCTCAAGGAGGTCTCATCAGTTTTAGCTTTGCTAAATAGTCATCCTATTTTTGATAGTGAGTGCTTCCCCCACTTGTCTATTGCTTACCTCTGCATACGCCCATTTCTTCAGATCCCACAGCCACTCCATTATGGCTGGGTCAGACTAAGACTTCCATGATGTGGTGATGTGTCTCTTCTTGAATAGCATGGCCAGTTCCACAAATTTAAATACACGTTTTGTTTTCTCTGTCGGAGATCAGATTGAGAAGACATTGAAGTGACTCCCTAGGTATTAGATTACCTGTCACATCCACCAAACATCACAGGACCCCTCCCAAAACTAAGAGACAACCAGGCACAACCACACAATGCGATAAAAGTCCACTTTAGCTTCCATGCACCTGGGCAAACATTCTGAACTCCAGGGAACATATACGGCCAATCCACTTAGTGGACAGGTATGTGTGGTGCAGATAATTGAACTGGGTGTATTTCAGCCCAGCCCTACTAGAAATCAATTTCACTGTGCCTAAACACTTTGCCCACTTTAAGTCCGGAAACTTCTGCCTCAAGCGGATATGCCACTATTCCCTAAGGTCACCCAGCTTTGTGCTCCTGATTTCAACAGAGTGACATATAAACATGTGATCGCTTTCCTGTCGTACCCATGAGTCACTAACGTTTGCAAAAAGAAACGGTGAGCATTTCATGGATAGTGCCCCATATCTGGGATAGTTGCCCGACCAAGGCAATGTACATAAGGAATTGTCCAAAGTCCCAATGTATATATCTCCCTCAAATTATCAAAGGATCTAATAGTCTCATTTTGTAATATATCTTCCCATAACGTGCTCAGCCTTGCCTCCAACAGTCACTCCAGTACAGTGTGTCATTCTAGCTTTTTAAGGACATCCTCGCATTCGGGTTATGGTTTAGTATCCACCCAACACATTAGCCACTGTAGTGCCACTGCAGTGTATAATTGGGGGCCCCCAGCCCACCTTCAGTCAGGGGAGCATTTAACACTGTAATGCCACCCCCTGACTTCCCAAGCCCCATATCAAGGAGATAAGGAATGACTGTTTGTTCCTAAAGACCACCCTTACTATCATCCTCATCAGAACGGGTGCGGCAAGAACATAATTCTAGGGAGCACCAGCATCTTAAAAATGCCTATCTTTCCCATTTGTGAAAGCAACAGCACTCACCAGAGGGGGAGAGATTATCATGCTGCTATCAGTGCTCTCCTCAAATTCCCATCAACCGATCCTTCTCATTGTGATAAACATTCTCTTAAAGGTATTTAATAGCATTCAGTTCCTACCTCAGTCTTAATGTAGGCTGTACTGCCCTATGATCTTCAGATAATTTAACTAGAGAGAACAGGGACTTTTCCATCCATGACTCAGAGCATTCTATGTAGATTCAAAAAAGTGTTCCTGCCTGGGATAAATCCATTTTGATCTGGATCCACCACTGCCTGTACTACAGTTGAGACGACTCATTAGGACCTTCCCAGGTACTTTGTAGTCAAGGTTTAAAAAAGACAAAGGACGATTAGAGCCCAAGTTCAAATGGTCCCTGACATGCTTTGGAAAGACCACCAGTGACTCCTTCCTCATAGTGAATAGCAGGGTCCCCTTTTCCCGATCGTCATAATATACCTCTAGAGGGTAGGGAGCTAGGCATGAGCTGTAGGTGGAGAAAAATTTGAGAGCGAAGTCATCTGTGCCAGGGGTTTTGCCTGTTGCTAGTTGATTAAGTGCTAATTTAATCTACTCCAGCATTATTGTATCCTCCAATTCCTGACGCTGTAATGCATCACTATGTGGCATCAGGATATGTTATAGGTAAGCTCAGCTGCGATTGAGAGCTCCCCCATTTCTGATGTGTCCTGAATAGCTCTCTGTAGGGTTCCTCAAATACCCGATGAATCCCACTTTGAGTATGCACTACATCAACTTGTGGGGCTCGACAGCACCTTTCAGAGACCATGGACACTCGTACTTCAGCAGCCATACAAGCAGCCACCGTGCTTTGTCTCCTTCTGCATGTTGGCAGCAATATACTCCATGTAATCTAGCCTGCATAGGTCGCTCAGTTCCTTCTTGTGTTCTAGTTTCAATATGATAAGTGCTGGAAACAAATTGGCATCTGTAACACTTTTGGTTTCCAAATCCCATATTTTGGTCTCTTTAGCGTTCAAAACGGTTAATGTTTTCTTGACCTCAGAGACTGTATTCACGCACAGACCACTCAGTACTACCTTAAAGGCATCCCATTCTATTGTGAGATCTGTGGTCGTGCCTGTATTTTCAGTAAAGTACAGATCTATATGTTCCCTTATAATCTCTCAGAATGCAGAATCTCAGTGCGCCTCCATTGGAAGATACCATGTAGATATCTTCGGGTGAGGTCTGCCCCAACCGAGAGATAATTTAATTGAGTTCTGATCAGATATTCTTTGACTCAGATATGCCATGTGATTTACCCTCACGCCTTCTTCATGCTTCATTGTTGTAGTGGACGTGATCGATTGTGGCATGCAACTAATGCAACCCAAAGTAAAAAGAATACTCTGTCATTTGGATGTATTCAGCTCCATCTGTCTGTTACCTGGTAATTGGATGCCCATTGTCTCAAGCTGCAAGCGGCTACAATAGAGTGAGCTCCTGGGATGGGGTGGATCTATCCTGATCATGTCGGGCAAACAGGTAAAGTTCCCATACCAAACGTAGGGCACCTGCATGTTACTTACAAGATATGGTGTCAAGGAGTTAAAGAATATAACCTGATTCGCATTAAGGGTGTACAAAGGAAGCAGGGCAATGAGCTCACCACCTAAGGTCTTTTCTATCACCACATATCAGCCCTCAATGTTTATGGTGGTGCGTTGAAAAGTAAACTGAACCATGGGGTGAACCAAACAACCACCCACCTGGCAAATTCTGATTAGGTAGTTCCAATGACTGTCGCCCGCCTTCTCTTGTGAAATCTTCGAAGTTCCCCATCTGTGAGGTGTCTCTCCTGCAAGCATTCTAAATGCATGTGCCAACTTTTGAGATATGCGTGTATCCTATATCTTTTTCTGTGCGTAGCGATACATGTAAAATTCCAGGTCAGGATATTGTGACTATTTTAGGTCATACCATGTTTGTCTCCCATGTGCTGTATAAAGAATAATCCTCAGCATGTGGCTGTACATCTGTTTTGCCCTCATAAGGCCTCAACTACCTTGCATGAACATAGCACATGAGTTGAGTGACTTTCAGAAGCATGAACTCTATGGGCTCACTCCACCGAAAAGAAAGTTGACATTTTACCTCCTGGTTCGGTGTTCTCCAGCCATTCCTCCACAAATAGTTCCATGATTGTACCCTCGAGCCGCTCTGGAATTCCCACTATCCCCATCTTGATACATTGTGATTCGACATCTGCATTGTCCACCTTCCGTTTCCAGAGATGCACTTAGTTGTGCAGTGTTTTAATTTGAGTTTGCATAATGGTCAATGTCTGTCTCTTTGTCGACAGGTGTGATTCACTGTTTTCTACCCTCTCCTTCAGTTTGTTTTGTTCTGCTCTAAGGAAACCCACGTCCTCTGCCAATGCATCAGGCTTGGTTTCCAGGATAGTTTTGATATCACGTATGGCTTTCAGAATGTCTTCAAACTTGTCAGTGTGTTAATGGAGCGTTTTCTCCACCACGTTAAGAGAGTGACCATTTCTTCATCATTAGCCCCTTTAGGGCCCAACTCCCCCGGGAGGCACACAGACCTGAAGGCTTTCAGTTTCACCAGGGTTCTTGCTCGAGTACATGTACTCTGAGTCTAGGGGGCACCCAAGGTGTATTTCACTCTCACTCTGCACATGTAAGAATGTCCAGTCACAGCCAGCTTGCTCACATGTGCCCAAAACTGAAGAGCCATTGCTACACAGCATCTCCACCACAGCACAATCGTCCCACAGAGCACAAGGGCTCTCAAATAGAGGAGCCCTGTCCCCCAAAAGTCACATCAGAGACGGCCAGAGCAGGTTGAGTACTTGCAACAAGTCCAAGTATTTCAGCCCTGAACTCATGTGCGAAGATCATAATGGCCAAACACGAGGGAGAGGCCACATCTGTGAAGAAACAAGCACACATTACCTTGGAGGCAGAAAGCGTAGTCTGAGAACTGTCTCTATCAAGTTGGCACTCGTGTATCACTCTGATCCGGTGCCCCTTCTGATATATCCTATTGGGGATGCTGGGAATGATCGGTGGGTATGACCTTTAGGCTTTTATCTTAACAGCCCAGAGCTGCGTCTCCGGTGAGCCCAGAGATGAACCTCCAGCTATCAAAGGGCAGGGCTTCCAAAGGCTACACAGACCGCACACTTGACTGCATGTATGCAGTTTCTCCCGGGCACGCCCTTCACCCAACACAACACAAATTAATAGCCGTAGTGTCATGGGGGTTGGCGGTAATCCAATCCTTTGCAACTCAGAGAGGGGATCAGGATGCCATCAGGAGGACTGCAGGAGCAGGAAGCAGACAGAGCTCAAAAGTATGCAACTTACAAGGTCGCCATCTTGATCGTTCAAAAACCACATATTTAGCGTTGGTGCCTGAAGCCTTTTCCAGTTCCCAGGTGTAACCAGGTTTGCAGTAACTGGCAAATGAGTTTCCCCTGAGCAAGTTAATTTCACTCTCAGTGATTGGTTTCCACCCCAGTACACTAGAGGGAATACATCATCCGGTGTAGGGATACACATATTGTGTTTGATAGCAGTCAATACCTCTTTCCAAAACCCTTACAAATGAGGCATGCCCTCCATATGTGTAAGACTGACCCTGGTAGCGCATGTGCTAAAAGTCTTCTTCTTTCTGGGTACGGCCTTCTTAGTCAAGAAATTCACAACCCCAAATTGTGTAGCTGGTATCTGAAACACTCCTTTTTGGTCACCACAAATTGCACTTCACACTTCTTATATGTTTTATTCTTTAAACACCCAAACAGATATACCACCATTTTGGAAGCCCCATGCCTCTATTGTCTGCAGGATGAGCCAAAGCTTGCTTGGTAGAATTCTGGCGTAAAATGCATGTATTTTTAAAACAAATTGATATAAATGGGGATGGATATGAAGTCAGTGACTGGATAGGGGTAATTGCACCCTAGTCATCCAACACTGTGATGGTTATATGGTTGTGGTACAGGTTAGGCAGTCTACCTATCATAGGTGAATTCAAGATATCCCACAGGTCCCACCCCGTAAAAGCCCAAACCATCTGAACTCAGTGTATGCCCGATTCTCTGTGCTAACTCTCTCGTAATAGGTCATTCCGCTACCAAATATTAGCTGACTATGTCAGGAAATTCATATCCGCCTTTTTGGTATGGTGTCTTTACTAGAGAGCCCCCTCCTCCACCCACATTTCAGTAACTCTCTCCGGTGATATTTCAGCCTTTTAATTTCTGTCCTGATATGGAGCACCTGAAAAATGCAGTGAATGTATGAAATTATAGCCATCTTAATTGCTCTTGTGTGGCTGCACCAGGAAACCTAGATAAGATGGTCTTGTGTGAAGCTGCTTTCAACTTAGGCAGATAGTTGAGAAGTTTTAGGCGGTCGACTCAAAAATATATAAAGGAATGTTTAGCAAGGCTTCTTCGATGCAAAGTGATTTTATTTTTTCTGTTTATTTTTGTTGACATGTTTGCTTCTATACTTGGGTAGAAGTTGTAACTTTATTCCCTACGTTTTAGGTCTCCCTTCCAGCACCTTTTAGCTGTCTGTTGACAAATAGCTATTGTGTACAGTATCAATAATTACAGTGGGTTTTAGTGCAGCCCATTGCTTTTCATTTGTGGCTTTGTCAGTCTCATTTGCTTGCTTCTTATTCAGTGTATTTCCTTCCCTTCTTGTGTTTACCCCTTCCATGCAGAGTATATTCTTTACTGTCCTTTGACTTGCATCCTTCCAGGTCCCACGTCGTGGAAGTACTTTCAGCACTCCACAGGAGTGAATGTTTTCTCTCACTCACTCACTTTCACTAACTCCCTTTCTCCCACGTACTCTTCCCCCCCCTTCCCCCATAATGTTCTTCCACCCACCCTCCTATGTTCTCCCTGTTGCTTACACGTTTGTCCCAAAAGCAAAGCAACAGGTATATTTTTGGCAGGTTTGACTAAAAAGCAGACTTGGTTGGGTTTTCACCGGCCTTCCGCGTGTTGCATGAAAGCTCAGGTACTGGCACACATGTGCAGCATTTCTGGCGCTCGGTAGATGCAATTTGCTGCACGCATGCAGCCTGCATTCGAGGCAGAAGGCCTACTTATGGTGACAGGAAAAGAGCGTTCTCTCATCCCGGAGGCCCATAAAGTTCCAGTTCAAATTCGAGGGGAAAGTAAATGGCAGTTTTTTCTTTAAATACTGACACAGGCAGCTGTTATTTTTGAAAACCTGCAGCTAGCCCTCTGTATTATTTTTAAGCTGGATTTTAAATTCTGTTCAGAGTGTCCTATGTTAAATTTGAAAAATCAACTATGCTGTTTATGAAGTCTGAAAATATTGAATTGAGTGTACACTTTTGAGAACCCTGAAGAGATGACCTGCCCCCTTCCAGTGTTTTAAATGTTTTTTCCTTTACTTTTTTGGTAACCATGCCTAATCAATAAGCATTGGCAAAGGCAATATTAGCACCCACATTTTAAAGGTGACACCCATTGGGCTTGTTTTTGAACTGCTTATCTATACCACAACTTGGCCAACACTGTGACAGAAATTAGTTTTGGTGCCGCCACATTAGATGCAAAAAGTTGCTCAAGTCTGTTGTATTTTATGCAGTTCTGTTGAACACATAGCACTCCAGAGATAAAGGTAGTCTTGTGTATAGGGTTATTGTAATAATTATTCACGTCTTTGCCAGTAAAACATTTTAGAGTAAGTCAGATATCAGATTGGAGACCAGGCTAGCATGGAGCTTACGAAACAGTGTGTGAATTAAACCACATACTTGTCTGCTTAGTCGAGTCCAATATTCTGATTCTGAGTAAGTTGAGGTGAGAGGTAGACCTTTCACAGAGACTGCCCAATTCATGAAGGAAATAAACACATTAGTAGGTTATTATAAGTTTGTCAATGGAAGAGAACTCTACGATCTGGGATGTAGAAGCCAGACCGAGGAAAGAGCAGCTTAGAAGCAACGCCGGAAGTAGTGAGAACATAGACCATCCTCCCTAGAAGAGGTGGTGGAAACAAAAAGTAGTAAATTAAATTGAACTACCATGGATTAGTGACACTGGAAAATTCAAGGGCAAATCTACAGATATTAATGTGTTTTAGCATTGAGGAAAGGCGCAGAGCTGATCTGACTGTAGAGGCCTCCTGATCCCAGCCCACCTTCAAGTTATACGCTTCATTTTACAGCTCAGTGTAGAGGGTTTTGAAATTTCAAAAATAAACAATATTTATTTTTCCCTCTCACTTAGAATACCTTCAAAGTGACATTGACGTGGGGTAGCCCCCTATGCTCCACCAATGAGACGAACTGCTGCACACTCTGTGTGGCCCGAACCTTTCAGGTCGTGGCTTGCCAGAATTCTACAGTGGTTGCAAGTCTGATCATTCAAGCAGAGATCTATTCAAATTCCACTTTCACAGGAACCGTGTCAGGTAAGAAAGTCAGATCAGAGTCGCAACACATTTTTTTCATTTCAGTATGTATGGGTTGAATTGTCACAGGTGACCCCTGTATGCAGAACATCCGTTATGAAGAAAGCTACTGCTGTATACTAACTAGTACAGGGGTTGTGGGAACTGTTTAAGGTATTGCAGTATGTCAATTTAGGTTATTGATTAGTAAATGCGTACTTCTTGTTATGGAATTCAGAATGATGATACTAGTTAGTCATTCAGGGCAAGAGTCGATTAAAATTAAATGTCACTATGTTCTAGCCATGGTCGTGTGTGTAGTCGGGGAAAGTTTGTAAATTACGTTTTTTAATATCAGGAATTTTCTATCCAGTTTAAAGTACACGCAGCCCCTATTTCCCTGAATAATCCAATAAATATAAATTGACTGTAGTTATGTAAGATGTGCAATTGCTTATTTTAAGCAAGAAGCCACACAAAGTGTGCTGTTTTACAGATAAACATTTCATCTTCTTGCACTTCGCCTTTCCAGATATGTTGTTTTGGACATTCGTACATTGTGCAGTATGAATTAAACATGTTTGATTCGTCCAGGCAGTTCATCAAGTTAAGAGGCTGCCTCTGACATCAAATGTAAACACTTATGGCATTCTTGCTTTGGAGTTGAAAAGGGGTTCACAGGAAACACCTTCCCACTGCAGTGTGTCTGTACATTTGTTGCAGTGCCAAGAGCAAGCATTACTATTACTGAAATCCCCGATACTCCTTTAATCACCGCTACAGAATGCAAGGCTGAGGCGAACTTTCCAGATTTCAGCCTGTAACTTGCAGGTCACAGACTATCACAGAAGCTAGTATTTAAATCACTGAACTTTGTTCACTCCATAATCTCTTTCAAATGGCCTTTGAGCGACATTCCTAAACATCCCTGGAAGATCCCTTAGCGTCCCCTAGGGACATGTTCAGTCCTTATCTGATTTTCGAAGTGTCACACTGTTCTTTCAAAAATAACCCACCTGTGTTTTTGATCAGTAATACAGAAGTGCGATTTAACAAAATACATTTACAACATTTAAGCAGCTCACCCTGAAAAACTGGGAAAAAAGTTCTTTGATCAAATTCATGAACAAAAAATGATTTGGGATACTGTCATAGATGTTCTTTATATACATCCTTTACAAAATTGTGTTCAGAATTTGTTGCCATAACAGTCCCTAAAATGTAAAAAAAAAAAAGATAGACATTAATTTACTTTGGGCCTTAGACAGACTTTAATGCATTGGGGTTGGGTGGGTGCACTCAGAGTGCTTTGATGTCTGCACTGGTGGCACATTTGGTGTCCCTGTGCATAGTCCAGCTCAAACCGGTTGCAAGAGCCATTTGCTCCTGCTCTGGCGTGAAACTGGACAAAGGACATGGGTGTAGCCACCCCTCTGTCCTGGTCCTCCCATAGGTGGGTCCCCAGAGCTTGTCCCACCCCTTCCTTTGGTATAAAGTAGGAACCCCTGGCTACAGGACTTTAGATTTTACCTGGACTAAACTCTGCTACATAAATCAAGTACTTCGACAATCTGCACAACGCTAGATGACTGAAGAATCTCCCTTGGAGTAAAGGAGTTACTCTCTCCTGCAAGGCAGGCACCTGAAACACATCTGACGGTTTGCATCTCCGAAGCTTTTGAGGACTCCGAAGATTTCTGCAACACAGGAGGTGGGTTCCCGCGGTCTCTGAGGTTGATCAGTGCTCTCAGCAATTCGGAGGCCCGTATCCCTCGTGGGGACCATGCAACCTGAACCCCTGTGCACCGTGTACATTTGCAGCAGCATATGCTTTTTGGCGAACCCTGAGGCTGTGCTTTGGGCTACTTGTAGTCCCGACCCGAGCAGTATTTCCACTGAAGATATCTGGCCTACACTGCACGAGTGTTCCGTGGGCTGGTATTTTGTGATTTAGCTCAAGGTCCCTTCGCAATCCCTGGTCCGTCGACTGGTGGGCCTCTGTGGGCAACTCTAACTCTGATTGGGCTTTCAGGTTCTTCTCAGCTCCGATCCAGGCTTGAATCACACCGGACACTTTTCATCTTCCCAGCAGCAGCCCTTCTCCGCATCACGCCATTGAAATCAACAAGTGTTTCCGACACCACTTGACCCCTATGCACCCGGCTCCTCTGGGATAAGTAATCCGGGTACCTCGGTACTCACAAGGGTGCTGGACTTAGAACCTTCTATGCTCCAAAGGGTTAGCTTGAAGTCCTCTCCTAAGTGTCCTTAATCTTTAAAATTCCAACTGCGACTTTCCCATAGAGTTGTATGGAGCTCGCTGCTGTGTTCTCACACTACACCCGTCCTCCGTGGGTCCCCTGTGTCACTACCTTGGGTGGTTCTTTGGGGTCCCAGCGATTCTATGTGCTCTAGGCACTGTGTCTAGTCAAGTCATGGTTGTTATACCACTTTCATGTACATGTATTTTATATATTCCTTGTGTGGTTCTCCTTTCATTTGGTCATTCAGGAGGTTATAATCTGGTAAACCAAGCTGCTTCATCAAACTTGAGAGGGTTGCACTCAAGTTTGATGAAGTTGATGTTTTTGCCCTAACGGGTTGGCACCCACGCGAAGAAAACAGACTTTCAATAATGGACTTTCATCTAAATGACATTATTTTTCCATGCAAGGCGGAAAATTCTCGTTTGTCTAGCAACTTTATTTTTGAATAAGAGTCAGATGAATACTGAAATGACAAATTAAGATATTGGACATATTGGCACTTTTAAAGCATTGTCAAAGGAGTTATATCAATTGATCGCATATGTATCACATTTGTTTAAATGCACAACCTAACGAATTGCATGCATTGTGGGAGGTGTAGTGTCCCAGGGAGGTTTGGCTGATTCAGGTGTAAATAATTACATGACAGAAGGAGGAGGGTTTAGACGCAGCGTGGAACGTTTAAAAAAGAGGGAGGAAATCAGAGATGGTAATCCGTTTAGTGAATGGGAGTCGAGGACGGTTCATGTTTTAGCAGGTACGTGAAAGGGAAAGCGAGCGTAATGGGAACGGTTGAGAATAATGGAAGGGAAAGATCTCTGGGTATGTTTTGACTCGAAGGAAGATGGAGGAGGAAAGAACAGTGAAGCGTGAATGATGGTAACGGAGATATAGTCATGGAATTACTAGGGGAGGAGGGTTCATACAGTAATTGAAGTGTAAGCAGGAGGGAGGAACGTTCCAAGGAAGAAGGTTTTTGACGGGAACTATCAACTGAGGGAATTGAGTAGAAAATAAGAGGCCATAGAAAGAATGGGGGACATAAATTGAAAGTTATTAAACATTTGTAGTTACATGGGGAAAAGAATTGTGTTAATTTAATTGGATTGACAATGAGTATTGTTAAGGCATATACGTAGCTGTGTGCTTTTGAGATTTTAAATATATGTTCTATTATTCATTCACAGTTACCCCTGACGAAGGGCCCTGAGGGGCCCGAAATGCATTGGGTTATAATAAACTGCTTTCAACGAACGTTGCTTTATTACGTATTCTTTGAAGAGGTTCGGATGGCCCACTGGGATATGAGAAAAGTTGGAAATTGCATTTCCTCGCATGGAATGATGTATGTCTAAATTTAACAGAAGTAGAAAAACATGGTATAAAAGGAGAAAAATTAATCAAAGATGATGACGGATTAAAAGTATCTGCAATCGCAGTAAAGGCTGTCGCCGCTGGTTTTGGGGTTAAAAGAAGCCTCGATATGATGAAACCAAGCTGCTTGACATTCCTTCAAGACTTAGCCTGAAGGCTGCTCTCCATAGCTACCACTAGGATAGCTTTCAATAAAGGTTGTCTTTCACCTAATCATCAATAATAAGGGTCGTTTGCACTGGTGCAAGGTGCCCACTTTAACTAGTGGTCAGCATATATCAGGCCAACTTCTCACAATGATGAGTTGTTTAATTGTCCTCCTAATTTAACTAGAGAAGTACAAAATGTTCTCTCTCTTCTCTGGCCAAGATTTGTGTAAATTCGGATTCCCTATTTAAATTCGAATGTTTGTACTCGGTTTTATAGGGATTTTGTTTTTCTTTTTACTGCAGGTGACTTTTTTTGCAGCTTAAACTCCTGCACATATGTGCCTAAAAACCGATTACTTGGGTAAACTATTCAGAAAATGTATTTTATGGCTAAAATGTGTAGACATACAATAAGTACAACCTTGTACATGAAATAATTCTGTAATTCTCATTTTTGGGGTTACTTTATGATTTAAAGTAATCGAGCATGAGATTGTCCCTCAAATCCCAAGAGTGTAGTAGCCCTTTTCAGTATTTTTATTTCTGCAGTAATTTCTTCAGCCATAAAAAATTGTTGTGTCTTAAATAGAGTTCGGAAGTTTCTAACAGTTTTTGGTGAGAACCACATCTCGTTCCACAGCAAGTTCAAGGAATTGAGCTGCATAAGATTTGTTTGTCCTCTTCTTATAGTTTATGTATTCCTTCCCCTTTTATTGATTAAAAACAGACGGGTATAATGTGTATAGATTTAGGATACAGATTTGAAGCAAAATGTGTTAAGGCCCAATTCCCTAGTGCTATGTGATGGTGTGTATAGACGCCTGAGGACTGCAGCAGGTGCCCTGCCTTGATGCTGAGGAGGAAGCTGAATTGTAGCACCTCCAGAAATGTGGTATGTTGATACAGGTGAGGAGGTAAAGGTTACTTGGTGGACTGAGAGGGAGAGCTGTTGTCAGATTAGCTGGCCATTTTTATATGAAAGAGTGCGAGAGAGTGAGGATTTTCCAGAAGTTTAAGGTTAGAACATTCAGAGATGGTCTCTAAGAGAGTAAACCAATACTCACTGGCACTGGTTGTTTAGGAGTCCTGCCAGACCTCTGCCCTGCCATGCTCAACATGGGCACCACTGACATATCATCACCCCTAAAGGTTGGGACCCTGACAGGCCAGGGGCAGCTACTTGACTTAAATGTCTGGAACCATGGGTTTGACAGCCAGGCACTATGACATGTCGAGCCACCAATGGGCAGATTTCCTAAGGCCCTCCATGAGCTTATCCTTGTGAAAAATAGAGAGGCGTTGTAGGACCCAGACCTGCAGTTCCTTGGTGGGTGACTCGCATTGAATCTCCACCAACGGCTACCAAAACTGTGAGTTAGTTAATCAACACTTGAAGGGCTTGAAACAGTTCCTTCCCCCAGGCATGGGGCACAGCCATTGCCAAACACACATGTATATCCCTGCCAGGGCTCATTGGCACAGCCAGATGCCTAGGTGGCACTGAGGGGGACACAGGAAAGATTGGGCGCCACTCCAGCTAACCACATCGTTGTTGCCTCACTACGTATTGAGTCACTGCCCAGAGTAGTTGTAGGGTACTTCTGTCAGCAATGCTGACATCATGGAGAGAATCACTTCCACTGCCCGCCGGTACAATGAAGAGTCCCTACCTCACTGGTGTGTGTCAGCCACTAGGGCTGAGAGAGAGAAGGACAGTTTAGTTGTGTATGTGTTCTCTGAATTGTTTCTTTCCTCATCTTTCCTTAGAGGCGAGTTATTCATTTATTACCTTCTGAAAACGTTCAATTTTGAATAAACTTTGTAGATTATATCAGACAGTTTGTGAGTTTGATTCCATCACAGATCTACAACTAGGCCAGAGGCACTTCTTTGTGTGAAGCATGTTATTTCCCTTTACGTGGACTAGAAAGGGTGCAAGTATGGTTTAGGTTGGTCCTTTAGAAATTATTGCCTGTGTAAGGTGGCCAAGCATCCCTGCCTCCATGTGACACATTCAGCATTTCTTTTTGCAAAGCCTTGTAATTTCCACAATGTCACCGCTTCCCCCATGGCTTTTGGGAGATTAGGGAAATGGCCTATGAGTCTTGCTCCTCCGGTATCTGGTTGCAGCCGATATAGACCAGACACCTCTGTCACAACTTATAGGTCCCCTCGATTGAAGCCTTCTGCTGTGTGACTGTGCGCCAGTGTATCTACAACTCTGAATGGTTGAGTCCTTGTAATATTTCCATCTTTGCTTCAAGAGTCAAGGTTGGAATTTCGAAAAAGGTTTTCAAGATACAGTGGAATGGATTTTACCTAGGTGGATTAGCAACCTTGGCTTTTGATTGCTGGATGGAAAGGTGAAGAGCTGTAGCCAATGCATTGCTCGGTGGATAGGACTGATGATATGCTCTGTTCCTTGGTTTGCCTCAGTCAAGTTCAGATTTTCCTTGATTAATCCCTTAAGAGCTGCTTGGATCTATTTAATGCTTAGTGTTGCTTGATTACCCTTATAGTTAGTTTTGTATATGTATATATTTTGTGGCTTTTTCTTGTCTACTCTAGGTTCAGTTTCATCCTCTAGTCCTGACAATACTGCTGTTGCACCAAGCTCCCAAAGCTAGCATATATGATGGAGCATCTGTAAGGGATGCTTCTATGGCCAGCGTGTAACTGATTCCGACACTCGTAACCTTGGATACATTTTGACTGGCTAGTGAATTATTGCATACAAATTGTAACCTTTAAATGGTTAAAGACTTTCTGAGTTTTAGCCCGTTTGTAACTTGAGTAATGCTTTAAAGAATGTGTGTCTCTGTGCTATTAATTTAGTTAATGCTAACAGTTTAATTCTCTAATCAACGCACTTTGGTCTACATTGTTACAGAAAACGCAACAGTGATTCCTAACCAAGTGTACCACCCTCTTGGAGATTGTCCTTGTAACCTGACAGCTGGGGCATGTGACATTGGTTGCTGCTGTGATCAGGTATTTGAGCATTATTTACATTGTTTTGTCTCACTGCTAAGCAGGTACACCTTGCCTTTCACAAACAGTTTATTTGATTAGAAGGAGCTGCCTTATTCACTAGGTTTCTTTGTCTTTTTTTTGATGTGTTCGAGCAGGGGTTGGACAATATGTCTTCACTTTCTCTGTCTAAACTGAAAAAAGACCGTACGTTAATTACGTTGGTTGAACACACATTAAAGCCATTTGTGTGTACTCGCCATATAACGCCATATAACAGAGTCTATTCCCAGCAGGTCAACTGAGTGCTTCATTCCTCTGAGGTCTGTGAACCAAGTACTATTGAGGCTACCATTACAACGTGGATTTTCACAGAAACGAAATAAGTAATTATTATTGCCTTAGTTTTTAATGTTGTTTGGCCACATCCATTCTTGAATTGGTTCATCTTCCAGTCGCAGGAGGTTGTCTCATGTTGAAACCAGTGACGTTGACAGCCACATCCTATTAATCTCGGTCTTGCCAGAGGATACTATTGGGGGCATCCATATCCACTTGTCACATGTGCTTGATGTCTCTTTTAATATATCAGCTGATTTGCAAGCAACAAATATTACCCTGAAAACCTGAAATCCAAATTAAACAGTTGCCCCAGTTGTAAATCCCTTACAGTAAATTATCAATTGGTAATGTTTAGGCTTAGATCTTTTTTATTTAATTCATTATAAACACAAATAGCACTGTGCAATGAAGCAAGATGCACATAGGAAAACAGACACCACTACTGGCATATATAACTCAATCCCATTATCAATATTTATAAATAATTACTTCAAAACCAAGCCTAAGTGTATTTAAGAAGCACAGGGGTCGATCAAGACTAGAAAGAGGAAGAAGGCGAGTCCATAGCCACTGCCATTGGGGAACGTAATGTGTGGTCTGCTCACTGATGAGACAAGAGCTCCACTTTGTGCGGCAAGTCACTCCTGCCCCTCCAGTATAATCCCTGCCAACACCATGAGAACCAAAAATGATCAACCTCAACCCCAACGCTCGTAAATCAACCTGAGAGGAACAATTCAAAGTGTGTACTGCGACACAGACGCGTTGCGGCCTCACAGGTAAATCTAAGTTGTTACCATGATAATCCACTTCACTGGGAGAGGTGAATGGTGGCCTGGACATCAAGAAAAACCAACTTCCTCATTTTCTCAGTTGTGTGTCAGACCTTCCAGCGGGCCATGCCTCCTTGTTCTTCCTAACTTCCTCTGTCCCCCATCAGTCTTGGTGCATCTCAGCAGAACCCAGCTAGCAGGAGCTGCACCAGAAACCTTCATCACTTACACCGCTGTCACCTCTCTGATATGTCCATCGAAGCAGCAGATCTATCACTCTTCTGCTTCCCTCCTTGTGGCTATCATCCTCACCAGAGGTTTGCTGAGCAGCAAAAATGGGTACTAAGGTTGAGGACGTGTGAGGAAAGCTACTGTCCCAGACTCCATCAAGCTCTGACCTCAATTTGTATGTTTTTGTTTGGTTAGGCAGATTACAAACATTTTTAGGATATATTTTTCAAAAATGAACCAATCAAGACACTAATATTATAAATTATATTCCCAGAAGATAGAAATCAGTTGCTCCCCCCCGCACAGTGTTCTCAATTCACATCTCTCTAATAAATGGCTTAAAATTTCATTCACAGCCAACATATTGAGTGATTATTGGCAATCTAGTCATCAGCTGTAATTTTGTCTACCCACAAATTCAGAGGTTGGTTTATGTGTAAACAATTTGATTGCAATGTCTTTTTCAAAACCTTCCATTATTAGAGTCCGTTTGTGCTGCTCCAACATCACCTGCAAATAACAGAAGATTGTGAAATCTGAATCCCAAAGCAATACTCTATGTTAAACTTCTAGCCATCCATTATTTTGGAAAACAGTGGAGACAAATGGGGCAATGCTGGTATGTACTACTTTGCAGTTGAGACCTACCCCCTGGACATAAAACATAAAATGCAGGCATTGAGGTTTGGACTGTGATAGGGCATTTGGAATAAATTGTTTGATTAACAGGACCGGTTCAGATATGTTTGACATTGGGGTATTTCTTCCTACCACAGTATTTGCAGTAGTTTGTTCATCTTAGTGATGACAACAGCATATGTGTGCCTAGTTCGATAAGATATCTGAAAGAGAGCGTCCGCCTCCCCCATTCCGATCCGAAGCCTCTGAGATCATCTGCGGCGTACCCCAGGGATCTTCCCTCAGCCCGACACTGTTCAACATCTACATGGCCCCGCTCGCACACGTCGCCCGACAGCATGACCTCAACATAATCTCCTACGCCAACAACACTCAACTGATCCTCTCCCTCACCAAGGACCCCATCACCGCCAAATCCAACCTCCATGCAGGAATGAAGGCCGTCGCCGACTGGAGGAAGATCAGCTGACTGAAGTTGAACACGGACAAGATGGAGGTCCTCATCCTCGGCTCCAACACTTCAGCCTGGGACGACTCCTGGTGGCCGACGACACTGGGGGCAGCCCCGACACCCACCGACCACGCACGCAACCTGGGAATCATCTTCGACCCAACGCTCTCCATGACCAAGCAAGTCAACGCTGTTTCCTCCTCCTGCTTCAACACCTTCCGCATGCTCCGCAAGATCTACAGGTGGATCCCGACAGGTACAAGAAGAACAGTCACCCAGACCCTCGTCAGCAGCAGACTCAACTACGGAAACGTCCTCTACACGGGAGCCCCAACCAAGCTCATCAAACGACTGCAACGCATACAAAACGCATCTGCACGACAGATCCTCGACATACCTCGCCACAGCCACATCACCCCCCACCTGAGAAACCTGCACTTGCTCCCCGTCAACGAGAGGATATCCTTCAAGCTCCTCATCCACGCACACAAGGCACTCCACAAGACCGGCCCAGTCTACCTCCACAGACGACTTTCCTTCTACATTCCCAACCACCAGCTCCGCTCTGCCGACCTTGCACTCGCCACCGTCCCTCGCATCCGAAGAACAACCACCGGCGGGAGATCCTTCTCCCACCTCGCCGCCAAGACCTGGAACACCCTCCCTCTGAGCCTACGACAGACCCAAGACCTGCTGACCTTCAGGAGGCTACTCAAGACCTGGCTGTTTGACCAGTAGCGCCCCCCTCCCAGCGCCTTGAGACCCTCGCGGGTATGTAGTGTGCTCTATAAATGATTGATTGATTGAGTTATAGATGCTTTACCTTCGAATTACCCCCAGGCATCAGCCTGGGTCCGGAGAATTATTTTTCCTTAGCAGTACCCCTGTGCGTCGGTAGGTGGCGTCCGTCAACTCCACGTTTTTCGACGTCGTGATCGCCGAGATGAAGTCGCGGTATCTACATAGACCCCCCCCCCCCCCCTGCGCGCTGACGTCCGTACTTTATTTTTCCGAGCGAGCCAGCTGAGATCCAGAAAGAGCAGTACCCTTAGTCACTTTTTGACTAACACTTTTTTGACTTTTGTCAACCTCTTTTTTTTGAGTCATCCGACTCCTGGTGCACTTAGGTATGTCCCATCGTCGGACCGGCTTCAAGCCTTGTGATTCTTGTCACAAGTTGGTGTCGGTCACGGACCAGCACCTCGTGTGCCTCTGGTGCCTGGAGCTCAACCATGACCCGAATTCGTGCTCAGACCCGAAGTCTTTGCGGGATCGGTCCCGAAAGCTTCTGGAGGCCCGGCAGTCAGCTCCGCACCGCTCAAGGTCCTGGTCGAGAGGGAGGTCGCGGAGCCACCACCATCATTCCTCCTCGAAGTCTTCGTCATCGTGTAAGTTTAAGCCCAAGAATAAAGCGAAGAAGCACCATCTCTCTTTGCCTTCTCCCCATCCTTCGGCCAATGCGACACGGGATGCGGAAGGTCGTCTTCCTTCGGCTCTGCCTGCGGAGCCTACTGGGACGGCTCCCAGCTTCCTGGGAGCTGAAGCGTCCCCTGCCCAGCTTTGTGCATTTTACGAAGCCCTCCACTCCATCTTTGGGCAGCCAAACTCCGCCGGTGCACCTTTTGGCCCCACAGACTCGGCTGGGGGCTCTAGGCCTTAAATGTCGGCGGCTCCGGCCCTGGCGCCGCAGGGCCCCCAGGGATCCAGACCTGGATCCAGAAGGGTGCCGGTCGACCTCACGACACATCCCCTGGTGCTGATTCCTCTGACGCCTCCGCCACCTCCAGCGTCGGTTGTGTCCCTGACCGGCATCGACCCTGGCCTCGCCCTCGACTTGGACACGCAGCCGAACCGGCGCTGACCGGTACTTTTGTACCACTGTTCTACCCTGGCGTTCCTTATCGCAGCCAAAGGAGGATGAGGAGGACTGAGAGTGGTCTGTTGACCCTCTGGCAGACCAGGTTGAAGAGCCGGGCTGGAGAGAGGAGTTGGGTGAGGCCAGTGGTCTGGATACCTCCCCAGACCTTGGTATGCTTTCTCCCCCTACTGTGGCCACAGAGGAGGGAGCCTCCTACGCTGTGGTGTTGCATAGGGCGGATGAGGCCTTGGGCCTTGAGTTTCCTATGGTGGCAGTCAGGACTAACCTCCTGACTGAGGTGCTTCAGCCGGTACCAGCCTCTTCGCTGCCTCTGCTGCAGTTCAATAAGGCCCTCACAGACATCCTTCTGGGTACTTGGTCCAAGCCCAGCACAGGGGCTCCTGTGGATAGGATGATTGCCTGACGCCACTGCCCGGCCCCAAGCAACCCAATTTTCCTCTCCCAACACCCTACCCCTGAGAGCTTGGTGGTCCAAGCCTCAGCATCCAAAGGCGCGTTCCCTACTGCTCCCCCTGATACGGAATCCAAGAAGCTGGATCATCTTGGGAAGAAGATGTTTTCTTCCACCAGCTTAGGACTGCGGTCGGTGAACACCGCATGTCTCTTGGGCCGTTACACCCACTCTGTGTGGGGCACGGTTGCGCATGTGCTGCCACAGTGTCCGGAGGAGGCCTGGGCCGTACTCTCTTATGCGGTTGCAGAGGGTAGAGATGCAGCAAAGTTCGCCATTTGATGTGGGCTGGATACCACCGACTCGCTGGGTAGAACGATTTTCACGTCGGTAGCCTTGAGATGCTCTGCCTGGCTGATGTCCACTGGCTTCTACGGGAATGTCCGATTGACACTTTTGGACATGCCCTTTGATGGCCGTCGCCTGTTTGGCGACAAGGCGGACAATATGCTTGAGCGCTTCAACGACTCTAGAGCTACGGCCAAATCCTTGGGCCTCGCGGCCACCTCTCGCCCATTTAGTATGCCTTTTGCCCCTTTTGTGGCTACGGAAGGGCTGCCCCACCATGTTCCACCCAGGGTCACATGCCGGCGCAAGCTACCCAGCCTCTGCGTGGCCGGGGACGTGGGACTCAGCGCGTGGGTCTGATGGCCAGCTGGCGGCCCAGTCCCCCAGTGCCCCCTCTGCAGCAGGCTCCAAACCTTTCTAGTCTGACCTTTCAGGGCCACCAGTTGCCAGTGGGCGGCAGGATCTGCCATCACCTCCCCCACTGGCACAACATCACGTCGGACAGGTGGGTTTTGCAGATAGTCTGAATGGGCTACTCCCTGCCCTTCGAGACTACCCCTCCCTCCATGCCATCAACACTCCCTCGCATGTCGGTGGATCACTTGGCCCTTCTCCGCCAGGAAGTTTTGGCTTTCTTGGCCAAAGGAGCTATCAAGCGAGTCCCTGTCCATAAGTAGGTCGTGGTTGTTACTCCCACTACTTCCTGGTACCCAAGAAGGACGTCAACCGCTTCATCCGGAAGGAGAAGATCAAAATGCTGACACTAGCTCGGGTCCTGTTTCACCTCGACCCTGGCAACTGGATGTAGCGTTGGACCTGCAGGACATTTCCACATCCCCGTCCTGCCAGCCCACAGGCATTATCTACAGTAGGCCACAAGCATTTTCAGTTTACTGTGATCCCCTTTGGCCTTACCAACGCCCCTCGGGTGTTCACGAAAGTGATGGCTGTAGGAAGGTGGATATCTGACTATGGTTACCCCCAACTTTTTGCCTAGTGTCTAGCTGGTTTTTCGACTTAGTTGGCCTGAGATCCTGCCATTCAGGGTCTCAGGCTGTCTGCTCTCTCTGTAAAATGGACTCCATGTACCCTAGGTACATAACCAATTGGTAAGGATCACCTTATTGGACCCTGTACAGTGTACCCCAGGTACCCAGGGCATAGGTGTACCCTAGGCCTCCCAGGGGCTGCAGCATGTATTATGCCACCCCTGGTCTGGCCTTCCAATCAGACACAACTGGCTGATCACTCAGCTGGGGCAAGGTCGTGTAATCACCCCTTGCTTAGATATAGTATGCCTATATCTGCCCTTATATATAGACACATGTGTACCTATCAGTCACTCCTATGGCAGGCCTTAACAATCCTGGAGGCAGAGTGCTTGGTAACATGTGAGATGGTGCTCTAGCATGAGCTGAGCCTGTCTGCAGCTTTCGGAACCATGTCCTTATAGCTGTTCTATGATATAGCCTACCATATACTCTTAAAGTGCCTTATAATCTTAGACGGTTATGGTAACTATGGTTTGGCTTTATCAAAACATGTCGTGTAAGGTGTCTAACACTCGGGAATAATACCCCCATGCCATTTCTGGACATGAGAATATTATTCCCCCCTTCTAGAGGGAAAGACATGTTAAAATCATACTTCAACTGTTAGCCTCTGACCAAAGCCTCAGCATCACAAAATGGATGCTGCTGCCACGACACAAGTCTGACCTCCTGCAGCTGGGAGTGATCCCAGCCAGGGAGGCCTGGACAATAGGTTTCCTGCTTGGGGAGGTGCTAGCACCTCCCCAGACAGCCTTTAGTGTATTGGGGCAGGGTGGGCTGAAAGGAATGAGACATGCCTGGGGCACACAAGGTGTTCCTTGCATAGTCCAGTTCAAACCGGCGCTGGGGCACTCCAGCCCCAGCTCTGGCGCGAAACTGGACAAAGGGAAGTGGGTGTAACCACCCCCTCCCAGGTCCCACCCATAAGGCGTGACCTAGCAGGTATCCCAGCCCCCCAGATTAGTATAAGAGTGGGAGTTGGGCCTCAAGACTTGAGATTATCCTGAACCTGCAAAACTGAACAGAAACTCTGGACCTTCGACATTCGACGAAAGAAGAAGACTGAAGAATCTCCCTTGTGGCCAAGGAGTGGCTACCCTGTGCAAACAGGCACCATCAAGAGACTACCCTTTGCTTTGTGAAACGTTCGACGAGGAACCGACTGCAGAGCCCGACCAGAGCCTTGATTTCCAGACTTCTCCGACCCTCATCCACATCTGCAGCAGAGCTGAGATCCGTGGAGGCGACGAGCGACGTGGGACCGGCTACCTGGGAAAAGTGGCTAGTAACTTACAGCGCAGCTTCTGAGGTACCCTCGAAGTTGTGCACCGGGGATTGAGAAGCCCCAACCCCAAGCACCATCTGCACCGAAGACCAGCCCCCCACACTCCACGAGTCCTGCGTGGGGCCCTTCAGCAATTTCCTGCTTGCCGCGTCTGTCCGGTTGCTTGCCCGCTGGCTAGTGGCCTCTGTGACGACGCTCCCTGAAATCTTCTGCGCTGGTTTGGCTCCTCCAGACTGGCTCCCGCTTCTCTGCAAAGAAGAAGCACCCCAGACCTTCCTGGTCTGCACCAGAAGCAAGTCCCTTGTTCTTCGTGGGTTCCGCTTGCCAAGGCTTGGTGAGTCCTAGTCCAACTTCGACGCCGCCGACAGCAAGAGCCTTCGTGGGACAGCTCGCCTCCTGGTCCTGGTCGTCCTCGACGCTTCCTGGTCCTCCTGGCTGCAGCGACAAGCTTCACCTTCACCTGCAACTCTTCACGACATCGCCTGGTTCCTTCCTGGTTCCACGTGGTCACTGGCTAGTGACCTTGACTCTGTCCCCTCTGCTTGCAGGTTTCTTCTCTTCTTGATCCCAGCCTTGGGATCCACCGGACACTCTCCCCTGACTGCCTGTCAGCATCAGGCATCCATAGGAGTCGACGACGAAAACGACGCATCTTCACCCCTATGCACCCGCAGCCTGTGGGCTAGGTAACTTGGGTACTCCGGTGCTCATCAGGATAGTGACTATCCTAGTGTCTAGTTTTCAAGTCTCAACTTCCTAGCTACTCCGGAAGTGTCCTAAATCTATCTATTTCTAAACTGTAACATTGCTATTGACTTTTACGCATTACGCGTGAGTGTTTCCACTCTGCACACGAATCCCGTGGGCCTCCCACTTCCTAACTAACGCTAGTGTAGTGTAGCCCCAGCGATTCCCTAGGCCTAGGCCTATTCTATTTCCGTGACAGTGGTTCTTATACCACTTATTTAGTATATGGTTTGCGTGGCCCCTAGGGCCTAACTGTATTACTTACCTGTGTGACTTACTGTATGCATTAATAAGACTGTGTTGTACTTACCTCTAAACTCATAAAGAGTGCTGAGGGTTTGCTTAGAATAAATACACTTTATTTTATATATATATCTGTTGTGGTGTCCTTTCATTTGGTATTCAAGGGATTATATATGGTATCACAGCTGGCTTCACATGCCATTCAGAGTTTAGCCTAAGACTGCTCTTGTCCATGCTACCACTAGGATAGCTGGTCTATAAGGTTGACTTTACAACCAATCACCATAAGGGTATTTGGACTGATATAAGGTGTACACTATAACTAGTGACATCATACATCAGGCCAACTTCTCACAATGGCAGTGGAGGCAGCTCATCTGCACAGATCCAGGGTTCCAGTCTTGCCCTATCTCGCCGACTGACTGTTGAAGGCGGGCTTACCCCAGCCTGTTATCTCCAACCTCCAGACGACGGCGGACCTCCTGCACTCGCTGGGGTTCACTATCAACGTGCCGAAGTCACACCTGATTCCATCCCAGAAGCTCCTTTTCATCTGAGCATTTCTGGACACCGCGCAGTTCCGGGCCTATCCTCCTGAGCAGCGAGCCTGGGATATTCGGGCTATGATACATATGTTTCATCCCGGGGTTCAGTGAGAATGACCTTGAGGCTGCTGAGCCTCATGGCCTCCTGCTGGTGGACCATGCTAGGTGGCGTATGCGAGCTCTGCAGTTGGACCTGAAGTTCCAGTGGGCGCAGCATTAGGGGAATCTTTCTGATTGCTTCCAGTTCTCGTAGGGCACTGCACACCAATTGCAGTAGTGGCTAACAAACCAGGATTGGGTAAATGGCAGATCCTTCTCCCTTCCCCAACCAGGGTTCACAATGGTGACGGATGCGTCACTACTGGGATGGGGCGGCCACATGGGAGAGGCAGAGATCAGAGGCCTCTGGTCTCTGGCGAAGTCCGGGCTCCACATCAATCTTCTGGAGCTCTGGGCGATTCGTCTTGCACTCAAGGCATTCCTTCCTTCTGTCAAAGGAAGAGTAGTGCAGGTGTTCACGGACAACACCACCGCCATGTGGTACTGCAACAAACAGGGCGGGTGGGGTCGTGGACCCTGTGAAAAGAGGCTCTTCGCCTTTGGACGTGGGTGGAACATCAGGGCATGTCCCAGGTGGTTGAACACCTGGCAGGTTCTCTAAACACTAGAGTGGATGAACTCAGCCGCCGGTGAATGATTGATCACGAATGCATCTTCACTCGGAGATGGTGCAAGGTCTCTTTAAGCAGTGGGGAGGGCCTTGGTTAGATCTGTCCGCCAGCGAATAGAACGCGCAGTGTCAGCGGTTCTGCGCGTTGGAATTTTCAAGGAGGCACTTGCTCAGCGACGCTTTTCGTCGCGAGTGAAGTTGCGGTCTTCTATACGCCTTTCCGCCTATACCACTTCTGCCCAGAGTGCTAAAGAAGATCAAGCGCGACCAGGCCCCAAGTCTTTCTTGTGGATCCGGATTGGGAATGAAGAGTCTGGTATCCTGAGCTCTTGAACATGGCCATCGACCCTCCGATCAGACTGCCTCTTTGGGAGGATCATCTGTCACAGCAGCAGGGGACGGTCCTCCACCTGAATTTGTCCAGCGTCTAACTCCTTGCGTGGAGATTGAGTGGCGCCAGTTCAAAGCTTTTGACCTTCCTCCCGAAGTCTGTAATGTTATCTTGGCAGCCAGGCGTCCCTCCACTAAAACGGTATACGCCTGTAGATTGAACAAATTTGTGGCACGGTGCGCAGAAAAGGCTGTTGATCCCCTTTCTGCCCCTATTTCAGAGGTTCTACTCTTCATTCTATCTTTAGCCCAGCAGGGTTCTGCTCTGGGCACTCTTACAGGCTATCTTTCGGCCATTTCGGCCTTTTTTCGCCTTGCTGATCAGCCTTCTCTTTTCAAGTCCTCCTTTTGTAAATAGGTTTCCTAAGGGCATTACTCACCTCTTTCCTCCTATTCCTTTGTTATTGCCCCAGTGGGATTTGAATCTGGTCTTAACTTACCTTATGTGTGCTCCTTTTGAGCCACTACATACTTGTCCGCTTAGACTTTTGAATTTAAAGACTGCCTTTCTAGTTGCCATCACCTCTGCTCACAGGGTGAATGAGCTTCAGGCTCTATTTTCCCCTTTCCTTGCTGTCCATCCGGCAAGGTTGTCCTTCGAACTAGACCTTCTTTTCTTCCCAAAGTGGTTACCTCTTTCCACATAGGACAGACCATCACTTTGCCCACCTTCTTCCCGCCCCTCCATCCTTCCAAGGAGGAGAGACTCCACCGTCTGGGTCCAAAACGTGCATTATCATTTTATTTGGACCGCACAAAACAATTCTGGGTGGACGATCAACTCTTTGTTGGCTATGTGGGCACCAAGAAAGGTCGGGCCGTGCAAAAACGGATCCTTTCTAGATGGGTCATCCTTTGCATTAAGATCTGTTATTCCTTGGCGAAAAGGAACCTCCAGTAGGACTGCCCGCCCATTCCACCAGGGCGACGGCAGCCACTACTGCTTTGGGACATGGAGTCCCCCTCAGTGACATCTGCCAGGTAGCCACGTGGGAATCGCTGCACACGCTCACTAAACATTATTGCCTGGATACTCAATTCCAGAGAGACGGCTTATTTGGCCGTTCTGTTCTCCAGGACTTTCTGGTGTGAAGTTAGTTCGCAGACCCACCTCCGGGGTTGGTATTGCTGGGGTATCTATTCTAAGGTAAGGCATCTATACCTAATAGTCTCTTTCAGATGAACAAGTTACTTGCCTTCGGTAACGATATATCTGTGAGAGACATATATATCAGTTATAGATTCCATTCCGCCCCACCCATCCTCCCTGTTCTGCAAACTGATTTCTAGTGTAAGGGACTCCCTTTCAGTGCCCTAGTTTTGTGCAACAGTGGTCAGTGTCTTGCATGGCTCTGAAATTCTGGTGTGGAATGTTGTCTAAAGAACTGATGTTTGCACGCATGGGCGGCGTCTAAATAGATATTGCGATGTCATCCCGGTGATCACAACGCCTACGACGAACGTAGAGTCGACCAACGCCACCTACTGACGCGCAGGGGTACTGCTAAGGAAAACAAATTCTCCGTATCTAGTCTGACGCCTGAGGGTAATTCTACGGTAAGTAATGTATAACTAATATATGTCTGTTACAGAAATATCGTTACTGTAGGTAAGTAACTTGTTCATTAATTGAACCAAGATGCTAGTCGTATGAGATCCTGTATAAAGCAAGTTTATTGATTTATCAGACAAGAGTGGCCTGGTGCCAGTAAGGCCAGGGAAATCGATGTTTATTGTGCAGGTGGCAAATATTTGGTCCTTCATGGCTGAGTAAGTAGGACACAGAATAGGAGTGAGTTTGAGTGTGGTCTTCAATCATCTTTTTGACATTTTTGCAATCTGCAAGACATTACTCAAAAATTGTACTTGACGCTTTTAAAAAACAAAACATTTTTGGGGCCTATTGGTTCTTTTGTTGGGAGAAGCAGCAGCCACAATCTGCATTCAGCACAGCAGTGACTGAACACAGCCACCAAACCACATCTTGAGCGCAGCACAAGTCTTTAGTCCAAGCATACATCACAGAGCCCACCCTGTTATGAGAAAGGTGACAGGTTTACACATCTTCACTCAGAGTGCTGCCTGTCTGTGCACTCTAAATGGACATGTGTAAACTTGCCAGTTCATCAAAGTGGGCTGCTCACTATTGCTTAGGGAGGACACCTGCTGCTCGTACTGGTTTGTGCCCATGCACTCTGAACTAGTCCTGGTCTGTCAGAGGAGTTGAATGTTTGAAATTATCTGTCTGTTTATACTACAAAATCCCTAATGTGTATACTACAAAATCCCTCATCTTACTTCAGCTCCTCTGATTAGGCCCATGTTGTCACCATTGCATTCTTTCAAAAAATCATGGCGAGCTTCAGAGTGCACCACGACCTTCCTCCGTTTCTGTGATTGTAGAATTTTCTGGCAACCTGTCAGGATAATGGCGATCACTTAAGAGAGACGAGGCCGTCCATTTTAACCAAGAAAGAAACAAAAAAAATAATAATAATAATTTGTACCTATGTAATATTTGTTTGTACAGTCATCTCCATAATTCTGAACCATCTCTAAATTTACCCAAAGTCAGTTGCACAAACCCAGCAAGAGAGAAGTCATATCGTGTCATATTGATCAATGACTCAATATCGTGTCATATTGATCAATGACTCCATATCGAGGTAAACAGTATTGTTTGACACATATATAGTGTCAATATTATTGTTTACCAAAATATCATGTCCCTATACTTATGATGGTAAGTGGAAAAATATCAGAAATAAAATATCGTTTAACAATATCGTCCAAAGACATACAGAATATATATTATATATATATATATATATATATATATATATATATATATATATATATATATATATATATATAGTATTTATTTTTATTAAAGAAGTACATCTTATTTTTTTTACAAAATGAATATAATGCAAATTAAATAAATTCCACTAATACGTAATGGTATATCTACTTATATAAACAAACACACGTGTGTGTTTATATATGTAGCTAAATATATAGTGTACCACAATTGTTAAAGATATATATTTTACATTATTTTAAATGAATTTAACAAAAGAAGGTAAATTACAAAATATTAAATACATTACCAAATAAATCGAATATAAAACATTTAAAAACCAAAAAAGCACAATTAAACAAATAATCTAAAAATGTACAAAAATGTAAAAGTATAATAAACAATTAAAACAATTACACATATTGAAAAAAATATGTAACCAATAATAGGAAACGTATTTTAGTCTGGGAATGTTAGATATACTCTTCCCACTCCAATATATGCAACAGTATTCACACGCCAAACAGCACAATCATAGGGAAAGTGTTGGACTTAGAAGGGTATAGGTTTACTGTTCCTGCTCTAAACCGCGCAACAGCTGGTAAAGTGTTGGACTTCAGAGGGGTTACATATACTATTTCCACTCCAGTCTAAGGAACAGTAGGGAAAGCGTTGGATTTTGGAGGGGTTATATTTACTATTCCTACTCCAGACAGCACAATAGAAGGGGAAACATTGGAAAATATAAATTTCTTAATATATACTTTATTATTTAACATTAAAATATATATGCATTTAAAAAACAATTAGACAATGTACATAATTATTAGCCAATTATATAAAAACACTTAAATAATATTACGATACGAGGTCAAGCCCAGCTTAAAAATTTGAATAATAATGCATTCTGGGAACTGTGGTCGAAAGTAAGGATCACATGACCACTTGGACACAAAATGAATTCAACTCACCTGTGAGCAAGGCGCTGCGCGCCGAAACGCGTAAGGTATTTAATGAGTTGGTTTTTGCTGCCACGCTAACCAGAGCAATAAAGTCTCAGCATGAAGTGATGCCGAAGCTGTGGGCTCCGTTCTTCTTTTTTGTGCCAAATTCAAACAGGATTCTCCATTCCTGCCTGTGAGCCCGCCCTGCAGAGTTGGAGGCCCCCAGCAAAGTGGAGTAATGTTTGTGTGTTAAACGGAGGGGGCATGACTCGCGCTATGTCACACCAGCTAAAAGTGGATTTCCAAACTTATTCGGTGTTGATACAAGCGAAAGGGTAACGAAGGAGGAGCCTTCCTCTTTCTGACAGACTTCGTGTTTTCAAGTCAAGCAAGTATTCAGTGCATGGCAGCGAAGTGCACTATGCTTTTTAAAGACTTTTTCCTGAATGCAGTTTGCAAAATAGCATATAAATGGACTTTGACTAAAGGATAACGCTATTAATGCACAGTACGATACGAGGTCAAGCCCAGCTTAAAAATTTGAATAATAATGCATTCTGGGAACTGTGGTCGAAAGTAAGGATCACATGACCACTTGGACACAAAATGAATTCAACTCACCTGTGAGCAAGGCGCTGCGCGCCGAAACGCGTAAGGTATTTAATGAGTTGGTTTTTGCTGCCACGCTAACCAGAGCAATAAAGTCTCAGCATGAAGTGATGCCGAAGCTGTGGGCTCCGTTCTTCTTTTTTGTGCCAAATTCAAACCGGATTCTCCATTCCTGCCTGTGAGCCCGCCCTGCAGAGTTGGAGGCCCCCAGCAAAGTGGAGTAATGTTTGTGTGTTAAACGGAGGGGGCATGACTCGCGCTATGTCACACCAGCTAAAAGTGGATTTCCAAGCTTATTCGGTGTTGATACAAGCGAAAGGGTAACGAAGGAGGAGCCTTCCTCTTTCTGACAGACTTCGTGTTTTCAAGTCAAGCAAGTATTCAGTGCATGGCAGCGAAGTGCACTATGCTTTTTAAAGACTTTTTCCTGAATGCAGTTTGCAAAATAGCATATAAATGGACTTTGACTAAAGGATAACGCTATTAATGCACAGTACGATACGAGGTCAAGCCCAGCTTAAAAATTTGAATAATAATGCATTCTGGGAACTGTGGTCGAAAGTAAGGATCACATGACCACTTGGACACAAAATGAATTCAACTCACCTGTGAGCAAGGCGCTGCGTGCCGAAACGCGTAAGGTATTTAATGAGTTGGTTTTTGCTGCCACGCTAACCAGAGCAATAAAGTCTCAGCATGAAGTGATGCCGAAGCTGTGGGCTCCGTTCTTCTTTTTTGTGCCAAATTCAAACAGGATTCTCCATTCCTGCCTGTGAGCCCGCCCTGCAGAGTTGGAGGCCCCCAGCAAAGTGGAGTAATGTTTGTGTGTGTGTATATATATATATATATATATATATATATATATATATATATATATATAATGTATTTATTTTTATTAAAGAAGTACATCTTATTTTTTATACAAAATGAATATAATGCAAATTAAATAAATTCCACTAATACGTAATGGTATATCTACTTATATAAACAAACACACGTGTGTGTTTATATATGTAGCTAAATATATAGTGTACCACAATTGTTAAAGATATATATTTTACATTATTTTAAATGAATTTAACAAAAGAAGGTAAATTACAAAATATTAAATACATTACCAAATAAATCGAATATAAAACATTTAAAAACCAAAAAAGCACAATTAAACAAATAATCTAAAAATGTACAAAAATGTAAAAGTATAATAAACAATTAAAAAAATTACACAAATTGAAAAAAATATGTAACCAATAATAGGAAACGTATTTTAGTCTGGGAATGTTAGATATACTCTTCCCACTCCAATATATGCAACAGTATTCACACGCCAAACAGCACAATCATAGGGAAAGTGTTGGACTTAGAAGGGTATAGGTTTACTGTTCCTGCTCTAAACAGCGCAACAGCTGGTAAAGTGTTGGACTTCAGAGGGGTTACATATACTATTTCCACTCCAGTCTAAGGAACAGTAGGGAAAGCGTTGGATTTTGGAGGGGTTATATTTACTATTCCTACTCCAGACAGCACAATAGAAGGGGAAACATTGGAAAATATAAATTTCTTAATATATACTTTATTATTTAACATTAAAATATATATATGCATTTTAGACAATGTACATAATTATTAGCCAATTATATAAAAACACTTAAATAATATTTTACTATTTTCCCAAAAATGTAATAAGCATTTACGATGTTAAAAAATATTAAAATAATTAGTTGTTAATTATTACATAATTTACTTACCTACCCTAAACCTTTACAAATGGAGCAACCCACACCTAAAATATATAAGTATCCCGCAATTTATATAACTAATAGTCAATTAAATGATTTCCTAATTAATTGTTAATTCGCTATTACTTAATTTGTCACCCTATACCACTACAAACCTAGCATACGTACTTGAAATATTAGTAAAATAAATCTGTATTACATAATTTACATATCAGTTACGTAATAAAAATTAATTGATTAATAATTCATTATTACGTAATTAACTTCCCAACCTATCCCCCTACAATCCTAACAACCCACTACAACACGATAAATTGATTAAGAATTAAGTAAGCAATTCTAAATTAATTAACATTGCAAAGTATATTTTTTTGTAAATGAATAAGTTATACAAACAATAGTAACAAAATTACCATATGAACTAAAACACATATTTGACAAATATTTAAAAATGATATTTTTACAACTATTTTACTGAAAACGATTTTAAAAACAATAATCTAAAAAACGATATTACTTACCTTAAAAAACAATATACTTGACAACGATATTTTTGCATCACAATATTTTGTTTCCAATATTTCTGTCTCCTAATTTTTACAACTCGATATTTTGTCCAAACGCCCATTCCATTACAAACTTTAGCAATTAAACATAACATAATTGTAGCCCTTCAACATTGTGAAGGAGGGTCAAAAAATGACCTAGATTAATTCTTGTCTGAGTATAAAATGAGAGAAGTGAGCTGCACTGTTCCATGATGTACTTGTGTCCCATATGACTATTGCATTCCCTCTTTTTTTATGAACACCTTAATAGGCTCTTGTTGAGCTGCTAGAGGCTGTGCTTCCTGTGCCACGTATCTTCCTAAATTGTAAAGTGTACTAAAATGCTGTTTGTGTAGCATGACACACTTTAGAAAAAGCAATGTAATTGGTCTGTCAGGGCTGCTATATTGTTTTAAAACATGAAAGCTGGGTCCAACTCCTGGATGGAAGGCCCCGTGGTCCTGCTATGTCCCAGCTTTAAAGCCAGCTTTTTTTATTCCAGTGTACATATTCAACATCTGTAGACCATTTGTGATTATGTCTGTCTCTTTCGTTACCTATGTCACAGTGCTGGTCAGATCCTCCAAACCCCTTCCCCCACACAGGTGCTTTGTTCTCAACTGTTGATCTTGCACAAACATTTCCCACATATTGACTACTATATTACTTGCAATTGGCCCAAAGTACTTTGTTTTAACAGAGACCTAGCTAAAGGAATCTTCCGTTATGAATCTCCTTGCTAATACTCCTGGCTATACCACCGGGCACCAGGACCGACCACATAAGCAAGGCTGGGGCATGGCTATTGTTTAGCAATCCTCTTTTTCATGCACCTTTCTGGATTCGACTGAATTCTGAAGTGTAGAGTGCCTACTTTCCTCTTAAGACTAGCCCTACTTTTTCCTTCTCAGAAGTTTTTATCTGTCACCCTCCTGGCCACAGAGACAATTTTGTGTGGAACCTGTGGGCTGTCTAGGTCTTTACATACTTAACGTCACCAATTTAACCATGTTAGAAAACTTTCATTTTCATCTGGATGATTTGGTATACTCAGACTCTACCATTCTAAAAGACATGTTTGAGGTGCTTGGTATACAGAAAGTAATGTCACCCATTCTCCTGGCTGGCCACTTCCTGGACCCTGTTTTTACTAACCTAGAAGCACTCTCTGTAGTTTTCCCTACACCTCTAATCTGTACCGACCCTTTAGTTTTCCCAGTTAATATTCCCTTCTTCCAACCGCAAAGCCTTACCGAGTCTACTCCCTCTCCTGTGTTCTCCCGGCCTTAGTTCAGAGTTAATCAAGAGAACATATTAGCTACCATAACAGCCCCTCTCTGGCTCACTGCTGACAATTTGTGCGCCACCAAGAACGTCCATTACTAGATCTTGTCTACTCTTGATCATATAGCCCCTTCAAAATCTTCTTGCTTGATGAGAAAGAAATTCTGTCGCCCCATGGTTTTCTAACAAATTGCATGAAGCTAAGCGTCACTGTAAAACATCAGAATAGACCTGCAGGAAATCCTATAGGCTCAATACAATAGAGAGCTACAGATCTTAAATGGCTTAAACACAAGGCTTGCATTTCCTATTATTCTTCTCGAAATCGATTCTGCCAAGAACTTTTCCAAAGAAATGCTTTAATTTGTTAAAAATCTATGAATTCCAAGCCTTGCAGCAACAATATCGCACCATCGCAGGAACTCTATGATAACTAAGGCAACTTTCTTCCACATCAAAATCTCACACTTTCAGTCTAGTTTCACGGAACTACCTTCCCTAAATTCTTAAGATATTTATGAACATTCCTGTCTCTTCAGTGCTGGTCCCTCTTTCCCGACTTTTCACTGCTCCCCAATGAAATGAGCAAGTCTGCCCTCTTTTCTGCATAATTGGATTCACCCATAGACCCTTGCCCTTCTCATGTCTACTCCTTAGCAGAAAACATTTGAATTCCAATAGTCACTGAGCTTTGTATTCTTTTTTTTCCCACCACATAGGATCCCTCCATCTGGAAGCACAAAATGGTTATGCCGCTTCTAAAGATGCCCACAACTACCCCAGTCTCCATCGCCCTATCTCCCTTCATCCATTCCATTCTAAGATTTTAAATAAAGGGGCCAATTTACTTTATTGTACACAGTCAGTCTTTTGGCCTCATTACAGTATGGAAACTGCGCTTCTGTCCGTGTCTGAGGACCTCAGAGCCATCTTAGACCGTCGTGGCTCAGGCTCCCTGATTTACTTGACCTCTCTGCATCCTCTGATAAGGTCTCTTACGCTGTCCTCATCAAGCGTCTTTTAAAAAAAATATTGGTCTAGAGGTTCTCAGATGTTGAGATCATTTATTTTCAACACATAGTTTCCAACCATGCTTCTCTCTCCTTTCTACTGCTCCTCGTCTAGAGGTAACTGTGGTGTACCCAAGGATCTTCAGTTAGCCCACTGCTATTTAATATCTACATTATTCCCTTTTTGGGTTTGTTTAGACCCAATGGGTTTGAAATTATGTCATGCTACTGATAAACAAATCGTGATATCTATTCCTGTTAGTTGCACATTCATTCAAGATAATTTTCGAGATTGTATGTCAGCTGCCACTATTTAGGTTAGTAAAAGTTGCCCAAACTCTGTAGTGACAAACTAGAAATTCTATTGTTTAGCAACCAATCCTTCATTTGGTCCTCTTCCTGGTGTCCATCGGAATTATGGACTCACCATGTACCAACCACCTCTACAAAAAATCATGTTTTTAATTTTGACCGCAACCATTTTTCTTAGGTCAACACAGGTGAGTCCACTTGCTTTCCTGTACTCCGCATGATTAGAAAGTGCATTCATTTTCTTCCCATTGCTTCTCGCAAAACATAACTCATCCCCCCTCAGTAGCCATGCCTTGGTTAAGGCTCCCAAATCCAGACTTTCTCATCAATCGCTAAAGTTCAGCCTGCCTCATTTTAAATGTGCTGCATCGTCAGTCTGTATCTACCAACCTCAAAAACCTAAGTTGGCTTCCCATCTGTAGACGATCCATCTTAAAACACTTTGGGGCCGATTCCGATCCTGTATTGTTTTTTCCCGTACGACTCGTGTCCGTATTTTTTTCCGTACGCATCGTACAAGTCACGTCCGACCCGTGAAGTACGATTCGTACGGGAAAAAGTACATACGGATCGGCCCGATCCGTACGAATCGTAACGGGAAAAGTTGTACGAGACGGACCCGGACACTTTTCCGTACGAATCGTAAAAATGCAGTCCGAGCGTACAAGTACGATCCGGACCCGCTTTCCGATTTGCAATTCGTACGGAAAACGTCCCGTACACGGGGAATGACTTGTACATATGCAATGTCGGTGTACGCACCGTACATACGCAATGTTGTTGTACGCACCAATGTTGTATTACGCACCGTACATACGCAATGGCGGTGTACGCACCGTACATACGCAATTCTGTTGTACGCACCAATGTTGTAGTACGCACCGTACATATCAATGTCGGTGTACGCACCATACATAGCAATGTCGGTGTACGCACCATACAAATACAATGGCGGTGTACGCACCGTACACATGCAATGGCGGTCTACGCACCGTACATATGCAATGGCGGTGTACGCACCGTACATACGCAATGGCGGTGTACGCACCGTACTCACACATTCATTGCGTGTGTACGGTACGTATCACTGTTCTAATCTGCCGTAGGGGTACGTGTGGTACGCACCGTACCCACGCATTCATTGCGTGTGTACGGTCCGTATCACTGTTCTAATGGTGCCGTAGGGGTACACGTGCAACGAATCGTACACGTCCACTTCCGTTGTTGCGGTACGCAGGGGTTGCTGGAAACGCCCCCCCCCCCCCCCAAATGACCAGACCCTGGTGGTAATGTTTGACCTCCATATTATAGGTTTGGCTTTGAGTATGGGGTTTGTTTCCTGCCCCTCACCCCCACCCTGGCCCCTGGGTGTTGTTCTCACCTTCTGCGGCGTGTGCGTCGGGTGCGGTGCTCCAGGTCGTAGGCCAAGAGGACCGGGATGACACGTATGACGGGGTTCATGGCGTGTACGTCGCGTACCGGGGCTTCGTTGCGTAGCGGTTCGTGTCGGACTCTGCTTTTCCAGCTGTGTTTGACTCCCGTAAAAAAAGAGCCGTACGGAGTGACGTAGGGACAAATCGTACTTACTGGGCCGGAAACCGCTGCCTGAATACGTCCGGACGTCGCGTACAGGCTGTTCTGGATCAGAATCGTAGTTTTTTTTTACCCGTACGGTCTTTTGTACGATTCGTACGTAAATAGGCTTTTTGTACGAATCGTACTTCCAAGGTTGTAGGGACAGTTTACCGGGTACGAGTCGTACGGAGAAAACGCTCTGTTCGACGATTCGTACGGCCTTTTTCCAGGATTGGAATCGGCCCCTTTGTCTGATCTAAATAACCTTAGAAAATGTTGGTCCTTCTTACTTAAAGCACAGACTCCAGACCTACTTTCCCGAGCACAATCTATGTTAATTGAATTCTTTTCCACTTCAGATTCCTCACTCTAAGGACATTTAAACTGGAGGTCATTATTTTTTCCTTCCTTGCTGCCAAATGGAGGATCAGTCTCCCTATCTCCTTGTACAACTCACCTCCCTTGCCCATTTCAAGAAACCACTTAAAACTTCGCAATTTTCATAGATCTAATATTTACTACAGTGGATTCTGATCTCTCAGTGGCTGGACACCCTTTTTGAGAAGCAGTGCACTTTAGATTTTCAACTAATGTTAATGATACCTACAAAAACAATAATAATAATAGGCTGATTGTATTACTCTTACTCTGTAAGAAGATAATTATAGTCTCTAGATCTGCAGGTGTGGCAACATTTTAAAGATTTTCCGAGGACTGCAGGAGTTAGCATACTGAGGACTACAGAAAATAGCATACTGAGGTTTGGTGCTTGGCATTGATCACAACGTACAGAATGGTTAGCAGGCATATTCCCTAAGTGTTACTGTAAAAATATTTGTATTCAGCGAATCAACAATACTAGCAGCATAGTGTCGCAATCATTCAAGTAAAGGGCCATAAATACAACCTTTCCCTAGAAGAAACTAGGATGAGCCAAATATTATATATAGGGTTACTCCTATCTTAAAGAAAACCAATGCTGACTCTAACGAGCTTGCCAATTATCAGCCCATCTTGGTCCTTCCCCTTTCAGGCTATGTTTTGGAAGCTCTCGTGAATAAACAACTCTCCTACCTGGGTGACCACCATTTTCTGGACCCCATGCAGTCTGGCTCTAGAGCTTTCCACTTAAATGAGACCGCATTGGTATCTGTAGTCTATTCCATCAGACTTTTATTCAGTACCAGCTCTCCAGCTATGCTGTTTCTACTCGACCTGTCAGCTGCTTTTGACACTGTCTCCCATTCTGTCCTGGTCGTATACTCCATGAGATAGGTATCCATGGGAAGGCCCTAGACTGGCTTAAATATTTTTTGGAAAACAGGACTTTAGATGGTCTCACTCGAACCTTTTAAATCTCGTACCATGTTCTCGGACAAGCGGGTCCCCCAGGCCTCCTCCCTGAGCCCTATTTTTTTTAAATATCTATGTGGCACCCCTTGCCCAAACTGTGCCTTTGACATAATATCCTTGCAGACGATACCCAATTATTACTCTCTTTTGTGCAAAATCTGGAAAATGTTAAAATTGGGTTTATTGACTGCATAAGGAAGATTGCTACTGGGATGACTCAACTGTTTTCAGCTCAATGGAGACAACTGAGATTCTGCTGTTTGGTAAGGCGCTAGCCTACTAGGCAGATTCGTCGACTTTTTAGGGCTGGACTTAGCCCGTTGTCCTAGAAGGGCAGTTAAAAATCTTGGCATTTTGGTTGACGAGTATCTTTCCATAAGATAACTGGTTATGTCCCTCTATGGCACCTCTTTTGGTACTATGCACCTGCTTTAAAAAATGTTCCAGAGGTTCCCGTTGAGGTCAAGAGGAACTCTTATTCAGGCTCTCATTATGAGTCACTCGACTATGGGAATGTCTTGCTACTAGCGGCTAATTGCATGGAGTTTAAAACAGGGCTGTGTGCCTGTCTGTAAACCTCCCCCTGGCTCCCCGTCGGCCCCTATGCTAAAAGCTCTTCACTGACTTCGAAAAAACATTCCTTGTTTAAGCTTCTCTGTCTCATTCACAAATCCTTGGTTGGCAAGGGCCCTTCCTACCAATGGGGAAAACTCACTCAGTACTCCCCTAGCAAGAAGAAACCTTCGATCAAAGTACAAATTGCTATTATGTCCCCGCTGTAGTCGCACTACGAGATATGGCAGCTGGTCTTTTCCCTACTTTGCCCCACACCACTGGAACAAGCTCCCTTTTCATATTTGTTCCTGATTAGATTTCAGTAGGTGTCAAAAAACCTCTGAAGACCTGGTTACTCTGATTGGTCGTCTTGTCTTGATTTGGTGGAGCGCCAAGATACCTTCTGGAGTGAGTCATTTTTTGCTATAACAAATTGAACAGCAACTGTAGTATCTCATTCTGAAGATCATTTGGGGTGTAAACAAAAGGGAGTAGACCGAAACGGCATCAAAATGAGAACATCAGAAATTCTACAAACCTAATATCAGTTAATATTTGAGCTATTTTCACATGATAAATCCCCAAAATGCATCTGACATTGTGCTTATACAGGATACTAAATCTGACAAGCCAAGCTATTACAAGAGAGTTGGGGTGTAAACAAAAGGGAGTAGACCGAAACGGCATCAAAATGAGAACATCAGAAATTCTACAAACCTAATATCAGTTAATATTTGAGCTATTTTCACATGATAAATCCCCAAAATGCATCTGACATTGTGCTTATACAGGATACTAAATCTGACAAGCCAAGCTATTACAAGAGAGTTGGGGTGTAAACAAAAGGGAGTAGACCGAAACGGCATCAAAATGAGAACATCAGAAATTCTACAAACCTAATATCAGTTAATATTTGAGCTATTTTCACATGATAAATCCCCAAAATGCATCTGACATTGTGCTTATACAGGATACTAAATCTGACAAGCCAAGCTATTACAAGAGAGTAACTGACAAATATTAACAACATTTTGCCACTCTCCTTTAAGACCAAGTATGCTAAGGAGGCAGTCTGATTAGAAAGCAAAAAGGTCTGGCTGGATACCAAAGGGAAGCTCCCATTCCCTGAGTGATCATATCTGTTTTCATAACATAAAATTAATATCTCCTCACTAGGGTCACTGTGCACAAGCCTGGTAAAATGTGGAACCTTGAGATACTGTAGTGAAGATTTTTCTACTTCCGTGTAACTCTGAAAATCAGTTCACTTTGTTTAGCGAGGAGGCAAACGCACATTCCTTGAAACTATGCAGATCTCTCTTGACTTTCTTTTGGTAACTATATGTAATGAACTGGGTTCTGTTCATTTAATCCGTCCAGCTTTTTCACTTTTATATCCCCTTGTTTTGGAATTTTTTCTGTGGGTGAGCCTCACAACTGGTGACTCAGCCACGGTAAACACACGGTAAACAGACTGTGCTTGTTTACTGTCAGTGTCTACCTTTTAAAATAAGGCCACTGCGATGCAGCAAAAGTAAGGGGCACTTGGCTGGTTACATGTTTGCACACGTTTGAGGGCTATGTGTGCAGCCCTGTAACTGTGCACAGGTAGTCTGGGGCAGAGGGACTCTGCAGCCTTAGATATTGATCTAGGTGTGCCTTATAATATTAGTGGACACTCATTGGAAAATCCTTTTGGTTTACTGTTTTGTTTGATGTGATACCATTGTTATATAAACTTGGAAGGAAATCTGCCTTGGAGTGCAGTTTCGCTTCCCTTTGGCCTACAAAGACCAGAGAGGTATCGAACTGGGGCGAAATATATACACCAAGATCAGATCTGCAACTTCCAATAAGGTATCTGCACATCTTGTGTGTCATCCATAATTGTCAGATTTCTCTGGCAGAGCACAGGATCAGAGCCCAGTCCTTTTGTCACCCTGTTGGGCCAAGTTAATTACATTGCTCTTCAGCAGAAGGAACAAAGGTCTTCCCAATCAAAGGAAACCATTGCCAGTGCTTCACTCGGCTTCCAAGGAGGATGGAGTTGGGGGGGAAAACATCTGCATCCGTTAATTAGTTGTCATACTGCACCAGGGTTAGAACAGTCCAGGTCCACTGAACAAAGGAGGGAACCAAACCTATGGGGCTAAAGCAGCAGGGGGCTCTTCTTTGAAGTTGTGGTGGGAAGGGCCCTGGCAGTGATGTCAGCGAGGGACGGAGCTGAGGCCCCCAGAGGAGATGTGGCCCCCAGAGGAGATGTGGCCAGTGACTCCTGGACAGCACCATCTGGAATTGTCCCAGCGTGCTGTGCAGGAGGGTTGGGACGGGGTGGAGCGTTGATGTGGAGCCCTAGGATTGTTCATGGGTGCCTGGCTTCTAGAACTTTCCACCCCAACTTAAAAGCCCATGCCCACAGGGAGAGAATGCTTTTTGATGGAGCTGGACACTGAGGCTGGAGGGCGGCAGCCATGGACAACTGAAAGATGAACCCCCCTGGTGCCCTCTTGAACCTAAGACTCTGACTACATTTGACCCCAGTACTATTGGATCTCTCTTCTGGACCAGGAAAGCTGGTCACTTTAAATTCCCTAAGGACTAGTTGGGAGAGGAACGTGACTTCTGCACCCAGGAGGAGAATTCCACCAGAGGAGAAATAGGAGAAAGGCTGGTGCAAGGAGCCATTGGAACCAGCTCCCTGCAGAGTGTGCTTCCTTGGAGGCCTAAGGAAAAGGCTCCTGGTGGCTAAGGCTCACCACCAGAAGAAAAATTAGCCCAAGATTGCGAGAATCGGCCCAACAGAGCCAGAGATATCGAAGGGAGAAGGATTTGACCTCTGACACCCCTGTGAGGACACTGAGCGCGTGGAGCTCCGCTTCATGGACAGTAAATCCCCTGGGTTGGGCAAGTGCCCGAGGGCCAACGGAAAGAGCCTTTTTTAATAAATGAATAACCCTGGGAGGGTGTGTGTGTTGATCCCCCTCCTATTAGCTCTGGAGCCCCAGAGATCCCAACCTTCAGGCTGATTTATGTTCTAGGGGCCCAGGACCCAATATTCTGGCCCCAGCTACCAAGCAATTGGGGGAGTGCCGTCAACCCACCCCCCAAAAAAAGAAAGGGGCCCCAAGCCCCATCTCCAGACACCTGCCAGCAAGAGGAGCTTGGGAGAGTTATCGCACTCCCCGCCAAGCACGCCATCGTGCTCCCCCCCCCCCCCCCCAAGAGGAGGGGCCCAAGACCACCATCTCCGGGCTCCGTCACTCAATGGAGTTGGGTGAGTGCTGCAGGGCTCCCTTCAACGGTGGTGGCCTGTCCCCCACTCCCTGTGTTTGGGTGTGCAGGGCAGCCACCACAAGGATGGCTTCCTGGCCACAGTGGAGACGAACTGTCTGCTCCTGTCGCACAAATGTTGAAGGGTGCTTGGGCTGGGAACCAGCCAGGTTAGGCTCCCCGTGCTGCACCCAACGAATGTAGGGATGCAGGGTGTCTGGGTGGGACCAGTCACACCCAGGAGCAAAAAGAAAGGAAATCCATGCGGCAGCTACAAAAGAATGTGGCCGAAGCCGCTAATTACTAATGCGGGCACCCAGGAGGGCGCACCCTCTAATGCCCTGCAGGGCTGTTCCAGCTCAAAGGTTTTCAGCAATGTGATGGCCTCAAGACAACAGCGACACCACCAACGTTAGCAAGAGATGGTGGGGGCGGCTGCAGAAGAGCAGGAGCTCCCCCAAGCAAAGTTAAAAGGGCACCTACCCTATGTTAAGTGGTTCAGAAGAATTGGGACCACCCTAGTCTGGATTGTGCATTTTCGAGCACTCCCCAGACTGGAGCTTTAGCTCTACAGCTGGGAGTGCAGTGCCCTCTAGAGACTGGCTTTATGGCTGCACTGTGTAGCCTAAGGTTGTCTAATAAAGGCACAGATACTCGGTTTATGTTTGAGCAATGCTTTATTTAAAACTATTATTCACAATGCTTTAAACAATGCTTTTTTAAAAAGTGGTATATACAGTGCTTTATTTAATGATTTTATTGCTGACAGTAGTAATTATTCTTGAAAGGCTGCAATTCTTTATTAATTATAATATGTGCACATGGTTATAATGCTTTATCACTTCCAATGATTGCAGATTGATTATGGTTACTGAAGTCATTGATAGAACGAGGTTTTTTGACATGTGATTTTGGTCTTTAAGTGTAGTAACATTGACCTGATGTAAAGTGACACCCTCCTATATGATTACGTGCTCTATTGTAAAGGGAGGGGGGTCATGACCCTTTAAGGGTCAAATGTAATGTTGTCAAAGGTATTTCCAACAGCCTTAAGTATATTTGTAAATTTCATTCTAAAGAAAAAGCACAGACTTGACAAACATTTATTGAGTGTTATTATTTCATGCCAGTGAATGGTGACTACTAGCCTGCACCACCGAGTCCAGTGCTACAATGGGATGGTTGATTCCCAGTGAAGGGGTAAATGTGGACCCATTACTTGTGTGCACCACACAAATAATTGCCTGTTTACTTACACTATGCAATGTAGCTTCCATGTTCCACATTTGCTTGTCCAAATTTCCCACATCCTTTTCTGTTCTAGCCAGCAACCTTTGATCCTCTCCAGTGATCCTTCAACGGAGGTCATCTTTACTTTCAGTTCTCTGCACAGTGTCTTCCAAATATTTCAGCACTGTACTAACAAGAGTTTCAACCTTTAGAAAGAAGTTCCTCTGCTCCCCCCCCCCCCCCCCCCCCCCCAGGGATACTTTGAAGATTAGAGCCCGAGGGGCAAATAAAGACGTCAGTCAGCCCTCCTATCAAGCTGCTTGACCTTGTGCAGTATCATCCTATATAGGAGGGCGAGGATCTCAACATCAGCAAGGTAGAGGATTGGGAAAAAATACACTCCATTTTAGAGTCACACCAGACCCAAAACCACCACTTCACGCAAAATCAGTGTCCAACTTCATGCTGCAGCGAACTTCAGTTACAGCTGAGTCTCCTTTGCGCCGCGATTATATGCGAAAGAAGATGCTGCTTTAGTCCTGGGTGTACAGGAGAGCTTCTTTGTATTTCTCCCCGCGGGGTGATGCTTTTGTCCTGGGTGTACAGGGGAGCTTCTTTGTATTTCTCCATGCTCCTCAGAAGAGGTATTCTGTGTCAAAACAGCAAGGTAAGACTACATTACAGGGGACTCTGTATACATAGTGGCTTCCGACAGGGTTTGGGTCCAGCAAGCGTCACTGAGGCCACGCCTCCTTTATGGACCCAAGCCTGCCAAGAGGTAGGCCAGCCCTATGTTCTGGATATTGTAGTCTGGAAGCTTGGCTGCCTCCAAAACCCCTGAGTGTTACCGTAGCAATAGAGTATGAAGGATTCGTGGAAATCTAGTAAGACCAGGGCATGTTGCGGTGCAGCAGTGGTGAAGATTGACCATGGATTGCATTGGTCATGTTTCAGTCTTACCAGTCATGATCATGAAGTTAATTATGATGTGGAGTAAAAGCACTTATGGTTTGGAGCATAGTTTTCTAGAAAATGACATTTTCTTCTTCTTCACCTAGTGCATTAACATTTTAGATGTATCATGGCTATTCAAGTGTATCCTTTTACTTGGGTATCCACGTCAATAGTTCTACCGTGTCAAAGAGCTGTTATGGTCTGTCTTCTTCTATTGGGTCTGCCTGCAGAGGTTAAACAGAAGAAAAAAGTGCTGAAACCCCTTGAGTTGTGATGCTTTATTATTCTTGATTTTCTGAGTACATGAAGGATTTAGTTCTTAGGCAATGATCCAAGCATCTGTTTGATTGACTCTCCATTTAATAAAAAAAATTCAGCCCGCTTTGCTCTTATGCTGAAGTTTAGTATATGCCTTGTATATGTTTATGATATTGTGAAACTATCCTTCATCCCATGTATATTTGATTTTGTATGTTTTTTTAGAACTTTATTCAATGAAAATACACACAAAAAGCCACAATGTTCTCCATACACATCACATCACTTTCAGAATATCTCTGGTGTTTTTTCATTGCTATCTAGTTTTGGAGTATTGAGCAAGAAGAATTGTCCTATTTTGCTGTCTTTGCATAGCTAGTCTACATGGGTTATTGAAATATGTGCATGGCAGGTAGAAATATGAGTGGAATCTTTTGAGGAACTTGGCATGTGACCTCAGGAAGTAAGTAAGTAATCTTTTTTTGTATCAGTTAAACAATTACAAAAGAGATAAAAACTTTAAAAACAGCAAATTATCTGAATACAACACTTGTATACAAATTTACCCAAACTTAGATAGCAATGATGTTAGCTACAAGTAACTTGAGTTATTACTCCAGATGTAACCAATCATGTAATAAGATTTATAAAATAGAGTGGGGGGAAAAGGAAACATCCTCTTAAACAGCTTCTGATTTCTACATGTATTGAAGATGCCCAGCAAGTGGAATCAACCCATCAGTGATCTCGATGCTAATTCAAGGATATTCTTAGCTTGGGAGAAATACTAATATCCATCTGTTACTATGTAAATAGTTTGAATTAAACTTATTGGGAAAAAACAATTTCATACCAAACGTGGGTTTGAAATGCTACTGCATCTGGTGAGCATTTAGTCATTTATCTTCTTGAATTAATTTGTATCGGGTTTTCTCTGCTGGGTGTCTGTGGCTGTTTTTGTTTAGAGATTGTCCTTTCTGCCTTTTTTCCTAATAAATCTGTTACATGCTTTTGTTTTATAAAAAACAATCAGGTGGCTGCCTCTGTAGTAGGCTGGTGAATACATGGGACTCGCATGAACCCACGCCATCTTCACCTGTTTGTGTAGTTTGTGGGTCTTTTTTTGGAGTCCTGCATCAGAACTCGTTGTAATAGTCTAGCCTTGACTCCGCTAACTCCCAGGTTAGGTGCACCTCGTAATCCACTCGCCACCCTCTTTCTTGCTGTGCAGTCCAGCGTTCTGTGTGGTGCACATTATTCTGGGAGAAACCCACCAAAGATGGTGGAAGAGTTGTCAATGAACCAAGGTTCTGTTGATGCCCTGTATGTGACGCCTTTCTTTCCTGCATGTCCTGAAACTCTTCGGAGTGTTTGGAAGCCAAGAGGATAATTTTCCATTTGATGTCTGTCAAACGCAACATGTGTGCTGGAAGGAAATACCTCAAGAGATGTTAATTTATAGTCTTTGATCTGAGCCTCTTCTGGTTCTGCTTGGTTCATTTAAGAGACTTCCAGGTCTCTGGGTTAGCCAGTGAGTGAAGGAGCACAGTATATTTTCGTTTGAAGTTACTTTGCTTTTGGCGAGCTTTCGATTTTGAGCATGAGGTAGAGGGGCGGGATGGGGTGATTCTGTCCTGTGAGCTGTGTCATCTTGATGGGCTGTGCAGAGCATGACACCTTAAGGAGTGCTGGTTGGTGGGTGCTTTAGGAGAGGTTCATGTGCACGTGGTTGGCGCAAACGTTCATGACCGTGTATTTGTACGGAATGAGGTAGCAAGGGTGTCGAGTCCTTTTCTTGCAACTTCTGAAGATGAAATTCATCTTTGAAGAATTTTGTTGTGTAAAAAAATGAAGAAAGTAAGCAAATGATTGTAAATCTAAATTAATTAAGACCAAATTGATCCAACATATTAGAACGTGAAACCAATTTGCCCATATACTAAATTAATGATTTATTGTGCTGGCATCAGAAATTTTGTAATGGTGAAGTGGTGGCTACGTTCACATGCATAGCCGCAAGTTGTTAAAGTGGCAGCGAGTGCGCAGGGTGTGAGGAGTGCTCACTTGTGTCAAAGGCAGCAAACAGTTTATGAAGTACCAGGATGTAGGAGAACTTTTGTTGTTTTATATATTGATCCATTATTTTGTTTTTATATGCATTAAAGCTAGAATTTGGGACTCTGGCATGAATAACCTCACCTTGATGTTAGACGTGTGATTTAAATGTCATCTGAGATCACCAAAAGGTGTACTAGTTAAGCCTGCCTAATGCCCTCTCCTGTATGGAACTGACTGAATAGTAGGTTGAAAGGTCTGTGTTAAAACTCTAGTCTTCTTTGTTGACCGCGATACCTCACTAAAGGCCTAATTCCAAGTGTTCCTTGCTACTCCCGATTGGGCAGTTAAATGGTGTTACTAGCCCCATTGAATTGCAAGTTTTCTAGTTTCATTTTTGGAACGGGGCTTCTGAAGCCGTCAATGTCTCTGGGGTAAAAATAAACCGTGGGAAACGTGTGGGAATCGGCGCAGAAAAATATTCCTTCAAGTTATGCCTCAAACACATGTAATAATGAGTGTTTCTGACCCTCCCGGAGATACCAACGCCCCCTTTATCGGTAGCTCCAGTGTGAAGGGAAAATAACCTACACAACTCCGCCCAACTTTTAATCCTGCCCTGTATCTCAACTTGCATTGCGATTCCTTCAAAAAAGCAGGTCTTGTCTTTTCCTTCTATTTTAGTGATGTTCATATCAGGGAATTGTGATGAAAAATGTATTGTAAACATCGAAGTAAATATTTATTGAATCGACTCCCTCTTTTTTCTTTTAGGAATGCAAAAATGTATCGCAGTTGTTCAATGGATTCTGCTACACCGGAGTTTTTGGTGGGAATGTAACACCAGCGTTTGACCAGCTGTGCTCTGTTCAGTCTGAGAATAACACTGATTGGTTCCCCTTCTTGTGTGTACAGTCCACCATGGACAACTCCCCCTTTTTGGGTTATTTCTATCAAGGTTCTACAACGTAAGTTTAAAATATTCCGAGACCTGTAGCGCATCACAAATTTATGTTCTTAGAAATAAGAATTTTTCCTCATGCCGTCAGGCTCTGAAATTATTACCTAGCTTAATCCATGCAGTGTATCATGATGATTTCAAAGTGTTCAGCAGGACAAAAAAAGCTTGCATAGTACAGAATACAGGTTTCTCAATCGGCTTTAGAGGTACTATGCCATTTATGTACACTTTAGTAGGGTATGAGAGTTCATTTATAAGTGTACCGTTACCGTCTTTATCCCAGGAAAGTGTGGTGCTCAAACCAGGTAGAGAATAGAGTTCCCATAGTTCAGAATTTGTAGAGGAAGGCTGCATGTCATTCACAAGGTCAATTTTGCATGTGGAAGTGTCATCTAAACATGTACACATTTTGTTATTCCTCCAAAGTGTGTTTTTTAGTTACTGTGGGTGTTCACACTTGTGGAGGATTGGTCATCTGGAAAGTAGAATGCCAACATGATGACCACCTATAACACCTGCAATAAATCTGCACTTTCAAATCAGACCATCTCCATTCATGTTTTCATGATGCTGTAAAGACGGGAAAGTGCATTCATATTTTCCATGTGAAAGGAAGGAAACAGTTTTGAAGAAAACTCACTTTTGCAGACAAGAGAAAAAAAAATATTTAATTTTCCTAATTTCTTAACCTGATGCATGTGAAATCTGTGCAGTACAGACACCCTGTATGCATAAGCGGAGTGTGTAGCAGATGTAGGTGCTATTTTTTGCCTTGATATAATTGAACACCATGGGGTTTGGAATTTAGTGGGTGTGATAAGATGAACTGATAGACCTGACAGCCTTAGGGTGGTCTCCCCCCCCAACTTTTTGCCTTCCTACCTCCATTTTCTGACCTTGTTTTTTCTGGCTCTGATTGTTTTCACACAGCAAGGTCCGCGGGGGCACCGATTACTGACTCGCTCCTTATAGGAACTAGAGGATAACTTCGTACATCTTTATGAGGGACTCTTAATACAATGTTATGAATTATAATGGGAAACTGTATAAGGTTGGGCCCTTAAACGGTAAGGCTAGGCCTGTGTATTGAAAAAAGTTTCATAAAAAATGGTATGTATATTTTGACAAAATATCTATTTCAAATTGTTGAATATTAGACATATCAAAAATGTCTCTATGAATAAATATTGATGTTATCATGACAATTGAATTGTGTAATCTTGGCGACCCTTACCGGCTGTTTGTTCGGACCTGCCACCGGACTGCTGTTGCTGCCTTCTTCGCCCTCTGACCTTGGAAGCTACCGGCAACTCGCCGGACCCGCTTCGCGGGTCCCGCAGCGCATATACCATCAGCGAGAGCTGCTGCTGGGAGAGGGGCTGTCTCCTGTCTAAAGACTTGGGGCGTGTTGTTGCTGGCAGTGCTGCGAGCACGTTAGCAGGGACTCCATCACCCAGGAGTCCCTGCGAGCCCAATCTGCTTCACCTGGGCTGCTCTCCCTGCTGGCCATCCCCCCTGCCCACGGAGTAAAAGCGGACTTCAGGACTTTGTTTGTGGGACCCTTACCGGCTGTTTGTTCGGACCTGCCACCGGACTGCTGTTGCTGCCTTCTTCGCCCTCTGACCTTGGAAACTACCAGCAACTCGCCGGACCCGCTTCGCGGGTCCCGCAGCGCATATACCATCAGCGAGAGCTGCTGCTGGGAGAGGGGCTGTCTCCTGTCTAAAGACTTGGGGCGTGTTGTTGCTGGCAGGGCTGCGAGCACGTTAGCAGGGACTCCATCACCCAGGAGTCCCTGCGAGCCCAATCTGCTTCACCTGGGCTGCTCTCCCTGCTGGCCCCGCCCCCCCCGCCCATCACTCCTTTTTTGTTATTTTAGAAGGACGCACGGCCGCAGCGCGGGAGCGTCCCGGGAGAAGCCCGGGACAAGGGCGGGCCCTCTGTGGCCCTCCGAGGCCTGTAGGGTCTGGTCTGGGCCATAGCTCTTGGTTTTGCTCACCCCACTGTATTTTGATTCTTGTTTAGCTGTCTTGGGTATATTTGTTGTGAGTAACTCTGCCTACCCTTATATTATTTGCTGGTATTCTGACGTTGTAACTGTGGTTGTATATGGTTTTAGCTAGTCAGTAACCCCCGGTCATAGTGATGTGCACACGTGAAACTCGAAGCAAGGCTGCGGCTGGTGCTTCAAAGCTGACAGGTGTAGGAGAGTAGGGCCTGCAATCCTATGATCACCCAGATTTTTTGCTTTTGCTTCATTGGTTTATGACTTTCCCCGGCGGTGGGCCTGCCAATCAGACCCACAGCCTAGCTGTTCTCTCTCGAAATTAACCACATGTACATTAGGTGCATCCACCAATTGGAACTGGGCCGCCTTGTCAGTCCCTGTCTCAGCATACCACAGGTATCCAGGGCATCGGTGTACCCAGGGCCTACCAGGGGCTGCAGCATGTATTATGCCACCCCTGGAATGGCCGCCCAAATCTGACACAACTGGCTGCACGACAGCTGGGGCAACGTGGTGTAATCACCCGTTGCTGTAGGTGTAGTATTCCTACACCTAACCCTAAAATGGACACATGGATTCCTATCAGTCACTCCTATGGCAGGCCTTATCAATCCTGAAGGCAGAGTGCAGAGAATCATGTGGTACGGTGCTCTGGCGCGAGCTGAGCCCGTCGACGGCTTGCGGAACCAAGTCCTAATAGCCGTTCCATGGTGACGCGGGCCAACTACTTTTAAATGCATTATAATCCTCGCGGTTATTTGCTAACTTTGGCATCGCATCACCTACACATGTCGAGTAAGGTGTCATACGAATCGGAATACGAACCCCTCGCCGGTTCTGGCGACGGGGTTAGCATTCCCCCCTTTTAGAGGGGCACGACATGGAAGTAACCTTGAACCCCGGTTAAAGTTGACTCAAGCCTCAGCATCACAAAATGGATGCTGCCACCAGACACAAGTCTGACCTCCTGCTGCTGGGAGACCTTCCAGCGAGGGGAGCTTGGACAAAGGGTTTCCTGTCGAGGGCGGTGTTAGCACCATCCCAGACAGGGTTTGTGTATCCCAGGTAGGCAGGGCTGAAAGGAAGGTGATTGCCAGTGGCACCCCGGTGCTCACTGTGCATAGCCCGGCTCAAACCAGTTTCGGGGGCACACCAGCCCCTGAACTGGGGCGAAGCCGGACAAAGGATAGGGGTGTAACCACCCCCCTCCTGGCTCCACCCATAGGTAGAACCTAGTCACGGGCCAGCCCCTTTTTCTTAGAATAAAGGTAGGAGCTAGTCCCCTTCCCAAATTGGATAATTCTGAATCTTGAACTACTTTCCACGAAAGGAACTCTTGACGATTTCTGAAGACTCTCCCTTGTGGCTAAGGAGTAGCCACCCTGCACCAGCAGGCACCACCTAAGCGCTTGCGGTTTGCTGTAAGTCTCTCCTACGGATCAAGACTGCCCAGCTCGACGAGACCCGAGTTCCCTGCCATCTCTGACCTTTTACCTCCCTCATCAGCCCAGCTGAGAGTCGTAGGTGTGACGAGACCTGCGGGACCGACTATGTTCAGAACCTGCACGACGCTTATCTAAGCACGCCCACCGAGGGACCCTCGAGTGAGTGCACCTAGGGTTTGAGAAGCCCTAACCCTGAGCAGCTCCAGCACCGAAGTCTGCCTCCCCAGCATCCACGAGATCTGCGTGGGGGCCCTTCCGCTCCTTGCTGTTCACCGCGTTGTTCGACCACTTGCCGACCGGCTTGTGGCCCTCTTCACGACGCACCACGATTGTTTCATCACTAGTCTGGTTGCTCCAGACTGGCTCTTGCTCCCCTTCAACAGAGGAGTACCACGGACCCTCCTGGTCCACTCCAGACGCCATCTTGACTCCACCGCGTGGGCTTGCCACTGCCAAGATCCGCTGCCCCATTCCTGGGCCCAGCATCATCGACAGCAGACACCTTCGTGGGACAGCTCGCCCTCCATCCTGGTCGCCGCCGCGCCTCCTGGTCCGAGGAACAGCCGAGTCCGACGTCATCCACTCACCTGGTCGAGGTGACTTCAGCCGGTACCCTCCTGGTGCCCACACGATCGCTGGCTAGCGGTTGAGAACTGAGTCCCCTCTGCTTTCAGGTTTCCTTCATCACCGATCCAGGTTTGGATCTCGTTGAACATCAACACTGGTCGCCTGCCAGCAACTCTTCCTTCAGGCTCCTGAGACTACAACAAGGACTTCCGACATCTTGCCGAACCTTCCACAGCCGCAGCCTCTGGGCTAGGTAACTCGAGCATTTCGGTGCTCCATCGCAGATTCGCTTTACAAGTGTCCAGTTCCTTTTTCGTTTAGTCCCACTGATCGGATCACTTCGGAATAAGTAACTTTAGACTTTCTAACTTCTCCCCTTCCACTTGCAGTGTAATGGTTTCGTGCCCTCGGGCATTTGTGTAAATTGTGCAACCAGAAGTATTTTCCTAAGAGTTTTGTATTGTGCTTAGCTCCCTGACTCATAAAGAGTCAGGGTAGTCTTGTTATAAATAAATATCCTTTATTTTCATAACAACTTGTGTGGTGTCCTTTCACTTGGTGTTCAAGGGGTATATGTGATGGTAAACAGCTGGCTTAACACGCCCTCTAGAGTTTAGCCTAAGACTGCTCGTATCCACGCTACTAGGATAGCTGGTCTATAAGGTTGACTTACAACCAATCATCAATAAGGGTCGTTTGGAATGATACACAGTGATCACTAGAATAGTGAGCACTACATATCAGGCCAACTTCTCACATTGGTGAGCAGCGGTTGGGATTTGAGCTTGCTGTTGTTTTACCACACACGTATCCTAAGAATATCGCAGTGAAAGATCACATAAGTACCCAGGTACATATAACTTAACTTAGAATACTCCGAGTTCTACTGAACCGGCTGTTGTAGTGTAACAGGGCTTAGCACACCCTGACTACAACTCTTAGCAAGGGATCAGTAGGTAAACACATAGTGTAGGTAGGTGCATCACTTACACCTCACTAGAAAAGCATGTCGGTCCACGGAGAGTCTTCGCAGACTCCCTTAGTGGTCAGTGACCCTCCACAGGTCGTGTCACGATATGCAGCTCTTAGCTTCAAGGAGATGCGACAACTGTGTGCCTCCAGGAAGCTAAACCAGGGTTCTAACCCTACCATCGCAATTCTGATAGGTCTCTTAGAGGCGTACGATGCTAGGAGGTCCTCTAACACAGGTCCCCCCAGTGCTGATGGGAACATGCCTCTCTTAGAGGGAACCCTCGGTGACCCAGACCTCGACCTCCACACAGAGGAGGAGGACGAGGAGGAGTTATCGGGAGACGAGGCAGACAAAGGTCCAGTAGTAGTCGGCAGGCTCACGAGGACCAACTTAAGCAGGCATGAGAATGGAACTGGGGGAGCCCCGGGCCCACGCTCAAGCAGGCCTAACCTTGGGAACGGACGAGCTAGGTCTCTCTCCAGAGGCTCTGGCAGATCGGTTCACACACATGTCTCTCAGGCATCTTCTCAGAGAGGAATGACGTCCCCTCAGAGAAGGGAGCATGAAGCGAAGATGAGGGAAGTCAATCTGAGGATCGAGCGGGAAGAACTTGCCCTCGCCAAAGAAAGACTTGCCCTGGCCCGAGAGCAGAAATTAAGTGGGTTAGATCCCACTGGTGGCAGCATTCTCAATAGAGAGAAAGACAGGGGTATAGACACTAGACACCTGAGTAAAATAGTGCCCCCCTTTAAACAAGGGGACGACATCCACAAGTGGATCACTGCCTTGGAGAGGGCCTGCACTGTCCAGTGCGTCCCCCCAAGTCAGTGGGCAGCTATACTGTGGCTTTCCTTTGAAGGTAAAGGAAGAGACAAGCTCCTCACTACTAGAGCTGAGGATGCTAACAACTACCAAGTCCTGAAGAACACACTGATTGATGGGTTCGGCTTAACCACGGAACAGTACCGGGTGCTGTTCCGGGACACCCAGAAGATTCAGTCTCAGGATTGGACTGACTTTGTCGATTGTGCCACTAAGGCTTTGGAAGGCTGGTTGCTGGGTAGCAAGGTTACTGATTACACAGGATTGTACAATCTTATCATGCGAGAACAGATTTTAAACAACTGTCAGAACCAATTGTTGCATCAGCACCTTGTCGACTCGGATCTGACCTCTCCCCAAGAATTGGGAAAGAAGGCAGACAGATGGGTCAGAACAAGGGTCAAGCAGAACCAGAACCAGGGTGGTCAGAAGAAAGCAGACCAGAAGGGTAGTAACAAGAACGAACAAAATGACCAGAAGTCTTCGACAGGTCCCCAACAAACCAAAGAGGGTGGGGGTCAGGCTTCACAGAAGAAGAAGACTCAAGAAGGCCAGTCAAAAAGGTGGTGCCAATACTGTAAAAGTAAGACTCACTGGTTTAGTGAGTGCACCAAGAAAGGAGGGCAAACTCCTACCACTGCAGCCCCTAAGGCACCTGCACCCCCTAGTACAGTCATCAGTGGTAGTGCGCCTCCCAAGGCATTAGTTGGGTTAACCTTGGGAACCGAGGGGAGTGACGACTTAGTCGGCACACTCACTCAGGCCGTCCTTGTCTGTACAGGGGATATGGATATGTCCCCTGATGCCAGTCCCAATACTTTGGGCAAATACAGACAGACACCTTTGATTAATGGAAAAGTGGCTCAGGCCTACAGGGACACTTGTGCCAGTGTCACCATGGTGACGCCTAACTTTGTGGACCCTGGACAGATCATGCTAGGTACCAGTTACCTAGTGACCAATGCCAGCAACGTCACTACCAACCACAGTATGGCAGTTGTTGATTTCTCCTGGGGAGGGGTAAGTGGCCCGAAAAAGGTTGTGGTTAGTTCAGACCTCCCCGTAGAATGTCTGTTGGGCAATGATTTGGAAACGTCACAATGGTCAGAAGTGGAGCAGAGGACTCACATGGAAATGTTAGGCTTGCCAGCACATGTCCTTGCTGTGACCAGGTCACAGGCCAAAAGGTGCCCCACTGAACAGGTGCTGGATCCTGGAAGAACGGACCAGACACCTTCCGAGAAGAGGAGCAGTAAGGGTAAGGCTTCGCCTTCCCCCTTGCCCCAGGTCGTGGATCAAGTCTCTGAGGAGGCTGACCTTAAAGAACTGAGGGAAACTGAGCCGAAAGAGCTTGAACCTGGTCAGGTTGAGTTTCTGGGCTCAGGGGGACCCTCCAGGGAAGACCTGGGGAAGGCACAGTTAGACTGCCCCTCCCTTGAACCCCTCAGACAGCAGGCTGCTGCTGAGGCTGCAGGGAACGCCACAGGTACCCACAAAGTGTACTGGGACGATGGACTCCTGTACTCCGAGGCAAGAGACCCCAAACCTGGTGCGACCAGGAGGCTGGTCATCCCCTTGTCTCTGAGAGGTTTCCTTCTTACCTTGGCCCACGAGATTCCCCTTGCAGGTCACTTAGGCCAGAATAAGACTTGGGACAGAATTGTTCCACACTTTCACTGGCCCCACATGTCCGAAGATACGAAGGAGTTTTGCCGCTCCTGTGTCACTTGCCAAGCCAGCGGTAAGTCAGGTGGCACGACAAAGGCCCCCCTCATACCACTACCGGTGGTGGGGGTACCCTTTGAACGAGTGGGGATCGACATTGTCGGACCAATGGAACCCCAGACAGCATCAGGGCACAAGTTTATACTGGTGGTGGTGGACCACGCCACTAGGTATCCTGAAGCTATTCCACTTAGGACCACTACAGCACCTGTGGTGGCACGGGCCTTACTTGGAGTGTTCTCCAGAGTGGGCTTCCCTAAGGAGGTCGTCTCAGACAGAGGTGCAAACTTCATGTCGGGATATGTGACTGCAATGTGGAAGGAGTGTGGTGTCAACTACAAGTTCACCACACCCTATCACCCACAGTGCAATGGGCTTGTTGAGAGATTCAACAGGACCCTAAAAGGGATGATTCACGGACTACCTGAAAAGCTTCGGCGGAGATGGGATGTCCTGATACCCTGCCTCTTGTTCGCCTACAGAGAGGTCCCGCAGAAGGGGGTTGGCTACAGCCCTTTTGAGCTTCTGTTCGGACATCCTGTAAGGGGACCCCTTTGTTTGGTAAAGGAAGGATGGGAGAGACCTCTCAGAAAGCCGGCATCGAACATTGTGGACTATGTACTCGGTCTCCGCTCGCGGATGGCGGAGTACATGGAAAAGGCGTCTAAAAACCTTGAGGCGAGCCAAGAATTACAGAAAGCTTGGCACGACCAAAAGGCTGTCCTGACTGTGTACCAGCCTGGACAGAAGGTGTGGGTGCTGGAGCCAGTGGCCCCAGCAGCACTCAAAGACAAATGGTCTGGGCCCCACACGATCATTGAGCAAAAGGGAGAGGTCACCTACTTGGTAGACCTGGGAACTCCCCGGAGCCCCCACAGGGTGCTCCATGTAAACAGGCTCAAGGCATATGTCGACAGGGAGGGCATGGGCTTGCTCATGGCCACAGACGAGGGACAGGAGGAGGAGAGTGACCCTCTCCCGGACCTGCTCTCTCAGAACCCTGACGATGGGTCAGTAGATGGTGTTGTCTTTTGTGGCAGCCTCTCTGGACATCAACAAAAGGATTGTAAACAGGTTCTTCAATCCTTTCGACATATGTTCTCTCTGACGCCCAGTCAGACCAATTGGTGTACCCATGAGGTCGACACTGGGGACAGTCTGCCCGTAAAGAGTAAAATCTATCGGCAACCTGATCATGTCAGAGACTGCATCAAGACGGAGGTGCAGAAAATGTTGGAGCTGGGAGTCATTGAACCCTCGGACAGCCCCTGGGCTAGTCCCGTAGTTCTCGTGCCGAAACCTCACACCCAGGGCGGTAAGAAAGAGATGAGGTTTTGCGTGGACTACAGAGGTCTCAATGCAGTCACTAAGACTGACGCCCACCCAATACCAAGAGCAGACGAACTTATCGACCGGTTGGCTTCGGCCAGCTACTTAAGTACGTTTGACCTGACAGCTGGGTATTGGCAAATCAGGTTAGCTGAGGAAGCCAAGCCCAAAACAGCATTTTCTACCCCGGGTGGGCATTATCAGTTCGTGGTAATGCCCTTTGGTTTGAAAAATGCACCTGCCACCTTCCAAAGGCTGGTGAATCGAGTTCTCACTGGGTTGGACGACTTCTGCGCGGCGTATCTGGACGATATCGCTGTCTTTAGCTCCACCTGGGAGGATCACCTGGTCCACCTGAGGAAAGTGTTAGAGGCCCTGCAAAAGGCAGGCCTCACTATCAAGGCCACTAAGTGCCAGATAGGGCAGACACAGGTTGTATACCTGGGCCACCTTGTAGGTGGAGGCCAGGTTCAACCATTGGAGAGCAAAATACAGGCCATCCAGGACTGGGCTCCTCCAACCACCCAGACTCAGGTTCGAGCTTTCTTGGGCCTGACTGGTTATTACCGGAAGTTTGTCAGAAATTATGGATCCATTGTGACCCCGCTAAACGACCTGACAAGTAAAAAGATGCCAAAAAAAATTCAGTGGACAGCAAGCTGTCAGAAGGCATTCGATGACCTAAAGCAGGCCATGTGCACAGCACCTATCCTAAAGAGTCCAGACTACTCCAGACCATTCATTGTCCAAACAGACGCTTCGGAGCTGGGTGTGGGAGCTGTTCTATCTCAACTGAATTTTGATGGTCATGACCAGCCCATAGCTTTTATTAGCAGGAGGCTGACCCCCAGAGAGAAGAATTGGTCAGCTATTGAGAGGGAGGCCTTTGCTGTGGTTTGGGCCCTGAAGAAGTTGAGGCCATACTTGTTTGGCACTCACTTCAAGATTCAGACCGACCATAAGCCCCTCTTGTGGCTAAATCAAATGAAGGGTGAAAACCCCAAACTACTTAGGTGGTCCATTTCCCTACAGGGGATGGACTTCACAGTGGAGCATAGACCTGGCACTGATCATGGCAATGCAGATGGGCTCTCCAGGTATTTCCACTTAGAGCAAGAAGACTCACCTGGTCAAGGTTAGCTTATTGTCCCAAAGTTTGGGGGGGGGGTCATGTAGGAGAGTAGGGTCTGCAATCCTATGATCACCCAGATTTTTTGCTTTTGCTTCATTGGTTTATGACTTTCCCCGGCGGTGGGCCTGCCAATCAGACCCACAGCCTAGCTGTTCTCTCTCGAAATTAACCACATGTACATTAGGTGCATCCACCAATTGGAACTGGGCCGCCTTGTCAGTCCCTGTCTCAGCATACCACAGGTATCCAGGGCATCGGTGTACCCAGGGCCTACCAGGGGCTGCAGCATGTATTATGCCACCCCTGGAATGGCCGCCCAAATCTGACACAACTGGCTGCACGACAGCTGGGGCAACGTGGTGTAATCACCCGTTGCTGTAGGTGTAGTATTCCTACACCTAACCCTAAAATGGACACATGGATTCCTATCAGTCACTCCTATGGCAGGCCTTATCAATCCTGAAGGCAGAGTGCAGGGAATCATGTGGTACGGTGCTCTGGCGCGAGCTGAGCCCGTCGACGGCTTGCGGAACCAAGTCCTAATAGCCGTTCCATGGTGACGCGGGCCAACTACTTTTAAATGCATTATAATCCTCGCGGTTATTTGCTAACTTTGGCATCGCATCACCTACACATGTCGAGTAAGGTGTCATACGAATCGGAATACGAACCCCTCGTCGGTTCTGGCGACGGGGTTAGCATTCCCCCCCTTTTAGAGGGGCACGACATGGAAGTAACCTTGAACCCCGGTTAAAGTTGACTCAAGCCTCAGCATCACAAAATGGATGCTGCCACCAGACACAAGTCTGACCTCCTGCTGCTGGGAGACCTTCCAGCGAGGGGAGCTTGGACAAAGGGTTTCCTGTCGAGGGCAGTGTTAGCACCATCCCAGACAGGGTTTGTGTATCCCAGGTAGGCAGGGCTGAAAGGAAGGTGATTGCCAGTGGCACCCCGGTGCTCACTGTGCATAGCCCGGCTCAAACCAGTTTTGGGGGCACACCAGCCCCTGAACTGGGGCGAAGCCGGACAAAGGATAGGGGTGTAACCACCCCCCTCCTGGCTCCACCCATAGGTAGAACCTAGTCACGGGCCAGCCCCTTTTTCTTAGAATAAAGGTAGGAGCGAGTCCCCTTCCCAAATTGGATAATTCTGAATCTTGAACTACTTTCCACGAAAGGAACTCTTGACGATTTCTGAAGACTCTCCCTTGTGGCTAAGGAGTAGCCACCCTGCACCAGCAGGCACCACCTAAGCGCTTGCGGTTTGCTGTAAGTCTCTCCTACGGATCAAGACTGCCCAGCTCGACGAGACCCGAGTTCCCTGCCATCTCTGACCTTTTACCTCCCTCATCAGCCCAGCTGAGAGTCGTAGGTGTGACGAGACCTGCGGGACCGACTATCTTCAGAACCTGCACGACGCTTATCTAAGCACGCCCACCGAGGGACCCTCGAGTGAGTGCACCTAGGGTTTGAGAAGCCCTAACCCTGAGCAGCTCCAGCACCGAAGTCTGCCTCCCCAGCATCCACGAGATCTGCGTGGGGGCCCTTCCGCTCCTTGCTGTTCACCGCGTTGTTCGACCACTTGCCGACCGGCTTGTGGCCCTCTTCACGACGCACCACGATTGTTTCATCACTAGTCTGGTTGCTCCAAACTGGCTCTTGCTCCCCTTCAACAGAGGAGTACCACGGACCCTCCTGGTCCACTCCAGACGCCATCTTGACTCCACCGCGTGGGCTTGCCACTGCCAAGATCCGCTGCCCCATTCCTGGGCCCAGCATCACCGACAGCAGACACCTTCGTGGGACAGCTCGCCCTCCATCCTGGTCGCCGCCGCGCCTCCTGGTCCGAGGAACAGCCGAGTCCGACGTCATCCACTCACCTGGTCGAGGTGACTTCAGCCGGTACCCTCCTGGTGCCCACACGATCGCTGGCTAGCGGTTGAGAACTGAGTCCCATCTGCTTTCAGGTTTCCTTCATCACCGATCCAGGTTTGGATCTCGTTGAACATCAACACTGGTCGCCTGCCAGCAACTCTTCCTTCAGGCTCCTGAGACTACAACAAGGACTTCCGACATCTTGCCGAACCTTCCACAGCCGCAGCCTCTGGGCTAGGTAACTCGAGCATTTCGGTGCTCCATCGCAGGTTCGCTTTACAAGTGTCCAGTTCCTTTTTCGTTTAGTCCCACTGATCGGATCACTTCGGAATAAGTAACTTTAGACTTTCTAACTTCTCCCCTTCCACTTGCAGTGTAATGGTTTCGTGCCCTCGGGCATTTGTGTAAATTGTGCAACCAGAAGTATTTTCCTAAGAGTTTTGTATTGTGCTTAGCTCCCTGACTCATAAAGAGTCAGGGTAGTCTTGTTATAAATAAATATCCTTTATTTTCATAACAACTTGTGTGGTGTCCTTTCACTTGGTGTTCAAGGGGTATATGTGATGGTAAACAGCTGGCTTAACACGCCCTCTAGAGTTTAGCCTAAGACTGCTCGTATCCACGCTACTAGGATAGCTGGTCTATAAGGTTGACTTACAACCAATCATCAATAAGGGTCGTTTGGAATGATACACAGTGATCACTAGAATAGTGAGCACTACATATCAGGCCAACTTCTCACAACAGGCACATTAGATAACTTTATTGTGCGTACAAACACTCTAATTGATGAGGGGATTGCCCTCATGGAAAGAAGGGTGTCACAGGATCTCGCACAAGCGAGAAGATCATCTCTAGGCCTCATAGCCTCTGCGCGCACACCAAGTAAAGCCCAATGCACTCACCAACCAAACCCCATTCAGTCTATACCTGCAACCCATTCCATCAGTACCAGTCAATCTGTACCCCTGGACTCTGCTTTTTTGATGCCCCCACCAGTAGCCCCTCTTACCTCTCCCATGGCTTCCTCGTTAGCTATCGACGACCATGATAAAACACTTGCACAAAGGGGTTTAAGGGAGGGTGCCATTCCCAAATGCTCCCTAATATCTAGTAAGGACAGTGCTGATTTAGTAGTTATAGTTGATGGGGCAGGAGGCCTCAATGACTCTGTTAGCACTTCTTGTGGGCCAGAGGTGGGGAGGGCTAATGTGGATACCATAGATAATAGTGGAGGAAGAGCTGAGGCGCATCGTGCTTCACACCCGATACCATTGGGTATTCCCGACGATACAGCCTCAATTTATAGTTTAGCAAGTCTCCTTGAGAGTAGTCTGGATGAATCTTCTGAGGGGGCCGAAGACCGGAACGGTATATTTATGAGCTCCATATCTGAGCTCATTAAATCCTTACTGTCTCCCATGGAGACTAGACTACAGGGTATTGAACATCAACTACAGGCTCTAAATCTGGAGTTAAAAGCCAGACCCAAAGTTTCTGCCCAAAAGGCAATTGGTGGACCAGCACTGGCTGGCATCAAACTGCCTCTGTCTATTAAACAACCAGCAGGGAAGAACCCTCCCCCTCCAAAGTGTCCACCAAAAATACCACCTAAGGGTAATACAAATAGTACTACTAAGTTGCCCTCCAAGGCACCCAGTAAATCACAGAAAGTAAATGGTCCCATTATTCCTGCTCCCAAACCCCTTTTATCTCTTCCAGCGAATCCTAAGATACGCCGGAATATTAATTTACCTCCTGATGCCCACTCCTTTGTAATAGTTCTAACAGGTGTCCCCGAGCTTGCCCCCTCATCAACAGAATCCTTTTGGGCTCTCAAAAACAAAGTTTGCCATTGGTTAGATAGAAACTACCCACTTCCACCTAACATTCGCAGTAATTTGCTTATGGTGGAGAGAGCACCATGGGTGGGTGAGAATAAAAAAAATCTCCAGGGCGACTGCGTTGTTGTAACATTTGAGGACTCGCGTACGGTGGCATATATCCGTGCTGGGCCCCCATGTAATAACAACTCTTCAATCTTAGTTAAACCCCTCTCCTATTTCTATATGCTTGCAGATCACCGCAGTAATAGGTGGAGCTGGTTAAAAACTCAAAATTACACAAGAAGGGGGATGACAGAGGAGCCTTTTATGGATTATAATTCTAACCAGTGGGATGCGGGTGAAGATGGAGGGTGGAGCACAGTACACAGGAGAGTAGGTAGGCCCCCTTTTGGTTCTACTCAGTTTCAAGGGGAATGGCATGGTCATCAGCATAACCCCCCTCCATTACCCTGTTTCAATCGCTTCAGTGGCCTGGAAGCAGTTGATTGACATTCGATCCAGCACTCTGGCCAAGAGGTTATATGGGAGGAGGTAGGGTTACCACGGGCTGTAACTCCAATTGGAACGGGGGTTCAAGTGTTTATGGATAATGGTTGCCCTAGCAGGGGTGAATTGGATTGTAGTCCAACAGCCACACCCGTTGCACCAACTGTAGTACTCTCTTCGATTAACATCCTTTCTTGGAACATAGCAGGGCTCAGGAAAAATCTTGAAAATCCGGAATGGGGGGAGGAGCTTCGCGCGCATCCAAGATGGTCGCGTGAGCACAGGGCTCCCCGGACCCTTGCCGCTCCTCGCAACTTATCCTGGATTTGTGGACGGATTCTGGAAGATGAACCTTGGCTGAATCCATAACTCTTTTCAGAACGTAAATCGGACTTGGGAGACCTGAAATACAGCGTCTTGCATTTTGGAGGCCCACCTGGAAACTGTGCCCGGTGCTTTGGTGAACTGTGGGGCCGGGGAGTAGTTGAACAACAACGGCATCGGAGCCTTGCCAATGACCGCGCCCCCACTTTCAGTTTCGCTTTTGCACTTCTGCATGGCCTGATCGAGGAGCTACTTCGCGCGGCTGGGGCGTCCTCCGGCCTTTGTACTGGACTGATTTGTGCCTTTTTCTCAACTCTTCCGAGCGGGCTCTAGGACAGCCTGTGTCTGATCTGCTGGCGCCCCTGTGCTATTGGTCCGGGCGGACCCCTCCGGTGAGCATCGCTCAATATGGCGGGCAAGGGGGATCCCGAGAAACGGAGGGCCAAGACATCCCAGCGTGGGGGACCAGTCCAGAGTAACATCATGGATCGTTATACCCAGGGTAAAGGGTCCCCCGGGCCAGCAAGTGCCGTCGTGGAGGACTCCGGTGGTGGCCCGTCCGTCCCCACGGAATTGTCGCTACAGGACGTTATGGGCGCCATCAACGGCATAAGGGAGACCATCGCCCAGCAGTACGAGGCTCTAGCCCGTAAAATTTACACGGTTGCCATTGATGTTACGTTAATTCGGGCAGATCTCTCTAAGACTAACGAGAGGGTTCAGTCGCTGGACTTGAGGACATCCACTCTTGTTACGGATGTATCAGACCTCCAGGCAACTCTTGGCGATCTAAAGTCGGCAAACGACACTATGTCCCGGCGGCTGGAGGATTTCGAAGGTCGGGCACGACGCAACAATATCCGCGTCATAGGTGTACCGGAGACTTTCGACAATCGTCCGGTGGACCTCATGGTCGAAGATCTCATCCTCAATCATCTTGCTCCTTCAGGCCTGAGCAAGTTCTTCGCCGTGGAGCGTGCCCATCGTGTCCCGGGCGGCAGGCCTCGACCAGGAGCTCCCCCTAGGCCTATCATTGCAAAACTTTTCAATTACAGAGACCGGGATGCGATCCTGCAGGCCTCGAGGGTGCACGGCCCAGTTAAATATGAGAATTCCTCCGTTAACCTCTTTCCGGACTTCACCCAACTCGTTCAGAAACAGAGAATGGGCTTTCAGGGGGTGAAGCGCCGTCTTCGAGATCTGGAACTCAAATACTCTATGCTTTTCCCTGCCAGGCTTCGTGTGGAATATGAAGATCGGACTATCTTTTTTGAACGCCCTGACACCGTGAGTGACTGGTTGCATTCCCTGCCGGACCGGGGCGAACGACCTGGGCGTACTGGCGGTGCCGAGGGCGGAGGGCCTCTGCAGGCATGATTCTTGGTCCTCCACTTTGACATTTCCTTCTGCGCCCAGCCAGGTTCTACTTCAATTGTATATTTTGTCTATTAATGTTTCGTTTGGGTGCGGGCGGGGACGGGTCCCTTTCCTCCTCTAGGGTCTTTTTGTAGCATGGGATTGTTAGGGCGACAGGCACACTGCAAGTTGGGGGGGCTGTATAGTCCGCAGGGGTGCAGGGTGGGGGGAGTTGCCATGGTGTGGGGGTGGGAGGGTGGCAGTGGTTGTTGGGTTGTGTGTTTTTTCTTTTCAAGGCGGTATGTTTGTTCCCTTTCAGTTTCAGGTGTCTGGCTGCGTGCCCGGGGACTCCAGCTTCTTGTGTTGGGATGGGGGGGGACGGGTTGAAACTGATGTCTTGGAACGTCAATGGATTGGGGGACCGTATCAAACGTGGGGTTGTGTTGCAATATTTGCGCCGATTGGCCCCTGATGTGGTATTTCTTCAAGAGACGCACTTGGTGGGCAATGTATGTCATGCTATGAACAGGGGGGGCTACCGACTGGTTGCACATTCTGGCTTCACCACTGGATCCAGAGGGGTGGGCATCTTGCTGCGATCTTCCCTCCTGCTTGAGATTGACAAAGTCACTCTTGATGATAGAGGGCGCTATGCGTCCTTGACTGGACGGTGGGAGGGGCAGACTCTTTCATTGGTTTCGGTCTATGTTCCCCCGGGCCTCCAGACCTCCACTTTCTCGGATGTGGGTCGTATGTTACTTGAACTTCCTGATAGTCTCTTGCTTGTGGGTGGGGATTTTAATTCCGTGATTTCTGGCGAGTTGGATCGTTACCCTCCCAGAGCCCTCTCTGCTGCCCAGGCGTCGCTCGGCGGGTTCTTGGACACTTTCGGTCTAGTGGACTGCTGGAGGTTGATACATCCGACACAGAGTCAGTACACATTCCACTCCGGGGCCCACGGGAGTCTCTCCAGACTAGATTATTTTCTTATGCCCGCGGCCCAGACCACCCGGGTCCGGGAGGTTAAGCACCTGGCCCGGGGCATTTCCGATCATTCCCCATTGTGGCTCCTCTTCGATACCGGGATGCGATCCGCCGGGTGGATCGCCCCCATTAACCCCTGGTACCTGCGTGACCCCAAGATTCGCAAGGGTCTCATTAAGTCGCTTGAACAGTATTTTCTTGAGAATGAGGGGTCCGTCTTGTCCTCGGTGTCCTTGTGGGAGGCTTTCAAAACGGTTCTCCGAGGACACGCCCTATCCCTGATCGTGGAGGCCAAGAAAGCTAAGAACGGGGTGGTGGTTGCGTTGGAGGCTGAGATATCGGGGTTGGAGGCTGCCTTGGAGACGGGTGTCACTCAGGACGGGCTCCACGCCCTCAGCCTGAAACAGTTCGAATATAAGTCCCTTGTTACGGATGCTGCTCGGACAATGTATAGGGAACAGCAGGGTAGACTGTATGATGCTGGGAATAAGGCGGGTAAATTGATTGCTTGGCTTGATAAGAAGGAGAGAGTGAATCGAGTGGTCCCCGTGCTTCAGACGTCGGAGGGAGTGAGTGTGACTGACCCTGGTGAGATTGTGGAGTGTTTTGCTGACTACTTCAGTGCTGTGTACTCCCCGGTGTCTGCTAGAGATGAGGCTGTCTCTCGTCACTTGTTGAAGGATATTGCTTTGCCCTGCCTGTCGGTGGATGAGCGTGAGCAGATAGATGCCCCATTATCGGTCGACGAGATTGCTACCGCGATTCGTTTCCTTCGCTCAGGCAAGGCTATGAGCCCCAACGGACTCCCGATTGAACTCTATAAACTCTATAAACTGCAACCGGATAAAATTGCGCCATTTCTCCGTCGTATGTTTTCGGAGTCGCTTGAACTTGGTTCTCTCCCTGATGACCAACGTCTGGCCACTATAGTCGTGATTCCCAAGGACGGTAAGCCTCGGGACCGTTGCGCCTCGTACAGGCCTATTTCTCTGTTGAACGCCGAGCCGAAAATCCTTGCCAAGGTTCTTGCTAACCGCCTGCTTACTGTTATTTGTGATCTGGTGCATCCGGACCAATCCGGTTTTATCCCGCACCGGAATACGGCCCTTAACTTGCGGCGCCTACATGGCGTACTTGCAAGGGCGGAATATCTTTCAGAGCCGGCCATCTTGGTTTCCTTGGACGCCACGATGGCCTTTGATACGATAGAATGGCCGTATCTTTGGGCCGCCCTGGCAAAGTTTGGCTTCGGGGCGGGATTTATTAGTTGGGTTAAACTCTTATACGCTGCTCCGTTGGCACAGGTTGTCGTTAATGGGAGGGTTTCCCGGCCTTTCGTTCTTGGGAGGGGCACTAGGCAGGGGTGTCCGTTGTCTCCCCTGCTCTTCGCTTTGGCTTTGGAACCGCTTGCTGCTTGGCTTCGTTGGGAACCTTCGATAAGAGGGATCCAGTGGGCCCCTGGCTTCGAGGATCGTGTTTCGTTGTATGCGGACGACATTCTTTTGTACCTCACCTCACCACGTAAGTCACTCAATGTGCTCTTTGACATCCTCACTTCCTTCGGCAAGAACTCTGGTTTGATCATTTTTTTTTTTTTAATTCTTTTTATTGACATTTTCAATAACTTCTCTGGTTTGATCATTAACTGGTCCAAATCTTGTGTCTATGCTATATCCGGTGGCTTTCCTCTCCTGCCTTCTCGTTTTCTCATTAAGGCGTCCCACTCCGGCTTTACGTACCTGGGGGTGTACGTCTCATTGGACCCGACTGTCCGCTACGAACATAATCTCCTCTCTCCACTTCGGAGATTGAGGTTAGACGTGGCCCGTTGGCGTAAGCTTCCCTTGTCTCCCCTCGGTCGTGCGGCACTTTTTAAAATGATGTCTCTTCCCCGATTCCTTTACGCACTTCAGAACTCCTTTGATATTATTCCGGCGGCCTACTTCCGGGAAGTGGAGAGCTTACAAAGGAGACTTGTTTGGGACGGTCGTGCACGTATTGCTCTTGCAAAACTGACTCTCCCCTGGTATGACGGGGGCATTGCGCTCCCGGACATCAGGAGGTACTATTGGGCTTCCCAGCTATCTGCTATTAACCATGCAACGTACGCACCTGGTCCGAATCCGGCTTTCGAAATGGATAGATTTTTGTTGCCTGGCGGCAACTTTAATAGAGCGCTTTACTCTAGATCGGCTGGGAGGAACTTAACCGGTCCCACTAAGATTGCAGTACGCTTGTGGAAGGCTGCGAATGTGGCCATGGGCTGGAATGATCGTTTGACGTGTGCGACCCCTTTGTTTGCGTCTGAAAGATTGGGAAGCCTCTGGACGACGAAGGGCTTTGAGCGTTGGGACACGATTAGCATCAGCAGAGTAGGTGACCTCTGGGTGAAGGGTGCGGTTAAATCCTTTGCTGCGCTGCAGTGTGAGTACGAATTGAGTGAGAGGGAGTTCTTTCGGTATGTTCAGGTTCGGCACGCCTTGCTCTCGGTCTTCGGGGCTGAGACTGCAGTCCCTGTATCTTCGCCACTCGAGGACCACATACTCGACGGTCACTTGCCCGACAGTACTATTTCCCTTATCTATAAAAAACTAATAAACATTCGGGCGGATCTCCTCGTGCGTCTTCGGGAGGCGTGGATCGGGGATGGGGTGGAACTGGACGATGAGGATTGGCAGTCAGCGCTGTCCTCCCCTAAGGAGGTGGCTATACACGCGCGTCTCCGTCTTGTCCAGCTTAAAATTCTCCACCGTGTCTACGTGTCGGGCCCTCGTTTAGTTTTGATGGGTTTTTCTGAAGACGGGCTCTGTAGGCGCGGCTGTGGGCTCAGCGCCACTTTTCTCCATGTTCTCTGGGAGTGCTGTGAGGTGGCGGAGTATTGGCGCCGGGTGCATGCTGTCATGGAATGTGTCACTGGGGTCGCTCTGTTGCCTGAGGTTCGCCGATGTTTGCTGAACGTGCGGGAGCCTAATGACTATAATGCGGCTCAGACTCGGTGGGCGGCCCTTGGGAACATGATTGCTAAGAGGGACATCGCTCAGCTTTGGGGTTCCCGGCGGCCTCCCACCGTGTCAGTATGGAAGGAGAACATGGACTGGTGCATGTGCAGAGAGAAGACCGTGTATGTGGCCCGGGGTAAGCCGGGGGCGTGGGGTAGAATCTGGGGTCAGTGGAACGCGTACCGAGGGAACATCTGCACGCCCCCCCTCGTGGACACATCTGATGCTGCCTTGTCCCCCTGATCCTGAGGTTCCCGGACTATTACATTTTACCTGTAGATGGTTGTGGCTCTCCCGTCGCCCCCACCTCCCCCTTCATCATCCTCATTAACCACCCGAGGGTGGAGTATGTATTGTGTGGTCCCCCGGCTGTGGTTAGACGCCCTTTTTCGATGGTTTCCGCCTTGCTTTTTGGTGTTATTTTATTTTTTTCTTCCTTTGTTTGTATTTCTAAAATGTATGTATCTTGATAGCCTCTGAGGTGCACTCAGTAATTTGTTAATTTGGCTGAGCCCCAGGGGGCCTGTTGCTGCCTTGATGTTGATGACCATGTATATATTAGCGGCCGGCCCTGGTGGTTGTAGGCCCATGTTTGTATTGAGTTTTTATGTACAATAAAGGTTTTCGCAAAAAAAAAAAAAAAAATCCGGAATGGAATGACTTAATTGACTCCTTCCATATTTGTATGTTTCAGGAAACTTGGAGTTTGTCCCCGCAATATAAAAATGGGTACTCTACATACTTTGTCCCAGCAGTTTCCATAGGAAAAGGCCGCCCCTCAGGTGGTCTGCTCATCTGGGTAAAGGTGAATTTGAATTGTACTATTATTACACACAAGGTCCAATCCAATGATATCTTGCACATTTCCCTGAAAAGCCCACACGGGGGTATTGTTCATTTGTTTTGTGTTTATGCAAGAGGGGTATAGGGTGGTTTAACCTCGCAAACAATTGAGCTGCTTGATGTAAAATTGTCTGAGCTTCCACCTAGGTCCAAAATCCTGTTAGGGGGTGATTTTAACTGTACATTTGAACCCCTGGATGACGAGGATGTATTGGGTTTGAACTCAGAGGACTGGAGACAGACTATACCCCCTTTAGTACTGGCCCCTATTAAGAAGTGGTCTGCCATAGCTATACAGTTGAACGCACTGGCTTTGGAACATAATCTACGGGCATTAAATGGCCGGACCACATCTGATCGTAACGGGGCAATGACCTATAATAGGATAGGCTGCCCATCACGTATCGATTACATCTTTTTAGATGTTCATTCATAGGCTAGTTTAGTAGATATGGAGGTCAGGCAGTCTTCAGATAGCGATCATAACCCATTATGTATGGGAATCAACTGGGCTAATGGGATTAGTAAGAGCGGGGGGATGGAGCTGATCACCAAGGATGTCCTCCCCTCTAATTGTAACCGGAAACTTAGATGGGACGTGGTAAAATGTGAAGAGGGGAAAGTTAATAGTATTGGGGACTTAGTTAAAGCAGAAACCTCCAGCCTCGCAGCGGTGGATCTGGGAGAGGCTCACTCTCTGGGGCCCAAATTATTGGGCCAGTACCAAACTTTCACAGATAAAATAGGAAAGTATTTCCTCAAACACCCAAGGGAACCCCCCAGCGGATCTTAGACCCCTGAAGGCGAACGCGTGGTATACATTGGATGTAGGAAAAAGAGGAAAGCCATTGGTTTGGCTATAAAATTGAAGGACCCAATAGCAGTGAAACTGGCTAGAAAGGAGTACCGTAGTTCAATAGCCTCAGCCAAGAAAAATTGGGAGGAGGAGCATTGGCAGCAGCTTAAGATCGCTGCCAGCGGGAAGAATTCTACTACATTCTGGAAATTGATCAATGCTTTAGACCGTAGGGGAGTTGACCCCATTTTAAATCATATTAATGAACAGCAATGGCACGCCCATTTTTTAAATTGTATTGTGAGGAAGGCGATCAAGTCCCTCCATTGCCATTAGCAGTGTGCAATAAGCGCAACCTTAGTTTGGAGTTGCCCAGTAATGAAAACTTATTCTCCCTGCGAGAAGTCAAGGTCGCTATTTTAAATATCCTTCCAGGCAAAGCGGCTGGTCCAGATGGCCTGCCAGGGGATCTTCTACTTCATGACCCCCAAATTTGGGCAGACTATATAGCAAATCTAATGAATCTCATCCAGCAAGGCCATCCCGTCCCGGAATCATGGAAAGGGGCGGAGGTGATCACGATTTATAAGAAAGGTGATAGAGAGGACCCTGCCAACTACAGACCAATTAGTTTAATTGACACCATTCAAAAGGTAGTTGGCAGGGTCATTATAAATCGAGTTGAGACATGGCTAATGGATAATGATATTCTAACCCATTTCCAGGCTGGGTTTAGGCGGAATGTTGGTGCAATGGATCAAGTCTTCCGGTTTTGCGCGGTCTATTGGAAGTCAGTATCAATTATTTAGGGTTGTCTTTACTTGGGTTTCATAGACCTGAAAACCGCGTTTGATGTTATCCCACGCGCCAAGCTATGGGAGGTTTTATTAGCCATGGGGTTTCCTAGTTCCCTGCTGCAATTTGTTATCAAACTCCATGAGGATAACTACGCAAGGATACGTTGGGGGTGCCAGGGCCAATTGACAGGGAGGGTATCAGTCAACAGGGGATGTGTGATGGCTCCGACACTGTTCTCCCTCTTTATAAATGGGGTGGTGGACCATTTGAGGGAGGACCCTGCGGATGCCCCTGTCCTTGCCGGGGAGAAAACCCCCACACTTATTTTTGCGGACGATACCCTCCTGATGTCCAAGACCCCCAAGGGTCTCCAAAAATTGCTTGACCGCTTCTCCTTCTTCTGTAACGACCGTGGGTTAACGGTCAACACTTCGAAGACAAAGTTAAGGGTTTTATCTCGAAATAGAAAGGTTAGGAATGTTCGTCTTACTTTGTATGGGTCCCCTTTAGAGGTGGTGAATGAATTTGATTATCTAGGGGTTAGGTTGTCCAACAACATGAGCTGGGATTCCCATATATCAAAAATGGTACTAAACCTCAAAAGGGTCTCCGGTGCCATACTAAAGAATCGGCGCCTCTCTATTAGTAGACCGGTTGCCCCTGCCTTGGTAGTCTATGAAGGGAAGGCTTTAGCCTCGGCAGTCTATGGCTCCGAATTATGGGGTGCTGAAAACACTAAGGTCCTGGCAACTGCAGAAAATAAGTTTATCAGAGATCTAGTCTCACTTCCAGTTTCAACCCCTCTGTTACCATTATTTTTTGATATGGGTAAAAAATCAATCTCGGACAAAGTTCAACTAAGGCCGCTGTTATTTTGGGTGCGCCTTAGAAGAACCCAGGAATTAGCCGGATATGCTCAAGAGTTGGACGAGTTAATATCCCTAAATGTTTCTCACCAAATAAAGTGGCTCAACAACCTTAAGAAACTGGTAGTATTAATAGGCCTGGGGGAGTCCTGAGCCACACAAGTTCCCCCTGCAAAACAAATTGTAAAGAAATTATACTGGGACTGGGTTGAGGCCAATGTTACCAATAACTTAAACCTGGGAACTTTAACGATGAACTTTCTTGACCATAAACCATCTATGAAGTTGGAACCCTTTTTAGATTTTATCCAACTACCTAGAGATAGAACTTTGTTCTTGAAACTAAGATATGGCACTCTTCCCCTTAAATTTTTTTGGGAAAGGTGGAAGGCCAAGGGGGGGGGGGGGGGCTTGATCTAAATTGCCCAGGTTGCCAATGTCCAGAGGAATCCCTTGGCCATTTTTTATTTGCTTGTTCAGCCTACAAGTTCGTTAGGGCTAAATGGTTGAAACCTGTATGCAGGGAGCTGGGAGTAAGGGATCACAGATCAGCCCTGCGTATTATTTTAACCAATACTGTTTCTATGTATACCATCTGTGGGGTTGCTAAATACCTCGCGGGTGCCTGGTTAATCCGCTCTAGGCTGCTGGGTGATATATACATTCTCATGAATGAAGAAAGCATTGTTTTAAATTCTGTTTTTATTTTTTGTCCCTTTTTTCGCTATTTGCTGTTCTGGATGTAATTGTAGTACTATGGATGGATTGTTTTTATGTACTTTGCATGTTTGTACTTTTATGATAAATATCTATCGAATAAAGTATTAAAGTATCGTAAGTAATCTTGGCGTATGAATGAATGCAGGTTTGGTGAATATCCTCTAACTCAGAATTCCAACCACAGTGCAAACAGGAGTTTGCGCAGGGGTCAGTAATCTCTGACCAACTCAGAATTAGGGCCATAATGGGAGAAATATTTTTGCAAATTCCAGGAATGATGTGAATTATATACATTACAAGTGTAACTCTCTTAAGGAATGGTCCTAAGTTTCTAATTTGTGAGTCCAGGCCAATATATGTCTGGGAACATACCCTCTGTTGGTTGACATAAAAGCAAGGTCCGCTGGGGCACCGTTTACTGACTCACTCCTTATAGGAACTAGAGGATAACTTCATACATCTTTATGAGGGACTCTTAATAAAATGTTATGAATTGTAATGGGAAAATGTATAAGGTTGGGCCCCTAATCAGTAAGGCTAGGCCTGTGTATTTAAAAAAGTTTAATAAAAAATGTGTATGTATATTTTGACAAAATATCTATTTTAAATTGTTGAATATTAGACATATCAAAAATGTCACTATGAATACATATTGATGTGATCATGAAAAATGAATGGTGTAATCTTGGCGTATAAATGAATGCATGAATTGACATCAGTACTAGCACTTCTGGTGTCTTTAATTATGAATTATAATGGAGCACTAACTGATGGCATAAATCCAGAAACCCCCACCCAGAGATGACACACATTTTGTTGGACTGCTTACAGAAGAACCGTTAGAGTTAGAGGTTTTTATTTGCCATCTCAGTTTTTTGTTTTGCATACCTAATTTTTACAGTGTGGTTATTTGTATGTATGCCCCTTTGCCTTTGTATTGATGCGTGGTAGTGTTCTGTCTCCTTAGCTTGGCCTTCATTTGATATATTTGGCTTAAGTTAAACCATTGAGAGGGAAGTTAATTGAACCTTGACATAAGCCTCTATTCCCTGACTGTAAGAATGAATGTGACTGCTTTGCTGTATACAAATCTTGTGAACTACTCTTATGCCAGCACTGCACTTCTCACCCACTCTTTAGGTAGTTTTTTTCTGCCTAGACTGTATATCTTCTGGTTTGTGCCATGGCAAAGCTTCATCAGGAATATATGTTGCGATGTTCTGAAACCAAATGTAACACGTTTTTTAAGTATTAGAGATGCTTTCTTTAAGTTTGGTTTTTGTGTTGGAACTGTTTTCTTTATACTGCACAGTGTCAATGTTTGTACGCACTTTTTATAGCCTGCTGTTACGTTTCCTGTTCTTTTATTGATTCTGCTTGAGCAGTATTGCTGCTGGAAGTGATTACATATTGGTATGTGCTTTATATTTTTTTACAATTACTTGTATTGTATCTCTGTTTGCAGTTCTCCTTCACAATTTTCCACGTTTAAGGCTCCTTTCCAAGCGAACACACAAGGATCCACTGGTGGTTATAGACAAGGAGACCCAATTTTAACCGGCACCAATGAGTATTTTACCATTCCACAGGTGATTGTTTCTTCTAAATAATACTTTATATGCGAGTCATATTATTTGTTGCTGGTAACACGGTTTCCTTCTTGTTTGGAGAACTTTATTTCTTTCTGAATACGACCTATGTATCTTGCTCCAGCTGATCTTTAACAAACGTCCATCCTTTGGCCATTCAAAGCTTGTTGTTACAGTAGCTTGACTTGCGGTCTTTCGTAGTCTGTTCTTGCACGCTCTTACAGAAATGTTATATGGTTTCCTTTAAGATGGACAGGAAACATGTGGTTTGGTTCTCAAAATTGTGTATGGAAATAAAGGTACTCTTGAAGCATAGTTGCAGCTATGCACTCTTTGTAGGGTGTGTTGATGTTGTACCACACTTGCCAGCTTTATCGACAGCAAGATCTTGATGCTGTCTTTGGAAGTCTGGGAGATCACTGAGAGGCTAAGATACCCAGCTAAGGTGCCGATTCCGATCCTGGAAAAACCGGGTACGAACCGTCGGTCGGAGGGTTTTCTCCATCCGACTCGTACCCGGGGAAAAAAAATTACAAACATGCAAGTACGATTCGCACGGAAACACCATTTCCGTACGAACCGTAAAAAACACCGATTGACGAAAATATCCATACAAATGTGATCCGGGAAAGCGCCGACGTGACGTCGGGATGCATTCCGGCTGCGTTTCACGAACCAGGAAGTACGATTCGAACCGACAGCAGTCCGGACGGCAATATTTTTCCGGCACCCAAAAAGTGCCGGAAAAGCTAAGTACGCCGCGTTGCCAGCGGAATAGGGGGCCCGGTACGTGCTGTACCCCCCCCCAGCCCCCGCATGTACGCGCCGAACCCCCCCCAGCCCCCGCATGTATGCGCCGGACCCCCCCCAGCCCCCGCATGTACGCGCCGGACCCCCCCCAGCCCCCGCATGTACGCGCCGAACCCCCCCCCCCAGCCCCGGCATGTACGCGCCGAACCCCCCCCCGCCCCGGCATGTACGCGCCGAACCCCCCCAGCCCCCGCATGTACGCGCCGAACCCCCCACAGCCCCCGCATGTACGCGCCGAACCCCCCCGTGTATGTACACCCGTGTAGGTATGGACCGTACCCCCACCCATGTATGTACACCCGTGTACGTATGCACCGTACCCCCACCCGTGTATGTACACCAGTGTACGTACGCACCGTACCCCCCACCCATGTATGTACACCCGTGTACGTATGCACCGTACCCCCACCCGTGTATGTACACCAGTGTACGTACGCACCGTACCCCCACCCGTGTATGTACACCTGTGTACGTATGCACCGTACCCCCACCCGTGTATGTACGGCGCTGGGGGTTCACGCCGTACATACACGGGTGGGGCTACGGTCCGTACCTACACTGGTGTACATACACGGGTGGGGGTACGGTGCGTACGTACACTGGTGTACATACACGGGTGGGGGTACGGTGCGTACGTACACTGGTGTACATACACGGGGGGGGTTCGGCGCGTACATGCGGGGGCTGGGGGGGTTCGGCGCGTACATGCAGGGGCTGGGGGGGGTTTGGCGCGTACATGCGGGGGCTGGGGGTGGTTCGGCGCGTACATGCGGGGGCTGGGGGGGTTCGGCGCGTACATGCGGGGGCTGGGGGGGGTTCGGCGCGTATGCGGGCACATGTCTTCATGGTTGCTATGGGAGTTCGGTCCGGACGGTGTTTCTTCCATACGGTTGTGAAATCGAAAGGACCGGAATGATCGTACTTGCGCGGTCGGACTTCATTTTTCCGATTCGTACGATGAATCGTCCGGGGATGTGTCGGACACTTTTTCCGACCCGAGGACGTGTGGGGGAATTTTCCCAATGCGATTCGTATGGACTTTTTCCCATGCGAATCGTACTTGCCAGTTTGTACGGTACTTGTACGATTCGTACGGAAAAAAATCCAGATACGATTCGTACGGGGAAAATTTTTTCCAGGATCGGAATCGGCACCTAAGTGTCCACTGGAAAGGAATTAAAGCTCCAGGTATGACTTGTAAGAACTCAAGCGAGCTTCATTAACTATTCCAGGGATGTAGCCGCCTTCCAGCTGTATTGCTGAATCTTACAACCTGGCTTAGACTTATGTGCTACTTAGCAAATCACTTTAAATCTGTCCTTCATATTGTAAAAATATGTAAATATACATAATACGGTAATACCAGCTGTACATCCTTGTTTCTGTAATTAGGTGTCAACTGATCAACACACAGGCAAGACCTTGCGCTATGCTTTTTGTGCAATGTGTACCTCATGTTTGTGTTGCTTTTCTATAATAATGTTCACAAAAATAGCCTCCTTGATTCTTGGAACTAGTTCCCACTACATCAACTCCGAAAGGTAAATAAAATAGTAAAAGAAATTTAAGCCAACTGAATTGGCAATCCTAGCATTATGGTGGTTAAACCACTTAATCGATCACCTCCCAAAGAGAGATTATAAGAAGCATTGGCATAGCCAATAGGTCTCGCTTATGGGACCTTATAAGTATTTAGTTATGCAGCACAATATCCGTGGTGCAACAACATCAACCGTTGCATGGCTAAACACTTATAAGGTCCCAAAGGCGAGACCTATTGGCTATGCCAATGCTTGTTTTTAAATGCTTGTATGTGGGCAGGTAAAGTTTATTTGTATACTAGTACCCAAACAAATGTTTTCTTACCTCAAAAGCATACTTTTTTATGATGTGAATTATCTGTGTATATGAACTGTTTGTATGGCTTTTTTATGCATGACACCTAACTGTTAATAAACGGAAACTGACTTTCCTATTGCATTCAGGTTTAATTCCGATTATGGTTGATTTATTATATTCAGGCAAGCTACTGCCTTGGGTATTCTGTCTGTGACTGAATTTAGAATGTAGTATGTGCTGTTTTACTAGAAGTGAATTATTTGAACAGGTAGCACCTGGGCCACATAGAATACGCGTATGTGTGTAAGGGGTGGGGTGTGTGTGTCTGTCTGTCTCTTTATTGGCGCTCAGAGGGGTTCCTTTTGTGATTATTCATGATAACTTAGACAGCCTATTACTATATTTGGGTGAGTAGTTTGTGTATGTCCTGAAAGCTCATACCTTGAGAAATAGGTCGAAAATAGTTTCCCCTTAAGTATCAACAGATTTACTTCAATAAACCAGTTTTAACAGGCTGGGTAGCGCAATAATTGTTCTTGTAGTCATAGAACTTTCCGTCTGTTCCAAGTTTTGCTGTTTACATGCTGAAGTCAGAGAGCTGGGACACTGTGCACGAGGGGCATGCGTGATTCGTAACTGCTACAGCAGTGAGAGTGAAGACAACCAATGAGAGACCACTAGGTCCATGCACGGTGAGACCGTGTAAGTATCGCATCAAGTCAGAGCTGGGCGCAGCCAATGAGAAACCAAAAGATCCTGCCGGCTCACGAGAAGTAAGCATGAACTGCTGTGCGATTGGCTCAAAGACCCATGAAGATCGAAGACCAACCGCAAACGATACACGAGGAGTAGGCGTGCTCTTTTTCAAAGCACATACTCGTGCTTGTGGCGCGTGGCTGCGCACCCCCGCAAGCCGTATGCCGCCACAAGCACGAGTATGTGCTTTGTAAAAAGAGCTACACGACGGCTAAAGGACTCCTGTGCAGTGCATGCGCACTGCATAAGCGAGACCTAAAAAAGGTGCTATCGATGTACCGTCCTCTGGTTTCGTGAGACTTTGTTGGAGTTATTTCAACCCTTGTCTGCATTACTTAATTAGAAATTGAGTTTCAGTATTTTGTTTGCTTTTGAAGCTGTGAGCTTAATGTTTCTGGTAAAATGCACAGGACTTGGAACATAGTGTTTGTCCTCTGACCCAAGGGAACACTCTGTCTTGTATTTTCAACAGTGCAATGATTTGGGAAAACAACCTTGGAGGACCTTTCTGTGCATGTTTGCTCATGAGTCTTGATGAGTGTTACAAGTTTAGCAGTTATGTTTTTTTCTTCTTGATGTATATTTATTTTTTAAAGAAAGCATGTAAAGAAACGCATGCAGCTATGCACACCGTAATTCCATATAAGTTATGCGGCAAGAAATTGAAAACTCCAGGAATGGCAGAATTTACGAAAGAAAAATTTCTGTTGAAGCTTTATAATTTAAACTCAAAAGCATTGATCGCAAATCACACCAGCACATGCTTTCGTTGCCACCCTTCAGTCCCCATACAGTATACAAATTCAGCAACTTAAATAGGCCGGGAGGGTATGCCAGTACAACAATGTAGGACTGTTAAACATGCTTTAGGCAATCAAATGTTTATCACACTGAACTGACTTCTTTTGCTTTTTATTCCAGCCAATTGGTGAACATTGCATCAACAACGCTCCAGTGGCATACCTTCAGAACTTTGATATCAGGTGTGTTCGTCCACTAACATATGAAAATATTGCAGCCATCACTGCATCGACCATTAATTCTGGTAGTGGAGGTACGTGGCGCGTGCATTTCAAAGATAATCTGTAAAATGGGGTTCATGTGTATTTTGATAAGCCCTGCTGGCACGATTGTATTAATTACGCATGTGAATAATCTGTCTTCTGCCCAAGGACATTTGTTTTGGACACTAATAAGCAAAAGGTCAGGGGTTTTAGAGCATCAAATTAGTTTCATGCACTAGTCTAACTATTTAGCCTTGAACTGCACTTTGGAACATAAATGTGATCTCTTCTGAAGTCATCCTTCGAAAGCAACCCTTTACAGAAATGTCCTCTCTAAAGTAACGATTTAGACACAGAGAGCATAGTAGGAGCTGCATACGACACATTGTAACTTGCATATAGGTATGATGTTGGGATAACTTTTATTATATCATGTAAGGGATAGAAAATATCCATTGCAAAGGAGAAATAGAAGAAGGAGGATGCCTACATGAGAGATGCAGAGACTGGAAAGTACACACACTGGGATGGGAAAGCACTGACCCCATGGTTGCAAGACACTGACCTGGGGATGTCCAAGAACTAGTGTGGGAGATAGGGACGCCAGTGACATGGTGACACTGACTTGGGACAAATGACGAAGGAAGTCTGGCAGTTTGACACAAAGAATGACTGAACTCACCAGTCCCTGAGCATATTTTCATAGTTTAAAAAAAAACCCACAATAATCAAGGAAAGGGGCTCTCACAATGACTCTTTAGTCTGAGACACTCACTGGTGTTTTGAGTCCTGAAAAGGGCAATAGTTTTCTGTATGCAATGGTAAATTAGAATATATTGCTGCTTGTGAGTGGCCTTACAGTGTCATTCTTTTCTTTGGAGCCTGGAGTTTCTGGGATAGGGAGAGGGAGTGTCTTTCAGATCTAATGTGCACCCATCAATGTAAACAGGAATTTAAGCAGAAACAATCTTGTCTAATTAGAGAGCCCTACCCATCATCCATAAGGGGTTTAGCATATTAAAAAGTAGATACTGTTTGGAAAGTGGCAGCTAGTTTAGGGGGTTATTTATTTTCAAATAGGAAAAAAGAGCCATCTAGACGATCCCTCTTTGGTGTCTAATTCTGCCTAAAGATTTGGCCACATCCTTCACATCCCTCTTGCAGTTTTTGCCTACAGAGTAGCATTGGTCAATTGATCTTAAATACTTAATTGCTTGTTCAGTTTGTAAAGCTTCTTGTTCAGACTTCTACAGTTTCCCAAATCACAGGACCCCCTCCCCCTCTTTTAGTGAACCATATAGATGGTTGTTTGACCAGAGTCTGTGCTACAATAGTGTCACGTTATATTGACCAACAAGCACACCTATAAACTTGCATTAATTAGCAAAGTGTGCATAAAAAATTATTCTGTTCCCTAGCCTGAGTTACATTGTGTACCATATTTGTGATGCTCAAACTTACCTGTTAATTACATTATTAACGTTTGCCACCTCTTTGTCAACTTTTAAAATTAAATCTGGCCTTTGGCAAGTAACACAAAGACTGAAAATGAGAGGTGGTTCCAGTTATTACGGTATAGGGGTGAGGTGAGGTAACTTCTAATGTCCATCTGAGTACCCATGCTCTAGAATGGAGTGCATTCACACTCGTACTCTCTTGTTCATCAGGATTCATTAGTAGTGTTTATCATGGTACCAGTAACACAGGGCTCTATTAATAGGTTTATTAAACTAAACTAGTGGTTTATCTGTTCATTCTTTTCTTGTGCTCTTTCTCTAGGTGTTTTGACATTAACAGTGACTAATTTACGACTAGTTGATCCCAGCGATTTCATCACGTTGACAGATGCAGGTACCCTCTATATTTTAGTGCATGAACTGCAAACGAAAATCATGAAACACTTCTGTTCGTGCAGTGAATTAAGGGTTTTTATGTACAATTGGAACAATCTTTCTTAACTTCCGAACAAGAAATACTCACTCCCAAAACCAATTGCAATAGAAAATAGGAAGTTGCAGCCTTGCTGCTGATACCTTTAGAGAAATGGCTCCCGGAGGTGGCTTGTACTAAACTCCTTGAAGCTTTTGTGTACTGTCAAACTGTTAGTGTGTGCCTTCAAAGCCATCTTCACTAAACACAGCATCCCTAGAGAAGTTTTTTCTCATCTATAAGCCCACCAGACTGCTCTTAATTATTGCTAATGCGCACTCATGAATACCTGGACCTTCTCTGGTATACGTCCAACCTGTAGACCGGCCTGCAAACCCCAGCATGAGCTCAAGTTGTCTGCTCCATTAAACCTGCCCATTAAACTTTCTGCAGTCATGAATATTTGAAACTGAGCCCTCTAGTGCAACTATCACACTGTAGAGCTGCCCTGTGGAAAGGAGTAATTCCAAAGCAAGGATTTCAAGCAAGTACTCTGTTAACTATTCTGCATGTTGATACAAAAACCTTATCTGCTTCACTTAAAGTAGCTTCCATCAACAAATTCTGATCCTCTAGACTAAAGTGTGCTCGTTCTGTAGAGTTGAACAAGGTGTGAAAATAACCAGGATATCTCTGTGTCTCACCCCATTTGGCAGAAGTATTCTTAACTAACATTTCTAAAGCATACTAATCACCCAACATGCCATCATGTTTAGGTTTCAAACATTCTTTATTAAAGTTTGTCTTACAACAAAGTGTAGAAACCCACTTTACATAAATTCCCTTAAAACTCCCTCGTACCAAAGCAGATCCACATCCCACTCACACCTGTTGCATCCTCCTATTGTCCACTATTCCTCCTCCTATGAAAACCTGGCCGCCTTCCCAAATCTAGGATAATGAGTATCATCCCCCCCCAAAAAGTTTAAACACTTACCTTTCGCTGCCGGCCCGCATTCTTCTTCTCCTTCGCCCGCCCGCGCTCTTATGCTCCATCGCTGTGCCTCGCCCCTTTTGGCACCACAATTCTCCGAGACTCCCTGTGCAATCCCAGCGCTTCTCTCATGCAATTATTTCCAGCATGAGAGAGGCGCTGGGATTGGGCAGAGCAGGACAGTTTTACGCTCCTTGGGGGTGGAAGGCTCTGCCCTGAGCACTGATGATATCCGGTGCATGTTGATTGGGTGGGCTGTGCCTAGCCGGCCAAACCGACATGTGCACATTCGGTGCCTACTACCACTCCCCCCACCCCCTGCTGCCGAGCAGCCATGGCCCCGCCCTGTCTCAGACTTGCAACTACAGACTAGAAGTGAAAAATAAAATGACAATAAAATAGGTTTATTGTCATTTTCTTTTGTGTGCTGGCATTTCACTAGTGGGGTGACGCTCCTCCACCATAGTGGAGGAGCCACCCCTGGTGATTACTAGACACAAAGACATGGACGAGTGAGTTTTATACACAAAATAAATAATCTGAACTGTTGGCTCCCTGAAAGGGGGACACTTTCATGTCGTCATGCTTTCTCTTTGAATTCCTCCTCCTCTAATTCCCTTTTAGCCCCTCCCCGACCCGCACAAATAAAAATATTTTTGCCATGGGGACATTAAATTGTACTGGACCTGAAGAGTTTGCCTTTCAAGTTCCATTACATTTATGTTTCAGTTTGCTTTTTTGCAAATAAGTTGTCATGCATATTCAAAAAGGAGCTGAACAGTGTGATCCAGATAATATACACTTAAACATTGTGCAAATCGTGAACATCATGATGCCCGATAATAAATTCCAAGTTAATAAATTAACTTGGAATTCAGCAAGTACAATATATATATATGTATATATATATGTGTGTGTGTGTATATATATATATATATATATATGTGTATAATTACGTTTACATTTGTGAATATTAATCAAATGAAAGTTAATAACAAAGAGGAGATTACACCAAAACCTGACTTTCCCAATCGAGCACTTTAAAAATATATAATATATATATTTTTAAAGTGCTCGATTGGGAAAGTCAGGTTTTGGTGTAATTTCCTCTGTTGTTTCTTTTCATTTGATTTAGTATTCAGTTAGTTGTTTAACATATGTAAAGGTAATACTCTGAAAAGTACGAGGGCTGGCAATCTTTGAGGAAGCTCACTTTAGTTGTGAGCTTAGTTTGAAGATCACCATGTTCGAAAACATTTTTTTTTAAATGCGATCACAATGTTGTACAGATGTAAATTGTTTAGTAGTGAAATAATACTTGTGATATGGTCTAATTTTTACCCTGCATCTTTGTTCTTTGTAAGAATTCTGGAATGCATTGTTTTGAACACTAGTTATACACCTTTAAGTAATATACTAAAAGAAAGAATTTCTGTCTTTGCAGGAGGTGGTGCACTCACAAATTCATGTGTAAATGTGACGGTGGAGGCCAATTACACATATGTGTGGGAGAGGAATGAAATAAAGGCTATAACAGTGGCAGTCAGCTTGATTAATATCTGCTTGAATGAAAGTGGTAATTTCTTTTTTTGCAAACAATTCATTTGCATGTGGTGCAACAAATACACATTTATAAATTATGTCATGGACCTGGTTAGTCTTTACTGAGGAAATTTGTATTTGCTAGATTTGGACCCGCTTTCTCTGAACCGCGACTAATATTTTCATCCTCCAGTTTATGAGAAATGGGTTTGTTTTGAGGCCTAGACCTGTGTTGAGTTCAATATTTTCTTATCTTGGATCTGAATTTGGTGGGTAGTACATTTCTTATGAACTCTCTTCCATTGCTGATCTGCCTTGCATTACACAAACCCATCACGTTTCTAATATAGGAACCATGTTTCCCATACTTTCATGCATTTGTTGCCATCAATTGCAACATTATCACAGGGAGTCCGGCAAGTTCAGACGACTAACTAAGACTAAGATCCTGGCTACTTGCACAAAGCCTGTTTTGGTCCCTTCATGCCTTGAGCAATGAGCAGTGGACAACTTCATCCTTTTTACTGCTGAAGTGATAAGGCATCGGTTACACTGTATCTTCCAAACCAATTTTCTTGAAGAAATGATAAGCAAATAGGAAAATATAGGTGCCTACTTATACTATTTGTTCATTTATTTAGGCCAAATGTGCCCTCCTTATTTTCAAAAGTGTGACGAAGTGTTGCTGTATTCATATGACCACTATGGAATTATTCCTCCTAGAACCATACATAATAAACTAATACATGGCATTAATGACAGGAATGTCAGTTAAAATCATACATGCTAATCAGCAGTCTTAAACCGCTCTCCCCTCTTAACCGATCAATGCTCAATCTATCCCAAGTGACTATTTTGTTTAAGCCCTTAATCAGACTGAAAAAAGCAGGCAGGTATCGGACAGTTGTTAAAAAAAAAAAAAAAAAAATGTAAATACATACGTTTTAGTTTCCTTGCAAACAAGAATTTCTCTTTAAGGGTGAATAAGTAGTGATAAAATACTTTATTATCTACACAGGAATTTACTGTTATCCAGTTTTGGATCTTTCATAGATTCACATGCTTGAATCTTCCCCGTCGTCAAAGTGGGAGTCCCACGGTACCATAATAAATCAGTATGTATCCCTATCCTACGCTATAATAGCAATGGCAAAGTCAGTTTAATAGACTATCCTTGTCCTTTATTAAAAAAAGGACTAAACTTAGACTATAACCAATCAGGGGACAGCACCCTCTAGAACACTCCCGACAGAGGCTGAGTCCCTCAGGTTTTTTACCACATTTTGTGTGCAGGGAGTCTCCCAGAGCTCTGCTCAGTTATCTACCTTTAATATAGTAAAACTTTATTATTATTACTACTGTGCCTTAAAATGCCTTTAATTAAAAGGGGCTCTTGACCTTATGGCAGTTGCAGGAGGAGACGTCTTTAATCTAAACCGCCCCCCCCACACCCTCAAAGATTGTGTTCTTCGATTTAGCCCTCAAAAGAAAACTGCTCTTATGGATTCTGAGCGGTACAAAAGGGGGTGGTGATGGACGGAGCATCAGAACCAATCAAACACTCACACCCAGTCAACAGATCTGGGTTTGATCCATCACCGTTCTTTAGCCCACTCTGCCACCCCAGTTCAGACATGGCCATATGCAAATCAGTCTGACCCTGTGCCTCATGGGAACAGTCCAGCCCGAACTGCCAAGCCATGCCTTCCCTGGACAGGAAACAAGCTTCCTAGGACCGGTTTCTAGCATTTCAGCCGTCTTCAGCCAGGCTTGCTTGAATCCAGTGGCAAAGTGAGCAAGGGACTCACGTCTGAGCATACCCTGCCAACTTATGGCGAACAAAGCGGTACAAAAGGGGGTGGTGATGGACGGAGCATCAGAACCAATCAAACACTCACACCCAGTCAACAGATCTGGGTTTGATCCATCACCGTTCTTTAGCCCACTCTGCCACCCCAGTTCAGACATGGCCATATGCAAATCAGTCTGACCCTGTGCCTCATGGGAACAGTCCAGCCCGAACTGCCAAGCCATGCCTTCCCTGGACAGGAAACAAGCTTCCTAGGACCGGTTTCTGGCATTTCAGCCGTCTTCAGCCAGGCTTGCTTGAATCCAGTGGCAAAGTGAGCAAGGGACTCACGTCTGAGCATACCCTGCCAACTTATGACGAACAAAGCGGTACAAAAGGGGGTGGTGATGGACGGAGCATCAGAACCAATCAAACACTCACACCCAGTCAACAGATCTGGTTTTGATCCATCACCGTTCTTTAGCCCACTCTGCCACCCCAGTTCAGACATGGCCATATGCAAATCAGTCTGACCCTGTGCCTCATGGGAACAGTCCAGCCCGGACTGCCAAGCCATGCCTTCCCTGGACAGGAAACAAGCATCCTAGGACCGGTTTCTGGCATTTCAGCCGTCTTCAGCCAGGCTTGCTTGAATCCAGTGGCAAAGTGAGCAAGGGACTCACGTCTGAGCATACCCTGCCAACTTATGGCAGGGTATTGCGGGGGCGCGAGTTATAGTTAGCTGAACTAACTATAACAGGGGAATTTCTAGGGTTTTGTACGAGGGAAATGTCCAGCTAACTATAACGCCCCTGAAACCTTTGTTTTTTTTCAGTGAATTTCAAAGGTTTTTTTAAATGCCAATTCCTAACTATAACGTGTATGAAACCTATGTTTTTTTCAGTGAATTTCAAAGGTTTTTTAAATGCTAATTCCTATCTATAACTTATCTCTAAAGATATCTTGTTTAATGATTTTCATTGGATTTCTATATTTATCAAATTCAGTGTGTCAATTACATTAATTATGTTTTTTTGAAATTCTTTTTTATCACCATTTTTTAAATTAATTTTTTTAATTAATTCTTTTAAAAACGTAAAAAATATTATTTGTTTTTATTGGGATTTTCAAACATATTTTTTTATATTTTTCCAAATATTTTTTTAAGTATATGTTCAAAACTTTATTTTATTTTTTCCATGTTTTTGGATCCGCGCACCCTATGCGCACCGTTCTCGATCCCTACGCGTTAGCATCCGCGCATGGTATGCGTTGGGTATGTGTTTGATGTGCGATCACAATGCGACTCCCAGCCTATACGCGACATGTTTGATGTATGTAACGCGACGTTTACGCGCTTCCGCAATGCGTCATCTGCGTCTTTGACGCGGTAGGTGCGTGGATCCCACGAAATATTTAACATTTAAAAAAACATATATATGTATTTCATGTGAATACTAATTGAAGACAAACTCTAAACTAGTCTTAAAAGTAATATATTTTTACATGTAATCCTATATTTTTTTTTTAATTCAATTTCGCGGATGCGCGCTGGATGCGTGATGCGTAAGCTCAGGGTGCGCGGATCCCATGTGACCTGCAAAAAAAGAGATTTGATTGGTTCATTACACTTCCTGTTCTAACTATTGAAAGACCCCACCCAATTCAATCATTCTTCTGTGACCTTCTTTGGAGGAGCATCTCTTTGTAGAGAAGAAGATTTTTTAGACTAAGTTTACACTTGGCTCTAACTTTTTTCAACTAAAAATGGCTTCAGGGCAGCAGGCATCACCTGCATCTCCTCATACATCTTAGGATGAATTTTTGGAGGAGGCACCACGCAAAGAACGTTTTTCTTCAGTGGCGTGGACATTTTTCATTTTTCCTGAGGGGCAGAATAAGACCAATGCCACCTTGGTCACATGCAAGATTTGCAAAAGAGTGCTGTTGCGAGGGGATCCTAACAAGAAATACTCGTGCGGCACGGCTAGTATAATGAAGCACCTAAGGACCCTTCATCCAAACAATCTTGCACGAGAAGAGTGTAAACGGATGAGAAACACTCCTGCTCCTGGGCCTTCCACCTCATCGCAGCCGAGCACTTCAAGAGTGCATCCATCAGCCCAAAACTTGGACATCCGTCCTCAATTTCATTATTTAAAAGTGCTCTGCACTAAGTGCAATGCGACTTTGTGCTACGGTGAGCAGTCGATCGATCTGAGCTGCCGCCGGCAAGAAAGTCACATTTGCTATTTTTTTTTTTTATTGTTCCCTGAAGTTCATTGTTTGGTTCCTCCTGATTTGTTCCCCCCACCCCCCCCCCCCCCCCCCCCCAAAAAATGACAAATTTTTTTGGAAAAACCCCCAAAAAAAAAAAGTTATTGTAAGAACTAACTTTCCTGGTTTAAAAAAGAGAGCTACATTTCTTAGTTAGTGTGTGAAAGTTTAGATGAATGTATGTGTAGTATGTAATTGACTTAATGAATGCATTAGTAGCATATGGTGAATGTATAAGTGCAGAACTATGAGGAAGTGCTGCAGCATCACACAGTAACCTCTTTAACTGCAGTGTGCTGTAGTACTTCCAAAGCACAGGGATGCAACATATGTACATAAATATGTTGCAAATCTATGCTTCTCTCTGCACGGCTGCTTAAACTGCAGCCATGTGGTGTCACAGGCACCCTTGCACCATAGTGCAAGGATATCTGTGTCATGTGCTGTTTGTTGTTGTGCAGGAAGACACACCTTCCTGCACAAAAACAATCAGTAAAGGCATTTTTCTCTTTCAATGTATGCTGAGCATTGTAGCATGCATTGAAGATATAAAAATGTGGAGAAATGAAAACAATTCTCCTTGTTGTGCTTTCCTACACCAATTTTAGAATGGTGCAGTATTCACACACACATCGAGATTTATGATTTCTGATAAATCTAGACATGTGTCTTGTTCTATGAGTATTCAGTGCAATCATGCACAACAACACTTATAGAACACCCTTTCAACACAAAGTGGTGTGCATAATGAGGTTGTATTTACATGGAGTATAAAAAGTGCACAGAGTGCCTTTTCCTCTCTTTGTAAATATGAAAGAGTGTCTTGCACAATAACTATGTTACAAAAAGTGACATATTTCCGGTTTTAAAATTCCTTGTGAATGATAGAAGGTAAGCACGGAGTTTTGTCTGCAAAGATGTTCAAAGAAGAATGATTGAAATGATTGTGGTCCTTCAATAGGTACAATGGGAAATATTATGAACCCCTCAAATCTCTTTTTTTGCAGGTCACATGATATCTGATTATGGTCAGATTTCAAAACTACATAGGTATAAACAGAGTGTTTTTAGAAACGTGTTTCAACTTTGTAGCTTCTTGCAGACCTCCTCATTCTGCATATAGAGACTTAGTTAAACTTACCTTCACAGTAATAGGAATAAAAAATGGTATACATTTTTTTCAGATTTTCATTGCAATCTAAATTCATATAAATTGCTTATTTTAAAATTTGGATCTGTGAAAGAAAAGGAAAAAAAAATTATAACATGTAATAATACATTTTTTACAACACAGCATAATTTCCACAAAGTAATTTGTTTGCCTTTTTTGCTGTTCTCAGAATATATTGAATTTCACTTAAAATACCACAAGATAAAAATCACAGATATATAAAATGCTTAGGGCTAATCTAAATGTTATAAGTTTAACTTACAAAAACTGTAAATGTTGCCGCTTTAAAATATTCACTGAATCTGAGGATACATTTTTGGAGAAGGCACCACGCCCACAACGTTTTTCTTCAGTGGTGTGGAAATTTTTTACTTTTCCCGAGGGGCAAACAAAGACCAATGCCACCTTGGTCACGTGCAAGATTTGCAAAAGAGTTCTGTCGCGAGGGGATCCTAACAAGAAATACTCTTACGGCACGGCAAGTATGATGAAACACCTAAGGACCCTTCAACCGAACAATCTTGCACGAGAAGAGTGCAAATGGATGAGAAACACTCCTGCTCCTGCGCCTTTCTGAGTTTCTTTTCTTTTTCTTTTTTTTTCTGGCATGATTTCTCTATTTTTACGTTGAAAACCAGTATCTCTAAAAATGAATCACAAATACATGTATATTAATAACTTTCAAATGTATACTATTCCATTACTGTACAAACACATTTTATATAAAAACTGACTAAGAAACTATAGCCCTGAACCACAAGTGTGACAATGGTTAAAACACTACATGCATAGTGCATTCTACTTTTGAAGCAGTTCATGCCCTAAAGCCTACCTCACTAAAAGACTACATGCTAACTGACTGAATGATTACAGTCCGATAAGGAGACGCACTGGGTGAGTGACAGGGTGTTTGCTAGAAGTGTATGAATACTGATTGGGGAATTGAAGGTGTAAAAGACAACTGTGTAGGTGATTAGAGGACTGCATCCATATTGAATAGGCATTTGAAACAGTCTATGTGCTAAAGCCTGGCTCACTGCATGAGTACTTGGGTACTGACTGAATGATTAGAGTACAGCAAGGAGGGTGCCTGGGTGAATTTATAAGTGGTTGGCTGTTGACACAGTTAATGGATTAGTACTTGGTACTGAATGGGTCACTAGAGGAGTGCAAAGGGAGTGACAGGATGTTTGCTGGACTGTATGGATACTGACTAGGGAATTGAAGGTGTGAAAGACAAGTGTATAGTATGTTAGAAGACTGCATGCATACTGCATAGACATTTAAAGCAGTCTATGTGGTAATGTATGGTTCACAACATGAGTACATGGAAACTTACTAAATCATCACACTACTGCTAGGACAGTGCCTGGGTAAAACTTTTAAATTTTCAGTTCTGGCACAGTGAAGAGAATAGTACATGGTACTGCACTTTAGTGTCAAACCCTGACTCATTTTATCAATGCATAAGCAAAGAATAGCTTCTAATGCTACTAAAACTTGACAACAGGTTTTAAAAGAGTTATCTGCCAGAAAATACACGATGTTACCAAATGCATCTCTCACAGTGGTTCCCAAATGCACACAGACTCAGTGTGATTCTAGACAAGCACCACTATCCCTAGGAGTTTACCAAAACTCATTCACTACAGTGGAAGTGATAAGGGAACTGCACACAATCTACATATTTCAGGACTGCACTTTTGTGTGAAAGCCTGACTCATTTAATCAAAGCATAAGCAAAAACTGCCTTCTAATGCTACTAAAACTTGACAACAAGACAGGTTTTAAAACCGTTATCTGTCAGCAAATACACGATGTTACCAAATACTTCTCTCACAGTGGTTCCCAAATGCACACAGACTCACAGTGTGATTCTAGACAAGCAACACTATCCATAGCAGCTTACAAAAACTCATTCACTACTGTGCAAGGGGTAAGGAGACTACACACAATCTACATATTAAAGTACAGCACATTGGTGTCAAAGCATGACTTATTTTATCAATGCATAAGCAAAGACTGGCTTCTAATGCTACTAAAACTTGACAACATGACATGTTTTAAAACCGTTATCTGTCAGCAAATACATGATGTTACCAAATGCTTCTCTCACAGTGGTTCCCAAATGCACACAGACTCACTGTGTGATTCTACACAAGCAACACTATCCCTTGCACTATACCAAAACACATTTCTTCATCTAGAAGGAGTACTACATTTTAGTGTAGAAACATAACTCATTTAAAAAATTCATAAACAATGACTGGTTTCTAATTCTACCAAAATATAAAAACAGCACAGTTATCTGTCTGCAAACACATGAAAAACACAAATGCTTATCACAGAATGCACAAACACTGTCAATAAGATTGTAGAGAAAAAAAGTACTCCCTACACTTTAGCAGGAGAAATACATTAATCTGATTAAAATCAAAATAGTCTACATACATCCCCGCACAATTAAATAACTCACCTTTCAAGTTGTTTTTTAGATTCAGAAGTATATCAGTCACACACCAGATTTTCTTATACAGAATCTCTGCCCTGTGCACCTCTCAGCAAAAACAAAGAATAGCAAAGTTTCCCTTTCATTTTCCACACATATACATGTAAATATCAAATCACAATCCTTCACACATAAATTCAAAAGCAAACACACATTTCTATTGGTTAAACATTTCAACCCTTTCCAAATGAAATACATTTCAACCCTTCCCCCGATCTGCCTTCTGCCTGTTACCATAGAAACAGGTCATGGAACACTGTACTGAGCACACAGGTCACAAGTTCAGCACACAATGTTGCTAAACAAGACAGCAAGTGTGCTTGACTTATCAACATATCAGCTTATCATATATAATGTTCCTTACAATCAGTTTTTGTTAACCAATAAGAATCATGCATTTAAAAAACAGAAATATACGCCCTGCCTTTCAGTGTAGAAAGTTGTCATACAACCAATGATTTCTTGTATTTTTTCAAATTTTTTTTCCTTGGATCCGCGCACCCAACGCAAGAGGATCCGTGCACCAAACGTGATAGGATGCGCGCACCCTGCGCACATTTCGCCGTTTAAAAAAAAAAGGGGCCCCAGGGGGTCCTTCTGGGACCCCCTAAGCACCTCTAGAGGGTCAGAGTATTTCCACTCTGCCCCCTTTATATGTTTTACACACTTAATCCTCTTGCTTCTTCAGCCTCGCTTCTACCGAGGCAGAAAATGGCCGCCAACAGTTCCTGGTTTCGAACGTAGACAGACACTCGACAGCCAATTAGCATTCAGCACGTGATCGGGATGGTGCGCGCTCGGTTCGGGGAGGGTGCGCTCAGGGTGCGCATAGGGTGCGCGGATCCTCCGATGCCATAGATATATATGTACTTTTAACTCTAATTTTCTCAGGAACTTCTGAACAGATTCACACCATTTATGCAAAAGGCACGAGTCTGAACTGAGGACTACCTCTTTGCCAAATTTGGTGTCATTCCGTTCAGCGGTTCGGGCTGTAGCTGCGACAACAGATCCTATGGGAAATTACATGGGGAAAACGCGTTTTGGGACCCCCCTTTTTTCTCGGCCCCCGCTTGACGAATCACCACAAAACTTTCAGGGTAGAAGCGGAGCTGTCCAAAAGTTTGGAAAATTTTGCGAAGATTCGTCAACCATCTCCAGACTTATTGGGAATAGAATGTTGCGGATTTCCTATGTATAATTGGTCCTAACTATAACTATCTACTGGCGACCGCCAGTAGACTATATATATATATATATATATATATATATATATATATATATATATTCAGTGAAAAAACCATAGGTTTCACACATGTTATAGTTAGCTGGAAATTTTACTGATAAAAAAACAATGAAATTCCCCCGTTATAGTTAGTGCAGGCAACTATAACTCACGCGACCGCAATCCTCTGCTGATGACATATGTGTCTTTATGAAAAAAAAATATTTGTAATATATGTATAGCTAAAATTTAATGGAAGAAGACATGGGCAAATAAGTGTCTAAATACAGTATTAGCATCAGCAGAAGATTGCGGTCGCGTGAGTTATAGTTGCCTGCACTAACTATAACGGGGGAATTTCATTGGTTTTTTATCAGTAAAATTTCCAGCTAACTATAACATGTGTGAAACCTATGGTTTTTTCACTGAATTTGCAAGGTTTTTTAAATGCTAATTCCTAACTATAATGTGTGTGAAACCTATGGTTTTTTCAGTGAATTTGTACGGTTTTTTAAATGCTAAGTTACTTTACGCCATTCGTGGCGTGCGTGCCCACTTAACGCAGTTCGTTCCGTGCGCGCACCGTGCGCCCACTTTACGCAGTTAGTGCCGTGGACTAATCTCGTGCCACATATCAACAGTCTGACAAGATTCTGTCAGCTGGCAGACTTACCAGTCTTCATGACAAGTATAAAAATACAGGGCGCCTTCTCTGCTATGGCGATGGAGCGTCGCCCCACTGCTTTTAAGCAGTGCGAGGAAGAAGAAACATAAAATGATAATAACATAGTTATTAGCATTTTATGTTTCCTGCCTTTGTGTGGGCGGGCGGTGGGCGGGGCTGCTCTGCTCTTGAAGCAGGGCAGGGGAGGAGTGGTTTGCCCACTCCTAAGTGCGCAATGACTGTGTGGTTGGCCCTTTCGGGCTGCTCATGCGCACTTTCCCCATTCTCCATGCAGACTGCATTACAGCCTGCATGGAGAACAACCCCAGGCCCCCATTCCCTGGTTGATCGTCGGACCAGGACACTCAAAACCAATCAACGCTGCATTGCAGCGTTGTGATTGGTCAGGGGAGCTTGGTTGTACTTCCTGTGCCTGTCTGACCAGGAGAGCAGAGACACGGGACCCGGTGCGGCAAGGTAACTGTTTTTTAAATGCATTATATTTATTCATTTATATATTTATTTATATTACCTACTGGCGGTCGCCAGTAGGTAGTTATAGTTAGGACCCTGTTTCCATAGGAAAACCGCAACATTCTATTTGGAATAACTTTGGCGCCGGTCGACGAATCCTCGCGAAATTTTCAAAATAGGTGGGGCGCTACGCTCCGCTCCTACCCTGAAAGTCTCGGGGGGATTCGTCAAGGGGGGGCTGAGAAAAAAGGGGGGTCCCAAAACGCGTTTTTCCCATGCATTTTTCCATAGGACCTTTAGACACTGCTACAGCCCGAACGGCTGAACAGAGTTACTTGAAATTTGGCAGAGAGGTAGTCCTCAGGTCAAGGAAGTGCCTTTTGTAGGTCTGGTGTAAATCTGTTCGGTAGTTCCTGAGAAAATAGCATTTAAATCAATATATATATCTGTGGCAGCTTACGGTGCGCTTACGGTAAGCTTACCGTACGGTGCCGTGCGTGAGCACGAATCTGATTGGCTGTTAGATCTTAGTAAACATTCGAATCGGTCGAAACCAGGAAGTTGCGGCCGCCATTTTCTCTCTCGCACTCTGAGAGGGGGTTGAAAAACAAAGGCCAAAAACATGTAAAGGGGCTGTTTAGACAGCTCCTAAGCACCTAGCCATGTCGGGTGAGTCCCCAAAGATCCCCCAAGGCCAAAAATTGAATTTTAATTTTTTTGAAAATTTCGCCGATTACGCTTACCCTACGCTAAAAATTATTTAAAAAAAAAAAAAATTATACATACTCTCCCCACCCCGTGTGCAAATGGTGCCCGAAGGGCACCATTTGTGCATTGCATAATTAACACCATAAAAATAAAAATATTACCTTTCACAACGAAGCGCATCATATGTCCTCCATGTGCAAATTCAGTGAAAAAACCATAGGTTTCACACATGTTATAGTTAGCTGGACATTTTACTGATAAAAAACCATTGAAATTCCCCCGTTATAGTTAGTGCAGGCAACTATAACTCACGCGACCGCAATCCTCTGCTGATGCTAATACTGTATTTAGACACTTATTTGCCCATGTCTTCTTCCATTAAATTTTAGCTATACATATATTACAAATATTTTTTTTTCATAAAGACACATATATCATCAGCAGAGGATTGAATGAGTGGATTTGTCAGAGGTATATGGGTGAGTAACTGCGTATGTGAAAGGCAGCAAAGGTGAGTGTTGGAGTATATGAGTTACTGTATGGGTGAGTGAGTGTAAGTCTATGGGTGAATAAGTGGCTGTGTGATTGACTGTATGGGTGAGTGAGTAGCTCTATGGCTGACTGACTCAGTGTGTGTGTATGAGTGTATATGTCAGTGGCTGTATTAGTGAGTGACTGGATGTATGAGAGGCTGTGTGGGTAAGTGAGTGGATGTGTGTATAGTTCTAAAAATTAGAGAGAGGCTGTGTAAGTACTGGTATGTGTGTGTGAATGAGTTTGAGAATGGTAGTGTGGAAGTTGGAGTGGGTGTATGAAAGGTTATATGGGGTGTGAGTGGGTGCATCAGAGATTCTGTGGATGATGTCACCGACCATGTCATGAGTAATACGTGAGGTCCTAAGCAGTGCATTGCGGGGGGCACGAGTTCTAGTTAGTTCAGCTGACTAGAACTGCTGTATTTCTCTGGTTGTGTACGAATTAAACCTGAGCCTAACTATAACGTGTCTGTAACCTTTGGCTTTTTCAGTGAATTTCTACGTTTTTTAAATGCTAATTCTTAACTATAACTCCCCTGAAACCTTTGTTTTTTTTCAGTGAATTTCTATGTTTTTTTAAGTAGTAGTCGCGTTTGCATAGTTGTGGAGAAAGTGGCCTGGGTCTCCGACCAGCTCTCAGGAATCCCGCTGTGTAGGACTTACAGGAGGTACCAGGAGGGCTTCTTGGCCCCCAAGGTCCCTCAGGAGTAAAGTGGACTTCATCCCCCAGCCAGAAGTGCACCATGAGCCACGTTTGCAGAGTGGTGAAGAAAGGGGGCCTGGCCTCCGAAGACCTCTTAGCAGTCCCACTGTGTGGGACTTTCTGGAGATAACAGGAGGGGTAGTTGGCCCCCAAGGAAGCCCTTGGAGGCCAAATACCCCTCCTTTCACCACAAATAAGTCTCACGTAGCAGAATTGCTGAGACTTCGTAGGAGGCCACAACCCCTTTCTTCACCACACTGCAAATGCGCCTCCTGGCACACTACTAGTAGGGGGATGAAGTCCCCTTGGCTATTGAGGGTCCTTGGGGGCCAACTACCCCTCCTGTTACAGTTGGGCAAAAAAGGCTGCAGAATAAATCTGTTTTATATTAGTTAACATATTTTTCTGTCATGTTGTGTTCACATTTCTATAGAAAAATGTTTCTGGATCAGATGTATTGTACCCTGAAAAATATGGAAACTTATTTGCAAACGTTTTTGAACTACCCTTTGGTGGTGTAGGACAATGTCCCCATTGGTTAAACATAAATACATTTCTAGGTGTTGCAGATCTATGCAAGAAATGATGACCATAGTGGTTGTAACAAAAAAGCTGTTCGTAGTCTGATGAACCCTCTAAGTTTTCATTGCTAGAGAACGCAGCAGACCTTTCTAGATCAGACATCATGTTATTAACAGTCTCAAAGTCCCAATCATCAGAATAGGTACTGGAGGTAATAAAGTCACTTAATGAAATTTTTAATAAATGTGGAATCTTCAAAAGTTCAGTCGGGCCGAATATGTCGAAATCGGTTTTGTCCCAAACTATACCATCCTGTATAGGAACGGCTGTGATGTTTACTGCTGACAAGTCTCTTGCTTCACGATGGGAAGATTGGTGTGGTTTTAAATGTAAGTTCACATTTTTACTTTCAGTGTCCAAACGAATATATCTGCCATTCATAAGCACGCTAAGAGTCATTACCAAAGCTAGCCAAAGCAGAAAGAAAAATATTCCAGAAATAACCCATAGTTCAATCCATGGGGAATCCAGATAGGTGTCTTTCAGAAAACGAAAAAATTCTTGTACTTGTTATTTGAAAGTTTTTAGAGCTGGCATCGTTTCAGGCTCACTTGGATCCTCAGAAAACATATCAAAGTTAATGAAGTAGCCAGAAGCAGTTAGGTCAATTGTTGGAATTGCATCAGGATTCGTGGAAATCGCTGGAACCAGTTGATCACGTGTTACGTTTGTGTAGACCGGTGTATCTGGACGAACTGTTACTTCAGTTTCAAGAGGGATGAGTTCCTTAGCATTGTTGCTTAGTCCTTCATCTCTTACTGCTGAATTCTCGATGGCTATGAGTCTTTCAGTCTGAACCTCTTGGATAGTAGCGAGAGGAGGGCATCTGCTACTAGGTCGGAGTCCACGAGGCCTACTATTTAGTATCGGCCACATAGTGTGGTTTAATGAGGTTGATTGACACAAATCTTTTCTCCTTTTTTCCAGCAAGGGATAGCAGTACTGTTCTTGTTCCGTGGACGGCTAGGACAGGTACTGGTTGTCTGTAAGCAGGTCCAAATTCCTTCTTGTCCGCAATCTTCTCTCTGACTAGATCCCTAACTTTTAGGATCCAGACAGGCCTTGCTGGGATTGCCGGTTTTTCCCCAGTGGTGGTTGGCTTCAGGAACAAGTTGCTTTATTTCGATCTTAGTTCATTTAGATCCTGTAAAACAGCCAAACGATCTTTGAAATCAAAGGGTTTATTTTCCACCACTGTGCCTTTACATTCGAGATCAGGAACCCACATTCTCGTCCCAAATAGGACCTAATATGGAGAGACCCCCCCCACCCCCCACCCCCCCGGAGAACTTCTTGGCAAATTATTTAATGAGGGTTGGACCCATAAAGATGTGTTACCCACCCATCACCCGAACCTAATACTCTAGCTGTTATAGACTGCTTTATGTCCTGTTTTTTTCCTTTCCACAACAGAATTTCCCTCCGGATGAAAAGGAGAGGAGTACCGCAATGCTACGCCCAAACTGGCCATGGCTTCTGTGTAAGCCGAGAGCTAAACGCTGGGCCCTGGTCAGACTGTAGTGTGCCAATTGCGTATGTGCCGATAAAGACTTGCAAATATTTTATAACAGTTCGAGCGTCAGCCGAGCGCTGATGCCACATCCATAGGAACCTTGACTTAGTGTTTGTGGGATTGCATTTGTCATAAAGGACGCCTGCGCGTAGATAGTCTAATGCTGTCTAACAATGGTGTCTGTACTGGGCAGGCTACTTCGTAGTCTGGTGTCTGATGGTGTTCTGCACCACGCTGTCTATTGCAGTCATCGATGAAGATGTGATTCAGTGTATTCATTCCAGGCCACCAGTACATCTCTTTTAATGTTAATATTGTTTGAGATACCCTGATGTGACAGACCCTCCCCAAGATGTGCTTCATAAATCAAAGCTGCTCTACGTTCCATGTTTGGAATCACCCTATCCCCCACTCCAGGGATTCGAGCGAAAGGAACGTTGTTCGCATCAATTGCATAAGAGTACTTGAGTGGAAATTTCTTTGGTAACGCTGCACCACTGTCTTTGCTTGAAGCATTGACAGCCAACAATATCTCACTGTCTATTTTCGTTTTTGAACGAGTGATGGCAGCTACGGAAGCCGTTTGTAAAGCCGCCTTTGCGGCTTCATCAGCCAATGAATTCCCTGTAACGTGAACGCCATCACGTTGATGATTCAGCGTGTGTATCACATGAGCTTTTGGTAGTTCGTTACTGAACTACTTGTTCCCAAAGCGTTTTATGCTTTATTGTGCTACCTTTTGCATCTTTGAATCCGTTTTGAAGCCAATTCTGTAAATTTTCATTATATGACTGGACACAGTAAAAGGAATCGCACACTATAAGTGTGGGGAATTCGCGATCTGTATTCTCAAGTGCCAGTTTCAATGCTTGTATTTCAACTCGCTGAGATGTACAATCTAGAGATTGCGATTTAGTGGCAATTGGTCAGAAATTACCTTCGCGCATGCAACCTTTAACGATTTGGCACGCTGCACTGTAAGCTTGCTTACTCCCTGTAGTGGGTTGTGCTGATCCGTCAGTATAAATGATAAATTCGTACTGATCAAGAGGCAGAATTTCAGTGGGAAGAGGACATTCATGTTCATTTTGCAGGATCGCTTGTGTTTTTAAATAAGGATCAAAAACATATTCAACATCTGTTGCAGCAAGAGAATTAACCCATTGAATCCATCTAGGATGTAAAGCTTTTGCATTTGGAATGCTCGCTTTTGTAGCCGCCTCTTAGGCTGGTACTGGAGTCACGACAATAATGCGTTTCCCGTGAGCTAGAGCTCTTTCTTTTGCTACAGCGGTTTGAACTGTTGTCAGTATCTTTTCTGTTGAAGTGAAGCGCATTTCTGCTTGTGTATACAAATGTGATTTCTATGCTAATGGTTCTTTTTCACCCTCATTAAATGTTAAATAGGTGAATCCGCATTGACCCGAAATTATTTGGATCACTAAATTGCGTTTATTTACGCGTGTTTGTAAGTGATTGGTTGCTAACATGTTAGCTTGGAGTGAACGCAGGATGTCTGTGTGTTCCTGTGTCCAATGTTTTGTTGAAAAATCGGGTTTGATTAATTCGTAGAGAGGTTTAACCCTTTCTGCGTAATTTAGAATGTAAGTTCTTCCAAAATGTAAGACACCCAAGATGGATTGTAAATTTTTCAGCGTTTTTGGAGGTTTGAGCAGCGCACACTTTTCTAAAATGTTAGCTGCCAGGCTCTTGCCTTCACTTGAAAGCTCATATCCTAGGAAATGGACATTGAGATGGGCAATTCTGGATTTTTTAAAGTTGAATTTATAGCCCTCAGAGGCGAAGCCCAGTATAATGGTATTCACCTTGATCAAGTGCCTATCTAGGTCATCGTCTGTCAGATTGATGTCATCGACATATGACCATGCCTCGTTATCATAAATTTGTAGTAACTCTGTTACCCTTGCTGAGAATAACCCGGGCTGTTTTTGAACGCTTGTGGGAGTCTACAAAATTGACGTAGGGTCCTCATTATTGAGAAAGCTTTTAAGTACCTGCTTTCAGGTGCTATGTTTTGGCAAAAGAAACCATTTGAAATGTCCAATGTGGTTTTATATTTTTTACGCACAATATTATTCATTAATGCTGTACTATGTGCATTTTGCACTGCAAATGTTTTGGAACAAGTGTTCAAGTGTCTGTAATCCAAAACTAGACGAAATGTATTGTCTGGTTTGGATACAGGAAACAAAGAATTGTTCATTGAGGAGGGGCATGTTTCAATCGCCCCTAGGTATTCTAGTTGATCTAAGATCTCCCTGACCTGTTTTTTAGCTTCTTGCTTTATTGGGTACTGCCTTTGTGCAGTAGGTTGACTTTTTTTTTTTTAGCTGTATTTTGTGGTGAGGCGAGTCCTCATCCCATCCTACATGATTTTTGCATAATGCTGGGGCCTGGGCTTCTGCCCATTTCCTGGAAATCGTATATTTTAGGTGAATTGGAATATGGTTGGAGAAGGCTGGCATAATGATGTCCTCGCCATGTGGGCACTCCCTGACAAATTTTGGTGGCCAGTCCTGTTCTGCTAGAAGTATATCATAACCCCTTGAAAGTTTCTCCCGGGCTTTCACTTTTTTTGGTATGTCTCCCTCCATTCGGAGTGTTATTTCATATAACTTTTGTGGAGTACTAACCCTGGTGTCTACAGTTTCTACTGTGTGAATTGAGGTTTTGATTTATTTTTCTGAACGTGTTGATCGTCTTTGGACTTCACACGTTCTTCTTTGTGATCTGACCGTCCTCTTCTTTCTTATGTCTGTGATGATATCTGAAAGGTACGAGAGGAACGTGTATCAGTATCCTGATACCTGTCAGGTTTTCTTAAAGTATCCCTATTCCTGAGGATATTCCTTCTTTCAGAGGGCTCCTTTTGAGGAGACCTACCTCGGAATTAAGAATGTTTCTCTTTTGGATTTTTATTTTTTTTGTGGAAATATTTTTATTGAGTTTTTGCAAACAAAAAGCAACATACATTGGTATCAGGTTCAGCAGGAAATGAGCCCATCGGCAGTGCAACAAATCTGTACGGGCACATTTAATATACATAGACGCTCCATCTGTATCATACAATCGTATCCATCTCATTCTATGAGCAAACGATAGGTTGGCTATTCTTGGTCGCTGAGTTCAGAGTCTGAAGCATCGCGCGGGGGTTCACATATATTTCCTCTATAAACATTCCACCCACCCCACACCTGGGTCCACTTTCTGGGGTAGCCTCTATGCACATATACAGTTTTTTCAACAATCATTACAGAGTCCATGTCCTGGATCCATTGAGCAAGGGTAGGTGACTGCCCCGATCCCCATCGCTGGGCTATATTGCGTTTCGCCAGCATGAGCCCCAGTGTCACCCAGAGCTGTGTCACTCTCTTAAGGTCTGTCTGTTCCCAGATATTGAGGAGACACCTCCGCGGCTCCGGGAGTGTCGGGACTTTGGTCACCTGGGAGAGTGTGCGCAGCACCCCCTTCCAGTACAGCGCTATGACTGGGCATTCCCAGAGAGTGTGAAAAAGAGTTCCCTCCAGCCCACACTGCCTGAGACATTGTGGGGAGTCCGCTCGCCTCATTTTAAATAAGAGTGTACGGGTGTAATACGTGCGGTGCAGAATTTTAAGTTGGACCAGCCGTAATTTGGACGATATGCCCACCTCCTTACGGGAGGAAAGCGCCGCCTGCCACTCCGCTTCATCCAAGTCCCCCAGTTCTCCCTCCCATCTACTCTTAAGGGTCACAAATGGGTCAGGTCGATTGTTTATCATTTTCCGGTAAGTTAGGGACGTCGCTCTTTGCGTTAGATGTTCCGTGAGGAGCCGGTCTTCTAGTGGCGATGACTCCGGGAGCCGGGTCCCGGGCGGGATCACCACCCGAAGTGCGTGACGGATTTGCAAGTACCTGAAACGTTCAGTGTCAGCCAAGTCGTAATCTGCTTGCAGTTGGGTGAACGTGACCACCTCTCCCTTCTTCCAGAGGTCACCGACCCTGGAGATGCCAATTAGATCCCACTGGTGGAACCCTTTGGTGGTGCGTAGCACCCCCAGCTGTTTCGTCTCCCATAGAGGCGTAGCCTGGATAATCCTTCCTGCCCATCCCATAGATCGCTGTGCCGCAAACCATACCTGGAGGGTATGTGCTGTGGGCCCTGCCGGAAAGCGACCTCTCTTGGGGTTGTAAAGCGCACCCATGACCCCCTCGACCCCCAGCAGTTGTCTATCCATACGATACGCCGGGTCGTCTCCAGGCACATGAAGCCACTGATTTACAACCATAAGTTGCGACGCCCAGTAATACGTTCTCATGTCTGGGAGGGCTATACCTCCATCGTACCACCCACTGGTGAGCTTATGGAGTGCTATCCGCGGCGCCCTATCCTCCCACAAGAGGCCGGTGACCTCCGCGTTGACGGCTGCGAAATACGTAGGCGCAACCGGGAAAGGAGTGTTTTGAAGTACGTATAAAAATCTAGGGAGGGCCAACATTTTGAAAAGAGAGGCCCTCCCCAGCAGTGTCAGGGGCAAGGAACGCCAGTGCTTGACGTCGCTGCGAAGCCTATGCAGGGGCTTCGTTAGATTTTCAGCCACAAACCTGTTGTTATCCGCAGTTACATAGATGCCGAGGTATTTGAATCCGTCCTCGACCACCCGAATCTCGCATCCCCTCGGGAGCCGAGGCGGGGATCCTCGGAGCATATAGACAATAGATTTCTCCCAGTTGATCTCATATCCGGACCTCCTCCCGTACGACGCACAGATGTCCAGGAGGCAAGCGATTGAGCGCGCCGGCGAGGCCAGGTACAGCAGAACGTCGTCTGCATATAGGGAAATACGATCTTCCCATCCCATCATCCATTTTAGGCCCCGGATCACCGGGTCCTGTCGCACCCACGCCGCCAGCGGCTCCAGAGCCAGAGCAAAAAGGAGCGGGGAAAGAGGGCAGCCCTGTCGCGTCCCTCGTCCCAACGGGAAGGCGTCCGAGACATGTCCGTTTACTACCACCTGTGCCAGTGGCTGGGTGTATAGAAGCTGAATCCAGGCGCAAATCTTGGGACCGAGTCCCATGTGGTGAAGAACGGCAAAGAGGAACGGCCATTCCACCCGGTCGAACGCCATCCGGGGGTCCAATGACAGGATGGCCGCATCCTCCTCTATCGAGGAGCGGCACGCGAGAATCCCGTGGAGACGCCGTATATTCAGAGCTGTATTTCGGTGAGGCATAAATCCCAACTGGTCCGGGTGTATCAGGGTCGAGAGGTATGGCTGTAATCTTGTCGCCAGCACCTTTGCTAGGATCTTCGCCTCTGCGTTCAACAAAGAAATTGGGCGATAAGAAGCGCATTCGTGCGCGGGTTTGTTAGGTTTCGGGATTGCCACTATGGTAGCCACTCTCTGATCTCGGGGCAGGATCCCGGTCGATAGGCTGTCCCTATACATGGCCAGTAAGTGCGGGACCACTAGAGTGGCGTTCTGCTTATAGAATTCAACCGGAATTCCGTTTGGCCCCATCGCCTTCCCGGCGCGAAGGGCCAGGATTGCAAATGTGAGCTCCTCAGCCGTCAGGTCCGCCTCCAGGGCCTCAGCCCCAGATAGGGTCAGCCGCGGCATTACGATGTCCCGAAGGAAGGCCTCGTTATCCGCAACAGTAGAGGAGGCCTCAGGTGTATATATCGTTCTGTAGTGGGCCGCCAAGGCCCCCGCTATTTGCCGCGGCTCCGACGTATACTCCCCCGAGTCCAGCCTAATCCGCGTCACCCATCGCGCCGCGCGCTCCCCCTTTTCAAGCCAGGCCAGCAGTTTACCTGCTTTGTCCCCCAGCTCATAAATCGTAAGCTGAGTTGCCACCTGTTTAGCTCGTGCGTCCTCCCAGAGGTGGGACTTATATTCCTGCTGCGCCATGCGGACTCTATGTGCTGAGTCATCATCTGCTTGTGCTGCATGGTCTGCCTCCGCCTCACTCACCCCCCGCTCGAGCTCCAGTACCGCCAGCCGCTGGGTTTTCTTGTGATCGGCAATCATGGAGATAGCCTGTCCGCGAAGGACTGTTTTATAAGCCTCCCAGAGTGTCGTCGGGCTCCCCACGGAATCTTTATTTTCAGTGAAGTATTGTTTGGTCGCCGCTTTAAGGGCCTTGCTAATTTTAGGGATTTTGAGATAACCTGGGTGAACTGGGAATATTCTGCGTTTACGTGGGTCAGAGGTTGCAAACGTATTGACCACCGGTGAGTGGTCTGAAATAACCCTGGGTAGGTGCAACACTTCAGTCATTCCCTTTAACCCCGAGGGTGATGTGAAAATGTAATCTATTCGGGAAAGAGTGTTGTGGGCCCCCGAATGAAATGTGTATTGCCTCTCCCCCGGCCTATAGGTTCTCCAGGTGTCTATGAGGCCCAGTGCCTCCGTGAATTCTCGCAGAATGGGGGTGGCCCTGCCATGGTCCCTGAATGAAGACCTATCCAGAGGCGGGTCCATGGTTGCATTAAAGTCCCCGCCCATGATGAGCTCCCCTTGTGGTAGCGCCAGCAGGAACTCACCCAATGCCCTGAAAGTGGCCTGGTGAAGTGTCGGGGGGATGTATACTGTCGCCAAATTATACAACTTTCCTTCCCATTGGCAGGTCAGTGCCGCGAAGCGGCCCTGCTCCTCTCTACGAGAGTCAACCATAATCAGGGGATAGCGTTTGTTGACTAATATGCCCACCCCACGGGACCCAGTCGTGAACTCCGAATGTATCGCCATCTTGAATCCTCATCTGTCTAGTGCTTTCGTGGTTGTGCCCACTAAATGCGTTTCTTGCAGGAGTGCCACCGCCGGCCCTCTGCGCTTGAGATATTGTAATACCAGCCCACGTTTGATCTTGTCTCCTAATCCGTTCACGTTCCAGGACAGAACACTGAAAGAGGGGCTGTGCTGCTGTGCCTGTCCGTCTCCTGAGCTTGCGGTGGCCCCCTGGGTCTCGCTTTGTGTTTCCGTCGTCATGGATGGATATGGAAAGTGTGCGCTGCTGTGTACCCCTCCTTCGGTCCCTAACATGCCTAGCTTGCCAAATACGCCAATGAGTAGTTGCTAAACCTAAAACAAAACACAAACCAATGTTACCAAACTGCCCCCGTCCCCCCACCCCCCTCCCTCCCTGCCCAGCGGATTTAGAACTACCCGCCTCCCCAACTTAGCAGAGTGCTTAGTTCCCATAACTTGCTACTTGCGTATGGGGGGGAAGCCGCTCACAGTCCCGCCGCCGATCCCCGCACCATGTGTTTGTCCATTCAAGTAACCGACTGTCAGGAGACCAAAAAAAGTTCAAAGACAACAACTCCCCTGCCACTTCCGAGCCTCCTGTGGTCGCCTGGTGCAATCTGGCATTAGGCCCCTCACCGTCGCCAAATTCGGTTGCTCCATCGCAGCCTCAGCTCCGCGGCGCGCCACCTTCCACTCTTGACTCATCGACCTCCAGGTTCTCGGGGGAGGCAGAATGGCTGCGAGGGGGCCGCTCCGCTCGGCCCTTCGTTCTCGCCGGACGCCACCCCTCCAGCCACTCCGTTGCAAAGAACCAAGTGCGCCCCTCAGCCTCCACCCGTAGCTTCGCCAGATAAAGCATCGCATATTTAAGTTCTCGAGTGCGGAGTTCCGCCTTGACCGCCAGGAAGTCTCTTCGTTGCCGCATCACTGTCGCGGTGTAGTCCGGATAGAGGGTAACTGTGCTGTTGTCCTCCCGTAGCGGGGGGGCGGTACACGCCGCCTGGAGGATTGCGTCTCTGTCGCGGAAGTTGAAAATGCGGGCCAGGATCGGGCGCGGGGGGGCCCCAGGTCGAGGCCGCCCACCGGGCACCCGGTGTGCCCTCTCTACTGAGAAAAATTTTGAGAGCCCACGTGGCTGCAACTGTTCCGTGATGAGTTTTTCCACGAAGAGATCCAATGCCGGGCCGCGCTCACTCTCCGGCACCCCTACGACACGCACGTTGTTCCTCCTGGACCTGCCTTCCTGGTCATCCAGCTTGACTAGCAGCTGCTTTTGCACCAGTTCCAGAGTTTGTATTCGCTTCTTACTCTCGGCCGCTTCGTGGGTGAGGGTTGCCGTAGTAGCCTCAACCTCGGACAGTCTAGAATTAATTTTTGCGACGTCTGCTCTGATCAGCGTAACGTCAGTGGAGATCGTGCCGATGGAGGCCTGCATCTGGGTCAACGTGGCCATGACATCCGCCAGGGTAATTGTCTTGTCACGGGGGAGGGATGTAGTCCGATCTTTTAGGAATGCAAACTTTTCCAGCTTCGCCTGTGCTCCCCCGCGGTGGCCCTTTCCCCCCCATGGTGTCTGGCGCAGGCTGTGTCCGCACCCCTTTTGCCACGGCCAAGGGCGATTCGGGGATGGTTTCGAAACGTAAGCGGAGGGTCAGCAGATGTCGCTGCCCGTCCCGGGGGCACAGATTCGCCACCTATCCGCCGCTCCCGGGGTCCAGTCGTCACCACTCTTTAGTCCCCACACCACGCAGGTCTCCGGCCGTGTACCGGCGCCTTACCGGGTCAGTCGCTGCTCATGCTCCGCCGGCTCCCTCAGCGCCTCTCCCGCAGCCTCCTCACGTCGCCCCCGCGTGGCCTCACGAGGCCGCAGGGGAGGTCCAGATGCCTAGGCCACGCGTCGTTTATCTCGGAAGAGGGGCCGTCGTGCCAGTGACTCCACCGCCAGATGCCTCAAGCGCGGAGAGAGGCAGGGGACGTCTCACTCCCAGGCCTGCTGCCCTACTTGATCCACCGCTTCGGGCCTCCAGTCTCGGCGCTCGACCGCCGACGCCTCGGGTCCTTGGCCACGCCCCCTCCGGCTGCACCCGATCGGTGCAGCCACCACTCGAGGCCCCGGCTCCGCCGCCGCTCCCAGGCCGCGCGTCCGCTGCAGGCAGCCTCAAGGCCAGGATTACTGCAGGATCGGTGCGGGTTCAGGCGCCGGGCTCCGGAGCCGCGCTAGAGTGCGGCCATCTTACTCGGCTGCAGGCCACGCCCCCCTCTCTCTTTTGGATTTTGTTTATTAGTTTCCCACTTTTTTTTTTTTAGAAGATGTAGGATTTTGAATATTAGAGTTCTTCTCAGGACCTTCAGACAGTTTTGGTTTCAAAGGTTTTCCACCCAAACTGTCTCTTCCTAATTCTGCATAAGATTTTTCTATTATTCTAGGTAGTTCATGTTGATGTTCTGTTACATCAAATTCCCTTAAGCGTTGGCTTATCGCCACTGATGCTGCCTCCCCTTTAATATTAGATAATATTATTGTTGAGACCAGGTCGAAGTTTTTCAGTAGTTTCATACCTAAATTCAGAGCAGGCTCTGCCCAGTATTCATTTTGAATTTGTTTCAGGACATCTGGTATTACTGCAATTGACGGAAAACCATGTGTTTTAGTATAGATGGCAGCAAAGACTGTGCCCCAAGTGGTGCAGTCTTCCAGTTGTGGTGTGATCCCCATTGGCAAACAGATTGTTAGATTCTGTGTTTCTCATAAGGCTAGAATTTGGAAATACTGCTTCGACTTGAGTATTTTTTTGAGCTTTCCAGAATGGAATTTGTTCACGTTTTGTGGGCATTTCACCCATGACTGCGTGTAAAGTCTGTGGAGTAATATTTAGTGTAACCCTTGTTGAGGGGTTTGATTTGGAATGGTTATTGTTGGTTGCACTGTGAAAGTCTGCATGACATATTGGACTAATTGTCTGTAAATTGTTATTAATTCTTGTAGTTGAGTAAGTAATTCTTCGTTTGACATTTCTTCGATGTCAGGATGAGCTGTGTAGCCGGCTAAAATCGGCCATGTTGTTCCTGGTCTACCTAGTGAATCGAGCCTGGTAATGTTTTTGTGATGTTTTAGGGCGCCTTTAACCCAGAGATTATGCTCCTGGTATGTAAGTGGAATTTCAATATCCTCAAAAGGAATATATTCATCAGGTTGTTCATCTTCTTTCAAGAAGTGAAATACTTTTGTTACTGGATTTGATTCTGGGAATACAATTCATGAATAGAATACCTCTGAAAGGATTTGTGTGCCTCTATCACGAAAACTGCTCTACCACCTCTTGGTGTTAGGCTGTGTTTTATAACTTTTAGAGTGATGGCACTCCTTAAGTTTGGAGGGATGTTTATAATACCCTCATCGGTTTCATTTAAACCTATAAAATTAAAAGCTGTTACGACTGGATCAGTGTCCGCATTATCCCCGTTCTGGGACATTGTTTTTGAAAAATGTAGAACAAGTTTCAAAGAAACAAAGATAAGGCGCATAATATTTTTGGAACACTGTATCCTTCAACGTTGAACAAACCAAATGGCTAATATATAGGATTTTTGTCCTATTCAGCTTTGGTGGATACTTAACCCTACCCACTCCAGATGTCTTATGGAGTATGTGAGGAGGGGTCTCTGAGGAAAGCACGACTGAGTACTCTGTATCTAGCGTTAAATTAGTGCCTTACCAAACGTTTGGGCGCCATGTAGTGTAGTTCCTATTTCCCTAATATGCTCTGCGCAATGGAATAATATACCCTATAGATTTGGCATAGGACTGAGGTCCGTATGCCCCTATCGAGTATATTAAACTTAATTAATTTGTACCAGCTAACTCAGAGGCCACTAGAATCTCCTTGTAAACAAGAAGGGATTAGTTTCTGGCAACCGCATAAACTTGACAACTTTGTTTCCCATTATAATCGAAACACGCTCAGAATCGTGGAAACAACAGATAACAGTTTCACTCAGCTAATCGTGCATGCTTGGTTTCTTCAGAGTTACACAGAAAGAATAGAAGGGCGTTTCAATAAAAGGATTTATTGAACAGTCTTGTTTCTCGTGTAAGAGATATGAGCTGTTACAATCACAAAACAGTATGCGATATATATTATGTACAGTGTAAGCAGTAGAAAGAAATAATACTGCGCTCGCATCATCTTTTAGCTATGACACATATATTCATATACATAAATAACATAAGCTAAAAATGCGAATACTTATAGTGTAGTACAAGGTCAGTGATTTCATCAGTGATGTCACTGACCATGTCATGAATGATGTAATATGTGACATCATCAGCAGTGGATTGCGAGCGCGAGTTATAGTTAGCAGAACTAACTATAACAGAGCAATTTCAATGGTTTTGTACAAGTGAAATGTCCAGCTAACTATAACAGCCCTGAAACCTATGGTTTTTTCAGTGAAGAAAAAAAATATATATATATATATATTACCTACTGGCGGTCGCCAGTAGGTAGTTATAGTTAGGACCACGTTTCCATAGGAAATCCGCAACATTCTATTTTGAATAACTTTGGCGCCGGTCGACGAATCCTCGCGAATTTTTCAAAATAGGTGGGGCGCTACGCTCCGCTCCTTCCCTGAAAGTCTCGGGGGGATTCGTCAAGCGGGGGCTGAGATAAAAGGGGGGTCCCAAAACGCGTTTTTCCCATGCATTTTTCCATAGGACCTTTAGACAGGCTACAGCCCGAACGGCTGAACAGAATTACTAGAAATTTGGCAGAGAGGTAGTCCTCAGGTCAAGGAAGTGCCTTTTGTAGGTTTGGTGTAAATCTGTTCAGTAGATTCTGAGAAAATAGCCTTTAAATCAATATATATATCTGAGCCAGCTTACGGTGCGCTTACGGTACGCTTACCGTACGCGTACGGTGGCGTGCGCGATTCTGATTGGCTCTTAGATCTTAGTAAACATTCGAATCGGCCGAAACCAGGAAGCGGCGGCCGCCATTTTCTCTCTCGCACTGAGAGTGATGTTTAAAATCTAAAGCACAAAAACATGTAAAGGGGCTGTTTAGACAGCTCCCACACACATAGCAATGTTGAGGGAGTCCCCAAAGATCCCCCAAGGCCAAAAACGGAATTTTTATTTTTTCGCTAATTTCGCCGATTACGCTTACCGTACGCGTACGGTAAAAAATTATATAAAAAAAAAAAATTATCCACACTCTCTCCACCCCGTGTGCAAATGGTGCCCGAAGGGCACCATTTGTGCATGGCTTATAACATATACGAAAAATTAAAATATTACCTTTCAAAACGAAGTGCATCATATGTCCTCCATGTGCGCACGATGCGCGAAGCGCATCGTGCGTACATGGCCCATCTAGCGTAACGTGGGCACGCGGTGCGCGTAGCGCACCGCGTGCCCACCGTGCGTGCACGGCACTAACTGCGTAAAGTGGGCGCGCGGTGCGCGAAGCGCACCGCGTGCTCACTGTGCGCGCACGGTGCGCGAAGCGCACCGTGCGCGCACGGAACGAACTGCGATAAGTGGGCGCGCACGCCACGAATGGCGTAAAGTAACTTAGCATTTAAAAAACCGTACAAATTCACTGAAAAAACCATAGGTTTCACACACGTTATAGTTAGGAATTAGCATTTAAAAAACCTTGCAAATTCACTGAAAAAACCATAGGTTTCACACATGTTATAGTTAGCGGAAATTTTACTGATAAAAAACCAATGAAATTCCCCCGTTATAGTTAGTGCAGGCAACTATAACTCACGCGACCGCAATCTTCTGCTGATGACATATGTGTCTTTATGAAAAAAAAATATTTGTAATATATGTATAGCTAAAAATGTATGGAAGAAGACATGGGTAAATAAGTGTCTAAATACAGTATTAGCATCAGCAGAGGATTGCGGTCGCGTGAGTTATAGTTGCCTGCACTAACTATAACGGGGGAATTTCATTGGTTTTTTATCAGTAAAATGTCCGCTAACTATAACATGTGTGAAACCTATGTTTTTTTCAGTGAATATATATATATATATATATATATATTCACTGAAAAAACCATAGGTTTCACACACGTTATAGTTAGGAATTAGCATTTAAAAAACCTTGCAAATTCAGTGAAAAAACCATAGGTTTCACACATGTTCTAGTTAGCTGGACATTTTACTGATAAAAAACCATTGAAATTCCCCCGTTATAGTTAGTGCAGGCAACTATAACTCACGCGACCGCAATCCTCTGCTGATGACATATGTGTCTTTATGAAAAAAAAATATTTGTAATATATGTATAGCTAAAATTTAATGGAAGAAGACATGGGCAAATAAGTGTCTAAATACAGTATTAGCATCAGCAGAGGATTGCGGTCGCGTGAGTTATAGTTGCCTGCACTAACTATAACGGGGGAATTTCAATGGTTTTTATCAGTAAATCAGTAAAATGTCCAGCTAACTATAACATGTGTGAAACCTATGGTTTTTTCACTGAATTTGCAAGGTTTTTTAAATGCTAATTCCTAACTATAACGTGTGTGAAACCTATGGTTTTTTTCAGTGAATTTGTACGGTTTTTTAAATGCTAAGTTACTTTACGCCATTCGTGGCGTGCGCGCCCACTTAACGCAGTTCGTTCCGTGCGCGCACAGTGAGCACGCGGTGCGCTTCGCGCACCGCGCGCCCACTTTACGCAGTTAGTGCACGCACAGTGGGCACGCGGTGTGCTACGCGCACCGCGTGCCCACGTTACGCTAGATGGGCCATGTACGCACGATGCGCTTCGCGCACCGTGCGCACATGGAGGACATATGATGCGCTTCGTTGTGAAAGGTAATATTTTAATTTTTACGGTGTTAAATATGCCTTGCACAAATGTTGCCCTTCGGGCACCATTTGCACACGGGGTGGGGAGAGTATGGATAATTTTTTTTTTTTTTAATAATTTTTACCGTACGCGTGCGGTAAGCGTAATCGGCGAAATTTTCGAAAAAATTAAAATTCCATTTTTGGCCTTGGGGGATCTTTGGGGACTTACCCGACATGGCTAGGTGCTTAGGAGCTGTCTAAACAGCCCCTTTACATGTTTTTGGCCTTTGTTTTTCAACCCCCTCTCAGAGTGCGAGAGAGAAAATGGCGGCCGCAACTTCCTGGTTTCGACCGATTCGAATGTTTACTAAGATCTAACAGCCAATCAGATTCCCGCACGGCACCGTACGCGTACGGTAAGCTTACCGTAAGCGCGCCGTAAGCTCACCGTAAGCTGCCACAGATATATATATATATTGATTTAAATGCTATTTTCTCAGGAACTACTGAACAGATTTACACCAGACCTACAAAAGGCACTTCCTGGACCTGAGGACTACCTCTCTGCCAAATTTCAAGTAACTCTGTTCAGCCGTTCGGGCTGTAGCTGTGCCTAAAGGTCCTATGGAAAAATGCATGGGAAAAACGCGTTTTGGGACCCCCCTTTTTTCTCAGCCCCCGCTTGACGAATCCCCCCGAGACTTTCAGGGTAGGAGCGGAGCGTAGCGCCCCACCTATTTTGAAAATTTCGCGAGGATTCGTCGACCGGCGCCAAAGTTATTCCAAATAGAATGTTGCGGTTTTCCTATGGAAACAGGGTCCTAACTATAACTACCTACTGGCGACCGCCAGTAGGTAATATATATATATATATATATATATCTATATGTGTATTTATGTGTATTTATGTATGCTTTAACTCTATAAGAACTGCTACAACAGTGTATTACTTTTACCCGGCATCATCTAGGGGCACTTACATTTCCTGCAACACTCCTTGCTATTCTGATTCAAGCATGTGAATCTATGAAACATCCAATACTGGATAAGAAAATAAGTTACTTACCTGTAGCTGCAGTTATCCAGTATTAGTATCTTTCATAGATTGACATGCGAACCACCCTCCTCCCCTAAGAGGCTACCCTTATAACTCTGTATTATTTACTCCCACTTGTGCTTTAAAATCTGAGGGACTCAGCCTGTGTTGGGAGTGTTCTAGAGGGTGCTGTCGCTTAATTTGTCATAGTTCAAGTTTAGTCCTTTAAAAAAAAAAAAAGGACAAGGATAGGCTTTTAAACTGACTTTTCCATTGCCATTATAGCCTACGATAGTGATACATACTGCTTTATTATGGTAACGTGGGACTCCCCCTTCAAAGACAGGGAAGAATTGAGCATGTGCATCTATGAAAGATACCAAAACTGGATAATAGCAGTTACAGGTAAATAACTCATTTTCTTCTCGATCCAAGATACTGGATACATGGGGCTTGGACCCTTTGCCATGTTCTATTTATTAGATTTTAAAACCTAGACTTCTCGTAAACATTTGAGCTCTGTAGAGGTTTTGAAACTTATAGCTCCATAATTTTAGTTTAGTGGTAATAGACACATTTTGTAGTGTACGCTTTATATGCATAGCCCATCATTGTTAGTGATCACAAACTTGCATAATAGAGGTCAGCTCGTATAAATTATGTTGATTTAGGTGATTGCTTTGATATAGAAAAAAAGCCACCTCTTACTTGGTGGTATTATTATGTACTATCACTATATATCCTAGTAGTACCTTCTAATAGGGCCAAATATGATTTAAACATGGGCAAGGTAAGGGTCATATCAAAAATGAAACTGATCCTGCCCCTGGAAGCCCCATATCCTCTGAGATGGATAGTATGGTTAAAGACAAAATGTGAAAATTGTGCCCTCAGATAATTAAGAACATGAATGAATGAAATAAAGTAATGAAATATTTCTAAAGTGCGACAGCTGCGCGTCCCAATGCTGACGAATTCTATCAAAGAGAAACTAAGACCAGTAGTTGAGATTGTAGAAATAACTAGGTTTTTAGTAACTTTCTAAACAAGTGGTGGGAATGGAGTTGTCTGACAACAAATGGAAGAGAATTCTAAAGTTTTGGTGTGAGGAAAGTAGAGGATTGTAACGCCCTGAACGTCTCAGGATCGTTTAACAGACACGATAATGAGAACGCAACCACTTGTGAAGGTTTAGTTATTTTAATGAAGGCAAAAATAATACAAGGAATAAACAAAGGTTATAGTCACTGGAATCCTCCAGGCTAAGTACGTTACCAGCCCACAGCACGGATGGTCCTAACCGTCCTCTGCATATACGCCGATCCCGGTGTATGCCAACAGAGGGCAGAAATGAAATGGCCGACAATGCCAATCGGTAGGCTGTGAGGGGCACGAAGAGTGTTGGGGAGAATCGAGGAGTCAGGGAAACACCCAGCCGGGGTCTCTACCTGAAGGGAGCAGCCGCTCAACCTCTTCCTCAGACTGCACCGGGACGCGGAGTCACCTCCTGGTGATGCGTCACCGATACCCCAATCACAAGCAAAGAAGACTGAACCGAGAGCAGCCGCTCGATCGATCCTGTGGACTTCCGAGTCTGTAACGCGGCAAACACCTCCTGGTGTGCGTTACAGCTGGCAGTCCCTGTATCTCTGGTCGGGCTGGGAGTTACGACTCCAACCAGCAAAAGCGCCACTGCGCTTTGACTCAGCCGAGTCAAAAAGCGAAGCTCAATGGTTATCCGGTAGAGCTTCCGGCTCCTTCACAGGTGACGATGGGGCAAGACACGGCCCAGGGAGTAACGACTCGACCTACCTCCGTTCTTGCCTTACTGGAGCACCACTCCGGAACACTGCTCTTCACTAAGCAGGTACGTCGGTGTAAACACAATATCCGACAGCGTTGTACCTCCCGGTTCCTCCCTTTATAGGGCGTGTTTTCCTTGAGTTATGTAACAGCTCTCCTGTTTACATAAGGGCGTGTTTTCCTTGAGTTATGTAACAGCTCTCCTGTTTACATAAGGGCGTGTTTTCCTTGAGTTATGTAACAGCTCTCCTGTTTACATAACCTCTCAACCGCTAAGCATCCTGGGAGATGTAGTCCGTTTTCGCTGGTTACCGTTTTCCTCCCCTCGCATGACAGGAATTCTTGACAGTACATCCTCCCTCTCAGCGGCTCCCCACGGGTCCAGCGCTGGCAGGAAAACGCCGATGGAACAAGGAGACCAAGCGCGGAGCATGAACCCCTTCAGCCGGTTCCCATGACTGCTCCTCCGGGCCATAGCCTTTCCACGCAACCAGGTACCACAGCTTCTCCCTGCGCCATTTGGACGCCCGTATGCCCGACACTTCATACTCCACCTCCGACTCCACGCATACCGGCCTAGGTGTCCCAGACGGCTTGGAGGGTGCTGGTTTGAGTAATGATACATGAAAGACAGGGTGTATCCGCAATGACTGGGGCAAGCACACCTTCACGTTCACGGGACCCATACACTTGGTAATTCGATAGGGGCCCATGTACTTGGGATGGAACACACTGTTCTTTCGAAACCTCATGTTTCTTGTGGATATCCAGACGTAGTCTCCAGTGCGGTACAGTGGCCCGGGCCTTCTCTTCCTGTCTGCCGCAGCCTTGTATCTTCTCTTGGCCTCTATTAGGACAGCCCTTGAGCGCATCAACGTGTCTTTTATGTGTGCCACCCTGTCCGCTGTGGCGGGAATCCTGTCCTCTCTGAACGGATGTAGAAATGGCAAGAACCTGGGATGTTGGCCATAGTTGCTATAGAACGGAGATGACTGTGTGGAGCTGTGAGTGGCGTTGTTATAGGCTATCTCTGCAACCCATAGCAAGTCGACCCATTCTTCCCTGCCCTGGTCCACAAAACATCGCAGATACTGTTTGAGCGTTTGGTTCAGGCGCTCGGTTTGACCGTCCGTTTGAGGGTGGTAGCTGGTGGACAGGGCGGTCTTAACATGCAGCGCAGTGCACCAAGTCTTCCAGAATTGCGCAGTAAACTGCGACCCCCGGTCCGACACGATCACCCCAGGTAATCCATGCAGTCGTACCACATTCTTTAGGAGTAGTGACGCCAATTCCCCGGCCGTAGGGACTCTCTTGCAGGGGATGAAGTGCCCCATTTTCGTCAAGTAATCCACCACCACCAGTATTGCCGTCATCCCCTGGTCTACTGGTAGGCCCACCACGAAGTCCAGTGATATGCTATCCCATGGTCTATCCGGGGTCGGAAGTGGATGTAAGAGCCCTTGGGTTCGGCCATGGTCGGCCTTCATGGTAGCACACGTAGGACACTCCTGTCCCCACCTCCTGACATCCACTCTCATGGTTGGCCACCAGAAATGCCGTCCCATGCTAGCCACCGTTTTTTCAAAGCCCAAATGACCTGCGCATGGAGAGTCATGGCACCAGATGAATGCTTGTTTCCTTAGCCTAGGCGTGGGTATCAATAGGCACCTGCCCTTCAGGGGTATCCCGTCCTTCAGCTGCCATTCTCTGTGACTGAGGAGCCACCTCTGCCATGCGAATGACCTGATCCCTCTCTTTATTCCCCTCAGGAAAGTATCCGGTTGGATAACCCCCAATACCATCCTCGGGGAAATGATGGGATGCTCGGTCGCAGGCAATGGTTCCTTAACTGCAGATTGACGGGACAGGGCGTCCGCCTTCCGGTTTTCCGTCCCCGGCCGATATGTGATGCGGAAGTTGAACCCCGCAAAGAAGATCATCCACCGCAGCTGTCTGGGAGAAAGGTGTCTTGTGGCCGTCATGAACTGTAGGTTCCGATGGTCCGTGTACACCGATACCACATGTCTTGCCCCCATCAACCAATGCCTCCATTCGGTGAAGGCGTCCTTGATTGCGAGAAGCTCCTTCTCCGCAATATGGTAGTTGCGTTCGGCGTCGTTGAGTTTGCGGGACATGTACGCAACGGGATGAAGCACCCCTGTGTCGTGGTTGCGTTGGGACAAGATAGCCCCCAGCGCCACATCCGATGCGTCCGCTTCCACCACGTAGGGGAGATCCGGATCGGGGTGAGCCAACACCGGCGCCTTACCAAAGGCGCTTTTCAGTGCCTCAAAGGCTTTGTTCGCTTCAGGGGACCAGACAAACTCCTTGGACTTCCTCAGTAGCTGTGTGATTGGGGCCACCAATCCTGAAAATCCATCTATAAACCGTCTGTAAAAGTTGGCGAAGCCAATGAAACTTTGGACGTCCTTCACGCTTTTTGGGCACTGGCCATTCTTTCACCGCCTTGATCTTTCGTTCTGCCATCTCCTGTCCCTCTGGACTCAGCATCACTCCGAGGAATTCCACGGATGTGACGTGGAAGTCACACTTGCTGAGTTTACAAAACAGCATGTTTTCCCTCAGCTTTTGGAACACAGCTTTGACGTGGTGTACGTGCTCCTCCACACTGGACGAATAGATGAGGATGTCGTCGATATATACGACCACGTAGATATCCAACTCCTCTCTGAATACCTCATTCAAAAAGTACTGAAAGGCTGCCGGGGCGTTGCACAGACCGAACGGCATGACGAGGTACTCAAAAAGGCCGAACCTGGTCTTAAAGGCGGTCTTCCACTCGTCTCCGTCCCTCATGCGCACCAGATGGTATGCCCCTTTCAAATCCAACTTGGTGTAGATACGAGCTTTCTTGACCTGTTCCAGAAGTACACTGATGAGAGGCAAGGGGTACCGATTCTTTACGGTTATCGCATTCAATGCCCTAAAGTCCACACAGGCTCTCAGCTCCCCATTAGCCTTCGGGATGAAGAAGAGTGGCGAGGCGGCCGGAGACTTGGACGGGCGGATGAATCCTAGCTTGAGGAGTTTGTCCAGGTACCCCCGGAGATGCACGTTGTCAGGCTCCGTCAGGGCATACAGCCTGCCGCTGGGAACGCTGGCCCCTGGCACCAGGTCGATCTGGCAGTCAAACTGTCTATGTGGTGGTAGCACTTCCGCCTTCACCTCATCAAATACATCCTCAAAACTGTGATAAGCCTGGGGGAGAGCCACATCGTTTTCTGCCGCTGTAGCCACCGTCTGACTCCCGCTCTCATCTGCGTCAAGGGATTCCGTTCTTATTCCACAATGCAGGATGCAATACGGTGACGTCAGTTCGATGCGATGTGTTGGCCAATCCACAGAGGGGTTGTGTTTCTGTAGCCACGGCAATCCCAATATGACGCCATATTGGGGCGCTCGGATGATGTTAAAATCGATTTCTTCCAAATGGTTCCTCCCACATCTCATCGGAAGGACCCCCGTGTGCTGCCCGATGGGCCCCGTCACCAATCGCCTTCCGTCTACAGCATAGACGTCTTCGGGTACAGCTTTGGGAAGAAGCACTAGCCCTAGCCTGCATGCCTCGTTGTGGTCCATAAACATGCCAGTGGCCCCTGAATCCACCATGGCCACAACGGGTATCCACTGCTCATGCACTCCCACGTGCACCGTGAGAAACAGGTGTCGTTGTCCCTTAGTGACCGAGTTGGAAAGTGAAGGGATGGATGAGTGACTCCGAGATGCCCCTTCTTTGGTCTGGGAGTCCTCTAGTTTTCCGCCGGTACGTCCACCACGGCTGTTACCGACCGGTTGGCCCGATAACGTGACGTCTTCGGTTTGGCAGGGCATTCACGTACGTAGTGGCCTTTTTTGCCACAATATAGGCACAATCCTTGTTTACGGCGTGACTCTTTCTCCGTGGCTGTGAGGCTCGCTCGTATTGCGCCGATGTCCATGGGTTCTCCCTTGGATGCGGTGGAAGTTTCAGGACTTCCCACTGTCACATAGGATGGAAGGGAGTTTCCTTTTCTCCCATGATCCCCCTTTCTTTCACTTAGCCTATGTTCCAGCCGTAATACCAGGTTGATAAGGCCCTCACATGTCTTGGGTTGTGGGTCAATATGAGCCACGGCGTCCTTGAGCTCATCGCACAGCCCGTGATGGAAGAGCACCGTCTGTTTAGCAACAGGCCACTTGGTTTCCGCAACCAGCCTTCGGAACGCGTTGAGATACGGCACCAGGTCGTTGGATCCCTGTCTCAACTCAAGCATTTCACGGTCCGCCGTGTACGAGTCAGCCCTTCTGTCGAAGACTTTCAGGAATTCCTCGCGAAAAGCACCCCAATCACATAAGATGGGGTCGTCCCTGCTCACCAGAGGTACGGCCCATTGTGCCGCGTTTCCAGCCAAATAGGATATAAGGAAAGCCACACGAGCCTGATTCGTGGGGAACGCCCTTGGTTTGCACGATAAATGTAGCGCCACTTGTGTGAGGAATACCTGCACTGTGTTAGGATCCCCACTGTACCTCTCTGGTGTTGCCAAGGGGACGGCTACCGGCATTTCCACTACTACCGCAGGGGTCTGGTTCGTGAGGGAGGTGCTGGGCGTGAGCGGGTCCAATTGGATAGCATCCAGTCTGGCTTTTACATCGGCTGTTTCTTGCCTGGAGGCAGCCAATTCAATTTGCACGGTCGCTAAAGCAGCCAGCACATCATCAAGTGTTGCCATGTCTGTTATCGACCGGGAGACAGTTAGTGTTATTAAGGTCGGATATTTTGTAACGCCCTGAACGTCTCAGGATCGTTTAACAGACACGATAATGAGAACGCAACCACTTGTGAAGGTTTAGTTATTTTAATGAAGGCAAAAATAATACAAGGAATAAACAAAGGTTATAGTCACTGGAATCCTCCAGGCTAAGTACGTTACCAGCCCACAGCACGGATGGTCCTAACCGTCCTCTGCATATACGCCGATCCCGGCGTATGCCAACAGAGGGCAGAAATGAAATGGCCGACAATGCCAATCGGTAGGCTGTGAGGGGCACGAAGAGTGTTGGGGAGAATCGAGGAGTCAGGGAAACACCCAGCCGGGGTCTCTACCTGAAGGGAGCAGCCGCTCAACCTCTTCCTCAGACTGCACCGGGACGCGGAGTCACCTCCTGGTGATGCGTCACCGATACCCCAATCACAAGCAAAGAAGACTGAACCGAGAGCAGCCGCTCGATCGATCCTGTGGACTTCCGAGTCTGTAACGCGGCAAACACCTCCTGGTGTGCGTTACAGCTGGCAGTCCCTGTATCTCTGGTCGGGTTGGGAGTTACGACTCCAACCAGCAAAAGCGCCACTGCGCTTTGACTCAGCCGAGTCAAAAAGCGAAGCTCAATGGTTATCCGGTAGAGCTTCCGGGTCCTTCACAGGTGACGATGGGGCAAGACACGGCCCAGGGAGTAACGACTCGACCTACCTCCGTTCTTGCCTTACTGGAGCACCACTCCGGAACACTGCTCTTCACTAAGCAGGTACGTCGGTGTAAACACAATATCCGACAGCGTTGTACCTCCCGGTTCCTCCCTTTATAGGGCGTGTTTTCCTTGAGTTATGTAACAGCTCTCCTGTTTACATAACCTCTCAACCGCTAAGCATCCTGGGAGATGTAGTCCGTTTTCGCTGGTTACCGTTTTCCTCCCCTCACATGACAGGAATTCTTGACAAGGATCTACTTCCTTGTCTAACCAGTTTCATTTTGGGAATGACTTAGGGTGACAGAGGAAGATATGAGATTGCGAGTAGGACGGCAGGTTAGAAGCTTCTTTCTATGTGGAAAGGGCCCACTGTTGTGGAGGGCTTTGTGAACAAGAAAATGAACCTTGAAGTTGGAACTCTTTCTTACAGGCAGCCAAAGTAAAGATTTCAGAGGTGCTCCAACTGAGCTTCTTCTGGGGATGTTCAGGATAGTTAATGCAGCTTTTTTGGACCATGTGAAGTCATTGCATGAGGTGGGAGGGAAGGCCAAGATATAATTAATTACTATGATCTATCCTCCAAGTTACGAACTACAGTATTCCGTGATGCTACAGGAAGGAAAATAAAGATTTTCTCAAGAGTCCTTAAGATCTAGACGGCAGCAACTCGTGGAAGCCGGGTAGAGCAGGTTAGTTGGTTGTCAAATATGAAACCCATATTTCTTGCTGTAGTCAAAGGAACTGAACAAGCAAGATTACAATCTTTCTTGCCTTGAAGTATTTCGTTGGAGTCCTCCAGGGGAAGGTAGATTCATAAGTCATGAATACATTGGCCCAAAGCACGTCTATAGACATAAATTGAACCTACATGCACAGATGTGTCCTGCAGGTTACTTTCTTTGGAAATGTCCACTTGAAGTGCGATGGGGGAGAAGCCCTGGAGACTCAATGGGATGATGTTGAGAAAGGACTAACATTGGTTGCTGCGCAACTGGACAAGGTCCAATGTAGGAATGCATTGCATCACTCTGAATGGAGCCGTAGTAACTTATAAGAAGGCTGTTAACCAACTAAGAAATCACTTTTAGATAATTCAGTGTGCCTCTGGGCCCCTTTCCTTAAACTAACCCAGCTTCTTCTGTCGAACAGTATAAAGCCTTTTATAGCTTCAAAAAGTGAAAAATATTAAAGCATTAATTGGATTTAAAGCTGGAGTTATGGGGAAGGGACGTAGTCAGGAAATTGAGTAGAACATCACCAACTCTTTATTCGTTAACCAAATGAGGGAAATGGGTCATTACTCTAACTGTCAAATCCACCTGTTCTCAGGTAGATTCTCTCCAAGTTAAGGAGACAAAGCGCCTTAACACAGTGGTAGGTGGTTTTATTACCAAATACATAAACTTGTCCCTCATTTTAGAACATACTGTAGAAATTTATTTAAGCTACATCCTGTCACCATTGAGCACCACCCAAGTATTCTTGATAACGATCGATATATTTTTAGGCTCCAGTGGAACTTAAAAATTGATAGACACTATACATTGCTTCCCACGCCTTTTATCCACTTCAGCCTGTTGGTTGCAGAAGATGCTCATTCTGGTGATTAACTCCTGCAAAATAAAAATAAAATAATGATCTCATGTCATGCTCTTCTGGTGGAAAAAGTGAATGCAACTGATGCCCATTGGTGTCCATTGTCTTTCTTTTCATTGTCTAATCCTGTCTTGGTAGGCTCTGGAATCACTCCTGCTAAAAAGTCATTCTTTTAGGGCCAATGCCTTTGGCACCCCAGATCCATCATGGTTTATTTGGACCTTTTTGGACTTTCTAAGGGAATTTGGGAAAATAAGTCGGTCCAAAGCAGATTTCTAGAGCTGAAACCAGTCTTAATAGGCTTAGAGTACTGCCTGTCAATCTCCAAAGGACTTTAGTTTTGGCCTACATTGCAAACATCATTACAGCGTTCTTTTAAGATAGACTTGCACTGAAACACCCAGACCATCTGGTCTGATAAGAGTCTGGACATAGAGTTAGAGACTAAGCTGGCTCAATAACTTGGACCCATAGCTTGTAGTAAAGATATTGTGTGTGGCTTACAAAAAATGTGTGTGAAGTAATCTTTACTGGACATGATTCCCTGTTTGTTTATTTTTTCTTTATTTTCATTTAATTGGGGATGGTGCCCTCTTTGGAATAGTCTGGATTGTTTTTGTATTCCAGGCTCCCTTTTCCTCTACTGGGGCCTAATGTACAAAGCCATTTTGAGTTTGCAAACCCTGTGAATTGCACACTCACAGTGTTTGTGACTTATTTTTCTATTTACTAAATCTACTTTTGTTTTGGAAAAACCTTTCTGTCTTGTAAAATTGTTTTGCTATACATACCGAACCATAAATAGGAGGGGTGATGAAAGGGGTGTCCCTTCCTAATTGTGAGTCACTTTGGTGTTTAGCAAAGGTTTGTAATTGTGGTTGCAAACCATTGGTAAGTAACCAGTAAATTAGAGGAAGTGGTAATTGATTCACAATGATTCCCCTTTGTGAATCGTGTTGGTAGACCCCTGGGGAAGCAGGGCATTAATTTTTCTTTTTTGTAAGTAGGGGCTGCTTTGAACAAAACGAATTCAAACACAGAATTGGTGGTAGGCTGTTACTTGAAGTCCGCCATTCCTTTGGTTGTAGCCAATTGCTGGGTGTTGTAATTAGCGACCCGACAAATTACTATTCAATAGGCTGGTCATTCTGCAACCTGCAATTTAGCTACAGACCCAGCTCATTAGTATATAAGTTACACTACACTGCAGAATTTTAGATGAGATGCAAATAGTTGGTGCACAATTTGCAGCCACATTTTACGGCATGTTAGTTAGTACATCGGGCCCTTAGTCCTTCAGGATAAGTTTATGAATGTATCCCTTCTCAACTTTGAGTATCACCAAGAGGCTCAACGATGGAGCACGAACTAGTTATTGGTTAAATGCGTAAACTATAGACTTTTAGCATTTTAAAAACAGTATTAAACAGTATTCTGGACCTGTCCCTTATTGATCCCTGTACTGCTTTTTGTTTTTAAATAAATCAGGTGCTCACTCTTCCGCTAGTCTCTTCTTATGGCCATGCTTTCATAGCAGGTGTATCCAAATGACATTTTTCTGCATTCCGTCCATCAAGTGTTCTTTTTGCATCTCTCTTCTAGAGGCATCAATTACCATTCTGTTGAAGCGATGACTGCTCCAGTCACTTTATATGCGGCATGCACTTATTTCTTTTTGTACAAAGCTGATTGGGCAAATTTTTGTATTTTCCATAATCCCTCCTCCCCGGACCCTTTCTTCTTGACCACCTCTGAGTTCGGGCTGTTAATTTCATCGAAGTCTGTTTTGGTTTTCATTGCTTCCTACTGCTCTTTGTACCCTACATCAGGATCTATGCGCATTCTAAAAATGTAACATTGTTATACTCTTACCCCCTAAGCGCCTTCATTATAAAACTTCCTAGATCTCATGCTGGCTTAAGTATTTATTTTTGATATTTTGTACAATTGCTGAAGACAAAGCTGTTTTTTTTTCCTTTTACAGCAATAGTGACACAGAGATTTGTAGCAAAGTTTGTAAGTGTGAACAGCAGTTTCCCTTTAACAACATTGTCTGGAAACCCTGGTAAGTATTAAATATATGTGTGAAGAATCTGCATGTACTGATTTGTCTGTTTCCATCAAAAGGCAATGTGTTGCGTTTCAAATAAAGCCCAACAAATGTTAAGTGGGCAGAAAAGGATTAGAATATTTACCATTCTCAGTTTTTATGCAGTTTCCTCACTGTTTTCTACTCAATTTTGCTTTGTCCCCATGATTGTCGATACCTAAATATGTGAGATTACACAAAAGACCATGCCATCTACCGCTGAGTAAAATTAATTGATTTTTTTAAATAGCTTAGGCCCTGAATAGACACTAGAGATTCAAAATGTGATTCACTCCCAAATGGCCAATTCTTTTTCATGGTAAATTGTGTTGCATGTAATAAACAGACAATAAAAAAGGAAAATATATTCATAGGAAAATGCAGCTGACTTTTGGATAGTCATTCTGTGACAACGTTGCCTCAGGCTACAGCACACACACACACCCTCTTAGCCAACTTCTCCCCCTTATCCCTGATACTTGCTGGTAGGAAATTTCTACAGGTTTACAATTTCAGAAATATTCAAGTAGTGGATAATGTTTCGGATACAGCCTTGATCGAATATTGAAGAGATAATTTTGTTAAACTGCAGCCCAATCATTGAGCATCAGTAAAGGCCATTTAAAGGGGTTTGTAATGTGGGTTTCATTCTATAATAAATGTGTTTGAAAGTCCTTAACAATAACTAAGTCTACGAAGTGGTCTACTTATAAAATGGAACCTTCAATGACACAGAAAAGATGTTATAAAACTATTTATCATGACCATGCTCCAAAACTGTACAGCTCAATAATGCATTTTATTACTATGCATAAGAATTTGTAGCTTGAATAATTATATTTTCCACTAATTCGAAGCAGTTGAAAATGCACAGCACACGTCTGTTCCACACTTTCCCTGAATACCCCCTGCCTTTAAACAGATGAAGTAAGGTTGCAGTCATGACTGCCCAAATATCTAGAGTTGAAATGGGGTGTCAGTGGAAGGGGTGGAACATGTTGGTGCACTCGCGTTTGCCCACATTTTCTTTTTGTTGAAAATTGGAAATCTGAGTAAGAAGTACAAGACAATGGTAGGAGATTAAATGCTGTAATTACTATAAATGACTAATGTGGATCTAGCATGCTCATGAGGAATTTCACTTTGCAAATACACAACAAAGAAGCTGACTTTTCCATGTCCCACACTATGGCAAGAGGTATTTTAGATATAAGTTGTCTGGTCGTATCAAATTTCTTGACAAAACGTACCACAGTGCAAGGAATGATGCGGTAGGTGGACCGTACTGTGAGTCGATTTTTTTTGCTTAAGCTATTCAATAACAAGATTTGTAAAGCGATTGCTAGTGGATGAAAACATGGACAGAGATTGAAGCATACACATCTCTTTGGCATCTAAAAGCTCAATGTGTTGTGTTTGGTATGATGTTCTAATTGTACCCTAATTATTCTTAAAACAAGTACTTTTGTGGGGAACAGCCATGTTCTTTAAATCCGATTACACAACACAACATTTGCTTTTTTCATACCGGTTTATTTATAACTTGGTTGGCCAGCTGCCAAACTGCTGGTGTGATGGTTCTAGCCCATTTGTAACAAGTCCAGGATATAAAAAAAAAAAAATTAAAGTGGCCCGCAGAGTGTATGTGTGTGTGTGTGTGTGCGTGTGTGTGCGTGTGTGTGTGTGTGTGTGTGTGTATACATGTATAGATATAAATATATGAAGAAACCACAGTCCAGAAGCAATATTCTCATGCAGAATCAGGTACAGACCACAGCGTATCATAGGATTATTTGTGCTTTATTGCAATATCCCACAGCTATAAATAAATATATATATATATATATATATATATATATATATATATATAAAATATTTTCACTGAAAAAAACCAATGGTTACAGGAACGTTCTAGTTAGATTCAGATTTTACTCATACAAAACCAGTGAAATTCAGCAGTTGTAGTTACCCGAGTCAACTATAACTAACACCCCCGCAATGCACTGCTTATGACCTCAGATATTACATCACTCCTGACATCTCAAATGACATCACTGATGACATCATCTACAGATCCACTCACACACTCACTCACACCAACATACAAACTCTCATATACCCACTCACACACCCACACACATACCCATACAAGTACTTTCACAACCACTCACTTATCCTTAGAGCCACTCACACACCTACTCACTCACTCATAGAGCCTGATCATACAACCAGTCACTCACCCATTCAGCCACTCACACAGCCACACACTCACCCATACAGCTACTGACACACCCAGTTATTCACCTATACAGGAACACACCCCCCCACTCACCCATACAGCCTCTCAACAGAGCCACTCACTCACCCATACAACTACTCACTCATACACCCACACAATCACTTACATACCGATTCACACATCCATACAACCACTCACACAGCCACTCATCACCCATACAGCCAATCCCACAGATGCTCACTCTTCCATATAGACACTCACACACCCGCTCACGTAACCACTCACTCAATCAGCTACTCACTCACCCATACAGCCACTTACACACCTAGTCTCTCACACAGCAATTCAGACACCCACCCATACTTTCACTGATACAACCACCCACCCACCCATACAGCTACTCACACAGCTACTTACTCAACCACCCATACAGCCACTGATATACCTACTCACTAACAAGTACAGCCACTCACACAGTGACTAGGTCACCCACACAGCTACTCAAAATCCAACTTATACAGCCACTCACACACCTATACGGTACTCAGACATCCACTCACACACAGATACACACAGTCACACAGCTACTCACTTAAACTATGTCAAAAATAAGAATTACTCAGTAGTACACAAAGTATTCTAATTTAATGTTTGTAAAGTATAGTTAGCTTAGGTAAATTTAACTGCTGAATTGCATTGGCTTTGTCGAGTGAAATCTGAGCCTACCTGCAATGTTCCTGCAACCTTTGTTTTTTTCAGTGAATTTCTACGTTTTTTTTTTATAAACAAGTTTTTATTATCATATGCAACAAAAACAGTGAGCCTTTCAGACCAACAGTGTACATTAGCCCCGTCTGAGAATCAATCCCCCTCTCCGCCCCCCCCCCCCCCGAACTACCCCCCCTCCGCCCCCACACTGCACCGCAAAGTTACAATACATTTCCTAGCCATTTCCCCCAAACCCTACGATACTTTTTGTGGCAGCCCCGAGCTTGGTAAAGAGTCCGCTCCTGCGCCGCACACCAATCCACTCCTGCGCTCCACCTGGTTAGACTGGGTGGTTGCGGCTGTTTCCAGGCCGCCGCAATATCCCTTTTCGCCACCATTAACGCCGTCATAAACACTTTTTCAGCGCGTGTGCCGTCCAGGCCGTCAGTGATGCCCAGTGTGTGGTGTTTGGGGTTATGCGGCACTTCCCACCCCAAGACCTCCGTCAGATCAGTTTCAATGCCACGCCAATACCCCTCCAGTTCCGGGCATGACCACACCATATGGATGAAGTCGGCCGGGTCAAAGCTACAACGAGGGCAAGCTGCGTCAGTGGAAAGGCCCGCACGGCGCAGGCGCGCTGGTGTGAGGTAGGCCGTGTGAAGATAATAGATTTGAATAAGCCTCAGCTTGGCGGAGGCCGTCACCAGCCTGGGAGCCATAAGGGCGTCCCGCCAATCGATCTTGTCCAGGGGACCCACCCATTCCTCCCACCGCTCCTTCAGACCTTCCTGGAGCACGGGGGCATTGTTAATAAGAGAACGATATATTCTGGATATACCTCCCCTCCCTAGGTTACCCATCAGAACCTGAGCCTCCGGGGGGCTATGATCCGGCAGCCGGATGTCCAGCGGGGTGTATGCCCGTATAGCGTGTCGCAATTGAAGGTACCTATAGAATTGGGACGGGTGGAGAGAAAAGCGCGCCTGCAGTTCCGAGTACGAGCACATGCGTCCCCCCCCGCCATACGTCCCCCAGCTGGGAGATGCCGAGAAAAATCCCATGGCCTAAAACCCTCCAGCCCCGCAACCATGTCCCATGCCAGAGGGGGGTGGCGCGCGTCAAATCCCGGTCCACCTGGTGTGGCGGAGCGCCGCCCGCCAAGCCAGGAAAATCGCCTTGGTGATGTCGGGGCAGGAGGCGGGAATAGGGGCGCCGTACATGCGGTCCTGAATACTGGAAAAACCCAGGGCCTCCAATTCCACCCTGTAAGCCGGGTCAGACCATCCTCCCCCAAACCAGTCATGAATGACCAGAAGCCGGGTGGCCAGGTAATAAAGGTAGAGGTTGGTCATGCCAAGCCGCCCGTCAAAGGTGGGGAGGCGGCAGATCGACAGGGCCAGCCGTGGCCTTCCACCACCCCAGAGGAATCTGGTGGCCATCCCGTCCAACTCGCGAAACCATGACCTTGGAAAGGACACCGGAGTGTTCTGCAGTACATACAGAAACCGGGGGAGAATCATCATTTTGTAGAGCGCCACTCTCCCCAACGGGTTTAGCGGGAGCGAGTGCCACCGTATGAGGTCCGCTTTGGCTTTCTTGACTAAGGGGGCCACGTTGAGTGCCCAGCTCAATTCCGGGAGGAGGGAGACCCAGATGCCCAGGTATTTGAAAGACAGCCGGCGGAGGGGAATCGTGGTCTGCCAATCAAAGCATTCCCGGGAGGGGTGAAGAGGCACGAGGACGGACTTGTGTGAGTTTAGGTGGAGGTCAGAGGCGCGGGCAAAGCGGCCCAAGATGTGGAGAGCCCGAGGGCCCGAGCGCGCCGGGTCACCAAGGTACAGCAGAACGTCGTCCGCATAAAGGGCGATCCTGTCTGCCTCAAGGCCCGGCCACTCCCATCCCCGAATGAGAGGGTCCGCTCTGATCAGGGCAGCAAGGGGCTCCATTGCAAGCGCAAAGAGGAGGGGTGAGAGCGTGCACCCCTGCCGCGTGCCCCGGCCGATCCGGAACGCTCTCGACAGCGCCCCATTAACCAGCACTCTGGCGCGAGGGTGCGCATACAGAACCCGCACCATCCCGACAAACTTGGGACCGAAACCCATGTGGGTCAGGACGTCGAACAGGTAGGGCCACCCCACCGAATCGAAGGCTTTCTCGAAGTCGGCAAGCAGGAGAGTGAGGTAGGGAGATATGCGATGGCGGTGTGCCAGTGCCACATGAAGGCGGCGGAGGCAGTGGCGAGTGCCCCGGTCCGGCATGAAGCCGCACTGGTCCGGGTGCACCAGGCACGACAGGAGGGGCCGGAGCCGCTGGGCCAGGACCGCAGCGTACAGCTTGATATCGGTGTTGATCAGAGAGATCGGCCGGTAGGCCGACCTGTCACTGGGCGGCGGAGTGGACTTGGGCAGAACCACAATCGTGGCTATGTCGGCCTCCGGGGGGAAGGAGCCTCTTTCAACCGCTTCCGCATACAGGGCACCCAGCCGTGGGACCAAATGATCCTTGTAGGTGGCATAAAACTCCTGCGGGAACCCGTCCGGACCCGGGGTCTTCCCGGCGGACGTGCGCCCTATCGCGTCCCCGATCTGCTCGGGAGAGATGGGCACCTCCAGGCTCTCCCAATCACTCGGCCTCAGCCGGGGAAGGCTTAAATCACCAGCGGCGAGCAGTGAAGCCAGGTACAGATCCGATGCCCGGGCCCGGTAGAGTTGTGAATAGTACTGAGCGAAAGCGTCCGCTATAGCCACGGACGAAGACTGAAGCGTGCCACCCGAATCGGTCACCGCCGGGATGATGCGTGATGCCCTGGGGTAAGTGGCCAAACGGTGCAGGAGCGCCCCATTTTTGTCACCCCATCCGTATACCCTCGCCACCGAGGATTGCCAAAGAAGCTTGGCCGCGTCAAGCGACTGCTGACGAATCTCCTCACGTAGGAGCCGCAGCTGCCGGGTCTCGGCCGGATCGCCAGAGTCAGAAACGGATTGCTCCAGGCGCAGCGCCTGAGCCTCGCAAGCCGTGAGCTGCTGCAGCTGCGCCTGGCGATGTTTCACCACCTGTGACTTGGCAACCCCCCTAACCGTGGCCTTACATGCCTCCCAAAGGGTGCCCGCCGAGGAGACCGATCCGTCGTTGTCGCCAAAGTAGAGTGTCATCGCGGACCCCACTTCCCTACGGAGCGTCTTGTCCTGCAGGAACCATCCATTAAAGCGCCACATTTGGCGAGCCCCGTGAGGCGGGGGGCCCAAACCCAGAAGAAGCGGAGAATGGTCGGATATCCCCCTGGGGAGGATACGGACGTCCTGGATACCCAGACAATCGGCCGGGGGGACAAAGATCGCGTCGATGCGTGCCTGAGTGTGGTGGGCGGCCGAGGTGTGTGTATATTGCCGCGTGTGTGGGTGCCAGAGTCGCCACGCGTCGCATAGGCCCTGTGCCTCCGCCCAACCGGCCAGCTGCTTCGCCCGTGCCGCGCGGGAGTCCGAGACCGGACCCGAGGAGTCAAGGTGTGGGGCCGAGACGGCGTTAAAATCCCCTCCAAGAACAATAGTGCCAGGCGGAAAAGTCGCCAGCCAGGACGCGGTCAGAGATAAGGCCGGAGACAGCCCCGTGGGCGGCACATAGAGTGACAAGAGGCTGAGCGGCCGGCCCTCTAGCGTGCCGCTAACCGCAACCCCCCTCCCCTGGGAGTCATGGACCACCCGGGCCAACACAAAAGGGAAGGAATGGCGCAGGAGGACCGCAACCCCCCCCCCGCGAGAACCCGGAGTGCCACACCCGATCATACCCGAAGCGCGCCAGAAAGGGACAGTTCTCGCCGAGGAGGTGGGTTTCTTGAAGCAGGAGCACATCTGCACCCGCGCGCTGGGCGTATTTAAGGACGGCAGTGCGCTTAAGCCGGTCCAGCAGGCCATTCACGTTCCAGGACAGGATGCGCACCTGGGCTTTGGGAGCTAAATCAGCCATGGCAGCAGTGGGTATGGAGCGCGCCGGGGAGGAGGCAGGCAGAGAGCGCCGGGAGGACACCCCTGGACCCGGGTGCCAGCGGAAGGGGGCACGGAGCGCACAGGCCCCGGAGGGACCACGGATCTCTCACCGGGGGAAGCCAGCGGACGGTGGCGGAAGGTGAGCGGCAGTGGAGCGCACAGGTGGATCTGAATGAAGGGACACGACGCCACGCGCCGCGCAGCGCTGTGTGAAAGGCTCAGTAAATAACAATCCCAACCCAAAGAAAACAGTCTCACAAGGAGAAACATCAAACAAGTACCAAACCCCAACCCCCCACCCTACACTTCGAAACCAGAAGCATCTGTCGCCCGAACCAAACCAACAGTCACAAGACCCCAAGCTCAGGCGCTCGGGTATAAAGAGCGTGGTGGACCCCTCCTGAAGTACGGATTACAATGTCCTGACCTGGGCTGGCACTGGGGAGCGCAAGATTGTGGAGCCCCCCACCCCCGCCCTCGGGCAAGGACGTCACCTTCCCCGCGAATACAAGAGACAAGGAGAAAGTCATATAGCGGGACTGCGGGAAAGGTCCGATGAGTCAATGTGCGTGTTGAGGGGGGTCGGAGACCCATCCGGCCCAGGCGACGCTCGGCGCCGGGACCCCCCGGCCGCCCGGGAGGAGGCTTCAGATGAGGCGGAGGAGTCTCTCACTGGTCTGCCAGAAGCGCTCGCAGACCGGGCCTTGATGACCGCTGCACCTCGCCGCTGCCGGGAGCGCGTGCGCTTCCCGCGCCGCGGCCGCTGGGACCCAGCCACGACGGGGCCTCTGGGCCCAGCAGCGGACGGCCCCCCGCCCGGCTATCGCAGAGGCCGCTCCTTGGTAAGCCATGTCCAGGCCGCCCTGGGGGTGTCGAAGAATAGCGTCGTACCCTGGAAGACAAGGCGGAGGCGGGCCGGGTACTGAAGCTGGTACTGAAGGCCCAGGGAGCGCAGCTTTTGCTTCACCTCCGTGTAGGAACGGTGCTGCTCCTGCACCTCCCGGTTGTAGTCCGGGAAGATCATAATGGTGTGGTTGTTGTAAGTCAGTGGGCCACTCACCCGTGCCTCCCGCAGAATGGCATCTCTGTCCCTGAAGTTAAGGATCCGAAGAATAAAGGGGCGTGGGGGGGCCCCTACCGGAGGCTTGGACACCAGCGACCGGTGCGCCCTCTCCACCACGAACCAAGTTGACAAGCTGTCTGCTGGCATCCAGGATTTAAACCAGGCCTCCAGGAAGTCGTCGGCCCGGCCCGACTCAACCCCCTCCGGAAAGCCCACCAAGCGAAGGTTGTTGCGGCGGGCGCGATTTTCGGCATCCTCCGCCCGCCTATGCAGTTCCTTGGAGTGGGTCGTGAGCTCCCGGACCTGGTCTTGTAATTGGTGAATGTCATCCTCCGCCGTGGAGATCCGCGATTCTGCTTCCGTGATGCGGGCCGTGGCGTTGCGGAGATCCTGCCGCAGAAGCGCAACATCTATCTTCACCTCCCCAACCATCCCTTCCAAAGAGGTGCGAGATGCATCAATAGCATGTAGGATGGTGGCCAAGTCCTTGTTTGGGGCGGGCGCCTCCCCCCCCCCGCCGGCACCCGGGGGGTCTGGGGTCGCAAAGCGGTCAATCTTCGTCTGGTGGGACGCCGCCGGTGGCTTAGGGCCTTTTTCCTTGCCCATGGCGGGTCCACACGTCTCACCCTCCGGATCTGGGGCCGGGCCAGCACCGCCCCGCCACTGGTCCTGCGCCACTGGCAACTCCCAGAAGCGGCCCCCAGGCAAGCCGCGACACTCTGGCCGCACCAACGCTGTCCACGGCCTCAATCCGTAGGGTCAATCCAGCAGCGTGGAGCACCGCCACTGCCCCAGCTCAGGGCCAACAGCCAGACCCCTCCCGGGACGCAGAGGTCGTAAAGCGCCCCCCTCCAGCCCTGACACAGCTCCGTGGGCAACCTCGCCGGGTAAGGAGGATGAGGGGCAATGGGCAGGGGGTGGCCCCTTCGTCAATAGCCCTTAAACAGGTGGCGCCGGGCAGGGACAGTCCAGCGGCGTGCCCCCTTCAGGTCGCCGCCGTGGGTGCAAGGGCGCGAGACCGCTCCACGCGCGGAGGCCCACCACAAGACCCGGGGGGACCGCGCCCCCGCGGGAGTCACCCCACCAGCAGCAGATCCTCACCAGGCGTGCAGAGCAGGAGGGCGGGAAGGGCAGAAGGAGGCAGTCTCCCGGAGGACGCACCGGTCCACAATTCAAATCGCAACGAGGCAGCGGGTGGCGGCAACTGCGTAGCCGGGCCCAGTCCCACGAGTGAGCTCCCACCGCCCGGGCCGATTCGCCCGCCGATCAGGGCCTCGCAGCCGGAGGTGGTCCGGGGAGGCGCTTAGGATCCACCGCCCCCCCCCCCCGACTCACCCGCAGTGCGCCACGGGCCGAGGTTCCTCTCCGCGAGCTCCTCCCGCCACCGGTCAACCGCCAGCAGTCACCGGCCTGCACCCCTCGTGTGATGCCGCGGGCGCTCGTAGCAGGCGCCGCCGGCCGAAGAACCGGCCGAGTGCGCGCCTCATCAACGGTGCCGCTCTCAGGCGGCAGAGCTCAGTCCCCACGGCTCCAAATCAGCCCAAAGTTGCAGCGAGGGTAGGGCTACGGCTCCTTGTCAGGTGGCATGAAGCGGAGTGCGCCCAGGACAGCGGCAACTGAGTCAGGACGGATGCGAGGGGTCAGGCATCCCGGAGCTTTACCTCGGCGCGGCCATCTTGAATTTCTACGTTTTAAAATTTTTTATTTCCTAACTATAACATCCTTGTAACCTTTGGATTTTTTTCAGTGAATTTCTACATTTTTAAAAATTCTATTTCAAAACTATAAAGCTTCTGTAACATGTGGTTTTCTAAGTGAATTTGTTAGGTTTTTTTATAATTGTATTTCCTAACTGTAACCACTAACCTTTGACACGGAGTGTGTGAGCAAGTGCATGAGTGTCTCAGTGGGTGTATGAGAAGTGGGGCTGTAAATGGGTATGAGTTTCTGAGTGGGTGTTTGAGTCTCTGAGAGGGTCTGTGAGTAGGTGTGTGGGTCTCTGAATAGATCAGTGAGAGCATGAGTGTCTGACTGTGTCTGTGATTGGATGTACATATCTGAGTTGGTCTTTGAGCGGGTGCATGAGTGAATGGATCTATAAGTGGCTGTGAGAGTGTCTGAGTTCTGTGAGTCAGACCCTCCAGCATTTCGCAATTTTGCGTTTCGTGAAATAATTGCAAAATCAGTAAAGGAGCACAATGAACGCAATATTTACTATTTTGGCCGCAAAAAAAAATGGTTACCTGGAAGACATAAAAAAATGGTGACCTCTTATTAGCTGTACGTGCACATGTCACTACGTGCTGCTATACAGCCGTAATTGCTGCTTCTTCCTGCCGCATTACAGTTTTCCTTCTAACTGGGTGACTGTGCCATTTTGCTCAGGCAATATGCACACATGGGTGACTACACCCTCGGATCCACACAAAGGCAGTCCAGGCCCCTTCATGACAGGAGTGTGCCCTGGAGAGCCTGCACCGTTGCAGGTGCGTCAATTGGTAATGCGTTGCAGTAGTGTAGGCTAACAGGCTGCTCGTCAGGGTATGCGTACTGCGCTGCAAGCAACCCAGTGCCCACGGGATGAGGCTCTTCAGTATTAATTGTGCTGCAAGCTTATCCTCAGAAATGTTGGTTCTGTCATGTTAAAAAGTGCTGCAAGCTTTGAAGTTTGAAAGGCAGCTTGCAATGCTAAAAGCCTGCCCTCTGAAGGGTGTAAAGGTAGCTCTGCAGTGTTGCAAGCCTGCCATCAGAAAGCTGGAAGGGTGGACACTAGAGGCGTCCAAAGTGAGCTCACTGAAAAGGGAATGACAGTAAGTGAAGGGAGCGAAAGAAAGGGAAGAGAGAAACGAGAGAGAGGAAAGACACACAGTGGGCCTCAGAGTGTTATGGTGCTCCATTTGGTAAATTCACAAAAAACTCTTTTTGGGAAGGGGACACGAATTAAAGGAGTTTCAGAAAGTCAACTGTACTAAAACTCTGCAAAATATCCAGTGCCCTTTTTAGTCTAAGAGATATTTATTCAGATTCAATGACAATAAGTGCATGCAAAGTAATGAACCCCTCAGATCTTGATTCTGTCTTTGTGGGGGACTCCACTGCCTGGGGAGTGGGGTTGCTAGCAGAGGGGTTGTGGTGGGAATAGTCTCATATTTGGGCTCTAGAAAGCACACAGCCCCTATAAGTCACATGGAGGTGGGAAGCTGCATTGTGAAACGGCTTGCACCCACCCACCCACCCCCATGCCACTGATCTCCTTAGAGCAATATTTTTTGTGCTTATATAAGCAGTGGCAATGCACCTCCACCCACTACGATCCTGCGTCCTAGGGCACCTGAGGCACCAGAGGAAGAGGTGTCATGCCTGATGGGTCCAGGAGGCAGCGGTGCCCCGGCAGGGTTGCATACATGTGCGCTAAAATATCCCAGGGAGAAATACGGCACCCTCCACTGAGATTAGGATTGGAGCTGTGGTTTCCGTAGACCTTCACACACTTGAAGCATTCCTATTTCAGAGTGGAATACTCTGCTAATATCGTTTCTATTGTTTTAAGGGTGAAAAGGAATGGTTAAAAGTCAAATAAAGTGCCATAATAACGCCGCAAAATTTCAACTTCTGTGCTGCAGATTTGCAAATCTATGCTGCAATATCCTGGGGTGGTCTGGTGAGTGGGTGCATGGGTGCCTTAGTGGGTTCTGCTCATTTTTTAGGGCTGGGTGGAACTACGCTGAATTCCACTGAGTTACCGAAATACTCCACCAAATTCCATGGAGTTCCGTGTGCAGCAAAGTATTGCTTGGCCACCTCTAATGAAGTCCCCTTGGCTGCTGAGGGTCGTTTGGGACCAAGAACCTCTGGTGTTGCCACCAGTTAGTTCAACACAGCGGGATTGTGGAGACCTCGTTTAATGCCCTGCCCCCTTTCTCAACCACTTTGCAAACACACCTCCTTGCTCACTGCTGGTTGAGAGATGAAGTCCCCTTGGCTGCTGAGGGTTGTTAGGGGCCAAGAAACCCTATTGTTGCACAGAAGTAAGTCCACCACAACGGAATGGCTGAGACCACTTCGGAGGCCCCATCCCTTTCTCAACTACTAAGCAAAGGGGCCTCCTGGCGCCCTTCTGGTTGGGGGATGAAGTCCCCTTGGCTGCTGAGGGTCATTGGGGGCCAAGAACCCATATTGTTGCCACAAGTAAGTCCCCCATAGAGGGATTGCTGAAACCTTGTTGGAGGCCCCACCCTCTTTAGTTTGCCGCTTTCTGCTCGTTGCTGACTTTTATTCTGGCTCTTTCTGCTCCCGTCTGACCTTTATTTTGCCTCTTTCTATTAGTTTCTCACCTTTATTTTGCCTCTTTCTTCTTGTCTCTGACCTTTGTTTTGCCTCTTTCGGCTCGTTTCAGACCTTTATTTTGCCTCTTTCTGCTCATTTCTGAGCTTTGTTTTGCCTCATTCTGCTCATTTCTGACATTTATTCTGCATCTTTCTCCTCGTTTCTGACCTTTATTTTACCTCTTTCTCCTCTTTTCCTAATCAAACCGTGGGAGGAGCCTCAAGGCCCCTGTGATCCCGGCCGACTTCCCGCCTCGGGCGGGAGCTGTCATTGCTCTTGCACACAGATAGCTGCTGGAAATGCAGCTCCCTACGTGCAGGAGCAATGTTTTCATCTGTTTCTCTGCACACATATTTGCGTGCAGGGAAACAGATGAGAACTCCGCTTTCTGCAAGCAGGAGCTGTTTGACAGCTCCTGCTTGCAGAAAGTGGAGTTATGTTTGCTTTTGCTTGAGGGGAGCTGTCTGCTCCCACCAAGTAAAGGGAAACAGCTACCTACCGAGAGTGGGCACCTCAGGAGGTAGCAGGAGCTGGCCCTGAGGGCTCCATGACTGAATGAGGGGGCAGGGGGTTTACGCTGCCCTCCTCTATGTAGTACTTTGCCCCGGAGAGGTAGTGGTCCCCGGGGCTGCGGCGTGGGACGTGTGCCCCCTGCATTAGTATTCAGCATGATTTGTCCCAGGGAGGTCACTGACACTTGAGGTTTCAGGTGGGCCCATAGGGCCCTCCCGCATACATATTTTTAAGTGCCCCAGGGAGGTGGAAGTCCCCGGGGCTGCAGGATGGGGGTGCGGGCCCACCCACCCCCACATTTATTTATAGAGTTTTGCCCTGGGGAGGTGGCGGTCCCTTGGGCTGTCATAAGCCCTAACGGGGGGGGCCTCGTGCACCCCCCCTCCTTGCCTCTCATGCCCCTGTGACCTGGCCCACCGGGGGCTTAACATTACAGAAGCACCTTTTTGATCTGTGATTGGCATTAAGAGGCAGAGTCGTATTGACTATAAAATGAAAGAGTCCCACTGAACCATTCTTATTTATTTTCTGCTAGTCAGCCATTGCATGGTGAACACGTGGCTAATTTTTGGCAGAATCCTCGATAGTGCCACCCTGTAAAAAAGCCCTTCAGACATTAAAATGAAAACTCAACACTGACTGTACTTTAAAGCAAATGCCTTTTTGATAAAGCCTATATCGTCTGGGAAGAACTTTGACTTTGCACGCTCCCCCGTTCTTCTAGACACATTTATTCACTTAGGGCCACATGCATCAAGCCAAGGATTAGCGATTCGTTAATTGCGAGTCTTCAGGAATCGCTATTAAGGAATTGCAATTCCTTATGCATGTAGGTTTCACTTAAGTATTAGCGATTCCTAAATATTCCTTAATTGCAAAACACAAATTGCGATTCGCCTAGAGGCCCATAGGAATAAATTGGACAGCCTTCGCAATTTGCGATTATCAAATGGGTAATCTCAAATTGTGCATGCAATTTCAAGGGGGCCAAAAGGCCACCCTGTAGCACCCCCATTCGCAATTTGCGATTACCAAATAGGTAATCTCAAATTGTGCATGTAATTTCAAGGGAGCCAAAAGGACACCTTGAAGCACCCCCAACAAAGGTAAATGTGAACATGTTGTATCACACACATGCCCTGAGGGCATGTGTATACACCACATTCCACTTTGAAAATTTTATTTTTGTGCATTTTTCAAAGGAGTTGCAAATTAACATGAACTTTGAGTTGATGGTAATTTGCGATTCCAAATTGCGAAAACGCAATTTGCGAATGCATAATGCATCGCAATTAGGGAATCCTGCATTCACAAAATAGGTAGTTGCAAAAATTGCGATTGCCTGTTTTGAGAATGCCTTTGGGCTTGATGCATCGCATTGGGTCGTTTGTGACCGGTAAAATGCTTGATGCATGTGTCCCTTAGTCCATTCTGGTGCAGTGCACTTGCAAGCACAAAGAAGCATTTAAAGGGGGGGGGGGGAGCTTGCACTGATGAAGATGTCCCAAACCCTCTCCTGGCACTAAGTTCCATTATATCTAAAATATGGGTTCACAAGGGTATTGAACTATCTGTCGAAGTCTAGTCCGTAAGCCTCCCCTGTCTGCTTGCTTCCACACCAGAGGTGCCCCCACCATCGGGTGGATCGGTGACAAGTCTGCATTATAACCACACACACATTTAAGAATAACCAGTGACTTTTAAGATTGTTTTATGCGGATATCTAGAAAATATTCATGGATACAGCCCTTCGGTGCCTGCAGATAATAAGGATCTTCTGAACCATTTTACCCTGCTCTAGCACTTTATACCATCATTTTGTAACATGTTATATCATATGCTGTGCTTCACCTAAGCTCATCCTTTATCATTTTGCATCACCGTAACTCATTATTTAGTAGTTTCACTCTCTGATTCATGCTTTCTTATCTCTAGGTTACCACGTGGGAAAACCTGTTCTCGCTCTTGCAAATGCATCTGCTAGCATTGGCACCCTTAATCTTTGGACAACAGGTACTGTGTTTTGAGGGATGAAATAGTTTTTTTTTTTTTTAGTGAGGCAACATAGCCTCCATGTATTCTCAGCAAATGTCATCATGATTGAGTGTAAAGTCCACTAAGTTATTACTTTTTAATGAAAGTTCAAAGTGTATTCTGACTGCACAACTAATTAAAATCATTACACAATTTAGGGAAAAAATACACAACAGTATGAAGAGACTGTACCATACATTATCACATGATCAAAATACATGCATTTACACTAGCAGCGAATAAAGAGCAAAGGCAGGCTAAGGCAAGTATGAATATAAGGGCAAGTGCATATCTGAGCCAGTAGGAAGAAAAGAAAAGGCCCTCGTCCTACATATTCCAAAGTTAAAGTGCAAGAGGTATCAATGCAGATGAACCATGAGGATCAGCAGACCTTTAATAAGGCAGGCAGGCCATACTAATGCTTACTGAAGCAGACTTTTAATCGTATCACGTAATTTAAGTACAAACATTCAATCATTCATTCATGCATACTAACAGCAGATAAAGAACAAGGACAAATAAAAGTGCAAGTGCATATCGTAGTCAATAAAAAGACATGACTCTCGTCCTACCTATACCAAAGTTAAAGTGCAAGATGTATCGATGCCAATTAAGTAATCAGGCCTACAATGAAGAAAGCCATGCCAATGCTTATTGAAGCAGACATTGCATTTTTAAACTTTACTTTCAAGGTGTAACCATTTTAAGTATTGATAGCCATGAACCTAATGAATCTTGCTGTCAGTTGACACAAGTCACCTTACAAACATTCTGCTACAGCTGTATTACCAGCCCTGATATTAAATTGTATGAAAATTGGAAAAAGATAATGTCTAGATGAGTGTAAGGAGGGGCATAAACATGGGACATGTATAAGTGATTCCTGGTTAAGACCACAGCCCCTGCAAGATGCATCAGAGGGGCCTGTCAGGCGACCATAGTTGTACTTTTTTAGAAAAATTAAGCTGAATCTCAAGCACTTTAGGTGTAACTAATATGTAGACTGGAGGAGTGATTGGTTGATATATAACAGTTTGCAGGGCAGCATACATCTTAGTACTAATAAGACCTAAGTCCTCGTGAGCTTATAAAAGACTTGCTTGCTTTATCTGTAACTCTGAAATACTTTTCAGAGGCAGTGCAAACTTCAAGAGGTCTCCAGCAGTGAGTAGGTCAGTAGCTTCTTGGACAAGCTTCTGAATATCTGATTTCGGGTCCTGTATAGTGTCCCACAAGTCTTTTTTTTTTTTTTCTTTTTTTTTTTTGATAATCAATTTTTATTGTAATTTTAAAACACAAATTCATAGTGGCATCACAATCAGACAGAATATCATACAGTGCATGCATGTGTACAGCGTCAAAGATCGGTGAATCAAATAGCTGGGTAAATTCATACAAAGGGTTGACCCAGAAGACAAACCCACTCAAGAGCTCAGGTTGAACACTTGCCCCATATCTTTTGAAAAAGTTCAGGGCAGCCCCGGGCTTCGAAGAGGAACTCCTCACCAGTCCACCCCTCGCCTCCACCTCCGTACAGTGGGGGGCTTAGCCTGGGACCACAGCACCGCAATGTCTCGCTTTGCCACTGCCACCGTTGTCCCCAGGAAACGCTTGTCGGCCCGAGAGCCGTCCAGGCCATCAAACACCCCTAAAATCAGGCGCAGGGGATTGTGGCTAACGCTCCACCCCAGGGTCTGTGAGAGCTCTAATTCCACACCCGCCAAGAAGGAAGCGAGGGTAGGGCACTGCCACACCATATGATAAAAATCCGCAGGGGCATGGTCCCAACGCCCGCAGGCCGGGGAAGGGCATAGTTGGGCTTTGTATAGGTGCTCCGGGTGAGATAAGCCCCGTGCAAGTAATAAAGTTGGACTAAGCGCAGTTTCGACGAGGTCGTCAGGGTCTTTGGGGGCCATAAGGGCGTCCCTCCAATCCGCCTTCTCCAAGGGGCCCAACCAACCCTACCAAAGGGCTCGCAGCGCGTCCAAGTTCGCAGGGGTGTTGTTCACCAGGGAACGGTATATGCCCAGATTCCCCATCACCACCTGGGCCTCCAGGGGACTAAACTCGGGAAGGAAGGAGGGGGAGGGAAGGTGCACCCCCAGAGGGTGCCTAAGTTGCAGGTATTTGTAGAACTGGGAGGGGTGGAGAGAATAGCGCTGTTGCAGGTCTAGTAAGGTTCTGATATGGTCCCCCACCCAAACATCCCCTAGAAGCGAGATCCCTATGCAGTCTCATCGGTGAAAATCCCGGAGGGATGAGGTCTCTTGTAGCCATGTGCCCTGCCACATGGGGGTCTGCCTAGTAAGCGTCCGATTCCCACATCGTGTGGCGCAAGGCGGTGCGCCAAGCCAGGAGGACCGACCGACCGAGTGATGAGGGCAGTTCGCGCGACATGGAGGACCCATACAAGTAGGCCTGGAGTTGCGGAAAGTCCATCGTTTGAAGTTCCACTTGATACGCCGGGTCGGACCAGCCGCCCGTGAACCAGTCGTGAACCACAATACGTTTTGTGGCAAGGTAGTAGAGATGAAGGTTACTGACTCCCATACCTCCGTCATAAGGAGGTATTCGGCAGTGTGCCAAGGACATCCGTGACCTCACCCCTCCACAAAAAGCGGGTGAGAACACCGTCAAACTCTCGAAACCAGGCCGCCGGTACGTGAAAGGAGATGTTCTGCAGAATGTACAAGAAACGGGGGAGGACCATCATCTTGAAAAGGGAACTTCTGCCTAGGGGGTTAAGGGGAAGAGCCTGCCATTTCTTCAGGCCTGCCCTGGCCTTGATGATTAGAGGTGTGATGTTCAGGGTCCACTCAAGCTCGGGAAGCAGGGCAACCCAAATCCCCAGGTATTTGAAGGATTGCCTGCGTAAGGGGATGGTTGTCTGCCAATCGAAACAGGCACGGGATGGGTGGAGGAGAAACCAGAGTTGACTTGGCCGGGTTCAGCCGAAGGCCTGAGGTTTGTTCAAAGGCGGTGAGTACCTCCAAACAGCGCGGGCCAGAGGTTTCGGGGTCCACCAGAAAAAGGAGGACATCGTCCGCGTATAGGGCGATCTTGTCCACCCGCAATGGGTCCCACGCCCAGCCCCGGATGTTGGGGTCTTGACGGATAAGGAAGGCCAGGGGTCCCATCGCCAGCGCGAATAGGAGGGGCGAGAGCGGACAACCCTGGTGAGTGCCCCTTCGGATAGGAAAGGCCTCCGATAGTACCCCGTTGACCAGGACCCTCGCTTTAGGGCAAGAGTAGAGCACCTGGCAGAGGCGCCGGAAAGGCAAGCCGAACCCCATCACCTCCATCACCTCATCCAAGTAGGTCCAATCGACCATATCGAAGGCTTTCTCAAAATCGATCAAGAGTAGAGCCAAATATGGAGGGAGATGATGTCGGTGCGCAAGCGCCAGGTGGAGGCAGCGAATACAGTGCCGCGTACCCCGGGCAGGCATGAAGCCGCATTGATCCAAATGGACCAACTCGCGTAAGAAGGGACGGAGGTGCTGGGCTAAGACAGTAGCGAAGATTTTCACCTCGGTGTTAATGAGGGAAATAGGGCGATAGTCTGCGCAGTTGACGGAAGGGGGCTGTGTTTTCGGAAGCACCACGATAGCGGCCACGTCTGTTTCAGGGGGAAAGGATCCTTTGTCCACCACGTGGCGAAATAGTTCTACCTGGTGTGGGGTCAGCGACTCACGAAAAGTCGCATAGAATTCTTGCGGGTACCCGGCGTCTTACCGGAGTCTAGGTGGGATATGGCTTCATGGACTTCAGACGGAGTAATTGGGAGATCCATAGTCTCCGAGATCGTTAGGGGCCGGCGCTGCAGGTGGGTCCCGGTCTCCGCCAGCAGCATAGCCAGCGAGGCATCGGGGGGCGGGATGTGAAGAGAGTGGCATAGTACGTTGCGAAGGCTTGGGCAATAGCTCGTGAGGTGCAGTGGTGGGTCCCATTTCCATCGCGGACCTCAGGAATAATGTGGGCGGGTTTTGGGTAAGACATGAGGTTGTGGAGAAGTTTGCCGTTTTTATCTCTCCATCCATATATCTGAGCCACTGAAGAGCGCCATAGCATTTTGGCGGCCTCCAGAGAGACCTGGCAGATCTCCTCCTGTAGCAACGCAAGCTGCCGTGCGGACTCTTCACCCCCGGTCAACCCCTGAGCCGACTCCAGCTGGGCAGCCTGGGCCTCCAACTCTGCAAGGCGGGCGACCTGAGCCCTGCGCTTCGCGTGAACCAAGACCCTAGCCACCCCCCTTATGGTGGCCTTACCGGCCTCCCACAGAGTGCCTGGCGATGAGACCGACCCCGTGTTGATCTCAAAGTAGCTCGTCAGTTCCTGGCCAAGCGAGTCAACAAAGTCCACGTCTTGCAAAAAACAGGTTTCATTCCCACAAGTCTTTTTAACGATCCCTGTTCGGTTGATGCAAGTTTTTGGAGCACATGGATAGAAAACACATGTACAGGACATAGTTTTGATGGGCCAGATTACATTCTAGGTGAATCTGTGCTTGTACTGTACCGGCTGGTAGCTTGAATAAGCACCTTTAACACTGACATTGGTCCTGTTCAAGCCAATTTATGATACGGTTTAAATAAACAAATGCTCCATATGCTAATATGGAAATCAATTTGCTTTCGATCACTTTGCGGATTGTAGTCATATCCGGGCCATAAAGATTTTGAAAACAAACTTAAGAGCCTTAGCAAATGTTTCCAGAGCCTCAATATGAGGTGTAGTAAGGCTGCATTCATTGATCCACACGCGTAGATACTTAATGCTTGGTAATTTTTCCGTCTTCTGTGAGTTTATAAACCAAGCTCCCTTTTTGATTTTCTTATTCTCAAAAATTAAGATATCATTTTTCGATGTATTAATGCTGAGCTTGTTTATCTTGCAGTATTCTTCCAGAGATGTTGGGATCTTTGAAGACCAATTGCAGTCTGGTCCAGACGTATTGGCTCATCTGCATATTGTAACCTATACGCACCTTCGTCTCTTGTAATTTCGGATGAAAACTTTTTACCCCATGGACATTCAGATCCACAAGATAGAAGTTGAAGAGTAAAAGAGTCAAAAAGCATCCTTGCTTCAGGCCCTGGTTGGTTTAGAGCTTATCTGAGAAGGCCCATTTGCTGGACATTCGTACCTTGACCCATGTGTTAGTGTGAAGGCTCCTAGTTGCATCCGATATACAAGGAGATATGCCCAATGCGTCCAATTTGGGCCACAACAAGTTTCTATCTTCTTAGTCAAAAGCCGCAGCACAATCGATAAAAGCACTGTAAAGCTGCCAGCCCCTCTTTTTGTCACCTTATTGATAAGTATCAACATACATAGTAGATAAATCTACGTGTCCTGCCCCTTTTGAAATCCGGTCTGTGTGGCGGGAGTTATTTTGTAAAGTTGTGTCCAGGCCTCCAGCTCCTTGTGGAGGCTTTTTGCATAGCATTTCCTCTCTACATCCAGAAGGGCGATGAGTCTGAAGTTTCCCGGCTTATCCTATGCACCCTTCTTGTGTATTGGAACTAAACTGGTACCACGCCAACTCTCTGGCACCGTAGCATTCTGTAAGCAGTTGTTAAACAGGCAAGTCAAATTGGTAGTCCATTTGTTGGTTGCTACCTTGAAGATGCTTGCAGCAAGGTCATTTCATCTGTAATTTGAAAAGAAGGACCACCTACTAAGCTGTACATATCATCAGAATGGCTGAAAAGCCTCCTGGACAGAAGATTGGTCAATGTATAGCATGGAAATGTATGCCGTCCTGTCAGCCATGGAAATGTTAAACAACTCCTCTTGTTTTTGCTTCCCGGTTGCCTTGCAGACCATGAGCCAAAGAGAAATCAATATATTTTGGGATTTTGCTTCTGCATTTTTTTACAGTATCACAACATGCCAGGCTACCTCATGCCACTATAATATTAATACTCCTGTTTCACTCTTTAAGCCACCCTTCTGCTGTTTCAAAGCACTATTCTTAAAAGTTGTTAATAGTACCCATTTTATTATAATAGCTTATTTATAGCAGTGGCTCTCAGGCATGTTAATTCATAAATAATAGAAACCCTTACGTTCAGCCATAAATACAGTCATATTTCCTAAACATCTTTTTAATTTGAAGATTTTTATTCTTTTATATTTCAACTAGCTACATCAGTATTGTATCACATCAACATTGAGTAGAATCAACTATATTGATCTGTAATAAAGTGCTGTAGATTAGTTAATCTCGTAAATCGTGAAGTCATGTGCAGAGCTACAAAGATGTACTTTTTATGAAGAGGTGTGGGGTCAAAAAAGACGGGTAGACAACTTCTTTGGTTGTACAACCTCAAAGGAAATACAATTCAGAAGGATAGAAAGTGAGCTGATCACTTTTTTTAAGCAGAGTCTTTAGTATCATTAGTTGCGAGTCTGAGTGCGCAGGTACATCACGGGCATATGGACATAGCCATTCACAAGTGAAATGTATGTACATCATAGCAACACATAAATCAGTCCATTTTAGGGATTTTTCTGGAGGTGCAAAGTCTTCTTCCTCTTCCAGGGAGACACCTGCTGGAACCATCTTCTTTGAGCTGATTTATTGAGAAAGAGTTCAAGGTGGGGTCAGGTGTATTTGAAGGCTGAGTTGGTATTCAGGTTGATGGCATAAGACATTCCACCACTGCTGTTATGATGGTGGTACTGCTTCCTTCCATTTGCTTGTTATCGTCTGTATAGCAGCGTTAATCCATAAATACGGTCACATTTTAAGAAGATGGTAACAATCCAGTGATTCTCTCAAATCTTTAGCCCTTTACCACCCCTTCAAACTCTTGTCTAATTAGAAGCATTGTTGTTTAATCAACAATATAAATTCCTAGCTTCTGGAAAATATAAAGATATAGTCTGAAAACAAACTTGTTCAAATCAGTAGTAGACATTAATATTATGCGAGAAGCAAACAGGCTAGCTGGCCTGGAACATTCAGAGATGTGGGCAAAAATTCAGCTTCATAACTCTCAAAAGCACCTCATTGGCAAACTTGAAAATATTGAAAATCTTTCAAGAAAATGTAATTGTGTAGCAGAGATAAAGTTAGAAAGGAGGAGCTGTTCAGGTCACAAGATATCAAGTTTGCTTTGTTTGAGGAAGATGATGTGACATAACTGGGAACTCAATCTTATTAGTCAATATATTTATTTTTGTGTCAAACAAGAGCATTTCGTACAGAAATGTTTTATCTCCCAGCGTGATGGTACATGGGATAGAATTACAAACTCAGTGATTACATTTGGAATTCATTGTAAGGAGTAGAGTTGGTGACTGAGACAGATTCTGAAATGTTGCAGCAGATGTGGTCACATATCTAACTTCAGAGACCTGACCAACAGTAAGTAATGTGTGAATGGGCACATTACTTTATCTCCCTTTGGCTTCAACTGTAAATATTCGTAATGTAAAAATATGCAGTGTCTCCAGCACAAGACTTTGTTCTTCGATACCCCGCGGGCGGCCTGGGCCTGGTTGACGGAGGAGCACCCCCTGCAGTGCTCTGGGCGCGGCTCGCCTGTGGGTATGCGGAGGGGACGAGGAAGACCCCGGACATCGAGGACCCGTCGGCGGCACCGCACGTTACCCCGGGAGCGCACAGCGGAGGAGGTGATCACCACGCGCTCTGGGAGAAGGTCACGCCGAGGGTCGAGAGCCTCCTCTGCCTCTTCGGCCGCACATGCCAGTCCCGGGGCAGATGGACGGCGGACCGTGTCGCCCCGGCCCACGGGCCCTGCAACTCAGCCGGTCGAATTGGTGGACTCTTCGGACCTCTCTCGCAGCCCCAACATTTGACTCTCTTTGTTTCCTTTGGGGGGAGGGGGGGCTGGGGATGCCTGGACGGGGATGGGATGCCCCGTTATCAGTGTTGCTCTTAGCCAGGGCAGGTAACTCAGGTCTGAATTCATCGGTCTCAGGGGTCCACTAGCGCTCAAGCCCAAGCGTTTTAGCTTGGTGGTTCTTCCATTTGGTTCGGGCGACAGATGCTTCCGTTTTCGAAGTGTAGGGTGGGGGGGGGGTTGGGGTTGGTTTGGGGTTGTTTCTTCCCCGTTGGGAAGACTTTGTTGGTGGGGGATGACTCCCTCTTAATTGTTGTACTAAGGCATCATGTGCTGTCTGGCTTGCTCTCCTGCCCGATGTCCCGTTGTCCTTCCTCTCTGGGGGCCTGCTCAGCCGCGCCCCTACTGGCCCCCTCTCCTGTCCTAGACCATGGCTGACCCGCCTGTCCCTAGGGCCGCCATGCGCATACTATCCTGGAACGTCAATGGTCTTCTGGACCGTTTTAAACGTATGGCGGTCCTCAAATACGCGCAACGCGCTGAGATCGATGTACTCCTCCTCCAGGAGACTCACCTGTTGGGTAACAACTGCCCCTTCCTTGGCCGCTACGGTTACGACAGGGTATGGCATTCCGGTTTTGTGCGGGGATCCCGAGGGGTGGCCATTTTGCTCCGCAAGTCCTTCCCCTTTGTCCTGTCCCGGGTGCATTTGCACCCCCAAGGTATGGTAGTGGTGGTTTCTGGCAATCTGGAGGGGCGACCCCTTACCCTGATGTCCCTTTATGCGGCGCCATCCCTCTTGCAGTCGGCCCTCTCCCACGCGGCGGGTCTCCTCCCGACACTTCCGGCGGGCTCCCTCATTCTCGGCGGAGATTTCAACGCCGTCTACTCGCCTCCCCTGGACTCGACGGGCCCGGTCTCCCTGTCCCGCGTCGCCCGCGCAAAACAGCTCTCATCCTGGGCCGAAGCGCAGGGCCTCTGCGATGTCTGGCGGATCTGGCACCCACAGGCACGCCAATACACCCACACATCGGCGGCCCATCACTCCCATGCCCGGATCGACCTCATCTTCGTACCATCCACCGACTGCGCGGGGGTGCGAGATGTACGCATTCTTCCGAGGGGCCTTTCGGACCACTCGCCTGTGCTCCTCGCTCTTGGTCCCCCACCCCTCTCTGCCCGTCCGATGTGGCGTCTGAACGCCTGGTTCCTCCACGACAAGGCTTTCCGGAAGGCGGTCGGGGGCGAGATCGCCGACTACTACTCCCATAACGAGGGCTCTGTCACCTCCCCTGCCGTCTTGTGGGAGGCCGGCAAGGCGACTGTCCGGGGCGCCGCTAAGGGGCATCTGCAGCGCCAACGGCGGGCACAATCCCAGAAGCTCGCGGAATGCGAAGCCCAAGCCGTGGAATTAGAGCGCGGTCTGGGGGAGTTGGACGATGCCGCCCGATCTCGTCGCTTGGCCTTCCTGCGGGAGGAGATTCGCCTCCATTCCCTGGAGGCGGCGAAGATTCTATGGCGCTCCTCGGTGGCCCGGGTCTACGGGTGGGGAGACAAAAACGGCACTCTTCTCCACCGGCTGGCGACCTATCCCCGGGCGGGACGGATCATTCCGGCCATCGCGGACCCAGCGGGTGGTACTCACACAGCCTCGGTGGCGATAGCCCAGGCGTTCGCTGACTATTACTCCCAGCTATACCGCCGCAGGCCGTCCACGCTCTCCCTTGAGGAATTGCTGGGGACGACCGCGGCTACACTTACGCGGTTGCAGCCCGAGGTTTCCGAGACCCTTGATTCACCGATCGAGCTGCAAGAGATCGAGGAGGCCATAGGCCGCTTAGCACCTGGGAAGACCCCGGGACCCGACGGGTTCCCCCAGGAGTACTACGCTCACTATCGGGAGACGCTGGCCCCGAGGCTTCGGGACCTGTTTGCAGCCGTGGTGGACACGGGCTCGTTCCGGCCCGAGACGGACACGGCAACCATAGTTGCCCTCCCCAAGACTCAGCCTCCCTCGCGGTCCTGCTCTGACTATCGGCCGATATCCCTTATCAACACCGAACTCAAAATCTATGCTACGGTCCTAGCACAGCGGTTGCGCCCGTCGCTCGCCTCCTTGGTCCATCCGGATCAATGCGGCTTTATGCCGGAGCGGGGGACCAGACACTGCCTGCGGCGCCTGCATCTTGCGATGGCGCACCGCGGCCGCCTTTCTCCCTACCTGGCCCTCCTTCTGGTTGACTTTGAAAAGGCCTTCGATTCCGTGGGATGGGCGTACTTGGCCGACGTCCTGGAACGCATGGGTTTCGGCCCCCGGTTCCGTGCCATGGTAGCGGTCCTATACGCGCACCCGCGGGCCCGGGTGTTGGTCAACGGGGCTCTCTCTCGCCCGTTTCCCATAGGTCGGGGGACGCGCCAGGGTTGTCCGCTCTCGCCCCTCCTTTTTGCGTTGGCCATGGAACCCCTGGCAATGCTGATTCGCGCGGATCCCGTTCTTCGCGGTTGGGAATGGCCAGCTGTGGCCCCCGATAAGATTGCCCTATACGCGGACGATGTCCTCCTCTATCTTTCCGACCCAGCGACCTCGGGGCCCCGGGTCCGCCGGATCCTCCATCGGTTTGGCCAGGCGTCGGGTCTCCATCTGAACCCAAAAAAATCTGTTCTAGTCCCGCTACACCCGTCGCGGGAATGTTTCGACTGGCAATCAGATATTCCCCTCCGGAGACTCTCCTTTAAGTACCTGGGGATCTGGGTCACCCTCCTCCCGGAACTCTGCTGGGCACTCAATGTGGCTCCAGTAGTAAACAAAGCCAGATCAGATATGCTCCGGTGGCAGGCCCTCCCTTTGAATCCGCTAGGGAGAGTCGCCTTATATAAGATGATGATCCTCCCCAAGTTTCTTTACATGCTGCAGAACACTCCATGCCCCTTTCCGCGCCCGTGGTTCCGGGACCTGGATAAGATGGTGACCAAATTCCTTTGGGGCGGTGGTCGACCTCGGCTGGCCTTGGACCGCTGCAGGGTCCCCTCCTACGACGGCGGCCTAAGCATGACCAACCTCTACCTCTACTATCTGGCCACCCAACTACTGGTGGTCCACGATTGGTTCTCAGGGGGCTGGGGCGACCCGGCTTATCGACTCGAGGTGAACTGCCTCGGGTTCCCCTCCATCCAAAACATGCTCTACGGCACAACGATCCCCCTGTCGCTCCCCGGCGTCGTGCGGGCTCCCTTTCTCGCGTGGCGCGCGGCCTTGCGACACACCAGATGGTCGGGGACGTCCACGCAACTCACTCCGCTTTGGCACGGGACGTGGCTGCGGGAGGTGGTGGGACTCACGGGCTTTCGGCAGTGGGATCTTCTCGGTATCTCCTGTCTGGGCGATATATGGCGTGGAAGCCGCATGTGTTCTTTCCAGGAGCTTCGGACCCGCTTCTCGCTGCAGCCTTCTCAATTCTACCGCTACCTTCAATTGCGCCACGCGGTTCGGGCTCACGTCCCTCTAGATTCCAGACTGCCTTCCCATAGTCCGCCTGAGGCCCAGGTGATGTTGGGGTATCTTGGGAGGGGGGGCATATCCCGCATTTATAAATCCCTAATTAACAATACACCGGTGGATTGGAGCGGGCTAAAGCAGCGATGGGAGGCTTGGGTGGGACCCCTGGATGAGGCGGACTGGAGGGACGCCCTTATGGGCCCTCGGTCGCTTACCACCTCCGCGAGGCTGCGGCTTATCCAACTTTATTACCTCCACACTGCCTATTTGACCCCGGCCCGCCTGTATCGTGCGGGACTCCGCGCGGACGCCTCTTGCACTCGCTGCGGGGAGGTTCCGGCAGATTTTTTCCACATGGTGTGGTCTTGCCCTCGTCTGGGGGACTACTGGGCAGCGATCGAGGCCGATCTAGCGGAGGTCCTGGGTTGGGAGGTCCCCCACGAGCCTAGAATGGCCCTGCTGGGCATCATGGACGGGATGGACGGGTCCCGCAATGAGAAGTACTTCCTCACCACTGCCCTTATGGTGGCTAAAAGAGACATAGCGGCGGCGTGGTCACAGCCAGACCCGCCCAGAGTGGCTACCTGGAGTAGAGGGGTGGATTGGTGTGCAGCTCAGGAGCGGTCGCTATACACTGCACGGGGCTGCCCAAAAAAATTTCGCAAGATATGGGGGAAATGGTTGGGGGGCCTGCTTTGAAGGGTGGGTGCGCAGGGGGGGGGGGGACGGGGGATGGGAGGGGGCGGGAGGGTTTTTGCACTTGCCTGTTGATGCTTTCCTGATTGCCGATACTGATGCCTTGTTCACTGCACTGCTGTATATTATTCCTGATATTGTTCTTTATGCCGCAAAACACAATAAAAAGAAGTTTATCAAAAAAATATGCAGTGTCCTTAATTTACTGTTAACATATTGTTTGATTCGAAACGTATCACCCTCACCATCGCTTTAACTGTTTTGCAGTCAGTAATCTAATGTACCACCTTGTTACTGTGTACTGCATTTATGGTAGAAACTAGTCATTCATAAATAAATACAAATTAATAACAGAACTTTCACATGAGCCAATGCTGAAGGATCTGTATGGTTTGAGGAACCGGTGTCTTGGGAAAACTTGAGAAAGATTTTTGAAAGCTACGACAGGGAGGGAGCATTAGATTGCTTTATAGACCAAGATTACACATTTGTAAATGACCCTGTTCTGAGCTGACAGCCGCACATCTTATCAATAGGAAGACGTGGGAGTCTATCTTTGGAGGTTAAAGAGGGTTCTTGTGGAGAAGTTGACAACATTAACAAGTAGAAGGAAATGGAATACTAAGTAAGACACTATTGCCACAAATACAAGCACTGAATGCCAATGAGCTTATCATAGAGTTGGATGTTTAGAAGGGAAGGTGTAGACAGATCTTTCTGATTGAGAGTACTTGGTATCTGGCTGCTGTGGATCTTGTCTGACCTCTTCCTATTTATTTATTGCACCGGATGAATGACTCCAAACACACAGTTGAGTTGAAAAGCACACTGAGGTTCCTGGCAGACTGGGTGGAGTTATTGTATGTATGGGGACACAAATAGGGCCAATATGGTGATGGGGCTGAGGAAGCAGGGAAGTGATTATTACACTTAAGGGTATTAGGCATGATAGAGCGTTAACGTCTGTGCAGAGCTGAAAGAAGTAGTAGACAATTATTTTTGGTATTTGATTGAAGAATACAAGATTGTTGGATGGGATTTTCCTGTGCCTCTATTTTAAATTTGTTATTGTGGTATGAAAAGTACAAAAGGATGGAGAGCACTCTGAGATATTGTCTTTTTGGGTGCTAGAATAATATTTGTCAATTATCCACCAGTGACACTCTAAATTGACAGTTCAAATATCTATTTATCTTGGACTTAATTTGATATATTCTGATTGATAAAGTAAAGTCCACACCAAGCCAGAACTGAATTTACAGACAATTCAGGTCAGGAAAAATATTTTCAGCTTTTGGGCTGGTAAAATATCTTGCTTAGTAGGGGAGTAGTAATTCCTGGCACATGTTTCGTATGTTAGCTTTAACAAACTTTAAGCCAGTCTACCAGCACAGGATATTCATAAATTATGCAAAATAAAGGAAGGAGCTCTGGCATGTTCTGAATACTAGGTAGACTGAGTGTCACCTTCCAGGATTCTTGATTTGGATTCCTTATGATATAGAGTGTTCGATTAAATGGTGGGAATAGTTTTACTGTACAGTGCCAAATAGTGTACCTTATCAGAAAGATATCTGCCTCCAGAAATTGCTTGGGTCACATGAAAAACATTTGAAAAGGAAGAAGAAAAGCTAGGGTAGACTGTTGCTTAATGGTTTAGAAGTGGATGGTGTTAATGTTTTAATGTATTGGCTATTGGTATGAAGCTATTTTATTTTTTCACAATATTATTGGTTTTATTTCAGCATAAAAACGTTTAAAGATTTAAGAGTCTTTTCTTCTCTTCAGCTGGCCAAGGACTCTGCTCCTCTGCTGCTCCCACGCCTATTTTGTTTGGTGAAGACTCAACACGTGGATGCCTATTCAACATCAATTTTAGTGGAAACTGCTCCCAATTAGGGTATGGTGAACTTTGCTTCTCGGTGTTCAGTTCCCATTTGTGATGTATATGATTTGTGTATGTAGCAAATTTCCAAAATTCAATTGCCAAAACTGATATGTTGCCAAAACAACAATTAGAAGCATTCTGTCCGATTTTTGCCTTGAGGGTATGGTGTACTGCGGTTTGTTGCTGTTAAAACGCTTCCTATCTAAGCATGGTTTGTTGTGTAAGATTTTTATTTTTTTATTTTGAATGAATTTTTTAACAAAGTGAAAGAAATACATACAGTGTATTTATGGCCATACAGCACGTTCCAGGCGTTCCAAATCGTATGCAGTATATCGTTGTTTTATGATATAGTCAGGTTTTTTTTTAATGGATATTTCTACCTGTAGATTCTTCACCTGTAGAATAAGCCCAGGCATCAGTCTGCGTTACCGAAGTCATATACTGCATGCTCAACAACATCAGTTCCCTTTTTTATATGCCATTCGACATGCATCTGGAACTCGCCTTTCAGAGTTGTGAGTTTTACTCAAAAGATTTTACTACTACAGTATATCTCCATCCAAACATTCAGGGTTTATTCCCTTTAGCACTGTGAGGGATAGATGATGATTGCAGACCCTCACTCCATTTGTGTCATGTGCCTGTGCTCGAGCCACGACTCGCGCTCTTGTGAATCCTGTCAAAGTATGCACCTGAAGGCAATCAAAGAGCATGAGGTCAAGCTCTTCATGATCTGCATCAGGGATGAAAGACATAGTTGTCAACACTCCAGGCCACGCTCAAGGACTCCTTCCTACTAGTCGGGGGCTAAATGCAAGAAACACAATGCACAAGAAAGCATGGCCCAGGTGCCCTCCGTCTACTACAGGATATTCATCCTCTGAATTTGAGTTGGTTGTTGTGGAGCCTGTTCATCCTACTCCAAGCGGCTCTACACCAGCGACTCCACTGGATCTGGCCCTGGTGCGTCTTCGAACTTCACCAGCTCCACCACTGTTTTTCTTGTGCCCTTTGACAGCGATACCAGAAAATCCAACACCGGACCACACTTTCCTTGAATTCCCAGCTCCATACTCAGACCGGACAGCATTCTTCAATGCCATGTACTCTATTTTCGCCAGAGCATTGGTGCCATCTCGCGCACCTTCAGACACTCTCTAGCTCCAACCCTGGTCGGCTGCATCCAACCTGGACCAACACTGGCCCCTCCGAACTTTGACCTGGCTTTGAGATGAACCACACCACAACCGTCTCTACAGTGGTGGCCCCGCTTCACACTCCTGTGCCGGACACGTCGCCCATCCCCTGAAAAAGTAGCACAAAATAGGCCAAGGAGAGACTCTTTGAGGCACAGAAACTAATTGAGGAAAAAGAGTACAGGAACAAAATCCATGACCTGCTTGGCTCAGATTCGAACCCCTTAAATCTATATCTCTTTGGAGATAACGATGCCTCCAGCTAGAGTTATGAGCTAGCAGAAGGGCATCAGCCCACCCGACTAGAATCCCTACCTCAGAAGTGATATCCTTCCCTAAAGTCATTAAGAAGGCAACTAAGGTGCTGATTCTCCTCACTGAGGTCCTCCTGCCGGCAGATCCTACAGCGGAACCTTTACTGACATTTAAAGATGCCCTCGTGAACACAGTCTTGACCTGGCATATGCCCACTTACGCTCCTACGGTTAGCAGACTGGTGGCACAATGCTATCGTCCTGCTCTGGGAGACCCACCCTTTCTCTCCTCCCACTCTTCACCTGAAAGTCTTGTCATACAGGCATCATGTTCTTCAGGATATTACGCTGCCACATTTCCGACAATTCTTCTGGATAGAGAGTCCAATGCCTAGAGGCCTGGAAGAAAAAGACCTTCTCAATGGAGAGTATGGTGCTAAAGTCCTCGAGTGCCTATTGCCTACTTGTACCCTACAACCATGCTCTGAGAGACATGGCTCGGATGATGGTGCCTCACGGGCCCGAGGACATGAGGGCACAATTCCAGGAAGTAATCCAGGATGTCCGAATGTCTCCTGGCATATAATTAGGTATGGGCTTGAGGCTGCAGACTCCGTGGCTGCAGTCTCCATTCGATGAGTTGCCTGGGTACGCACTTCCAACTTCTCCTACGATAATCAGGCCAACCTCCTGGACCTTCAGTTTGATGGTTCATGCCCTTTTAGTGATGAGGCTGATGCGGTGCTTGAGTAGTTCAAGACAACCATCCTTGGTCTACTACCACCTCCTACAAAGGATTGCCGCTAGTTCAAGTATTTTCGTGGCTTCTCAAGAGGATTTCCTTCTCGCAAACCTCAGACCTACCAACACCACACCTAACATCAGCAATAAAATCCATTGGTCAGACAACACAGGTACAGAGTTGGGGTTAAGGGCCACAGATCCGGCAAGCAAGCCTCCTCGTCTTCCTCTCCTGCACCAGCAGTCAAGCTGACCTTATCCTAGCCTAATCAGAGCCTTTGGGAGGGCAGTGTCTTTCTTTCTTCTGGCCAATGGGTCCTTCAAATTGTAGAAAGGAGCTACACTCTTCCCCTTCTACAGGCTCCAGCCCCCACTTCTCCCAGGCTTCTTCCTTCCTCTCCCCAGACCACCTTTTTATCCTGAAACAAGAAAGGGCAACACTCATACATAAAGGAGCTGTGGAGATAGTACCAGAGCTGCAAACTTCGTCAGGGATGTTAATTTTGCTACTTTCTGGTCAGGGCAGTGGTTTCCGTCCAATCCTGGATCTCAGAGTTTAATTTCTTCCTCAAAAAGGAAAAATACAGGATGCTGACCCTATCTCCCATTTTATTGGTGTTGGGAGCTAGAGACTGGATGGTGTCACTCTACTTGCAGGATGCATACTTCCACATCCCATCCTAAAGTTGCATCGAAATTATTTGTGTTTTGTAGTGGGTTCTATGTGCTACCAATCTGCATTGCTCTCATTTGATTTGACATGGATCCCTTGAGTCTTCATGAAGGTGATGGCAGTGGTTGAACCCATTTCTGATGGTCGGCTTCCCAATTACCCCCTACCAGGACGACTGGCTTATCAAAGCCGGATCGCCAGAGATGGTGTCTCGCCATCTGCAGTATACAGTATCCCTTCTGTTCGACCTGGGTTTTTCAATCCACAAGCCCAAATTCAACCCAAGGCCCTCCCAAAGTGTCCAGTTCATAGGATGAGTTTTGGACACCACCCTTCTCCGTGCGTTTCCTCCACATCAGCGGACTGCTGACAAGAAATGGTCCTATCCTTCCAACAAGGCTTGCATGTTCCACTCCTGAGATTCCTAGGTCTGCTTGCTTCCTACATTTTCCTAGTCACATATGACAATCGGAACATGAGGGGCCTGCAGTGGTGCCTCTAGAGGCAATGGCTACAGTACAGAGGAGTCCCTTCGGACTCCATTGTGATCTCCCCCAGCCGTGCAGCGGTAGTGGCTTGGTGGGGGAATGAGGCGAACTTAAGCTGCGGGATGACCTTTACCCCCCCTCCAACCGTGGCTACAGTAGTGATGAATGCCTCCACCTGAGGATGGGAAGCTCACTTGGAGAATCTGGAGATCAGAGGCCTCTGTAAAAACAGATTCTTCACATCAACCTGTAAGAACTGCAGCTGATTTGGCTGGCACTCATGGCCTTCATCCCCTCCATCCAAGGTCGGTTCATACAGATCTTGATGGACAACACAACAGAAATGTGGTATGTCAACAAGCAAGGGGGAGTAAGGTCGTGCTTCCTTTGTCTGAAGGCATTGATACTGTGGTCTTGGGTACACTGCAGAGGAGTCTGGTTAACTGGCAATTGCCTAGTGGGAGTCTCTGAATGTCTGTGCCGGCAGTCTGAACCAGCATTATCTTGCCAATCAAAAGTGGCAATTCTGCCAGAGGTTGTCCAGAACAACTTCGCCCAGTGGGGCACACCTCAGGTGGACTTGTTTGCCTCACCAGACAATGCTCAATTCCAGCAGTTCTGTGCCATCCAGTATCCTTTGAGGGGAGCATTGAGGAACTGGTTTCAGTTGAAATAGAACTTTTAGCTGCACTACGCGATTGCCCCTGCCCATACTCTAGATTCCTCTGGTTCTAAAGTAGATGCACCAAGACCGGGCCCAAGTTATTTCCATTGCCCCAGTTTTGTCAAGGAAGGTGTAGTATGTAGACCTTAGATTCTACGCTTCTCCACTTGTCCCCTGCTGAAGCTGTTATTCAAACTGGATCTCCTCTCTCGATTGGAGGGGATGGTGCTGCACCCCAATGTCCGAGGCCTCCACCTGCATGCCTGGAGATTAAGCAGGGACATCGGAGTTCCTTCCATCTGCCACCACAGGTGGTAATGTTATTCTTTCAACACATCATCCTTCCACCAACTCAGCCTATTCTGGCAGATGGAGCAACTTTGTTACATAGTGCGCAGACAAGAACATGGGCTGTTGCAGGCTAAGTTGTCCCGGGCCCTGCAAATCGCTCTTTCCCTTGCACAGAGGAGTTGTGCGACTGTCAAGCGGTATTTGGGCTGCATGGTCTGTGTTTCTCTGTCTGCCAGACCAGCTTTCTCTTTTCAAATTCCCCATTTTAATCCATTTTCCGAAGGGGTTGTTGGATATGTATACTTGAACCCCCTTTGTTGAGCCCAAGTGGGACCTTAATGTAGTTTTTACTTCTCTAATGGGGACATTTTATGAGGCCCTACATGGTTGTCCTTCAGGGATTTTGACCTTAAAGACTCTGTTTTTAGTGACTACAATTTCAGCCATATGGTTGAGCGAAATGCAAGCTCTTAGCCCCTGTCTTAGCCCCTATCCAATGTTTACCTCTTTTTACTCTGACAAATTGGTGTTGTGAACCCAGGCTGCTTTCCTGCAAAAAGTGGTGAACCCTTTTCATCTGAGTAAGTCCAGCACCCTTCCAGCTTTTTACCTTCTGCCCCATCCCACTAATAATAAGGAGGAGGAGAAGTTGCATAGGCTGGATCCTAGGGGGGCAGTTAACTAGTACCTGCACCCCACCAAGGACAAACAACTGGATTACAAGCTCTTCTTTTTTTTTTTGCAAAAACAATTTTTATTGCTTTACACAGTAACACTTGCCTTCGGTAGTCACCATCATACCAACAGACAATCCCCATTTCTCGATTCCAAGAAATAACATAATCTAAAATGAATTACAAGCTCTTCATGGGGTACTGTGGTGCCAAGAAAAGCAACGCAGTGCAAAAAAAGACCCCTTTCAAGTTGAATCATCCTCTGTAAAAAAAAAACCTTGTACGCTCTGACCAGGAAGGATCCTCTGGAAGGGAATGTATTCCATTCCACCAGAGAAAAATCCACCACTTCTGCTCTTGCCATAGGTGTTCCCATAGCAGAGATCTGCACAATAGTAATGTAAGCGACTCTACACAACTTCACCAAGAATTACTACCTGGATTCCGAAGTGCGCAAGTATTGCCACTTTGCTAGACCTTTCTTTGCCGGATTTTATCAACTAACCATCCATCAACCATCCTCCGTGACAGGGTGTTACTCCAGTATCTATTATACAGGTGAGGATCCTGTAGGTAAAAGTATCCGGCAGAAGAAAAAAGTACTTATGTGCAGTAACAATCATTCTGGTGGATATTCTGTCTATCTGCAGATAAGTCACCGACCTGCCCACCTCCCCCTTTGATGGATGTGTTATAGGGAAAAGACCTGCCCACCTCCCGCTTCATAAGATACTCAATCTGTTTTGGCACTGCACTATATTGATTTTAGTCATCCACTTGTATCGAAGGCTGGGGAAAAAATTGACGGAAACTGACGTCGTTGGTCGAGGGTGGGCACTATATGGCTTTGGTGAAGTCATCTGACGCCTCTTCTAGCATTGATAGGAAGTAGCGTCCCGTACCAGGGATGTCCCTTGAAGTCCCTTGAAGTTTCTCGATCCAGTCTGGCACCAGGGTTTATTCTACAGGTGAGGATTCTGCAGGGCATCCACTAGAAAGACCGTTACCGCAAGTAACTTTTTCAATTGCAAATGTTTTTGACATTTACTAGTCTCTGATTTTCACCAATTATATTCTGCTTCTCTACTACTTCTACTACTATTCTTGCAGGCTGCTATCATTATCTTGTTTATACTGATGATGACCCAGACAAATTGTTGATCACAGAGTTAAAACATTGACAATTTCGCTAGCGGACTATATCCATTGATTGTATTAATCACTATATACTCCTCGTTGGAGTCTTACCTGTATTAAGTGTTGTAGTCCCTAACTACTAACGTATATATCAATAGTTTTTTTGGGTTTTTTTGTACTGCACTTATGCACACTCACTTAACTGATGTCACCTTACACTTCCTGTACATCAGTTCTGGAGCACCTGCTAGACTAAAATTACTGTCAAAATTCAAATGATTTGACCTTGAATTTTTCAGCCGAGGGAGTCTAGGCTTTAGACTTCCCCCGAAGGGAACCATTGTTTTGTTATATGTTCATGAACCCAGGTTTCCAGGTTGATAGGGATGCCCCCAGTAATGTTTTGATCTCTACTACTTAAAGCAAATTTGCTTCTTGCTTCCATCGCAAGTTATTTTTCTCCCTAATATGACTTTTATATTGCTTGTGATAAATAGTAGTCGGCGAACGATACGCAACTGGTCTTTGCACTTACTCAGAGTCATGGTCCTGACCCTCCGCACTAGGCCCCTCTTTAGAGATAGTTGCCAAATGTATGGAAAGCTCCTGTCTCAAACTAAATGGAGACAAAACGAGCTTATGATCCTTGGCAACAATCCCAATCCATCTTTAAATGTGAGCTGGCCACGCTTCTTTGGTAGTCCAAAACTCTGCGGTTCAGTTATTGTACAATATACCGTGTCATCTATCCGCCTGTCAAGCCTTCTACGTCCTTCACTTGCTCCCTGTGGCTATAAGGACTACATTCAAATCACTTTGTAATGGCCACAGGGAACTGCTTGATAAAGGGACTGTGATCTCCCGCTCTTTGCTATCTTTCTACATACCTGGGATATCGCTGCGCTCCTTTAATACCTTTTTGGCAAATATCCCTGTCATCAATAGGGCTAAATATGGAGGGCATTCGTTCATATATAACGCAGCGAAATTGTAGAACCGTAGCCTTACCCTCTTCGATCTCTAGAAGAGGAATTTCCTTTCTGGAAAGCATTAAAAACATGGCTTTTCCAAAATGAGTCTCGGTAATTTCCTAGTAATATTCTGTGGCGCACTCTAAGCGCTAGGATGCCTCCTGGTTGCTATGTGCTATACTAGTACCAATAGAATAGAATAGATTGCGTCAGAGAAATGTAGGAATCCACATATGGACCAACCTTAAAGCTCTCTGTTGTTTGTTGGTTAGATTATGGAAAACCTATATAATTATGTTGTGCAGTCGGACCAGCATTAGAGTAGGGCACCTTTGCCATTACTTTAGTTATGTAACACTTTAAGTCTGGGTGCCGCTTCTGCAAAGTTGAGGGATTTGTTGTTGATTGGAGTGACGGTGGTCTGATGTTGCCGGTTGACATTCGCCAAATCCCAACACTCCTGTCTTTCAGAAAGCGAATCAAAACCTGGCTCTTCCCCAATCCCGTTCACTGCTAACCCCCTAACTAGTCTCCCATATCTTTCCTTCCTAAGGAGTGAGTTTCAGCGCCAGGATACCTGTCAGGTGACAGTTGCGCTCTACAAGTGTTTTAAATAAAATAATAATAAATAGTCAGTGAGCATCAGTCTTTTTTTGTGGTTTGTATTTAGTCATGCAGATTAATCTGATGTATCGATCCTGCTAGGGGTCATTGGAGTGTACTTTGTATATGCGTGTAGGGCGTGTATTTTGTTCCATGAGGGACAGCAGTTGCTCATAGCCTATCCTTAGTTGTCTGTGCTATTGGACGGCATCTTGCTACTGTTACCCAAAAAGATTCTCATGCAAACGTAGTCCTTCATGTAAAAAAATAAAAAAAATACTGCTAGCAGCTTTTACAGTTGACATATTCAAAGACCACTGACCTATTTAGTTACATGATGTGCTAAAAACTGCTGACACAAAACCGAATACTACAGACCCAAAACCATTTGCATGATAGGGCACTGGATGTAATTCTTTCTACCAAAAATGGTGTCCATGACTCTGCCTCCTGCAAAGTCCAGTGATCTGATCATTCGGTGACCTTTATTCAGAAACTGCCCGGATGTGGCCTTTAGGCCTACTAAATGTTCTCCTTGTTTTCAAGATAGAAATCCGTATGGGGCTCTTGTGGCCCGTCCTTCATAGTTTCAATGAATTGATTTAGTAACGCCAGTAATTAGTTAATTTTATAAGTCATCCTGTGTTCAAACTCAAACCCAAATCAAGACGGTTAGCAGCAGACCTTGCCGGAAGAAAAGTCCGGAGCTGAAATGTACATTTATGTGGCCTGTTAAAATAAAATACACTATCTCATTCGCTTGGATTCCAGCAACCAGAGGCATTTATTAAATGCAGTGTTTCCAGCCACACAAGCTCAGCCGGTTGTCGAGTATAACCCCTGTTTCGACCCTTTCCAGTCCATTTTCATTATTGAAGAGAGACTGACTGTGAGTTGGTAGATGCAGGTTTATGGCAAGCGTCGGATGGCTGCAGTGTGAGTGCTTTGCTTTCGGACCTGTTGCTGCACTTGGTACCTTTGACGATTTAGTAATGTTTGAACTCTTTGGTAAATGAGTCTTTACGTAGCGTTACTGTGGATCCGCAGGGTTCTCACAGGCCAATTGCAAAGCTAAGCACTTCCAGCCATCTCACGCACTTCCCTCTGTGGTCTGTTGAACCCGTTTTTCCGTCAGTATGTTAACCCTCTTGTTGCACTTATTGCCGCCTTAGGCTCTATATGAATGAACAATACCCAGATTTTATTACAGATGTTAGTCAGCTGCTTGTTTACATTAGTGCCTGGAATTATAGGGGGGAGGATGTATAGCATTTGCCAAGAATTTAAGGCATCCATAACGGAGCATGTTTTCTAGAGACTACGGAAGATCTGCGGATTGCAGACTTTGTCCAAAACCTATGATACGTCTGTCTTTCCCTCATCTTAAACTAAGCACCTAAGCTTTCTGCTTGACAGCACACTGGAAGCATACTAGACCTCTAAACAATCATCGCTGGCCTTTCTGCAGCTATGACTTGGAACTATCCAATTGCGGGCACAAAACAATTGCAAATTACCACCTTCTTCAAGAGGGTGGTAATGGGGGTCGCAAAAGGGAAGGGGTCCCAATGGGACCCCTTTCCCTTTGCAAACGCTGGGGAAAATATTTTTTAAGGGCAGGCAGAGGTCCCAGGGACCACTGCCTGCCCTTAAAAAATGAAACGAAAATGTTTAACATTTTTTTTTTTTTTTTTAAATGCATCCCGTTTTTCTTTAAGGAAAACGGGCTGCATTTGGAAAAAAAAGAACTGCTTTATTTAAAAGCAGTCCCAGACATGGTGGTCTGCTGATCCCAGCAGGCCACCATACCTGGGAGGGCCTGCCATTCTCAATGGGGTCGCAAATTGCAAGAGGCTCGTTAATATTCATGAGCCTCTCTATTTGCGACCCCATTGGGAATCGCTAACAGTGTGTTACACACTGACGTACAACCTAAATAGCGCCTCGCAAATTGAGAGTCGCAAAAGACTCGCAATTTGCAAGGCGCTATTTTGGCCGTCGTACATCTGGCCCTAACTTTCTAATTATTGGTGTTGCTAATCAATTAATTGAAACTATGAAGGACGGGCTATAAGAGCCAAGTACTGGTTTCTAACTTGAAAACAAGGAGAACATTTAGTAAGGCTAACAACTACTTATGTGCAGATTCTGAATAAAAGGTCACAGAATGATTAGATCACTGGACTTTGCATGAGACAGTCATGGACACCATTTTTCGTAGAAAGTATTACATCCAGGGCTCTATCATACAAACAGTTTTGTGTCTGTAGTATTCGGTTTTGTGTCAGCAGTTTTTAACACATCATGTAACAAGGTATATGTCAGCAGCGGTCTGTGAATATGTCAACAGTAAAAGCTGCTAGCAGTATCTTTTTACATAAAGGACTAAGTTTGCATAAGGATCTTTTCGGGTAACAGTAGCAAGATGTCCAATAGCACAGAAAACTCTAGATGGACACTGGGGAAATCTGATGATCTCAGTTCCTTAAACCCTCCGGTCTCCCCCACCAATGGGTTTTCTGTTTGAGTGGTGTATTCCCACCAAATCGCTGCAGATACACTGTAGCTTAGGGACCACCTCACCATCTTGCAGCGCATAGCAATCTTTCCTGCTCTAAAATAGGTTCTGGCACACCTTCATGAGATTATGGCTGTGTTTTACACTAAAAACACCAGTCTTGATCTGCATAAGGAAGCAAAGTAAAAATCCAGTCTAATGTAGGTAATTTCCCCATTGCATATCCCTGACTATCAATCAGGTGAGAGTCGAGACAATCGAGACAGGCTGGCTAGCACATGTCCTGCACGAAACTCCCTTTACCATCCCCACCAAAACCCCTCCCCGGATGCAAGAGTGAATATTGAAACCCAAGGTGTTCTGCTTGCTGATCAAACACAAGAACAAAGGCCTATGATTTGAATCCTGCATCAGCAAGAGCCAGATATTCCAAGAGGTTGTCATCTTCTTACAGTGGTCAGTGTGGTCCTGTATGCATCTATTCTCTGTTTAAGACAATCCTGTAGTAATACACTAGCTCAGGCACATTAGCTCTCAGAAAATGGTCATAAGTATTCTGATGTGACTGTGCACATTTGGGTACCTTGTTCTTAGTAGAAGACAAGATCTTCTATGATGGGTGGTGAGGTTCTCCATTACTTTACTCAATATCTACGGATAAAGGTGTTATTCCTGTAGCTTAAGTATGCAACCACTTAAACGTCTCCAAAAAAGTCTAGTACTCATGTAGGCACATAAGAAACAGGCACCACATTGTGGTGTGGAAGTGATAGGCCATGTTAGAAGTGTTGGACTCAGAAGATCATGTCATCTCCTGCTCCTTATTTCATAGTTAATGTATCATCTTTTCAGAAAAGCAGAAGAGCAAGGAAAGGTGGGAATGGAAATGCCAAGTTGATAACATTTGCTATCTTAGTTATAGGCCTTTGCTTTTCACAGGCACACAGGGGATTTATATGGAATGGATAGTGGTGAGATGTACGGAGCACCCCTTAAGCATTTTGGGTTACTTCACTTTGCGTTTGGATCACTTTTTAATATGTTCCACCACCCAGCAGTGGTCACAGACATTTTGAATGGAGGGGACTAAGACAGATGTGTCAAACATAGATCCAGGAGAATGGACCCATGTTAGATTCTTCAAATAGCCATAGGTGATAAACTTACATAAAACGAATCTCATTTAAAATCAGAGCAAACCTGGAAATCTGGCATAAATCCTGTACTCTAGACCTACAGTGGTTACTTCTAAGTGTTGAAATGTTAAAAGTATATTTTATTCTTTTCTCCACTTCTTCTAGAGTCTCCATTTTCTCCATGTTTCCTCCCTTTTCTTTCCTTTTTGTTTCACTCAACTATCCATTCATTTATTCCTATTAATTCTCCTTATTCCCACCAGTACCTTCTCTTTAGCTATCTTCAGCTCTGAATGCTTTGTTACTTGTTCTTCTACGGTAATTGTGGTTCTTTCTTCTGTTGCTTAATTCTTGTTCTTGTGCTTCTAATTTTCTACTTGGTAATTTTAAGCTGTTTCTCATTATATTCACTTTAACCATTTAAGTGGACTGATGCTGCTTCAGCTTATAAAGTCTCCTCTAAATACATTTCATGCTGATCTCTGGGTCAGCGGAAATTTAATTAAATAAGAAATAAATTGGCGACCCTTCTCTTGTAATTCTTCAAATAGAGCTTAACATTTTGGAATGTAATTTATGCATTCAGATCACTGGATCTTAATTTCGGTTTATTAAATACCCAGTCATGCTACGCTCTCTCTCAATTGCTAGTGTTTGCTGGCTGGTCATGTGCTCTAAGCTAACCTAGCAACTTGGCACTCCTTTTACCTTCATATCATTTGTAATATTCATGTATGTTTGTTTTTATGTTTTACAGTGAAGAAATAGTGAGGTACTTAAAATCGTTTGCACAAGTTAAATATGTCGCAATAAGAGGCAACTCGAAAGCCACTGATCTAACTGAATGGGTTGAAATTATATGTGAGTATGTAATGTACAGACTGTTAAATTGCCGTGTGACGTTTGCAGTGACCTACACAATCACTATAGTATCAGGATACAGCTTTCTCATTACCACCACCCCATACAATTGTAAAAACACATTCTTTCTCCAACGGACCAACAATTATATGCTTATACCTGAGAATGTGATTTTAGTCGTTGTACTTCTGTAAATTTAATATTCCAAGTCATGTTCTCTGATTCGTTTTTTAATATTGTTTTAAACATCAGACATAAGGGGAAGCAAGTGGTAAAGTTCTATACAAAATTTAAATGTTAATGTCAGCAATATTTATTTTAATGTAAAATAGGTAGTGAGGCTGCAGTGATAAAGTGTGAAGTGAATAGTTAAATCATCTTATCACTGAGTGTTTAATTATGTTAAGCTTTGCAGTTAAATCTACAGAGGAGACAGTAAGATGAGCAGATAGGCTTACATATGTTTATCTGATAAATATTGGGCAAATTGATGACACAAAAATATTGAAATGTTGGAATCCAGATTTAAAGAATTATGGGCTTAATTCACAAAGAGTGTATAAAACCATGAACTGTAATTTTCTGACATATTGGCATAGATGTATGCTTATTTGATCATTCTCAAAATACATTAATGGTATTCGACTCAAATTGTAGATTTCTATTTCTATTACCTGTCCACCAAGCATCTCTATTTGTTGGTCAGCCTGGCAGATGGTCCTCTGGAATAAGAATGGTGGAAATGTGGAAAAGGTTTGTAAAAACCTACAAACGCCCCAAGGGCCACCCACATTCCTGCACCTTGCCATTCAGTTGTCTGTCAACAACCCTGCGTAGCGATGATTTGTCCTTAGCAATCGTGAGTGCAAATATCCACACTGCCTTACTCTGAATCAAAATCAGAGGATTTACATCCATAGACTGTTTCATGCTAGTGTCTGTTTCACTCATGGACACAACGCTTTGTGAAATGAGGCACTGATGTGAACATTTCACATTGTGTTGTTTTAAAGTATATGTTGTACTTGTGGTGCTCTACACAAGGTGCTTCAAAGCACTTTAAGGGGTGAGGTGACCAAAAGTAGGTTGAAGGGCAATGAGCTAACATGAAAGTCAAACAGTGTAAACTGGATTTAACAGTCTGTTAAGTGTTTTTGTCAACATGTAAATCCAAAAGGAATGTACAGAAACGAAAAATAAGCAATCTAAAGATGTTAAGCACTGGGCGTAAAGGCGAGCATATTTCAGAAAAGAATGGTTGGATTACCATGATTAGGAGCAAGGCCACTGACTCATTGTCAGTGAAATTGCTCTCCCTCCCTCGCAGCTCCATCATTAAATGAGGCCTTCACCCGAGCCCCTGCACTCTCGAGTGTTGGTGATCGGGCCCTCCTCTACCCGCAGGTTTCACCTGCGCCTCATCCCTGGTGGTCCAGTGGACCTCTGTCTCCATTCTCTCGCTCCGCTTTTTCTCTCCTTTTTCACTTGTTTTTTTCCCTCACTTCTATCTCCCCCCTTCACTCTCCTTCTGTGTCCTCTGTGTCTTCCTCCACTCTTTCTTGCATTTCTGCTGCCTTATTTGCACTTTTCTCTCTTTTTTAGTTTTTTCAGCCCGTTTTCCCCGCCGCTGCTGCCCCCGCGGCCCCTCCCCCCAGCACGGCCAGTGCGACCGGCCCAATCCAGCTCCCCTCCCCGCTTCCGCCTCCCATCTGTCCAGCCCTCCCTGACCTCTACTTAATGGCGGTTGCTGCGCTGCCGTACAGCGGTCGCGCCGCGCCATAGACAAGCCCGTCTGCGCCCGTCCACGACCCGACTGCGACCACTTCCAGGAACCCTGGATCTCTGCACCGCCACCGCTACGACCCAGCGGCACTCAACGCTCTCAACCCAGGCCGCAACAACAGCTGCAAGCTAGCATCACCAGATGCCACCCACGGACCCTTCAGCTGTCACTGCTGCCGGCACACCTGCAGCACCACCAACACCACGGACCCAGCGCAACCCGCCCACAAGAACACAACCGAACCGAAGACCCTGCAATGCATCCTCCTCAACGTCCGGTCCCTCCACAAACACTCCACCGAAATCTGGGACCTCCTCGACAGCACCACCCCGGACGTAGCATTCTTTACTGAAACCTGGACCAACACCACCTCTGGACCGGACATCGCCATCGCCATTTCCCAAGGATACAAGATCTCCATGAAGGACTGCCCCACCCGCCCGGGAGGAGGAATCGCCATCGTGCACAAATCCACCCTCTGCCTGAGCACACTCCCCGACGAGCCTACAGACCTGATGGAACACCTTCACTTCAAAATACTGGCCAGCCCTACCTCCACCCTCCGAGGAACCCTCATCTACTGACCCCCTGGATCCCACGGACTTTTCTTCGCCAACTCCATAACGGACATCATCTCCCCGCATGCCATCGCGTTCACCAACTACACCCTACTGGTAGACCTCAACTTCCACTTCGACAACCAACTGGACCCCAGCACCACATCCCTCCTGGACAACCTCCACAACATTGGACTCCTCCAGATCGTGACCGAACCCACGCACTCAGCAGGACACACCCTCGACCCCCCTCTTCACAACAGGAAACTCCATCACCTTCAGCCACACCACCGAAATCCCATGGACTGACCATTGATGCGTCCACTTCACCTTTAGAACACCCACCATCCACAGACACCAGCACATTCTCCCACAAAGAAACTGGACCAGAATCACCGACGATCAGCTAACCTCATCACTCAGCAACTCCTCCCAATCCGGCTTCAGAAAAAACCACAGTACGGAAACCGTCCTCCTTGCCGCAACAGACATCCGCACCTTACTGGACAAAGGAGAAACAGCAGCGCTCATCCTCGACCTCTCAGCGGCGTTCGACACAGTCTCTCACCACATCCTAACACGCAGACTGCACGACGCAGGGATCCAAGACAAGGCCCTCGACTGGATCCGTTCCTTCCTCTCCGGCAGAACGCCGCGTGTCAGACTTCCCCCTTTCCTCTCGGACCCTACACCTATTACCTGCAGAGTCCCCCAGGGGTCCTCCCTCAGCCTTACGCTCTTCAACGTCTACAAGGCCCGCTCGCCCCCATCGTCCGAACCTACGGACTCAACATTGTGTCATACGCAGACGACACCAAACTCATCCTCTCCCTATCCAACGAACCCAACACCGCCAGACACAACTTTCGAGAAGGCATGGAAGCCGTCGCCAAATGGATGAAAAACAGCTGCCTACAACTAAACACCAACAAAACGGAAGTACTCATCATGGGCCCAAACCCCGACGCCTGGAATGACACCTGGTGGCTCCCCGCCCACGGAAGCCTCCCCACCCCCACAGACCACGCACGCAACCTGGGAATCATCCTGGACTCAGAGCTCAAAATGGACCGCCAGATCAACTCCGTATCATCCTCCTGCTTCCACACCCTCCGCCTCCTACGTAAAACCTTCAAATGGATCCCCCTCGAACACAGACAGACCATCACTCACGTCCTGGTCACCAGCAGGCTCGACTACGGCAACGCACTCTATTCCGGAATAAACAAAAACCTCACCCACAAGCTACAGAACATCCAAAACGCCACCGCAAGACTGGTCTTCACCTGCCAAGACACTGCCACATCTTCCAGCACCTGCGCACACTCAACTGGCTCCCCATCAAAGCTAGAGCCCCCTTCAAGATGCTAACCCACGCTCACAAGGCCCTCCACGACACCGGACCAGCATACCTGAACAGCCGACTCAAATTCCACGCACCCCAAATGAACCCTACGATCAGCTCAGCTCTCGTACGCCGTGGTACCCCTCACAAGAAAGACCAGATCGGGAGGCCGCTCCTTCTGCGCTGCCAGAGCCTGGAACGACCTTCCGCTCGGCCAGAGCCTGGAATGACCTTCCGCTCCACCTCAGACAGACCACATCGCCCCCCATCTTCGCAAGAAACCTCAACACCTGGCTCTTCGACAGACCCCCTCCTTGATGGAATGGATCCTGCGACCCCGAAGGGATTTTCAGTACTGTCAATGGTTGCTTATCCAATAGCTGTGCACGCTGACAGGTATGAAAGTTTGAAAAAAAGCAATGAATGTTCCTACACACGGTAAATAGTTGCAATTGTGCATATGTTTATACTAAAATGCTTACTAAAACCCCTTTAATATACAGGTATAAGTGTGCATTTATTGATGCAAAAAATGCGAAAATATTTTTATTATAATTTCGCTTTTACATAAATGAATATGGGTGCAAATTGATACAAGAATAAAAAAAAATACGGATAAAGTCTGCTGTAAATGTAAAAAATGTTTTAATATAAAACCGAGAGTATAAACAGGTTGTAGTATTGAATCACGAGACGGTGAACAACGTAGTAAGATGAGAGGAGAGCTATGAATTTGAGAATTTGACACTGCAATCTTAAAAGAAAGCAAATAGCCCAAATACAAATCTGCTTACCATTCCAGCATTATCTTTAGGACTAAATCTATATAAATGGTGTTGCTTTGTTAAATGCTTTTGTACATACGTGGATGATCCTGTGTTGTCATTTACGTTTTATGTGCATGTCAAATGTTCTGTTTTGTCTTGGTCCACTCTTGTCCAGCCCATGCCAAATATTTGATTTTCTTTGGCCGAGGGCTAAGTGACAGCTGGACACCTTCTAAGCATGGCTAGTATAAGCATTTTTGCCTGAAAGTGCAATTTTGCTATCGTTAAACGTCCTTCCCTACCCTGTCACTTAGATTTGGATCCCAGTTGCCCCTTTTAAGAGTTCAGCCATATTGCATATTTTTATGGGCAATCTGGCACCTGCCTCTCTTATTTCTGAAATTGTCTATTCCTAACGCTGTCTGTCATCTTGACACTGAGACCAGAATAAGGCCATGGCGAGTTTGGAATGCATGGCAGTGATTTAGCCATGCCCGTTTCTAGTACAAGGCAAAACCAGGCAGCTACTAAGTGCGCCACCAGCAAGGGTGTACCAAATTGTCCTTACAGACTTTAGAGCTTGGTAGTAGGGCATTAGGAAGTAAGGGTTGGCAACATGTTACTTCAACTAGGGGTGTTAAAATCCTTGAACTGACTCCGGCTTTAAAACAAAATGTAGATGGGATTTTCTTTTCACATCTTAAATGTAGAGATTTATCATATTGGTTACATAGGTCTTTAATTCATTTGTTTTTACATTTTTAAAGATTTTTCTAATTTACTTAAAGTGAACGATGTAGGTAAAGCAGGTGAAAGCACAAACAAAATGTTTCATTGTGTAAGCATCAGCTTTGTTAATTACTAAATCCAGTCAAACTTACTTCCCACGCACTGTTGGGTAGTATTTGTTTATTATTCAAACTCCTGTACATGCATATTTTAGGGAAAGGTTTGATTTTGCATAGAGGCACATCTCAACCTTTGCGTTTAGGGATATTGGTGTATTGTAGATGTTTTCATAGTCCATGTATTTGAATTTGTTTTTGCAATCTCTTTTCACACGTCATCCCCCAGTGCAATCTTGTGTTCATTTCTTCCCCTCATTCACACAAGTGTGCAAGCTGATACATGTGAAGTTAGCATTGGTAAATACAATAGTATTTGAGTTTTTGTAATAGTAGGTGTTTGATAATTGTCATGGTAGAGTGATTTATGTGTTGCCATAGCTGACTTAGAAATAAAATCCTATAGTAAAGCAACATCTTTATGAAAGTTGGGAGTAAGGCCCAATGTTGCAAAGACTGCATCAGAAGAGTTAAGCTACATTCCCAAAGAAGAGTGCAATGAAAATGAGTCCTAAAATGAAGCTTGTTTTTAGTGGTGAAAATAAAAAGCTTTTTCTGCACAAATGTTTTATAGTAGATGTGTTTGACAAAGGGCTAAACATTTTGTTGCATCTTTAAGAAGGCCTATGTGCATGCACACCTTGGCATGCCCTCCGGGCTATAAAATTTTACACATGCCCCGCAACAATGGAAGAGGAGGTGGAGTGGGGATTATTTTTAGAGAAGCCCTGGATTTTACTCAGTTAGAGATAGATAAAGTAGAGGGTTTCAAACTTTTTGGTTTCTCCCTTAAAGACCCTAAAGGTTGTATACTGGCGGGTATTGTTTGTTATAGACCGCCAGGAGCGGTTAGGTCTTCGCATTTACAGGGTCTAATTGACGTTATTTGCAATATGGCCATTACCCATTCTAATTTGTTTATACTGGGTGATTTTAATTTATGGTGCAATGGGGCGCTGGACTCCGGCTTTGGTAACCTTATGCAGGCCTGTGAGAACTTGGAATTATGCCAGGGAGTCAATAAGGCCACGCATATAGGAGGAAATATACTTGATCTTATCTTTTCCAAGGTACAGGCCTTGGAAGTGATCGAAATCCTCCCAGTTGGCTGGTCTGATCACTATTTGATCAAATTCCGGATATTTGATCTCCGAAGAACACAGCTCGCCGTTGGAGAGGCTAGGATGTTCAAAAATAGAAACTGGAGGGAACTCCTTAAGAGAAAGTCTAGCTCCCTTCCTGTACTCTCTTTTAAAGACCTTTTTAACGATTGTAGTACAGTAGAAGATCATTATACGGCCCCTTGCACTCAAATTCAAAGTCAACTTGCCCTAATTGCCCCCGAAAAAATCTGTAGAAAAATAGGTAGGCCATCGGCCAGTTGGTATAATGACCACCTTAAATCTCTGAAACTGGCCTGTCGGCAAGCTGAGAGGAAATGGAGGAAAACGTATTCAGATAAGGGCAGGACTGAGTGGAAGGTGTTATTAGGGGAATATAGGAAGGAAATTAATATGGCTAAGTCGGAATATTTTGCCAATATTATTTTAAACTCAAAAAATAGCTCACGGACAATTTTTAAAATAGTGAAGGACATGACTGCCCCTGAATGTCTACAATCTAGAGTTCTGCCGACCCAAGCTCTCTGTGATAGCCTAGCCATTTACTTTTTTGAAAAAATAAGTAATATTATTGATGGACTAAGACTAACTGATACACCCAATTGCAAAGACTCTGTGGACAATCACACTGAGGCACTGGAGTCGGACAGGGTCAAAGTAACAGAGATGGGCTTACTACCCACCCTGGCCCATTTTGAGCTATTTTCAGAGGACACCTTTCTTAGAATTGCAGGGAGTGTATCTTCGGGGTCCCCCTTAGATCCCCTCCCTAATAAAATCTGGAAGGAGTTGGGCTCTGAGCTCTTCCCCCTTCTTTGTCAGATTTGCAATAGCTCTCTGACCTCTGGGTCAGTGCCAGCTTGCTGGAAGAAAGCAGTGGTTACTCCACTTTTGAAAAACCTACTCTAGACCCGACCTGTCTGATTGACCAAGCTAAGTCCAGCTCCTGCCCACTTTATATGGGATTCATAGACTTCCAAGTGGCCTTCGATAATGTGAACAGATCAAAGCTCTGGAAGAAGTTGTCCAGCCTCAATATTCCAGCCAACCTCCTAAGAGCTTTACAACTTTTACATCGGGATATATGGGTCAGGATTAAGGTCGGGGACGGCTCAAAATTATCCCGCCCAATTCCAACGGGAAAAGGATTAAAACAGGGCTGTGTCCTGGCCCCGACACTCTTCAACTTTTTTTTATTTGACCTTCCAGAAGCCCTAAATAAGGTCAATTCCCACGCTCCCAAAGTAACTGGCCTTTTGTTGTCAAACCTCTTATACGCCGACGACGTGGTCCTGCTGAGTAAAACAAAGATCGGAATGCAAAGGCTCCTGGACGCCACTCTTGAATATTCAAACAAGAACGAACTTGTGATCAACAACAAGAAGACCAAAATCCTGGTGGTTCGTCCAGGGAAAGCCAAGACATTGTCCTGGACCCTGAATAAGGAAAGCCTCGTCGAATCCAACTGCCATAAGTACCTTGGAGTCATATACAACAATAATGACAAATATAAATCTCACTTAGAAGAACAAAAAAGGAAGGGTGCTGCACTTGCTTTTGCAATTGGCTCAATTCAAAAGAAACTACAAGGTCCAACTCTTGCACCTACACTACAGGTCGCGCAGGCGAAAATCATCCCTACCCTAACCTATGGCAGTGAAGTCCTTAAAGGACTAGACAGCAGCCAATTGGATAAAATAATTTCAAAGATTTACAGATCGGTGTTCAAGTTACCAACTCAAACATCACCGGCACAAATCAGGTTGGAACTTGGAATCTGCCAGCAATCACTTGCCAGAGCTATGACTTTTCTTGTGTGCTGCCACAAGCTAAGGTCATCTAAGGAGGGAAGTCTAGGCATCCACTTGTGGGCCAGTCTTGACACAAACAAATGGCGAGCAGGTCACAACTATTTGGCAAAAGGCCTAACCACTTTAGGTCTAAACGATCTCTGGAGCATGCACATAAGCCAGAAGGAATTCAAACGGCTAGCGAAAAAAAGTACAAAACAACTTTCAATAGTGGAAGACAAGGCTCGCCTAGCTAAAAGAAGTCACGGGTGGCTGACGCTGCAATTTTACGCCTTGCCGATCTCACAGCAGTACCTAATCGTACCCTTTTCTGTACGAACAAAACTAAGTTTCCTAAAATTGAGACTGGGAGTCATTAACTTGTTGGTTCATTTGCCAAAATGGAAAAGAGAACGTGGACGAGTTCTCTGCCGACTTTGTGTGTACCAAAAAGAAGTCATTATACACATCATATGTCTATGCCCAAAATTACTGACCAAAAGACGGGCCCTTCTCAAACATTACTGGAACACAAGAAAGATCAGAACTTGTAGAGAAGCAGTTTTGGCTTGCTTTGACCCCAAGAACACCAAATTAAACTGTGCCCTGGTAAGGTTCATGGCTTACGCAGAAAAAAAACTCTGTGAGGGAATCCCAGTCAGCGATCCTCCGTCGGCATAACGTCTTGGCAGGCACAACTTGATATCCCTAAGTTTATTGGACTAAATTAGTCTTATTTTAAATGAATCTTTCTTGATATTTTAATTTTGTACTTGCAATGGTTTTTTTTAATCACGCAATAAAGTATTATTATTAAAATTGTGACCCGACCTGTGTGGCTAACTACAGACCCATTTCTCTCCTTCCTTTTCCGATAAAAATCATTGAACGTCTGGTTAGCAAAAGTCTGTCTGAGTTCCTTGAATCCAATTTCAGGCTGGATGATGACCAATTTGGCTTTCGACCCGGCCATGGAACCGAGACTGCACTTGTGACCATACTGGATGATCTTCGGATGCGAGCTGACAGGGGGCAATCCGGTATTTTAATTTTGCTCGACCTGTCTGCCGCTTTCGATACGGTCAATCATGAAATTTTGCTGACCAGACTGGGAGAAATTGGGGTGTCTGGTATTGCCCTCGATTGGTTTCGATCCTATCTATTGGATAGGTGTCAGGCGGCTTCCCTTCCACCGTATCAGTCCAAGTTTTTTTACGTCCACCATGGCGTTCCGCAGGGGTTGGCGATCAGTCCCATTCTTTTTAATGTCTACATGCGACCCCTGGTCGAAATTATAAAAACGCATGGTGTGAGACTGGTGAATTATGCCGACGACACTCAAATCTTCTTCTCTTTGGAGGGTAATCATTCTATCCCTCTGACTGCCTTCCACGATTGTATGCGAGATACTGCCCACTGGCTTAGAGCAAATTCTCTCCAGTTTAATTCAGGCAAAACTGAGGTTATCTATTGCACCACCGGGAGCATTCCCCCCCCCCCCCCCCCCCTTTTCCTGGGAATCTTTGGTCTTCTCTATCTATGCCTACTTTGGCGCCGGCTAAAGCTGTACGCAACTTGGGAGTCATGTTTGACGCTACTCAAACTCTGGAGATGCATGTCAATAAGGTGGTAGGGACTTGTTTTTCTTTGATCAAAGCCCTGAAGAAAATTCTTCCACTACTACCAGAGGCGGGCAGAGCACTGGTCACGGGTGGTATTATCCTCAGTAGACTAGATTATTGCAATGCTCTTTTGTTGGACGCCCCTAAATTTTTGACTGAACGCCTCCAGAGAATACAGATTATGGCGGCCAAATTGGCATTGATGAAACCACGTCGGTCATCAGGCTCGCTGGCTCTTGCTGAACTTCACTGGTTACCGTTAATGCAGAGGATCCAGTTTAAGTCTCTATGTCTGGTTTTTAAGGCCTTGCACGGACTAGGACCTGTACCCCTTCAAGAAATCTTCACGTGGTATATACCCACCAGGTGTCTTCGCTCTACCACTGCCTGTTTGGTGAAAGTTCCAAAGGTTCGGAAAGCCAGGTCAGGGGGTAGAGCCTTTAGCTTTTCTGCAGCTAAACTCTGGAACAGCCTTCCTTTGGAACTCAGACAGTCTTATGATCTTCTGCAGTTCAGTAAAAGACTTAAGGCTTGGCTGTTTCCTAGAGCTTATTCATTTCCTTTATGGTCTTATTTGCTCTATTTCTGGCTCCCCCTAGCTACTGGTCAATGTATTATGTACTGTAGCGCCGAGATGCCCGTAGGGTGATTGTTGCGCTCTATAAATACTTTATACAATACAATACAATACGTGCGAATAAAATTGTGTAAATCACAGAGCCTTCTCTACAGCAAAAGACAACCAAAAGATAAAAATTATAACATTATTACATACAGCATTTTACGTCAAGACTGCTTTGATATTTAAATACTAAGTAGATTTTTATGACTAAATTGCTGTGTATATTCTCAAACTGATTAATTCCGGATCCTGTTATTTAAACAGCAACGCACAGTAGTGAAGATCATATTCACCCAGGAAGAACTCAGCATAGTATTAACAGTAATCTTGAAAACAAATGTCAGTGTTTCAGTGGTATTGTTCTGTACTCTCCACCTTCCTCAGGACAGACAATTTCATAAATATATTAAGGCAAAATTCCAGTGATCTGAGCCAGAATAATTTTAACAACTGGGTAAGGTTTTGTGTGGTATCTTAGTAGATCAAATGTGCTGGATATTTGGGCAAGTCTCCAAAGAAAATGAAACCTTAATTGTAACCTGTCAGATTTAAACTAGATCACCATAATCTCCATGCTAACTCACTTCTAATCACCAGTCGGCCACATATGTGTTCTGTGGAAACATTTACGGTGTGATGTATTGTGTAGGAGAGGGGCATAATCCTTAATCTGTAAATTGATTGTATTCTCCACATGAAGTCACTCTGTTTAGACCAAGTGACACTCTGTTCCAACTCAACATACCGTTCTGTTGAACTGTCCTTTTATTTTATGGCTAGGATGACTGGGCTCCATCCAATCTTGCTTCTGTTCCAAATATGGGATCAAAACAGCCTTTCTAAATGTCTCAGACACCATCCTGGAAATGTTTGTCCAGGGATCACTCTGCATGCTGATCCTCAACAACCTGTTACTACTTTTGATATGATGCGCCATAACATTTTGCTGCATAGATTCACATCACAGACAAAATACATGAATAGTTCAAATCTGTCCTGAAAGGCAGGACACACGAAATCAGACTTGGGAGGGTACCCCCTGATTCCCCACTCGTGAGTAACCTGTCGGGGTACCACTTGGTTCCCCACTCGCCTCCCTACTTGCCTCCCTACTTTTCAACATATATGTAAAGCCTCTTATGGACCTCATTTACCTCACACCATTATTTCTCTCCTAGGCAGATGAAACAAATATACCTGCGTATCACAAGCTCAGAGAACCAATTCAGAGATGTCTCCACTGGCCTAAAAGCAGGTGAAGTCTGAATGAGTCAAAACATCCTAAAACTCAACAGTAATAAGATGGAAGCCTTCGTATTAGGTTTTCCCTACTTCTTGAAGAGAATTGAGACCATATGCCTCCCTCGTCTTCTGGGAATGTGTACCAGTCAAAACTAAGGCCAGACACCTCGGAATCCTTAGGTGCATTGACCTTAGCCTCAACTTAAAAATCGGGCATTGGTCAAATCACTGTTCCAGCAACTAACATTGTTCAAAAACTGTTGCCGTTCATACCCAGACCATAAGTACCTGGAGTACCGGAACTCCAATTCATTGGCCTGCGTGTTTACCAAATAAACACACTTCAAAAGTCCCAACATGCCTCTCTACAACTTATCTATGGCCTGGACAAAATTCATAACATAACCCAGTATCGCAGAAACCTCCACTGACTGGTGGTACAGGACTAGGTCACCTTTAAAACACTGTGTTTAACGTTCAAATGTCTTGATTGCTTGGCACCCAATTACTTACAGAACAAAACCGCGACCTACCCCCAGTCCAGATCCCTCTGTTCTAACAACCTCAACCTTCGCTTGGTCCTTAAGACAAAAGGGTCCAAAGGAGTCATGCTCTCATCAGTGGCTGAGCCTCACCTGTGGAACAACCTGCCACAGCACTTGCATAACTGTAAATCCCTCCTGACATTCATAAAACAATTGTAAACCTTTCTACTCTAAACTCTGCCTCGCTGAGGTCCTATTCTCCTCTCTCTCACCAGAGCCTAATGTCAACTCAATCATGCAGAGTACCTATACAAAAAGTGCAAATAAATAAACAAGATTTGTACTTTTGCAGGCCTGCTCCCAGTCATTCTCCATTAACTTGTATACCTAGAGGTCTGACTTCGAGGATCCTGCAGGGTTTTCACTGTCATCCAGCCTCTTGTGCTGAGCTGAGCTGCCGCCGGAGCCGGGGATTGAACTGTGAACCCTCTGCTCCGAAGTCAGCTGCCCTGGCCGCTGCACCACACCTCTCCAGTTAAGAATGTGGTTTTCATGATGAACATGGGCATGGCATTTTGTGCACAGATATTGATGGATTCTTCAGTATGTATCTTTCAAATGAAACTACTATAATAGATCATGTCTGCTGTCCTGGTTTTGATGGGCTCTAGTTCAAATGTTGAAGATTCCCTTTTTTGAGTCTTCCCCAAAGTTCCAAATCCTGGCTTCAACTTGGTCAAAATGCTGTTTTCAAGTTGATCGACTTTTTGTTTCACAATAGTTCCAGTTACAGTCCTCAACAGTATTATTAGTCTTCTGCCTATCAGTTAGCTTCATTGTCTGCATTTATATGGTACGTGAGCTTTATTATAGTGAACATTGACACATAAATATATAAACCTGTCAACCGTAATCATGCTATAATGTCTATCACCATTCTGACCTATTCACATACAATCCTCCCCTGATCACTCTCACGCTTCCCACTCGTATGTACCCACAGCTAGTTATCCCCATAACCTGTGGCCACCTGGTTGTCTCCCTACATTACTTGATCCCTGTATTAGCTCCCCTCAGCTATCATCTCTGCCAATGGTAGATTTGGGTGCATATCGGAATCTGTGTCTCTGGGAATGGGGACCCATCCTGCCTCATGTAGCATGTATCCTACGTCGCTTGTTGTACCCGGGTGTATATATGAGTTTGTCCGTTGATGTTCAAGGGAGGTAGTCCTCCGATTTAGCTTGTCACCAACATTGGGTGTTGCATTCAGAGGTGGTTGTCGAATGTGCAGCTTGCCACCTAGGGCAGTCGGATGTGAGTACTGGGTGTACATTTGCCAGATGTGCTGGTGACATGCAAGCATAGTGTAAATAATTCTGTGTATTTGAAACAGGGGTTTTGATCAACGTGTTTAGTGTATTCTTGTATCCGCCTACAGTCTTTGTCAAATATGTCCTCATCTAACTTTTGCTTCCTCTTGACCCTCAAAGCAGTTGGGACATGAGGTATACAGGGGCAAGCACAGTGCATATTGGTTACTGTCTTGCGTTGTACCCAGTGTGTCAGTATAGTCCGGGCCTCTTTTTTTGTCGAATCTCAGTGCCCTTTCCTCAGTTGGCATTGATCGCGTCGTTCAGCGCTTGGTATGTCAAACATTGGCCTTTGTGGAGGACGAAGCCCTAACTATCTCATTGAATGTAAGAAACTTGCCGCCTGCATACAAGTCACCCATTGTGGTCATCCTGGCCTGACCCCAGGCCTCTGTGGCGTGATTGTTAGCCACTGTCACCTGGTTGAGTGTCACCCACAGTGGCAAGGCTGGGGAGTACAGTACATCCATACGCAATCTCTTGGAGTATTTGTCCCTGCAGGTTTTAAGGACTTATTGTCTGAGAATATGGGTGCCTGGGCCTGCGTCTAGCACCTGTAGGAGACTCCTGTCAACTAGAATGGGTCCAAAGTCCTGTCTTTCAGGGTTAGTCTCTACTGCGAGCCACCCTGCAAACCATACAAATTAGACAGTCATATGGTAAGACTCCAGATTGGAAACTCCCATGCCCCCCTCGTCCAAAGCAAAAGACACAAATGATAGATGGAATGCGAAACACATTAAATATTCACCCTCCAGTCAAGAGATCTGGGTTAAATCCATCATCCTTTTGCTCACCATGCCAACCCAGTTTAGACCCAGCCATATGCAAACAAGTCTTGACCCTCATCCTCATGGGAACAGTCCAGCCTGAACTGCCACCAATGGACACATTGCTTTGTCTATCACCTTATCCATATCCGCTCGGAGAACAACTATCTCTGCTCCTGCAAGAAGGATCTCAGCAAGTATAGGGGTAGGGCCACAAAAAGGTAAAAATGTTGCAGAAGGAAGATAGTTTTTATAATAGCCATATGGCAGAGAGGCAAAAGTGGTAAGCGCTGCCAGAACAGTAGGACCTGCCGTGTTTTGTTGACACATTTAGCCATATTACCCTTCCTTAGATCCAGATCCATATGATAAATCTGGGCTCCTAAATATCTGGCAGTGGTATGTTTCCATCTCAGGGATCGCCAATGCAAGATGGGCAGTCAGGTGTATGTATGTTAGTAAGCGGGAATAAATGGGATTTCTCGCCATTTGACCTTAAGTCGAGACGGTTTCCCGAATTCTGACAGTAACTGTTCAAGCTTGGGGAGACTGTGCTTCGGGTCTTGCTGAACCAGGAACACGGTATCTGCGTACCGTGCCACTGCCTGGTATGTGTCCCTTATCTTAAGTCTCTGCATTTGGTCTTTGTCATGCATCAGACTGACCAATGGCTCGCGAGCCAGAACAAACCATATAGGTGACTTCCCTGTCAGATGCCCCTGTAGAGCTCCCACCTTTCCGAATACACCTTCCCAGTGCACCCCGAACTTGGGGCTCTGTGGATAGAAGGCGTATTCACTTCAGGAGATTTCTCTTGATCCCCATGGTGCTCAACACTTCAAAAACTATGGGCACATTAGGTTCGAAGGCCTTTGAATGTCCAGAGAAACCACAGATGGGGCCCCTGAGAGATTCTCAAGCAGATCTATGATATGCATTAGTCCACAGATATTAATGTGTGTGTTATAGCTGAGGACGAAACCACATTGATCCGGATGTATCGGCTCCGTTTTGTAGTGTCAGATTGCGGTTGTTTACTCAGTGCCCCGTCAATGTGCAACGTCCTCGACCATTTCAACTGAAAACCAACACAAACAAAAAAAACAACACAACATTAGTTCTTGTATACTTGCACATCTGCAGAGTACAATCTTGAAATCAAAGGCAATGGCATTGTCCCTCCACCGCGGCAGAGATAATACTCGTGTCCCCAGTCTGCGGTTGTCCGTGGCCTCCGTTGGTGCTCATCCTGCTGCGCACCACCACCTAGGTGGGGTCAGTTCAGTTCATTTACCGATCCTGGAGTAACTAAGCGGCCATCACTTTTCTTTGGCTCTCCTGGGAACCCTTCACATTTCGGGGGGTTTTATTGGCAAGTTTGCCCTTGGTGCATGGTTCGTGCACACAGCTAGGGGTCCAGCCATAACCACGTTGCACCCCACCTAAGCCAGTGGAACCAGTGTCATCTACTCCTTGCTTTATGGGTGTGTGGGGTGCACTGTAAAGGCGGGGCAATCGCTTTCCATGACCAAGCTGCTAGCCACAATATCATCCAGTTCTCAGCTCCCCAGCGGACCCACGCAGGATCGCGGAAGAGAGGAGTATTCTGCGTACATAGTCACTGTCCGAGTCTTTTATTATATTATGTGGGTTGCTGTATGCAGCAAGCCGAGGCACCAGCTTGTCCCCGTTCTTACGCACCACAATTTTGGGCACTGCCTCAGTGCCATGCGCCCTCACCCCCAGTACAGACCACATCCTGAAGGCGTGAAGCTGCAGGTTCATTGTGTCCTGATGCACGTGTGGGCGTCCTTGTCATAGCACTGGCATGCAGGAAAGAAAGGGAAGCACCGACCCACAGATTTGGCTCCTCAGAGGCCGTATTGCGGAAGTGCCCTAAGGGCGCAACGGACATTTACGGCAGCTTTGCACGCCTGGGTCACTTTGGTATTACAGAAGGGGCTGCAGGCGCATGCACATCCCCTTCTGCAATACCGATAGCGCTGGCGCACATAAAGCGCCAGCTCCATCATCAGAGGGCGTTCCACATTTGCATGGAGGCATGGATCCATGCAAATGAGGGAATCCCTTTGCCTCTGCGCCCGTGCCGTATTACAGATGCGGGCGCAGAGGCAAAGAAACTGTCAGGAGGCACACTGTCTGTGCACCCCCTGGTGGCATCCCTCTGGAGAGGGAAAAGGGGGTCCCATGGACCCCAGTATATCCCCTTTCAGGTGGGTGCAGTCACTCACCTCACCCTCCTGCAAGGGGATCTCTAATCTCCTTTAGAGTGCAGGCGGGTTGCCACCTGCACAGTGAAACACAGAGCGGTTTAAAGCAGCCGCTCCATTTTTCACCTGAATGCACTACCCTCAGGGCAGCGAGAGTTCGCGGCTGCCCTCGGAGCAGTGCATTCACTATAATGCAACACATTTTCCTGGCTAGCGCTGGGCGCACCTTTTGAAAGGTGTGCCCAGCGTTAACCAGGAAAATACTTCCTATATGTAATACGACTCTTTGTGGTCACTTACAGCATAGGAGTAAGTGCAGCCTCCACCGCACTCCCAGTAGGGCCGCAGCCAGCAGACATCCCGCCCCTCGCTCCATCACAGGGGACGTGGCATCTTCAAGGCCACCAGGTGTCCATGAATCATACCGTGTCAGGTCGCTGGGGCTGGAGGAGGCTCACGGGCCCATCAGAGCAGTGCCGACACCACTCAGCCACCACTATTTCCTCGTCTTCTGCTCTGCATCTGCCATGCGGGTAGCTCGACAGTGCGGGCCATACCCTTCAAAATCCGCCAAAGACTCACGCTGTTGCAGCCTCGCTGTGGACCTCCCACTGGTTCCCCAGCACCAATCGGCTCCAGTCTTTGGTGCAGGATTAATGTGGTGGGGTGGGAGCTCAAGCGCCTTCCATCTTGCAAAGTCAAGCCCAGTCCCCCAAGTTGATTAACCTACTTACTTGTGACTCTCCATTTGTTTGTGTGCTCCTCTGACTGTATTTGTCCTCATAGTCTTCATAAGTTACCCGTTGAGTAATATATGCAAACGCCCCAAGTTTCTTAAGCAGTCAATACACCTCTGCATGGGCTTGGTTCCTCTGATCAGATTCTTTTGGTAGTGCCTCAATTTAGGTATCAAAGCAAGATTGGCCAGGCTATTTTGTTGTAACCTTCTGCTTCTGAAATGGTCTTCAGAACTTTGTCTCTTTCTGTTTCTCTTATTGGGTTCCAGCTTTAGTGCTCAAGCTTTTAATCGGCAGCAAGAAACAGCTACAGGTGAGGGAGGGATCATCAGAGAACCGTAACCATGATGGCTGCTGCCTAGAGAGGCTCTGGTGACCCAACCAAAAATCCAGCATAATTAGTGATTGCAGAGATTGTACACCGTACTAGAAAGTAATACCCGATATCAGTTTGCAAGGTCACGCCTTTGGCTACTGTTATTGATGAATTCTCTGGTCGGATAGTGCCACTCGGACTGGTAAGGTGATAGGCCTGGACTGAAGGGGGGGTGTCTGAAACCTGGGAGTAAGCTGATCGGAGGCTGCCTGGCAGTATTACCTGGGCTCGTCAGCCTCTCTGAAACGCTGTGTGGCTCTATGCTACAGATGAGGGCAGTCACACTGAGGCAGCCTAATGAGGTAAAATAATTCTTCAGGCCATGTGGTACTGATGACTGGAATGGTGGGATCACCTAAGGAGAAAGGGAACAGTAATGCCTGCCTGAGATGACCAGACAGATGAGCACTTCGGGCTCCGTGTACAGTCTGACATACATAGGCTGCCCTGCATAACGTGAGTGGAAAAAAGTGTGGGCAGATTGTGATCTGACCGCCCACTACTGCGACTTCAGATTAAGGTGCGGGAGGGTGTCTCTGTTTCTCTAGGGAGGATCGCAAGCGTGGCTCTGTCTTGAGAGAGAGGTCACCGCAGGCAGAATGACTGAGGAAATGACTAAAAGACTAACAGAGGCAGAATAACTTAAGGATTGGTGAAAGCACTGCCATCCATTGCAGGGTACTGGAGGCAAGTCCATTCTGGAGGGACCTTTTATGTCATGCAATGAAAAACAGATATATGTGAGGCCTGAGAGTAAATAGTATAGGACCTTGAAGAACTTTTGAGTCAAAAGTGAAAACCCTGGATGTGGATGACAGGGCCCTGAGAAACACGGAATGAGCACTAATGTATGCCCCTTTCTGAGACTGCATTAAAAATGTGACATTTTATCCTACAGCACTATAGCACTAGCAATCTGCTGACAACGTTTTTGGTGCAGCTTCCTGTGTGTGACCTGGGGTAACCATGGATAATGGTGATAACAAACAAAACTCCTTCAGCCTAAGGAGACCTGACCACAATGTGGGCAAGGAGTTGGAGGGGACAGAACCTGCCTAGGAGGTCCCATGACACTTATGATTTGGGTGCTGATGTTAAAAACTTGCAATTTGGAAAAGCCTCAGCATCATTGATTGCAAAATTGACATTCTTGCAGCACATTTGGATCACATGAAAGAGATTCTAGATAAAAACACCGCACGCATTGAAATGACAGAGCAACAGATATTGACTAATGAAGTTGATGCAGGAATGAAAGGGGAAAGTTCCTAAAAATTGATAGAGTACTGGAGGAAGTTCGAGCTAAGAAGACTTTGAAGCCCGATCGTATCATAGTAACATCAGCATCACAGGCGTACCAGAATAAACAAACATGGGTAAAATTGAGACAATATGTATAGAACCTGTTTCATAAGAATTTGGATAGGAGGGGATACACGTTCTTCTCGGTACGCTACGCAAAATCTCGCATCAACAATTGGCTATTCACACATGACGGATGCACCTGGGTATCGAAAGCTAAGATGCAACCCATACTCTCGGAGATCACTTGCTATAACCATAACATTGAGACTGTCAACTTTTAAGGACCGATGTAGGACATAGAAATTCCCCTCTGAGGCATTGATGGATGTAGTGTTAGAGAGGAGGTACTTCAGGCCATTGATTACTACTTTATGATGAATGTAAGCTCTGTCCCAAGCGCCTGCATTGTATGGGAGGCCTTTAAGGCATTTATCAGAGGAGTATGCATCTCAAAACAACATGAGGTGCTGAAAGCTATCTGGACAGCTTTAGATAGATTAGAAGTGGAACTTAAAACTTTGAAAGGGATTTAAACTAGATTGCACAAGCAGGAGACATTGGAGGAAATAAAATAAAGTTTAGATTTTCTGGAATAAGCGGACTGGGACGACCAGTACCTAGGAAAATCTGCCAGTACAAAACGATACGGGGAGAGTGAACTACCAAGCAGGATGCTAGCTATGAGGTATTTGAGGTGGAGGATGTCATGGATTGGACCTGTCGGACTACCCCTAAAATATTTACATTCTTCACTAAATACTGTGTATTCTTGCACACTGCACTGTATGCAAGGGTCACACAAGGGAGCGAAGTCAACCTCTAACAAGAATAGGTAGAAATAGTCTGGTTGGAGGCCGTTAAAGTGACCGGCTGATGCAGTGTATGTCTAGAGGAAATACGAGCGGCCATACAATTAAAGGCGGGGAGCAAAGTACCAGTTGGAATGGGCTGCTGGCAGAATTGTATCAATGGCCTAGCTCTGCATGTTCTAAAGATGTTTGAGGAGGCCAGAGAGCAGGGTGTTCTTCCTCCCACCTTAAGAGAAGCTGTCATAATTACTTTGCAAAGACCAGGTAGGCACCGTTGTCGTGCATCCTGTGGAAGCCTATCCCTAATGAACGTTGATATTAATATACTTGCTAAAGTAATAACAATGTGATTAATGCTATATATTTCAGGGCTGGTGCTGCGAAGGCAGTCCGACTTCATCACTTGTCACTCAATGTTGGATAACCTATATACTTTCTTTTCCCTCTTACACCAGAATTATCCTGATCTCCTTGGAGGGGTACTGGTGCTTAACACAGAAACAACATTTGATTCCTTGCAGTGACCTTTATTTGTGCTGTGGAAACTGGGACTAGTGGAATGGATTTCTCTTCTATAAATGTCACCTAGAGCCTGAGTGAGACTCACTGGGAATATGTGAGTGTCCATATTGATTACAAGAAGCACTGGACAAGGGTGTCTGGTGTCCCTGCTCCTATCTGCTATCTCTGTGGATCCACTGGCTTGTGCGCTCAAGAGCATATTATTTGGACAGGGGCCTTTGGCCCATGAACTGATAATATATTCTTATACATCACAAAACCAGTGGATAATATCACTCCTGTAGTGAGGGGGATTATCAAATTTGGAGGGCTTCTATGCAAATTGGAGGTATTTCCTATGACAGCCACGTCTAGGCTACCCTGGAATTCCTTTTGCAGTGGAGGGAAGACTCTATGAGGTAACTGGGTATTAGGATGCACAGAGATGTTGGGTGATATTGAGAGATAACTGTGGACTGGTGGACACTCAAACAAAGGAGGTTGTGGATACTTGGTTGTCACTGCCCTTTTCGATGGCTGCAACGGTGGCCGCAATCAAGATGTTATTAAACCTGAGATTATTTTATCTCGTTGTAAACATCCCAATCCCTTTATGCAGATCCTCCTTTAAAAACCTGCATACATTGTTTATAAAATTGATTGGGTGGGTTAACAAACCACCCTTAGCTGGCACAAACTAACTCTGCCTTACAGTAAAAGGGGGCTTGTGGTACCGGATGTAGGACTGTACTTCTTGGAACTGCAGGCACAATAGGCATTTCTCTAGTAGGGGATTTCCATTGAAATATCTTAAGCACTGAATAGTCCCACCCATGTGCGGTGACCCTGGAGCACTTTTTCACAATATATCTTCTGAAGTGTATATGTTTGCCTTTCTTCAGGAAGGCCTGCAGTAGGCCTGGGCGGTAAATTCTGCTCCGCTCGCGGAATATGTGGAATTTTGGCAATTCCGCGTTCCGTGGAGAACGTGGATTTGCCAAAAATTCCGCGATCCATAGCGGAATTTTTCCTTGTGTGCGCTTTCCAAATGAGTGTTCGCGTGCATGGGAGCGACTTACCGGGATCCCTGCATTCAGCGACGAGTTTTCCTATCCGTTCGCGTGCACCACGAGATCCTGCGATCGAGAACACGTCATTCGGATGCGCCATCGGACATCCGCGCTCGCGAACAGTAAACACGCATCGAGAGCGGGCGGGACAAGTGAAACATGACGGCCGCGCCAATTTACGACCGCATGAGCAAGTTTGCGAGATATTTCCCCCCGAGCACGCAAACAGCGTCCCTGAACAGGTAAAACGCATCGCGAACGGGCGGAAAAAGCAATTCCGCGTGCCCGCGGAGATTTTTTACCGTTTTGCCGAACTTTGCGTAACGCGACTACGCAAAAATCTGCCCACCCCTAGCCTGCAGAATCACTTAAGAAAGAAAAATATTATGCAGCCTATAGGGATAGGCTACAATAGCCAAAGTCTTCATCTTGTATTTAAAAAGCGGCCAGGAGACTTGTAAATGAGTATAGTTTCATGATATTCTAATATAAAAGCATAAATCTAATTCACAAACCCTTTTTTGATAGAGTAAGGAGATGAAAGAGTGTAGGACAGTGTAGCCCCATAGGCTGCCATTTTAAGTTTAAAAGAACCCAGTGACCCCCAGTATCCCATCATACTGAGCAGGTAACAGTTGCTTCAGTTCTTTTTGCTGGCTCCTGCTGACAGGACCTCCAGAGCTTTGAGCTCGGCCACTCATGGCTTTTTTCTTCAGAATTTTCAACTAAAACTTGTTGAAAACCATTTCACTCAACACGTTTAATCTCTCCCTGTCTTTTTCTGTTTTTTTCTGACAGAAAATAGAGGATTTTTGACAGGTTAATGCCTTCTCTGTTTGTCAAATGCCCAGCCTGTGGGAGAAAAAGGCTAAAATAGACCCTCATGAGGTGTGTATTATCTGCCTCCCAGACAGTCCTGTTCCTGAATCTTGTCCCAACTACAGGAACTTCACAAAATGCACCCTTAAGGACAGGGAGAAAATTTGCCTTCATGACACTGAGGAGCGAAGACAACAACAGACTCAGTCGGAAGGTGGGACCTCAGGGTGAGGAGAGGGTCAGTCCTCTACCAGGGCTCTGTCACCTATCTCTGGATGGTGTGCTAGGAAGAAAACTGCAGAAAATCGCAATCTATCCCGGCCGAAAGGAACAATGTCGAGGAGAGGTACAGCGCCTACCTGTTTGCCGTCAATCCAACATTCGATGTCAAGGAAGTGCCGCAGATCAGCTTTGAGACAAGGTATATCGACATCGAGGACATCCCAGTCCACACGCAAGCCTCTTTCGACATCGAGAAGCTCATCGACTACCGGGCTCCCACAATGGTTACCGTTGAGATCCAGATCGACGTCGAGATCGATACCAACGTCAAGGTGCTGTCGAAGATCACTGTTGACAACAGCTCGACGTCAAACTCTTTCGACGTCTTCAAGGCTACAGGAGTCGAGAAAGAAGAGGAAACAAATTTTACTCCTCTCCAGATTCGGAGTACTCCAGGACATACTCCCCTTTTTAAGGGTCGAACCACGTTCTCCTCCAGCACCTTCTCCTCTTCCGCCACCTCTTCCTCCTCCTCCTCCGCCTCCACCACCATCACCACCTCCTCCAACACCTCCACTGGCACCAGTCACATCGAGGCACATATCACGGTCCAGATTGTGCCATCATTCCAGGCCCCACCATCCTAGCTCAAGGCGCTCACCTCCAAGGCTCTCCCCTCCGTCTTCTAGGCGCTCCTATCATTGTCATTCTCCACAGCAGTTTTGTTCTAGACATCACACTACAGATTCATATTCCAGGTCTACTGAGCGTTACTCTCGAACTCTTTCTGACTCCCTGCCTCCATGCAATCACCAGTGGTGGACATTAACACATTCCAAGAGGTCTTGGTAAGGGGAGCTGCAAGACTTAATATAGCTATGTCGACCCCAACTCCCATGTCATCAGTAATATTTGAAACTCTTCAACACAGGTCAGTATCAAAACCGTTGCTACTGCTAGTGACCGGTCTCTTAGAATCGGCCATGGATCTTTTCTTAAGTAAGATCCTGCCTTTCTCAATACTGACCCAACACCAGACTCAGTTAGCATAGTAGCAGCAAAGAAACAACATGCCACTACTGCTACTTCTACAGTGCCTCCAGATTAGGAGAGTTGTTCGTTGGACTCCGTGGGTCGTAAAGTTTTGAGTACGGCAGCAACCATCATTAAAGCAGCCAGTGCAACCACTTCCTTCTAGGAGGGTATGACAGGGCAATATGGGAATCCATGCATCTGAAAGAGACACATCAGTGATAGATTCCTTACCTTAGAATATCCCCAGACGTCAGACTGGATCCGGAAAGTTTTGCTAGCAGTACCCCTGCGCGTCTATAGGTGGCGTCATGCGGTTTCGCGTCCATCGCTGGCACCGTAAGCGCCGAGATGACGTCACGGAGAATACGTAGGCGCCACCCATGCGCGCTGACGTCAGTTCTTTCTTTTTCCGCGCTAGCAAGCGCAGATCCGGATAGAGCACGTACCTTAGTCACTTTTTGACTACTCTTTTGAGACTTTTGTCTCCCCTTTTTTCTCCTGGTGCACTTAGGGATGCCTGGCTTTAAGTCTTGTAGGGCCTGCCATCGCAACATGTCGGTGGCGGACCCCCATGATGTTTGCCTCTACTGCCTGGAGACCGAACATGACTCCCGGTCCTGCTGGGACTGTCGAGCCATGGCCCTGAATGCCTTGAGGGAGTGGCGCTGGAAGCTGCTGGAGGTCTGGCACTCGTCCCAACGCCGCTCCAGGTCCAGGGACCGTTCCCGGGACTGCTCGCGGGGCCGCAGTCGTCGCTCCTCGGGCTCCAAGTCTTCGTCCTCGGATTCCAATAAGCGACGACATAAAAAGAAGTTGAAGAAGCGTGTTCGCTCTCCGACGTCCCCCCCCCCCCCCCCCGTCGCTCCTAGGAAGGGGGGACAGGGGTTCTGCCCCTGCGGCTCCCTTGGAGCCTGGGTGTTCCACGGCCTAACCGCCTTACCCGGGTCCGTCGACGACTCCCGAACAGGTGCAAGAGTTTCTTGCCACCATGGTCCGCCTTGTTAGGCCTAGGGCTCCCGCCGGCGCGCCTTCGGACCCCGCGGCCCCGATCCTGTTGGCCAGTCGTGGCTGCCGGCGGATCCAGCTTAGGCGCCACAGGATCCTACGCCGTTGGCTCCGGCCCTGGTGCCACGAGGTCCGGCGCTGCCGGCTCTGGCCCCAGCACCGCAGTGGGTGCAGTTCGTTCCACCCTTGCCCCGGTTCCAGGACCATTTTGTTCCTGCCTGGGATCTGCATTGTCAGACGGCGCCGGCCCTACCCCGATGAGTTGACTGGGGGTGAGTGTTTGATTTGCTCAAGCGCTCCGTCCATCATCTCCTTTGGTATCGCTTTGTTCGCCCTAAGTTGGCAGGGTATTCCCAGATGTGGGTCCACTGGATTCAAGATAGCCTGGCTGATGAGGGTTATGAACTTGAAACCGGTCCCAGGATGCTTGTTTCCGGTCCAGGGAAGACATGGCTTGGCAGTTCGGGCTGGACTGTTCCCATGATGCACAGGGTCAGACTGATTTGCATATGGCCATGTCTGAACTGGGGTGGAGTGAGCTAAAGAATGATGATGGATTAAACCCAGATCAGTTGACTGGGGGTGAGTGCTCCGTCCATCATCCCCTTTGGTATCAGCCCGACCCCGGCCGGCACCGTTCACGGTGCCGTTTCCGACGCCGTTTGTACCCTCTCCGCTCTGCCGCCGCGACCGGTTCCTCCTGCAACGGAGGTGGAGGATGACTTGAGGGGTCCAAGGACCCTCTTTCCCCTCAATGTGACTCCGAGCAGGACTGGGTGGACTATCTGGAGGACGCCGGCGACCTTGATGTCTCCTCTGACCCAGGGTTTGCCTCTCCCCCACCTACGATGGAGGAGGGCGCTTCCTACACGATGGTGCTCCGTTGGGCTGATGAGGTCCTCAACCTTGAGCTTCCTACAGTGGCCCTCAAAACTAACCTCCTTACTCAGGTGCTCCAGACGGCTTCAACTTCGTCGGAGCCACTGCTTCCCTTCAACGATGCCCTCACCGAGGTCCTGTTGGGCACTTGTTTCCAGCCGGCCACAGGGGCCCCTGTGGATAAGAATGTCGCCAGGCATCACCGCCCGGTGCCTGGTGACCCCGCGTTTCTGACCACTCGTCCCACGCCTGAGAGTCTGGTCATCCAGGCCTCAACATCGCAGAGTGCCTTTCCCACGGCTCCACCGGATAAGGACTCTAAGAAGCTGGAGCAGTTTGGTAAGCGGTTGTTCTCGTCCACTAAGAGCACAGCCACTCTTGGGTTTCGTTCCTTTCGTGGCCAAGGCAGGGGCGCCCAGGCACGTTCCTTCAACAAGCCTGTGCAGAACCAGCCTCAGCGCGGCTGCGGACGCGGCCTCCGCAGGGGCGGCTCTGGGAATCAGCGTGGGGGGCAGTCCACCTCCGCCCCTGCTGCTTCTACCTCCAAACCTTCCTAATCCGAGCTTTGTGGAGCACCCCACGCCGGTGGGTGGCAGGATCCGCCACCACTGGCGCAATATCACATAGGACAAGTGGGTGTTGCAGATCATCCGCGGGGGTTATTCTCTTCCCTTTCACTCCTCCCCTCCCGCCATGCCACCTTGGTGCCACCGCATGTCGGGGGATCACTTGTTGCTTCTCCAGCAGAAAGTTACGGCCCTCTTGGCCAAGGGGGCCATTGAGCGCATTCCTGGGCCAGAAGTAGGACGTGGTTGTTATTCCCACTACTTTCTGGTCCCCAAGAAGGACAAAGGGGGCCTGCTCCCCATCTTGGACCTCAGGAACGTCAATCGCTTCCTCCAGAAGGAGAAGTTCAAGATGTTGACTCTGGCTCAGGTCTTGGCTGCCCTCGACCCTGGAGACTGGATGGTAGCGTTGGACTTGAAGGACGCATATTTTCACATCCCCGTGCTGCCGGTCCACCGGCGTTACCTGCGGTTCACGGTAGGCCACAAGCATTTTCAGTTTGCCATGCTCCCCTTCGGCCTTACCAGCGCCCCTCGGGTGTTCACAAAAGTGATGGCAGTGGTCGCAGCTGATCTGCGCAGGTCAGGGGTGTCAATCTTCCCCTACCTCGACGACTGGTTATTGAGGGCGGGCTCGCCCCAGACAGTCGTCACCCACCTTTAGACTATGGCCGACCTCCTGCATTTGCTGGGGTTCTCCATCAACGTGCCGAAGTCACACCTGAGTCCCTCTCAGAAGTTCCCCTTTATCGGAGCCGTTCTGGATTCGACGCAGTTTCTGGTTTATCCTCCCAAGCAGCGAGTCCAGGATATTCAGGCTATGATTCCGATCTTTCAGCCTCTATCCCGGGTTTCAGTCAGGATAACCCTCCGGCTCCTGCGCCTGATGGCCTCCTGCATCCTGCTAGTGCAACGTGCCAGATGGCATATGCGGGCTCTGCAGTGGGACCTGAAGTTCCAGTGGGCGCAGCATCAGGGCAACCTGTCCGATCATGTCCAGATCTCGGAGAGCACTGCACGACAATTGCAGTGGTGGCTCACGAATCGCGATTGGGTCACTGGCATACCCTCTCCCTTCGTCAACCGGAGTACACAGTGGTGACGGATGCGTCCCTCCTGGGATGGGGAGGCCACTTGGGGTAGGCGGAGATCAGAGGCCTCTGGTCTCCGGCAGAGGCCCGGCTCCACATCAACCTTTTGGAGCTTCGGGCGATCCGTCTTGCACTGAAGGCATTCCTTCCCTCTGTCCAGGGAAGTGTGGTGCAGGTGTTCACGGACAACACCACCGCCATGTGGTATTGCAAGAAACAGGGCGGGGTGGGGTCCTGGACCCTATGTCAGGAGGCTCTGTGCCTCTGGACATGGCTGGAACATCAAGGCATTACCTTGGTGGTTCAAAACCTGGCAGGTTCTCTGAACGCCAGGGCGGACAAACTCAACCGCCGGTGCTTGATGGATCACGAATGGCGTCTGAACTCAGACGTGGCGCAAGGTCTCTTTCAGCAGTGGGGAGAGCCTTGGTTAGATCCATTCGCCACCGAAAAGAACGTGCAATGTCATCAGTTCTTCCCGTTGGAATTTCTAAGGCGGCACTTGCTAGGCGGCGCTTTTCGTCGCGAGTGGAGTTGCGGTCGGTTGTACCCCTTTCCGCCTATACACCTTCTGCCCAGAGTGCTGAAAAAGATTCTGCGCCGCCGGGCCCAAGTCATCCCGGTGGCTCCGGATTGGGCACGAAGATACTGGCATTCTGAGCTACTCAGCATTGCGATCGACCCCCCGATCTGGCTGCCTCTTCGGGAGGATCTTCTGTCGCAGCAGCAGGGGACATCCTCCAACAGAACCTGTCCAGTCTCCAACTCCATACGTGGAGATTGAGCGGCGACAGTTGATAGCTTTTGATCTTCCTCCCGAAGTCTGTGATGTCATTCTGGCAGCCAGGCGTCCCTCCACTAAAATGGCATACGCCTGCAGATGGAACAAGTTTGTGGCATGGTGCACAGCTAAGACTGTGGATCCCCTTTCGGCCCCTTTTTCCGAAGTTCTTCTGTTCCGTCTTTCCTTGGCCCAGCAGGGCTCTGTTCTGGGTACTATCAAAGGTTATCTTTCGGCCATCTTCGCCTTTTACGGCTTCCAGATCAGCCTTTTCTTTTCAAGTCCCCGGTTGTTAACCGTTTCCTGAAGGGCATTACGCACACGTTTCCTCCGGTGCAGTTCATAATGCCTCAGTGGGACTTAAACCTTGTCTTGACATATCTGATGTGCGCTCCCTTCGAGCCCCTTCATACCTGTCCTGTGCGTCTTCTTACTCTCCAGTCAGCTTTCCTGGTAGCTATCACCTCTGCCAGAAGAGTGAGTGAGCTCCAGGCTCTTTCTTCTAAACCTCCTTTCCTTTCTGTTCATCCGGACAAGGTGATTTTAAGGACCCGTCCTTCTTTTTTGCCAAAGGTTGTCACGCACTTCCACACCGGGCAGACCATCACTTTGCCTACCTTCTTTCCGCCTCCGCATCCTTCAAGGGAGGAGGAGAGGCTCCACCGTCTAGACCCAAAACGTGTGCTCGCATTCTATCTGAAGCGTACACAGCAGTTCTGGGTGGATGACCAGCTCTTTGTTGGCTATGTGGGCACCAAAAAAGGTTGGGCTGTGCACAAATGGACCATCTCGTGGTGGGTCATTCTGTGTATCAAAGCATGTTACTCCTTGGCTAAGAAGGAGCCTCCTGTGGGGCTGCGTGCCCATTCGACCAGGGCAACTGCATCCACTACTGCCTTGGGACGTGGCGTTCCCTTGCAGGACATTTGTCTGGCAGCTACGTGGGCCTCGTTGCACACGTTTACCAAGCATTACTGCCTTGACAGTCAGGTCCGGAGAGACGGCTTCTTTAGCCGTTCTGTGCTCCGTGACTTTCTGGTGTAATATTGTTCGCAGACCCTCCACCAGTGTTGGTATTGCTGGGGTATCTATTCTAAGGTAAGGAATCTATCACTAACGTGTCTCTTTCAGATGCACAAGTTACTACTTGTGTAACGATATATCTGTAAGAGACATTAGTCCAGTCTGCTGGTTATGAGTGCGTGTATGATGGTTTTCTTTGATCCTGGGCGGATCCATTTGAAGGTTTTTCGGAGGATGCGGAGGGTGTTGAAGCAGCTGGAGGCGACGGAGTTGACCTGTCTGGTCATGGAGAGGGATGTGTCGAGTATGATGCAGAGGTTTCGGGCGTGATCCGTGGGGGTTGGAGGGCTGCCAAGGGTGGTGAGCCACCAGGTGTTGTCCCATGCGGATTGGGAGGGTCTGAGGACGAGGACCTCTGTCTTCTCGGAGTTGAGCTTCAGGTAGCTGCCGCTCATCCAGGATGAGAGGTCCTTCATTCCTTCCTGGAAATTGAGTCTGTTGGTGACAGGATCCTTGGTGAGGGTGAGGATGAGCTGGGTGTCGTCGGCGTAGGATACTATGCTGAGTCTATGCTGTCTGACGACGGCAGTGAGCGGGCCATGTAGATGTTGAAGAGCGTGGGGCTCAGCGACGATCCTTGGGGTGGTCCGCAGTTGATTTCCGTGGGTTTGGGGAGGAAGGAGCGTATCCATTCGAGGGCGGTTCCCTGTATGCCGGCATCGTTGAGTCCGTCAATGTTTGTGTGGTGGGAGACGGTGTTGAAAGCTGCAGAGAGGTCGAGTAGGATCAGTACCGTGGCGTGTTCCTGGTTGAGGAGGGAGCGGATGTCGTACGTGGTGGCGAGGAAGGCGGTCTTGGTGCTGTGATTGCTTCGGAATCTGGATTGGGAGGGGTCAAGGATGGAGTTTTCTTTGATGAATGTTGCTAGCTGGGCATTGACGATCTTCTGTGTGACTTTGGCTGCGTAGGGGACGAGGGAGATGGGTCGGTAGTTCTTCAGGTTCGTGGGGTCTGCTGACTGCTTCTTGAGCAGGGGTCTGACTTCTGCGCGTTTCCAGTCGCTGGGAAAGATGCCGGTCTTGAAGGTGGTGTTCGTAGTTCGGGCGCGATGGTGGTGGTGGCTCTGTGGTAGATATGCGGTGAGCAGGGGTGCGTGGGGGCCCTTCAGTGGATGCCTTTCAAGGTTGAGGTGGTGATCTTGATGGTGACTGGGGTCCAGGAGGGGCTGGTGGGCCGGCTGGTGTTGCTGGGGAGGAAGGTGGTTTCGGTGTCTGGTCGTTAAAGTGGTCGTAGAGTCCCTTGATTTTCATATGGAAGTAGGATCTGAGTTCATCGCAGAGGTCCTGGGAGGGGGTGATGTCTGTGGCCTCACTGGGGGGGCTTGGTGAACTCCTGGATGACGCTGAAGAGTTCCTTGGAGTTTCTGGAGTTGGCGGTGATCTTGTTTCGGATGAAGGTCCTTTTGGTGGATCTGAGGCAATGGTGGTATTCCGTCATGGCGTTCTTGTAGGTGGTGCGATCTTCTGGTGTTTTGCTGTTTCGCCAAATCTTGTCGAGACGTCTGCAGTTGTGTCTGGGTTCCGGTAGGTCAGTGGTGAACTAGGTGGCTTTCCTGGGGTGCTGTCTGTCGTAGTTGCATTGGGGGGCGATTTCGTCTGCGCAGTTGGAGATCTATCTGTGGAGTTCCTTGGCTATGAGGTTGGCGTCGGTCGAGGTGGTGAGGGCGTTGTTGAGGGTGTGGTTGAGCTGTTCCTCTGATTTTTCTCCAGTTTCTTCGTGGAGGACGTGTCGTCGTTTCGGGGGCTGTGGGTTTGTTGATGTTGAAGTGTACGCAGTAGTGGTCCGGCCACGGGAGTTGCGTGGTGTGGCTGCAGAGGATGTTGTTGCCTCCTGCGAAGATGGGGTCGAGGGTGTGTCCTGCCTTGTGGGTGGGTGTGGTGACGAGCTGTTTCAGGCCGATGTTTGCGAGGTTGTCCAGTAGGGTGTTGGTGTTGGGATCGCTGGGGTTGTCGAGGTGGAAGTTCAGGTATCCGATGAGCATGTAGTCCGTGTAGGGGATGGCGTGGGGTGCGATGAGGTCGGCGATGGTCGTGGCGAACGGGGTGCGAGGTTCGGGGGGGGGTCTGTAGGCGAGGGTGCCGCGAATGGTGGTTCTAGGGCTGTCCTGAATCTGGAAGTGAAGGTGTTCGGTGGTGGACTGGGCGTCATTCGTGGTGGAGGTGGTGAGTTGGAGGGAGCTCTTGTGTGCGATGGCGAGTCCTCCTCTTGGCCGGTTGGAGCGGTCTTACCTCTGGACCTTGTATACGTTGGTGATGGCCGTGTCGATGTTGGGGGCGGAGAAGGCATTGGTCCAGGTTTCTGTGAAGAAGGCAACGTCTGGTGAGAGGGTGTCGAGGAGGTCCCAGATCTCTATGGCGTGTCTGTCCAGGGAGCGGACGTTGAGAAGGATGCACCTCAGGGAATCGAAGGTGTTGGCATTCGGTGCGGGGGTGGTGGCCGTAAGGGTGCCGATGGTGGGGAAGGTCTGACGGCAGGAGAATTGTCCGTGGGTGGTGCTCGCCGTGGAACGATGGCAGTTGTTGTTCCTCCCGGGGTTGAGTGCAAGGAGGGTAGCTGCTTCGTAGCGGTGTATGGTTGGAGATCCAGGGTTCCTGGCGTTGGCCGCGGTCGGGTCGCGGATTGGCGCAGTCGGGCTTGCCTTTGGCGCGCCTTCGGCACGGTCGCCATTAAATAGGGAAGGGGGAGGGAAAGTGCAGCTGGGAGGCGGAAACGGGGAGAGTCAGGGGGAGGGGCCGCGGAGGCAGCAGCGGCGGGCAAAGGGCACAGAGAGCAGTAGTGGGAAACGGGCACAGAGAGCTGGCATAGAAGAGGCACAATCAGGCAAACAGGCACAATACAAAATAATAACAATGCCCTACAGTAAAAACCGGCGGAGCGTGAACTCGAACCCTGCTGATCAGGGTAGCGTCCAGCATGGCAGAAGCGGCACACCAGCAGAGCTGCGGGGGTGAGAGCAGGTCCCTGACAGGGAGGTCAGAGGTCTTGCTCCGCTACCCCTGCAGCAGCCGCCATTAAATAGGGCAGGGGGAGGGAAAGTACAGCTGGGAGGCGGGAGCTGGGAGAGTCGAGGGGGTGGAGGGGCCGCGAGGGCAGCAGCGGTGGGACAAGGGCACAGAGAGAAGCAGCGGGGAAAGGGCTCAGAGAGCAGGCACTGAAGATGCACAATAAGACAAACAGGTAACGGGCACAATAAAGAGGCACAATACAAAATAATTACGATACCCAACAGTAAAAACCGGCAGAGTGCCGACTCAAACCCTGCTGATCAGGGCAGCGTCCAACATGGCAGAAGCGGCACACCAGCGGAGGTGCTGGGGTGAGAGCAGGTCCCTGACCAGGAGGTCAGAGATGTACTGCCTCAACAAGCAGGGAGTGACGAGGTCCAGACCCTTTTCACACGAGGCTCAAACTATCTGGAAATTACTCATAGCCAGGGACCTAACAATCACAGTAACTCACCTTCCAGGTGTCCAAAATACTCAGGCAGACTCTCTCAGCAGACTTCTGCAAGAAAATCAAGTGTGGGTCTTACACAATGACGTCGTTCAAAACTTCTTCAAACTGTGGGGCACTCCAGCCATTGACTTTTTCACCACCGCAGAAAACAAAAAATGCCGCAGCTTCGCCTCGAGGTTCTTCCAGCCAGGGACACTGGAAAATGTCCTATGGATCAACTGGTTCGGCAGATTTCTTTATGCCTTTGTACCAATTCTCCTGATACCTTCAGTCCTCATTAAGTTATCCCACTCGGGAGCCAAGATGATCCTTATAGCTCCAGATTGGCAACATCAAAGGTGGTTCACGGGCCTTCTTCACTGGTCCGACCAGCCACATCTCACGCTGCCATGCACCAGACCTTCTAACGAAGTTCGGAGACCAGATGGTACATCTCCACATCCCCATCCCTCATCTTTGAATTTGGTAGCATGGCTCCTGTGCTAGTACAGGACTGACTCTTGACTCTGCTACAAAACTGCATGGACATCCTAAAAGAGGTGAAGCGGCCTTCAACACATTCAGCATATGCCTTCAAATGGAAGAGGTTTTGCATATGGTGTTCCTCTAAGAACGTGGACCCTACAACTTGCCAGGAAGAAGTCATTTTACCATACTTACTTCAATTGGCAAAACATGGCTTGCAATTCTCTTCCATAAGGGTCCACCTGACAGCTCTTACTCCCTACAGGTAATGTCCTTCACAAACCTCTTTTTTCAGAATCCCCGTAATGAAGGATTTTCTAGAGGGTTTGAAGAAGGTTTTCCCTCCCATTAGGCGTCCCTCACCTCCCTGGGAACTCAATGTATTCCTTTCCAGGCTCATGCACGACGCATTTGAGCCCATATACAAGGCATCTCTTCAACATCTATCATGGAAACCTGCTTTTCTTGTGGCAATCGCATAAGCTCGCAGGATTAGCGAGATCCAAACATTATACTCTCATGAACCATACACTGTTTTTCACTCTAGCAAAGTGGTTATGAGAACTCACCCGAAATTCCGCCCTAACTTTATTTCGGATTTCCATGTTAATTAGACAGTATCATTTGCAACATTCTTTCAGAATCCCTCTTCTCCAGCTGAGAGATCTCTTCATTCTTATAGATGTGAGAAGAATCTTGAAGTTTTAGCTTGATAAGACACGAGACATCTGCAGATCGAACCGACTGTTTATCAACTATGGTCCGGTCCATACGATATTAGCCACTTCCAAGTAATCCATTTCCCGATGGATAGTTTCCTGTATCTTATTGTGCTATCGGAAAGCTAACAAGTCAATATCAGCTAAACCAAAAGCACGCTCCACTACAAGCGGCTACTTTTGCTTTATTGAGAAATATCCCTATTCCGGATATGTGCAAAGCAGCCACGTGGCGATCTATTGATACATTCACCAAGCATTACTGCCTAGACTCTGAGGCTAGAACAGACGCTCAAGTAGGACTCGCTCACTTTGCCACTGGATTCAAGCTAGCCTGGCTGATAATGGCTGATTAGCCAGAAACTGGTCCCAGGATGCTTGTTTCTGGTCCAGGGAAGACATGGCTTGGCAGTTCGGGCTGGACTGTTCCCATGTGGTACAGGGTCAGACTGATTTGCATATGGCCATGTCTGAACTGGGGTGGCGGAGTGAGCTAAAGAATGATGATGGATTAAACCCAGATCAGTTGACTGGGGCTGAGTGCTTGCAATGTTCAACACACTCCGTCCATCATCCTCTTTGGTTTTGCTTTGTTCGCCCTAAGTTGGCAGGGTATGGCCAGACGTGGGTCCCTTGCTCACTTTGCCCCTGGATTCAAGGTAGCCTGGCTGATGATGGCTGATTAGCCAGAAACCGGTCCCAGGAAGCTTGTTTCCGGTCCAGGGAAGATATGGCTTGGCAGTTCGGGCTGGACTGTTCCCATGAGGCACAGTGTCAGACTGATTTGCATATGGTCATGTCTGAAATGGGGTGGCGGAGTGAGCTAAAGAATGATGATGGATTAAACCCAGATCAGTTGACTGGGGCTGAGTGCTTGCAATGTTCAACACTCCGTCCATCATCCCCTTTGGTTTTGCTTCCTCCGAAATCTCTTCACTTAAATGGCTACCTTGGTTCAGTCTCTGTCTTCTCCACCATTCTTAGTATGGATGGGCTTACTACTCTATTCAGAGCTTATGACTATAAATGCAAATCCCCTACGAGAGAAGGAATCGTTTCTTACCTGTAACTCCAGTTCTCTTAGGGGAACTTCCATTATAGTCATAAGCAAAGCTCCCTTCTCCCCGGCGGAGTGAACAGAAGTAACCATGGGACATACATTTGATTCACGCATCGCCTCAAAAAAAGAACTGAAGCAACTGTCACTTGTTCAGCATGATGATATACTGGGGGTCACTGGGTTCTTAAAGGCACAGCCTTTATTTTTAACTCGTATAATGGCAGTGTATGGGGCAACACTGTTCTACACTCCTCCTTCTCCTTACTCCCTTCAAAAAAGGGTTAGTGAATGAGATGTATGCGTTTATATTAAAACATCACGAAACTATACTCGTATACAAAGATAAAGACTTGGGCCATTGTAGCCTATCCCTATAGGCTTCATAATATTGTTCTTCCTTAAGTGACTCTGCAGGCCTTCCTGAAGAAAGGCGAACATCTACATTCAAGAAGATATATTGTGAAAAAGTGCTCCGGGGTCCCTGCACATGGGCAGGACTATTCACTATTTAGTGCTTAGGACTATTATAGAAATTCCCCTATGAGAGAACTGGAGTTACAGGTAAGAAACAACTCCATCACTGGTATCATGAGCATACCCTTTACTGCACGTTGCAGTAGAGTCTGAGGTGGTAGCTCCTTGCCGTCTGAATATCATATTGGGGTAGCCCATGCCTAGACCTTCACTCTACATGTGTAAATACAGTGGCATGCATGTTGTGGACCTTGCATCGGCTAGTGGTGTGTGTTGGGGCTCTAGTGCTCTATTCCCTGGCTTTGCCTCTGGTAGAAAGTCGCTGTTTGAAGGTCACTAGTAGGCACAAATTCCAGCATCAGCTGAAACACATCGAACTGCTTAGGCTAGGAGATTTTTATCGTGATTGGCAGTTCTGAACTCTGGCCCATTTTAAAATGCTAGCAGATACAACAGTATTAGATGTTTCTTATATTTTTTAATTATGCACACTCCGCAGAAAAATTACCCCTCCTTCCTGAAGGAGTGGCAATACTTGTTTGATTTCACACATGTGATAGTTGCTTACACATTGATGCGTGCTGTTGGTATAGGGCTACTTGGAACACTGAAACATGGATCTGGGGATGTCCTTAAAGGGTAAGAGATTGAATTCTTGTTGTTCCCAAATAAGGCATATCTCCTTAAATAGCAGGCAAATATCACTACTCTATAAATAGCCACATAGACTATACTGCTCCAACTGAAGTCCTTTGGTCTGGATGAGGAACCAAGCTGCTCCGCATGTCACCACTTGGTGGCAGATTTGTTACATGCGGCATGGATGTTAATCTTTTGGATGTTGACTGCCAGGTTGGGTACGCACATTGCCCCATCACGTTTATTGGTGCTGCTGGTATGTGTTAAGAAAACCCCAGCTTCTTCGAGGTGATTAGTTGCAATTGCACTATTATTGGGTAAGAGAAGAATAGCTAATTGCTGTGGTAAAGAGCCAATCCCCAAAACAAAGGCCTGAATCAGAAATTTGATCTATTGTGGTGATTAATCTGAAATGTTCCCTGTGGTTGTGCAGGTAATGTTACTGTCAAGGGTGGGCAATGGAATACCCTGCTCTCTGGTGTTGGCCAAGTCCGGTTTGGTTCCTCTCAAGGCCTTGTTCAGTTTTGCTGATGCGTTATCGGTGGGATCTTTACATTCTTGTAATTATAATTTATAGATCCTATATCCGTCCCTCAGCCCCCATTGCGCCCCCAGAAAATTCCCTAAACTTATGATCTCCTGTTTAAGGCGACCTCCAGAGGCATCTGCAGCAGAAAGGTATCCCTGGAGTGGGTCCCATATGCCTCTTAGCCACAATGTTCATGACTACATTGTACCAAATAGTTCCAATTATCATTTTTCCTTTCTACACAAAAGTATCAATAGTTGGCATATTCCTTTTTATTGTTCTCCATTCTCACTGAACCTTAGGGGTGAATTCTGTCTCTATGATAGTTCTACTCCACTGCCCACCACATGGAAAAACCTTTTTACTATTTTTCTCACTCAAAGATCCTTGAAGGACATTACCTGCAAAATAACTCAGAAGTACCACTCTTGTCAACCTTAGCTTTCCTCAAACGCGGAATGTATCCTGTTAGACCTGTCAGCCCTTTGGGTGGTCCCTCCTCATTATTATTTATTTTGTCCCACTTCTGCCTCAAACCCTGTTATAATTTTTCCTTTTTGGGAACCACCAGACTTTTTAGTGTTGATGCAGGGTCAGGGAGCCATTTTCCCTACCCCTGGAACTTCTGTCTGAGGGCCTGAGACACAAAATGGTGGCCACCCATTGTCACCTGTGACATCACCAGAACCCACTGGAGGTTTCTAGAACCTTCTGTAACATTCTAGAACCCTGTGACAGTAGGAGGCAGCTTAGAATGTTGGGAGGCCATCTCAGAGTGGCAGTTGGCAACTGACTGGAGAAGAGAGAGGACAGAGATAGAAGGAGGTCGGAGTAAGGCAGCAGGGGTGGAAACCAGTGCTTGGAGTGGGGTCCAGAAACCCACCCTTGATGCTAGTCCCTACTGACCAAGCCCAGCCTAAAGCCCTGTGTGGGACCAAGACCAGAAGAACCATCTTAAGGAACTGAACGTTTGAAACAGGCCTTAAAAAGGAAGAACAGCAAGTTCCTGACCTGTTCAGTGGTGTCCTCCTGGAATCCTGACGTCGAGAAGCCTGGAGACCTGGGGCCTGAGGTAGAGAAGCGGCGCTGACAGAAGGCAGACGTCGTACCCGGAGCCACCCGAGGTCGAGGTGAGGGCGCCGACGGAGGTCGTGAAGCGCGCCGGAGGTCGGGAGTGGAGATCGCACTCCGGAGACACCCGGAAGCGGGGAGGCAGTGTCCCTGCGACGCCGGAAGGCGACATCGAGTCGAGACCGCCCAGCGACATCGAGTCGAGACCACCCAGCGACATCGAGCCGGAGCCGCCTCACGACATCGACACGGCGCCGAGCGGAGTCGATCATCGTGAAAAGGGCAGTAAGTGGTAGAGGGGGCGTCTGAGGCCCTGTGGAGCCCTAAAAGACCATTCTAGGGGCTAGAGGGGTGTTAGAACCAGCCTGGGAGTGCCAGGGGTGAACTGAGACTGGTGCAGTGACATCTGTTAGGGGCTGTGTAGTTTGGAGGGCCAGATCTTTAGGTTACCCTTGTTCTGCCTCAGCTTAGGCCCCAGCCTTGATCAATCTAGGTGGGACACCCCCATGCCATCTAAGTGTCCTTAAGTTGTGTATGGACAAAGTAAGACCAAGTGACCTCATGAAAATGATTTGAACTGTAACTGTCATTGATTGTTTTACCTTATTTATTGAAGGTGCTTTATTTATTGTCATCCACTAATTTATTCCTGCACTGTATTTATTTGCCATCGGTATTTATTGCACATCTATTTATTCTTTGCTTAATGATGACCTGAACCTATTTATTGAAATTCCAAAGTAGCATTATTTATTTGGCCTGCTCTTTTGTAGAAAAATCCTATTGTATTGTATTTATGTGATGAAACCTGCAACTAAGAGAAAATAAGATAAAGACATATATATTTTCAACTTGACTTCCATAATTTTTACGGTGTAGTGTCGTTTTTGGAACGGATGAACGCATGGTTATTGTGAGGGTGTGACGTATGCTTAACACGGTGCCTGACCCCCAACCGCTCGAGCCAAGCTACCACTGTGCTGGGAACCTGGTGACTGCTAACCCGGTTGCCCGGTTTCCAACATATCCTAAATGTCATCAGGCTTATGGAGAGCAGCTGGAGGAGGGGGCAGGGGGCCTTACTCCTCATCCCCATGATCGAGATCTGTGTCTTTCATGGGCATTGTATCCAATGAGAAATGCAGGCAAGTGTTTTTCGAAGTAGCAAGGGATCTTCAGAGGTGGGTGTACTTTGTGAGTGTGGGACTCCCCGTTATGGTACTGTCAATGGCTGAATCCAATTTCATTAATTAAAATTTATGACATATGTATGTATAGTTTAGAGGACACACATTGAAAAATGTATCCCTTGAAGACTGAGATAGTCACTTAATGGCATCTCTTAACTAAGATTACTTTTTTACCCTATATATTTTATACATAATATATATGTGTATTTCATTTTTTATTCTAGTCATATCTTTAAGTCTAAAAAAGGAAAAGTGCTTGCTCAGGATAGTTTGCATTGAATAGGTGATACCATCTGACGCCTTTCAGCCTGTGGTCAAGATGTACAGGCCTATCCTGAATAAGCATTTTTTTCATCATTTGGATTTTGGGTGTATAGGGAGCTTGTTTTCTGAATATATTTTTATGTACACAAATATTTCATAGAAGTATATATAAAGACAGTGGATAAAGGTATGCTTCCTTTTTCAGTCTGTACATATGTGTTCATTTGTACATAATCGAGAAAGACGCATACTTCTAGTTAAATACAGAACATGCTGAGTTCCCCAGCCACTAATTATCTCCATCATCTGCTGTCTAATAAGTCACACAAGCAGGGAGATGTTAGCGAGTTTATTAAAAATACAAGGCAATGTAAGATTTTCAATGTTCATTCTCATAAAGGGGATGTGTATATAATAAATTTGATGGCATATCCCTTCCCTTACAGTCACAACTTCTATTCATAAATGTTAGAGTGTCCATATCTTTCAGAGTTTGTAAAATACAAAAATAAATGTTGAATACTTAAAGTTGACATGTTGGTGGTGGTGGTGTGGATGGTGCAGTTGTAACTGGGTAAGAAATTATGGTAAGACTCTGGAAGGTAGAATGTCGTCAGAGACGGGCGGATGTTTAAAGTTTATTGATGTTGTGTGTGCTTGTGGTTGTAATTCTGACCGATGGTGATGGTGAAGCTATTAGCGGACATAGCCATGTGTGACAATTTTTAATTGTAGGGAAACAAACCTGGGAATATGTTTGAAATGGGAAGATGAAGGAGAGAGTGAGTTTAGATGCATGTGTTGAAGAAGACCTTTGTGAGTTACTGTACTTAGTACATTGATAGTGCTGAACTTTGACAATGAAGAGTTGAAGTGGGAGTGTTTATTTTTTTCTCAAAATCTTATTCTTAAGTGTTATGGTGTCAAGAAATAAACGGTCAAAGGCTTAGGCCAATCCATCAGGGATAAATGTGTGTGATGAAGTCTGTCAGTGAATCGTTCAGCATTGAGGGTATGCGTTGGACTTTGCCACTTATGGAATAGCACCAAATTTAATAAGTGAAAAGTAAATAATTTGAGATTTTAGTTATGATAAATTTATGAAATTTAAACAGGAGTGCTAAATATTGTTCTATATAATACCACAAATGAAATATAATCACTAACGTAATACTTTTATATTCAGACGCACAGCCCAATAAAACTGGCATAAATTTTGGAAATGTCAGTGGTCTCTGTTTGAGTGTTCCTGCCAACATGAATATACAAATCATCATTGCCAATATTGGTGCAGTAGAAGGGATTCCACAGCAAGCAATACTCGGAGTAAAAATCAAGTAGGTATATAAATAAGAATCTTCAGCTTTTGGTAGGACCCGCCCGTGACACTTTCACCTCCCACTCGGAATCAGGACTTTATTTAGTATGGGTGGCTTTCTCTGAAAATATTGAAGGAAACCTGCCCTTTCTATTTTTAGAGATTTATAGAGGGTCACCCAAGCTTTCCTCGTTCTCAGAATGCATTAAAGGAATGTGCTTTGGTTTCCCATTGGCACTTACAGGTTATTCTAACTGATGAAGGGCATTTCAGATCTACTGCACGCCTCACTTCTTGGCTGCGTTTAATTCTGATTTGATTGGCTACAGGTGGAAATAGATTTTTGACTGAGTAGACAGGCACAAGGCCTGTGCCCACAGTAGTGCAATAAAGCCAAATGTGCCAAAGTATACAGGAGATGGATATCACAATTTGATGATTTGCTGAGCTTTAATTTTAGAAAGGAGGAAGGCAAACCTACTCTGATTCTTAGCTTCAGAATACCTTATTTATGGTTTCAGCACTTTCTCATCTAGTAGAAACTAAAATATATATTTCAGGGTTTTTTTCTTCAGAAAACTCTGAAACACCAATGTCAGTTTAAAGAAAATGAAGGAGACAAATGCCCACAAACTGACTTGTAATGATATGTCATGACTTGTAATGATATATCACCTCATTTGTAATGCATTTTAGGGCTGTGCGTGATACCAGATGTGGCTAACATTTATTAATAACATTCAAAAACTTTTTCCTTCAGCTTTTCAACAGTTACTTTAAATTGTGGAGATTCCTGTACAAATTTTTCTTTTCCAATCAGCGCTTCAGTCCAGTTCATCAAAGTACCTGCAGTGCAACAGTCTGCAATAACAAGGTGAAACACATATTTCTCTGGACTCAAATATATTATTGCAGTAGGCAAAGCAATGCTTGCTATCCTGTATGTCTTGGTGTCTAAAATGTCTTCCTTATGGTATTACCCAAAACATAGCACCTAATGGTACAGTGATACAGTCAATGTTTTATAAGAGTCAGTAAAATGTGGGAAATCCTGAAAGCTTGTGACCACATTAGTTATCAAAGAGTAGCAAATCCTGAGAGGTACTGTTAAAAAGTACCTCTCCAACAGTTGAGTGCATGATCTTCATCTGGGGGCCTCTTTCAAAATCAAGGAACCTCATTGTGTACCACCCAGTGTGTGTAAAGAAATGGGTTGTGGGGATGTCTAGGTTCTTCATTGTCCGGCATTCTACAACCCGTAATGTGTTGGCTGGATGGTTGCCTGTATCACTGTCCCACATAAGGGGTCATAGATGAGCTACAGAGGAATTTGTTGAGGAGAGTGCCGCTTGAGACTGCAAAGTCACAAGTTGTGGATGAAAGAACATATTGGGTAATAGAATTTTAAATGGCTTAATAAGATTATGGTAACACTGCAGCCAGCCATGTCCATTCACCAAACAAGGTTTCCATAATGCTGGAGAAAGTCATATATGAGCATGCTGTCATTAACTAATCAGACATCTGTGTTGGGAAATTCAGGAGAGCCATGTACAATGTGAAAAAAGTTGATTACTTTTAGAGGAGCTGATCCCCCTGATGTCGTAAGGAAAGAGGCACATCAGAGGCAATGCTATTGAGTTATTTCACTTAGTGATTCAGGGCAGAACAATGAGTGTGGTTAGCGCACACTTCTTAGATTGTTTAAGACTGACGACTGGCCAACAAGTTTGACATCCTTCAGGTGGGAGGCAGGTTGGAAACTGCGAGGAGCTTGTTGAGTGATTGGTAGTGCCGTACTTATAAATGGAGGTGCATTGGGAATAGATTTGTCTGTATATTCTATGCATTCATAAGTGGCATGATGGTTAATCATGTCTGTTTGTAGATAAGATGCTTATGGTGGTCACTCCAGCAGGAGTAAACAGGATACCAGAACGAAGCACCTGTTTTTTGTATTTCGCACACTGCGAATTGAACCTATATGAATTTAGCATGTGGATGTTGAGTTTGAGAGCCATAACACCTCACGTTTTCTGCAGAACTCGAAGCCTCCAGATGCCACCTACCAAGGAACTTAAGAATATATGCAGAGACCATCTTTGGTCTCTACACAAACATCCAACTGGATGTCCACTATATACCCACTTCAGTGGTGGCTTTGAGCACAGCAAAATGATGGAGAAAAGGCACATGTAGATCAAAGGTAGAGCAAACAACAAAAGGCAATATAGACAAATGAGTGCAGTGGTTGTGAATGGAGACACCAAGTTAGGGTTTAGGGAAAGCCTCTCCTGTTTAATTATATATTGTTTGAGACCCGTCCGCTGCATGAGGGGCTGAGCATCTGGGTGCCACTTAGAAGTTGGTGGTAGATTGGAAACAGCTCAGAAAAATTCTGTTGTCTGATTTTAAGAGCATTTTCGGCTATATTTTGACTTTAGAAAGCTGGAGGGATGTTCGCACAATTGATAACATACATTCTGGTCCAATGTGCAAAGTCCGTTTAGAGAGGGTCGAAGGTGTATTCTGAAAGGTGTTAAAACTGGAGAGGGAATTTGTGTTTCATAAACTTGATTACCTCAAATTAGCTACAACCTTGTCCGTTGTTGGCCCATGAGGAATAGATTAATGACAGATTTCCAGGATAAACACTGAATATGTAATTGACTCCCTTTTAGAATACTTGTGTGTTCATATCTACCAGTGGATATCATGAAAATCTGGCTTGGACCCATTCCTTATGAAATGGACACATGGCTACACAACGTGACAAATGCAAAAAGACAAAGAGTGTGAGATGGTAGAGAATGATGTGTATATACACAGGATAAATAGAGAGATTGTGTCTCGACATTAAACAATCACTAATAATGTCCTACGTCACTTGGAGCAGCATGTTCAGTTCTGGAGAATGATCTCATGAATAGGTTTGTTCCAACACAGGTCCATCAAGGCTCGATCCTTGTCTGGTTTTAAAGATTTCCAAATGTATATACTGTACAAATCTACAGCTTCTAGAACCTAAGAACATCCACCCTAAATCAATATTTGTTGATCAAGTTTCTGTCAAGGTTTCCTGATTACCTCGTGGGTCAAACAGTTAATCCAAACTCTAACACACTCATTCAGGAATTCATTCAGGGAGCAGTCACAGTGGCTTAATTGTTAAGACTCGACTAAGATCTCCCAACCGAATGACACCTTACTAACATTTCAACTGTTTTACCTATTGAACCATTGAAAATCACAGTTTGCCTGTTCTTTATTATATCAATGCCAACAAGACAGCTAGCCCACCTTCTCATATTTTCTGTTTACAGTTTCCAGCTAAACTACACAGAATATGACTGTGATCGAAACGAGGTGTGCTGGCCACAACTTGCTTATCCTCTGACGCAGTATTACACAGGTAACAGACTCTGCATCGGTATTCTTGCGCTGTCATAATCAGAAGTGTAAGCATGGGCTAAAATAGTTTCATTAACACTCTGACGCAGCCAGAACTGGCCCGTGTTGGTGTTTATTATTTTTAATTGCTCGTGGGACGGGCGAGCAGAAGGCAGCCCAGAGAGAGGAAAGGAGGGAGCGTGCTGGGGCAACACAGACCAGTGAGAGTATGGGCAAAAAGTGCTGGCTGCGTAATAGTGCTTTTTTTTGTTTATTGCTGGGCAGGAAGCAACACAGCGGAAGGGAGGTAGCATGAGGCAACATGGATGGATGGATGGATGGATGGATGGAGGGAAGGAGTGGGGTATGGGGCAACACGGAGGAAGGATGGGGTGGGAGGTGCCTCTTTAAGAAAGAGGGGAAGTCCGGAGGGACGGAGGCAATGGTGGCTGAGAGTAAGGGTCAGGGCAAGCAGACGGACAGTGGAGGGTCAGCAGGCGGTAGGAAAATGGAGGTGGACAGGTAAATGAGAGAGAGAGCTCAAAAAGACGCACTCTTGTAGAGCACTTGTAGACAAAGAAAAAAGTAGTGGCTGAATAAATGAGCCATGGAACGACACAAGTAATGCGTTGATGCTCCAGGGAAGGGACAGACATACAAATGGCATGGAAGTATACGCCAGCTGACCACTAAGAAGCAAGGAAATAAAAATGTCAGTGAATACAACCAGTGGTAAGCAATGGGCGGCCTCTGAGCCCACTGCTGGAAAACAAAAGGTCTTGAAAAGAGGAGCCGATGCACTGTTTAGGCAAGACCTAAACTACGATTTGTGTGCTGAGTTGCAGACATTCAGTCAAGAGATTTGAGCAGCCCATGGATAGGTTCTCTCGTATTTATTTGTAATTAGTTATGCTGTTTGATTGTGCTTTTTGTTGCAAGTAATTTCTTTAATTTGTGCAGAAGCTACATATTAATATTTTTTTTTTAAAAACCGTGATCAAAATAGGATCACATACTCTCAGGTATAGGGGCTGTTTTAGTCCGAGTTAGAGCTCACAACAGCTTTTGTCTCAAGTTTGCAAAATTCTAATTTCACCAGCTCTGTTGTGTAATATTGACAAATGTCACACTTCCGAACGACTTGACAGTCTTTGCCCTGCACTCAGACATTCCAGCATAAGGGTTTTCCTGTACATTTTCTTCTCCTACTATTTTTTTGCAAATATGTTTATTGGCCTTTTTCATTTTTGTAGGTTATATGCGTGGCACATTTCAAGGAGAATAATACGATGCTAGCGCCCCCATCTCAGTTCAACGCCCATTCAACTAATGATATTAACATTATTACAGTTGTTGCACAATAGGTGGTGTTCGTTACAATGAGCACCTTATACAGGAGGTGATAGTCAGCAACTGAACAAACCATACAACAAGAACAACATTAATCAGAGCCCCATCTAGCCAGAATACATGGCCGAGCACATCATCAGATTCTCTGGTACTTCAACCCGGTGGCTTGGTGGGAGTATGAGGGCAATCATAGGTTAACTCTGCGGATACTGTGTGCTCGCGGCATGCTGTATGATCTCCATCTAAGTTAGATTCGTGTGCAGTCCACCGCATTTGGCTTGTTCGTTAGCACCAAGCTATCTGTTTATCTTGTTTCTCTCATTCTGGTGTTTCACTGGTAGAGAATTATCATCCAGGGCATAGGGTGTTTGGTATTTGTTTTGGCTTGCACTACTGACTGCATATTCTTCCATCTGTCAAGCCCTGTAGTACCCTGTCGACCTCTTATTCTCTTCAGAACCTCTGTCTGCCTGGGAGTTCCTGTAGTGTTGTGATGTGTACCTAGTATTGTACTATTGCAGCCCATGTCCACCCTAATGTGCATAAAATCCACACCTGGCGACTGGCAATGAGGGCACGTGTCTAAAGAGCTGGGGTATATTTTCACCACCTGTCTCGGTGTCAAGTACGTTCGGTGCAAGTAATTGAATTGAGTGTACTTAAAGCGTGGGTTTCTTGTCACAGTTTTAGTGTATCGTACATCAATTGTCTCGCTATAAAGTAAGTCTGCCCACTTTTTCTTGGCAGGTTCTAGGTTCTTATATAGTGATGCTGATATCGCCACTTGGAGGATTGTTATAGCTCACTCTTCTATCCCATGTATAAGGAGTGTGTGCAGCCCGGCCTCCATAGGGGGGTGAACCTCACCTTCCATGCACATGTCCTTGATTGCTCCCAGCAGTGCATTGTGCATGAGAAACCAGCTGGTACCTAAGTCCGCAAATATTTGCTAGGGTGTCAAAAGTGTGGAGGGTGCTGTTAGAGAAAAGATTTCCCCCAGAGAACACCCCTGCGTCAGTCCACTTCTGGTGATTCTGGTGCGTCATCAATAATTTAAATCTCGGCGTTAGCAAAAGTCGCATCGCCGAGGCGTACACCACGTGCAGGTCTGCTCGTTTCAGAAACCGTTGCCAGCACCACCTCGCCATACACACCTCCCGGGGGCAGTCGGTGGGCAGGGTGCTTCAACCCAGAACCGATTCATATCAGGTGAAAGGCGCCAGCGCTTGAGACCACTCCACTCTCATACCCTCTCCACCCCTTCAAATATCGGAGCAAATCTTCTTCCCATAGATCGGTACAGCAATCGTCGACCTCCCACCCGTCCTAGGTGTGGAGCGCAGTAGGAATTCTTTCCCTACTAGAAGTGAGTTTTATCATGGAAGGGTTGTTTTTGGTTAAACCTTCCTTATGGGATTTTCCTTCAAGTGCACTTTTTTGTTGTTGTCTAGAACCTTGTTAAGTTTTTTTATGTTTGATAAGCTTTATTAGCAACAAAATTGCAAAGAATAAATATGAAATAACAATTGATGAGACTGAAAAAAATTGATATATATGGTAATCCTTCAGCCTTGATGAAAGAAAACAAAATTCTTAAGTGGTATCTGCAAAACGCCTGGAATTCATCTGGAAAATAAAGTTTTTGACTGCTCAGCAGAAGAGAAAGCTGTTTATAATTTTTGAAACAAGAAAATATGGGGAAAAAGGAAGGAAGGAAGGAGTAGAGTAAAAAATACATCATGCAACTGAGGATCGGTTAATATAATAGTGATATATAGTAACTTAAACAATTAATGAAGTAAATAAATGACTATTGATGAAAAGTAATGAAAAACGGAATAGAGAAAGCATTCATGGGGGCTTAAAACTTTCAGAACAATTGCGAGTTAATTGTCATTTTGCAACTTTATTCAAATAAGAAGTTAGTGGTAACCAAAATAAGTCTCTGTTAATGTGTGGTATGTAAGGAAAGGCAAATGTAACATCTAACCTATGGTAGTGACAAACATTCCACCATGCTGTGATTGAAGGTTTTGAGGATAATTTCCAGTTTAATGTGATCTGTTGAAAGCCCAAAGCCAACATGAGGTCAAATAAACCTCATTGACAAAAGGGTAAGCTCAAGGTGTCAGAAAGACTACCGAGAAAAAATAATACGATGGACAAGGGGGAATGTAAATTAAAAATAAGTGACATACGAGACCAAACATACTTCCAAAACGTGGCAGTGTGAGGGCAAGTGAATAAGAGATGCAGTAAGTCTGCTAAAGGGTGGCCACAAGACCAACACACCGAATTATGTGAAGGAGAAAAAGAAGCAATAGAAACTGGAGTGTGATATAATCTTTGATAGACAAAGAACATAGTTTGGGTAGTGGACGCAGATCTAGAAATTTTCAATGATCTAGCCCAAATTTTGTCCCATAGATCAATGCTCCAAACACATCCCAAGTCAGTCTCCCAAGTAAGTTCCAGCTTCGTTTTAGTATGTTCAGGGTTCGGGCTCTTAAATAATTGTAAATCAGAGCAGCTTTCGGGAAAAGAGAGAGGATCTTAAGAAGACTATCATCCGGAGGAGTGTCATCAGATGCCGGAAGGGAATAGAAAACTTCAAGAATTACTTCTATAAGAATTGAATATTTATACCAAAAGGAACGAGGAAAACGGAAATTAACCTGAAATTGAGGAAATGAACAGGGAGACATGCCATTGAATAAGTCTTGAACCCAAATTATATCCTTAAGTCTCCAAGTTTTTCAATAGATGGGTCTATTTTTGAGAGTGATAACATGATTATACCATATAGGTGACTGAAGAAAGTCCTGTCTAGAAAGGATCTTGGGTTGATAATGAGGACTTAGCAAAGAGCAAGTATGCTTAAATAATGGGGAAGAGGTAACAGACGTCTTTGAGGAAAAAGCAAGAACTTCTTTCACAGAGAAAGGTGCTAATAGAGAATGTTCAATAATACACCATAAAGGTAAAAAAGGAGAAGCATCAGAAAGGAACCATCTAGAAGCTTGTTGAAGACAATAAGCTTTATGATAAAGGCGAAAATTGGGAAAGCGAACCCCTCCATTAGATTTAGCCTGTCTGAGACGTTGTAGGGATATTCTAGGTTTCTTATTATTCTAGAGAAATTTAGATAATATTGAATCCAACTTTTTAAAATAAGAGTATGAGACAGGAAGGGGGATCATAGACAAGATATATAGGGAGAATCATCTAAACGTCCCCACCACAAGAGAAATAACGGGTTCCAAAAAGAGAGAAGTTTCTCAACTCTGTTGAGACCCTCTTTCATATTAATGGTAACAGTATCAGCAACAGAACTAGTAAACCAAATACCTAGATATTTGATCTTAGAACGGTTCCAAAGAAAACCAGTAGGATCAAAAGATTGTTTAACACAAAATTTGGTAATGGGAAGAATCTCTGTTTTATCTGTATTAAGTTTGTAACCTGAAACTAAAAAAAATCAGAACTTCCTCGTAATAAAGGGGGGGATATAAAAAGCAAAATATCATCAGCGTAGGTAGATAATTTTAGGTGTCGTTCACCATACTGAAAGACAGAAATAGAATTGTTATCACGAATATGAGATAAGAACGGTTCGAGGGCTAATATAAACCGACGAGGTGACAAGGGACAGCCCTGACGGACACCCTGTTGTAGCGGAAGAAATTGAGAGGTCTGTCCATTAATCAATACCGAAGCTCAGGGAGCAGTATAGAGCCGAGAAATAAGGGAAAAAAGTATGTCCAAATCCATGCCAAGCAAGGGCTTTAAGTAACCAGCATTTACAATGCAATAGGTCTCGCAATGACATTATTTTGAGCTATTGGCATTGTAAATGACATTTTTTTTTTTTTTTTTTAATAAATATTTTTATTTGCATTTTCAACCAACATATGCACAGCTGACAAGTCACAGATAGGTACCCCGGTATCCCCCCCCACCCACCAACCTCCCTCCGCAGGAGCGACCTCTTAAGCCTCAAGTCCATGAGTTCTAACCATTTCTGACAGGTCATAGTTCCTCCATACTCTGCGATCCCCCAATAATCCTCCTCAATGGGACGGGTATGCTCAGACGTGAGTCCCGTGCTCTCCATGCCACTGGAATCAAGCTATCCTGGCTGAAGAGGGGTGAAACCGGTCCTAGGATGCTTGTTTCCAGTCCAGGGAGGACCTAGCTTGGCAGTTCGGACTGGACTGTTCCCATGAGGCACAGGGTAAAGACTGATTTGCATATGGCTGGGTTCAAACTGGAATGGCATGGTGAGCAAAAAAACGATGGATTTAGGCCCAGATCTCTGTACTGGGGTAAATGTATGACATTGTTCTGGATTCTGTCCATCAATTGTTCTTTTTGCAAATCCATGCCAAGCAAGGGCTTTAAGTAACAAGCATTTACAATGCAATAGGTCTCGCAATGACATTATTTTGAGGTATTGGCATTGTAAATGAAATTTTTTTTTTTTAATAAATATTTTTATTTGCATTTTCAACCAACATATGCACAGCTGACAAGTCACAGATAGGTACCCCGTTATCCCCCCACCCACCACCCTCCCTCCGCAGGAGCGACCTCTTAAGCCTCAAGTCCATGAGTTCTAACCATTTCTGACAGGTCATAGTTCTTCCATACTCTGCGATCCCCCAATAATCCTCCTCAATGGTCGACCCTGTCCCTCGGTCCTCGACCTCCCGCCACCTGTAAATGACATTTTTTTTGTTATTTTTTCATAGTAAAAACAAAGAAAATACTTTTTTTTGGTAACTGTGAAATGTATGGCATTGCGTTTGCATTAGTGTGAGTTATTGGTATTGTTAATGGTACTGGTCCTTTCACTAGGAGGAAGGGTACACAAGCATTTGCAATGTAATAGGTCTTATACTTGCGAGATTTTGAGCTGTTGGCATTGTAAATGGCAATATCTTTTATTTATTTGTTTAAAAAACCTGCAATAATAAAAGACATTGCCATTTACAATACTAATATGTTAAAGTTTCGAAAATGCGAGACCTATTGCTATGCCAATGCTTGTTTTCCAATGTTCAGGTGGACAGGACTGTATAGTATTCGTTGTCGTATTGCTAGATGTACAGGATTTGTATACCTAGACTTGTGGCGTGCCAGGCGCCATCAAGCACTGTGGGCAGTGCATGCGTCATGGACAGATGATTAGTAAACATCTGGCAGAGCTATCGCACCGTTTCACTATTGCCTCAACATTGCACGTCCTGCACGACAGGCACCTGATGGCTTCCACGTGTTTCCCTCGAAGAACCAAGAAACCGACATGTCACCGCAGTGAGCACTCAACAGCATCGACAAGCTATCTGAAGTGACTAAAATACCCCGTCATTTGAGCTCTAAAATGAAGAGATAAATTATTACAACATGGTGTAGATGCAGCAAAGCAATGTCACAGCACAAGCCCCTTAAAAGCAAACCAGATGATCACACGAAACACTGTAGGACTTTCACTGCTGCGAACACAGCTCAAAATCATGTTTGTGTGTGCAGAGCAGAGTGCTGTGATTCAGGTCCGAGGTGGGGTGTGTGTCTGTGTGTGCAGAGCTGTGTGCATGGGGTGTGTGTCTGTGTGTGCAGAGCTTTGTGCTGTGATTAAGGTCTGAAGTGGTGTGTGTGTCTGTGTGTGCAGAGCTGTGTGCTGTGATTCCGGTCTGAAGCGAGGTGTGTGTCTGTGTGCAGAGCTGTGTGCTGTGATTCAAGTCTGAGGTGGGGTGTGTGTCTGTGTGTGCACTTCAGAGCTGTGTGCTGTGAATCAGGTTTGAGGTGGGGTGTGTTGGTGTGCGCAGAGCTGTGTGTCAATCCCTGGTTTATTTACATTCTTTGGGGCCAATCTGGTGAAAAATTGTATGATGTCAAATATTATACAGAGTTAAAATGGGTAACAGGCCGGTTGGTCGCCATTGACTGGAGCTTTTTCCCCAAATAACAGTATAACTAGTAACCTACAATAAATAGAAATGCAGCCGTTCAGGATTCACGTCCAGTGTCATAGGGCTTCATCCCCTCCAAAGTACTAAAGAAGTATATCTCTTCAGTATAGGTCTTGAATTTGATCTCTCCTCCACCCATCCTCACTCAGAACCACAACTGGAAGAGCATGGCACAAACTAGCACGCCCATACATATTTGTCAACACCGATAATTGCACAACAGTCCGAGGTTCGAGCCTCGGCATCTAATTGTGGATTGGGCAAATCACTCAAAATCACCCGTGCCTACCAAAAACAAAATGCCAGACCTATTGCATTTCTAATGCTTGTTAAAAATAGTACTCCCCACAAATGTACAGCTCAGTTTCTGCTTCAGCTTGCGTCGAAAGTGCTTCTGATTTGCTGTAAATACTGGGCCCTTAAGGCAGCTGCAGGAGCCTGTCCGCGCCTGCCCTGGTGATTCTCAGACTCAGAGGGTTACTGTGCACCTTACCCAGACTTCAGACCTCGAGAGCCTTGCTCTGAAGGCCTATGTTGTGCCGGAGGAGAGACAGGGAGCTCCGTCCACTGGGACTTAGATGACGTGCACTCACTGGAGCTCTAGAGCCTCATGTAGCGCCTCCTGGGAGGCATGCGTCTGTGGTGCGACAGGTATGTTCCAGAACAACACTAACGCTTTCGCACCTCGCACAGCATGGCATATATAAGCTAAACTCCATTTCAACCATGCAGTCTGACAGACGTCCAGGAACCGGAAACAAAGTGCAACACTGCACATCCTCGCGGGTGTATGCGGCAATGCATCAATAATGCAACCCACAACTCCCTTTAGACCTTACAAATGGCATTTAAAAAAATATATAAATACCAATACAATACAACGATTGTTGCCCCTGCACCAGGGTAGTCAACGATATCTCAGGTAACACTAAACCCCCTGCTTCTGGTTCTGGCCACTTTAATGCTAGTGACAGGCATTCACACGCAGCATTTGCGCTTCTGGTTTAATTACGGTGCACATACCTTTGGAGGAACTGGCAGCTGAAGTGGCCAAGGAGCAGGAAACGTAAGCTGAGCCCCAGACACTTCAAAAGCATCATAAACCCGTCCCCACTGAAACACGCCTGGCCCGATGTGAATAATCACGAAAGTGAAAGCGACCGCGCTAAGGCCACGCTAATTAGAAACAGATGGCCCCATAAAGATAAGAAATTGCTTCACGATGGACGTGAAGCAGAAGATCCAGTCAGGATGGGCTGGACGAAAAGGAGAAAGGGCGGTAACGAAAAAGCATCCTATTCAATGGGAAGCCAGCGACGTGACCCAATGAAAATGATGGGTGGGGCTTCAAGTCCCCTTCTTAAATCTCCTCATACACAATATTTCTCGCAGAGTGAGCAGCGCATGCGCGTTGCAACACTAGGCGAGACCTAAAAAGGACCAGTCAACTCTATCAAAGGCTTTTTCCGCATCAACAGAAACTTCCGCTAAAGAGTATGAGAGATGAGGGGCTTTATTTAGGACACTGAAGAAGAGCCTAGAATTGTCTAAGGTCAATCTACCTTTAACAAATCCACACTGTTCCTTACCAATGAGATGGGTAAGAAGAGGGTCAAGTCTCAGGGCATTTGTTTTAGCAAAGATTTTATAATCTACATTTATCAAGGAAATAGGTCGATAATTCATACAAAACGAGGAATACTTGCCCTCTTTGGGAATTAAACAAATGGTGGCTTCCTGAAAGGGCTCCACCTATCTACTGAAAATAAAGGAAGAGTTGTAAAAGTTTAGGTAGGAGTAAATTAGAGAAATGTAAATAAAACGCCACTGTAAAACCATCTGGCCCTGGAGTTTTACCTTTTTTAGGAAAATTTAAAGCCTTGGAAATTTCTTCTAATGATAAATTTGCGTCAAGCGATGAAGTTCAGGGCGTCTTTGCTGCTCTTCACCGTACTGGACGCTACGCTGTTTGTTGGGGGCTGGATGCTGATCGACTCACCCACGGGACTGCGAGGACCACGGAGCATTGCGCTCCACTAACTGTGCTCACCTGGTTCCTCTTCCCGTCTGGTGCCTCCCTCTAACGCCACGCCTCGCGGCCCCCGCTGCGCGGGCGCCGCTCGCTGGCCACAAGCGTATAAAATCTTGGCTGGGGCATTTCAAGCGTGGGACTCTTTGCTGCTCTTCACCGTACTGGACGCTACGCTGTTTGTTGGGGGCTGGATGCTGATCGACTCACCCACGGGACTGCGAGGACCACGGCGCATTGCGCTCCACTAACTGTGCTCACCTGGTTCCTCTTCCCGTCTGGTGCCTCCCTCTAACGCCACGCCTCGCGGCCCCCGCTGCGCGGGTGCCGCTCGCTGGCCACAAGCGTATGAAATCTTGGCTGGGGCATTTCAAGCGTGGGACTCTTTGCTGCTCTTCACCGTACTGGACGCTACGCTGTTTGTTGGGGGCTGGATGCTGATCGACTCACCCACGGGACTGCGAGGACCACGGAGCATTGCTCTCCACTAACTGTGCTCACCTGGTTCCTCTTCCCGTTCACGCCCCCTACTCTTCCCCCGGGCTTAACTCTGCTTACGTCCTAGCGCGCTAGCGGTACGCGCGCGGGACGACGCTCGGGGCGAAGAGCGGGCAAAGAGCGGGCCGTTTGAGGCCGTTCGAGTACGGTCGAGATCGGTCTCGGGCAGCCACTCTGCAATCTTGCCCTCCTGTGCCCTCTGTCGTCTGTTCGTGGATTGCCCTTGAATCATGGCCATGAGGGAGACACGAAGTAAGACTCAGAGCGCTGCTGGGAATTCCCAATGCACCCTGGATGCGTATTTTGCCAAAGCTGGAACTTTATTAATCGAGGACATTACCACACTAGAACGACGCATCTCCCAAGAAATCGAATGGGTAAGGAGATCATCGTTGGGTCCTCTAGCCGCCGCAACAACCCCGACCCAGAGTCTTGATGCCAACCAACAAATGGATAGGAGCAAGGGTCCAATGGAAACGTCAGACTTGGCTAGACTTCCATCCCCCCCATTACTTGGTACTCCCAACTCTGAAAGTTCTATTTTATCACAGGCTGACCTTAGTATATTGTCCCTCCCCCTCCCCCAACCCAAGCCACCACAATCTAAAACCAGTTTCAACACCTCTGCACACCGCAGGGGGGAAAACACTTTGGGGGCCATGCTGCCTGTTCATAATGGGGCAGGGGCGAGGGAAGGAGCCATCCCTAAATATACCAAGAAGCCCCAGACGTCTCGGGGGAATAAACGCAAAAACGCCAAATTACCAAATGCGCCACAGACCGAGAAACCTCAGTCTACAAACAAACCCCAAATAAGACTACAAACCAAAGAGCCTCTGTCACCTAATCTGCTATCGAACAAAGCAGATAATACTGGCCCAACTTTGGGGGAGGAGGACATCACACTTTTAGACATTCACAATCTGATGAGGCGACTTCTTAATCCACTGGTAGCACGCTTGGGGAAAATTGAAACTTCCCTAAATCGTGTGGCTAGTGAATTAATTAAGTTAACAACTGTTCACGTAAAAGACACTATTGCTCCAGATATTGTCTCGAGTGGCCCGTCGAACAAGTTACCCCCCCCAGTCCCCAACCTGAATCCTGCCATCCTTCCCTCTAAACCTTACATTCCCTCCCTTCCACCCAAATTACCAGTTACTGATTTAACACCAAAAAGAACCCCAAAAAAGATCATGCCTGAAGGTGGCACTAAGGACTTGAATAAGAGCTCTAGTGCGGAACTAACGATCATCAACCTACCCCCCGAGGCTAGTCCATATATTGTAATTCTAGCAGGTATCCCTGCACTAAAAGAACCAATCCAAGAATCTGTTGAGTCGCTTAAAAACACGGTCATCAATTGGCTTACTATCAACAGACCACTCCCTCCTGGAATAAGTAGCCAGGTTTTGATGGTAAGAAGAGTACAATGGTTGGGTGGCCTAAAGAAAACGATACAGGGAGATTGTGTCTTGGTCAATTTTAGGGACTCCAGGACAGTCTCCCACATATGTAACTGGCCCTACCGTGACAGGGGAACCACAATCCAAGCTCTACCGTTATCATTCTTTTATCCACCTCTAGCACAAGTCCAGGGAGAGGCCGATTGGGAACTTGTATGCAGCAGAGGCAGAAGACAGAGCTTGGGGAAAAGGGGTATCCCGTACATGATTGACCCATCACACCTTGATTACTTTCCCACGCAGAACCGATTTGGGAGTCTAGATTGGGTGGACTGACTGACTTGGATGAGTAGTGAAGAGGAATGTGCCTCATCTGTTCTAATAAAGGAATTCATTCCTTCGAAGGTTGAGGCCAGGACCTTGGTAGATTGCAATCTTTTACATCCAGACATCCCGCCGGTTGAGCTGGCGATCCCCACAGCTCCTGTCTCTGATACGAGCACACTTTCAACACATGAGCGGGGCAATATCATAGTTTTAGATGAACCCACTGGTAATACTAATTCCCCCCTTTTAAAAGTGTTATCATGGAATGTGGCGGGCCTTGTTAATAAGTTGCATTGCCCAGAATGGAACACATTTATTAGGAGTAAGGACATCTGTATGTTCCAGGAAACCTGGGCTTGCGATGAGGTGACATATTTAGGATACGAGTCATTTACCATGGAAGCAAAATGGGGAGGAAAAGGACGACCTTCGGGTGGACTGGCAACATGGATTGCGGCAGATTTGGGTTGTAGTGCTGCCCTACATCCGCTTTCCACAGAGGATATCCTTGTGGTAGTACTGGATTGGCCTAATTCCAATAGACTTATGTTGGTAAATGTCTATTCCCGCCCAGTAACTAACGGGCAGGAATCCGGTACAATAGAGGAACTCGCTCTAGTTCTAAGCGAAATCCCTGTGGACACGCCTTATTTAATTGGGGGTGACTTTAACTGTCACTTTGAGCCCCTCCTTGGCCTATCAGATGGTTTGGCCGATGAAGAGGATGCGCTCTGGTCCATACCCCCTCTTGAGGCGCCCAGACCAAAAGCATGGACACCTCTTGCGGTCCAAATCACGACATTAACTTTAAAATTCGGCTTACGGGCCTGTAACGGCCGGAAAAAATCCGACATCCCTCCAAAATACACATACAGCAGGTGTGGGAGGGAATCTAAACTAGACTACATTCTTGTTCCTCTAGCGTCCTGGTCCTCCGTTAAAGATTTTAGGGTTTTGCCAGGTGTGGATAGTGATCATCACGCTCTTGAAGCAGAATATATTATTCACGATTATGAGCCTGTGAGGGAGCAGACCACGTCCCTTCGGACGGGTCTAACATTAACTAATAATAGACGGAGAGTGAGATGGGAAAGACTACTTTTAAATCCAGATAACCTTCCCAATCTTTACGCCCGGGCAATTCCTATACTGACTAAGGCTCTGGAAATCTCTGACCGAGAGGATTGCCCTGATAACTGGAGGGAGTGGGGGACACTCCATACAGACCTAACCCTGGTATTATCGGACATCCTTTTTTACAACAAAGGAAGCACCGCCCAAACGCTTACCAATTCCCACCTGGTATAACTCTGCATGCCGGAAGGCCAAATTGAGCCTCCTGGCTGCACTGAAAGAGGGCCAAGGGACTGAGGCTATTAGGGCTAGGCGTTCAGCATACAAACGCATGACGGGCTTTGCACAAAAGGAGTGGGAGCATAGTAGGTGGGAGAAACTAAAAATGAGTTTAGCAAAAGGAGATTCCCGCTTATTCTGGCGCCTTGTTAACACAGGGTCAGACACATTACCAGATGCAATTGAACCAAATATTTCAGCTACTGCTTGGCGGAATCATTTTAAATCCCTATACAGCACATCCAATATAATGGAGATGTCCAATTTTAATATTGAGGTAACCAAAGTGCACTCCTTTACATTAAGGGAGGTACACGAGGCGATAGATAGACTAACACCAGGCAAGGCGCCTGGTTTGGATGGTCTGCCTGGTGATTTATTTAAGCACGAACCACACATCTGGGCGCCATACTTGCTGTGCCTATTCAATTCTATTTTGGGCGGCATGGAGGTCCCGTATACTTGGTTGGGAGCAGAGATTGTCCCAATATTCAAAAAGGGATCACCTCTGCTCCCTTCCAGCTATAGACCAATAAGCTTAATAGATGTCCCACAAAAACTGTTTGGTAGACTGTTATTGAACCGTCTCCAAACCTGGATTGCAGAGAGGGACATATTGAGCCCATACCAGGCTGGGTTCAGAGAGGGCGTTTCTACAATAGACCAGATTTTTCGATTTAATTATTTATATTGGAAAATTGTGACTGCGGGTAGAGGCACACTGTATACGGTCTTTGTCGACCTACGGGCAGCATTCGACCTGGTGCCCCGTGCCAAATTGTGGACAGTACTCAAAGATCTAGATGTTCCGGGCGACATTTTAATTATGCTGATGAGACTCCATCAGGGTAATTATGCTAAAGTCAGGTGTGGCAAGGGAGGTGCCCTAACAGAGGATTTTCCCGTGGACACGGGGGTCAGACAGGGCTGTGTGCTCGCACCGACCCTGTTCTGCCTCTTCGTGAACGGTGTTATAGACTTCCTGACAGGGCTAAGCTATATTGACGCCCCAGTGTTGAATGGCAGGAGGGTACCCGCAATTATGTTTGCGGATGATACCCTCCTGCTTTCAAAATCACCAATGGGCCTCCAGAGAATCTTGGATGGATTCATCAATTTTTGCGAGCTTCGTGGTTTGGAGGTGAACGCGACTAAAACCAAGTTCATGACCTTCAACCCACCCCAGTCAACCCGCCCTAATCCCACAATTGGCAAAGAAAGTCTGGATCGGGTCTCCACCTTTGAATACTTAGGTGTCACCCTGAACCAATCCTTCACCTGGGACACGCATATTACCAGAGTAAATTTAAAACTTACCCAACTTGCAGGTGGTATAACCAGGATGATATCTAGGTCCACCTACAAGCCACTAGGTCCACCCCTCCATATCTATAAAACTCAGGCTAGAGGGGCTGTGACCTACGGGGGTGAGATATGGGGTCATGCAGCGTGTCAGAAGTTGCAGATAACTGAGAACAACTTCATCAGACAACTAACCGCCTTACCATCAAATACCCCGCTCCTCCCGTTGAGATTAGATCTTGGCCTAAGACTAATTACTGAAGAACTGGGACTCAGGCCCCTAATGTACTGGCGCAGAGTTTGGAGTTCCCTAAAGCTATCTAGTTATAGAGCAGAACTAGAAGACATTATGCGCTTCCCTAGGGTGCTGCAAATACCCTGGTTCAAATACATCAAGAAAACTTTTAAACTGATGGGGAAGCCAGAGTTGTGGCTTGACCCGCGGAGTGCCTGCCCAAGGATCTCTCGTAGGTCACTGGCGGACGCATACCGCGAGTACAAGTTGCAGGCAACAATTGAATCTCTTCGCCAAGACTCGTTGTCCATACATTTCATCGCTCTAAAGGACCATTACTATCTGGAGTTGGTCCTTGACGATGTTGGCCCACAACTAACACGGAAACTGTATTTGCAGTGGCGCTATGGAACACTCCCGCGGAGGGCTCACACAGAACACTGGCTCAAAACGCAGACTACACCTAACTGCCAGGTTTGCCCTCTCACGCGAGAAGATGATCTACATATGATCTTCTTTTGTCCTGCATATAATAATCCACGTAAATATTGGCTTGTTCCACTCCTCAGGAATTTAGGCTTCAAGGAACACCGTCCCGCATATAGAATCTTAAAATCTGATCTGTCTGCCCCTCTTGTATGTGCCGTAGCCAAATTTTTAACTACAGCATGGTTTATTCGTAATCGCCTCATGACTAGATAATACTACATTTCCAAATACTTTTAGATTGGTTTTATGAGTGTATCATTTTATGTCAGATAACAACACATCTAAAAATGTCTTTTTTATCATGATTTTATTATTGTTCATGTTTTATTGTAAAATTGTTATTGTACTTATTTGCATCTTTTATGGTCCTTAGTGGCCGAAATAAAGACTTGATGATGATGATGATAATCTACATTTATCAAGGAAATAGGTCGATAATTCATACAAAACGAGGAATACTTGCCCTCTTTGGGAATTAAACAAATGGTGGCTTCCTGAAAGGGCTCCACCTATCTACTGAAAATAAAGGAAGAGTTGTAAAAGTTTAGGTAGGAGTAAATTAGAGAAATGTAAATAAAACGCCACTGTAAAACCATCTGGCCCTGGAGTTTTACCTTTTTTAAGAAAATGTAAAGCCTTGGAAATTTCTTCTAATGATAAATTTGCGTCAAGCGATGAGAAGTTCAGGGCGTCATGAGAAGAAGAGGAAACACTAGCGAGATGTGCATCAATAAGAGAGGAGGTGGCAGGTGACTCCAGTGTATACAGGTGTTGAAAACGTTTTGTAAATTCATGCAGAATATCTTAATCTTTGAATAGGATGGATCTGATGTGTGAATGGATTTAATGAGCGAACGTTCTTTTCATTATTTAAGATAGTTAGCTAAAAGGGACCCTGCTTTGTTACGGCCTCCATAGTATCGAGCACTACTACGTAATAATATAGAGGAAGCCTTCTCCGTAGATGACTTTTTAGATTCCAATTTGGCCCGGATAAGATCTTGTAAGGCGGTATCAGAGGAAGTAGTATGAAACTGATGTTCTAAATGCTTGATGTTTGCCAAAAGAATGTTATGTTTTGTAATAAATTGTTAATTTATTTTGGACACATAGTCAATAATAAATCCACGAGCAGTTGCTTTAAAAGTGTCCCACAATAATTGGGGAGAGGTATCGGATGACACATTTAATAAAAAGAATTCATTAGCAAAGGAAGTAAATGTAGAAGAAAAAGTAGGATCCTTCAATAAAGAGTTATTAAATCTCCACCTACTAGACTTGGGATGCTGAGGGATCAGATCGAAATCAGTGACAACTGGAGCATGATCTGAGATGAGAATAGGTTCAAGAGATGAAGAGAAGATTTTGAGATAAGGAAGTAGAAATAAAAATATAATCCAAACGTTTAAATGACCAATGGGGGGGGTGAGAAAAAAAGAAAATTCCAATGCCTGCGGATTACATAAACGCCAGAAATCTACCAAATGTGTTTGTGAAATTGTAGTGAGGAATTGTTTGTGTGATCTATGGGAAGAAAAACAGACTTTGGATTTCTGGTCTAGGAAAGGATCAATAATTTGGTTACAGTCTCCACCTAAAATAAAAAATTCATCCTTATGTTGAATACATTTTTTTGTAATGTTGGGCCAGAATGAACAGTCAGGTTGAGTGGTACCATAAACATTAAAAACAGTTAGAGAAACACCAATATTGAGTAATTTAACCAACAACCAACTTCCCTCAGATTCAGTCTCTTTAGATACAACTGAGCAGTTTAACTTTTTATGACAAAGAATAATAACTCCATTCTTTTTAGTCAACGTAGGAAAGACTAAAACTAAGCCAACCCAATTACGTTTAAGTTTAGTGGCTTCCGCTTCTGTAAGATGAGTTTCTTGCAAAAGGACCAGGTCCAGATTATAGGAAGCCAAGTGAGACAAACTTTTCTGTCTCTTAATGGGATTAACAAAGACTTTTACATTCCACAATATGACTGAATGTGAAAACATTGAACTTACATAGAACAGCATATAAAGATTAATAGGGACTAAGCCAACCCGATGCAATTAAAATTGGAGGCTTCCTCTTTCATAAGGAAAAATATTTGAAAGAGAGTGGATTCAAGGTTAAAGGAAACCAAATGAGGGAATATTCTCTGGCTCCTAATAAGAATAACAAAACCTTTCACCTTCCATAACATGACTCTGAAAATAGAGACGCAAACGTCACATAAAAAATGAGGGAAAGGAAAAAAAAGAAAAAACAGATGTACCAAGAAGAATATAATAGTACACATGCTAGAGGAAAGGAAAGAGGAAGGATAGAAGAGGATAGGAAAAGGAGGAACAAAAGATACAGCAAGAAGGGACAGTACATGTCAAACTGACGATTGTAATACATACTGTTTATGGGGAAGAGGAAGACAACAAGGAGTGGTGACAACAAATGAAGATGGCATAGCTGACAAGGGAGAAGGTACCACACCAGGATGCCAACATAACAGTTAAGGAACGGACAAACCGAATTCCAAATTATCTGCAAGGAAGTTGAAGAATAAAATTAACATACTACAAATGGGAAAACATACATCAAGAAGCAACCTGTAAAGGAAGCAATCATTAGTATAACTGAGAACAATAGTGATATAAAATTATAAAAGTTAAGTGAAAGAAGAAGGGCCAGGAATTTCCATCGATGTTGTAGAATGTGAATGAATTAATTTCCTTAAGTCTGCAGGATCCTTAAGTGTGGACGTATTATTCTGAAATGTCACTTTGAAGAGGCATGGATGAAGAAGACCATAGCGGGCACCAAGGGTGCGTAGAGCAGGTCTTTGATCAAGGAAGTAGTTTAGCCGTTGCTGTAGAAACATCTTGGGAGATAAACAAGTTAGCACCAGACAAGACGTTTCTTAGACTTGGCTGTGTTTAACACTTGAAGAAGGTCTTTGAACTGCAAGAAGAGAAGAATCACTCCTCAAGGTTTTAATGGGGCAGACGTAAAGGACAGACAAGGACCTACCCTGTGGGCACGCTGGATGTTCAAGTTAGTCGAAGGAGGAAGATCCAAATGTTTTGAAAAGATGGATGTGCAAAAAGCAACTGTATCATTCCCTTCAAGGCCCTCCGGAAGACCATATAAATGTAGATTATTACATCTGTTCCTGTTTTCGAGATCTTCCACAGATTTTTTAGGGAGTGAAATATCTTTCTCCAATGTTGCTATTTTTACAGCACCATCCTGGACATCACTGACACGTTGTCCCACTAAGGAGAGTCGTTAATCCATAGAGGACCACTTATTATCCATCACTTGTAGGCGAGTGTTAGTCTCCTGAATAAATGGGCGCAAAGTGCGTATCTCCTCCAGATTAGTATCTAAAGATACAGGAGCAGGAAGTTTAGGAGGGAAAGGCAGATCTTGCTTTAGGCGCTTGTTAGCCGTAGGTACTGCTTGTGTTTTAGAATTCGGTAAAGGCGGCGGTACTGAGCGAGAGGCAGATGACTGAGCCATATCTGCTGTAGAGAACAAACAATTCATGGAGGGCTCAGTACACAAAGAATCAGCTTTAGATGCCTTTGAAGTGCCACTCTTATTTGAATATAATAAGTTTTTGCTTCTGCCCATAAGTAATCTTGAAATACGCAGTCAAGAAAAAAGCGCAGACAGCAATAAACCTATGTTTCCCTCCAATAGTCTCTCAAAGCCAGAAAGACAAGTCAGTCTGCCAGTTGCGCAAATCTCCGCAGACTAAAAGGCTCAGGGCAGGTTAGAGCAAGATAAAACCAATATAAGACCAATATAATATTAAATATAATGAGGGACCAAAGCAACAAAAGCAGTCACAATCAGTCCAGTGTTGAGTAGAATCAAAGCATCCAAAAAACAAAATGGCTGCCACAATACTGAGGAAGAGTTTAGGAGCACAAAATAAGTATAGAAAAGACAAAAAATAGGATAAAAAGACCCTCCTTCAGTGCAGGATATGTTCTGATGCCGTTCTTTGTCCAATTCCTATTGTTTCAGGATCGCAGGATCCACATATTAATTACGGCACTCCCGACGCGGCACTGAGCTCCGTTATCAGGCGGCCATCTTAGGCGCCGCCACGCGCGCTCCCCACCTTGTTAAGTTTTGAAAAAGCTTAATGGAGTTTGTAGAAGAAAAGATTCACATCTTCCCACTGCCCTACCTTTAATGAGTCTTGGACGTTATGGTTACATGTTAGCTACTTCAATTACTTTAGGTTAAGGATAGACTTAGGCAACAGTATTCGGATTCCATACAAAGGTTTTGAGGGGTACATCAAAGGAGGTTCTAATCTATGCTAAGGGATTTGTAAAGCGCTTGGCGACCCGGAGGCATCCCAACGGTAGTTAGGAGAGACTGCACTATAAAGGACTAGGAAAACGCCTAGGGAGTCCAGAACATTTAGAAAAGGCAAGTTTTTATAGCTTTATGAAAGCCTGGCTCATTGTCTATAGCTCTGATGGCCAAGGGGAGAGAATTCTAGAGCTTAGCTGTGTTATAACTAAAGGATCGTCCTCTGCTTCTAGCCCTTTTGATAGCCGAAACAGTAACCAAATGAAGATTCGACGATTGGAGTGACCTGTTAGGGACTAACTGGCATAGGATAGACGGACTTTGCCCATGTATGGCTCTGTGCACAAGAACTTGAATTATGTTCTTTGGGCAATGGAAATCCTTGCCTGGCTGACTGAGACCTGGGATTTCCAAGTAACGTGCGTGCGGCTGCATTTTGCACAACTTGTAGTTTCCAAGTGACTACTTAGGGAAATCTGAAGTAAAGTGAATAGCCATAATTCAGGAGAGATAGAAGAGCCTGAAACACCACCCGTCTCCAGGTCTGAGGGAGCAATGGCAGAATCTTGTGCACCATTCCAAAATAGCGGGTCGAGATTTTGGAGGCCTGGACTCCCATAGTCCGTGTATTCCAGCCACAGGTGGGGTAAGGGGTATGATCATTTTTGCCAATCATGAACCTTTTGGCTTTTGGACGTAATTAATTGAATAAGCATTTATTTTCTTTCTCACTACCCATCATTATGCTTATGCATGCAATGATATCCTTATGTAACTGTCTCACAAAATGTTTGTGATAGGCTTTTTTAATTATGCATGAACCTTGCCAAAATAGCTCAATGAATACAAATACGTAAAAACAATGCGAATAAAAGTAATAATAGAAATATGCAGTACAAATAAGAGTAACAATAGAAATATTGGTAAAGATAGAAATTATGTCATAAAAATGTGATAACCTTTAAATCGCAGCTCCCTCACCCCCTTTTCTCCCCAAGAAATGCTAGACCTCAATGCAGGTCGTGCAGAAATGCAAAGGAAAGTAGCTACCAAATGCTCAGCCTGCTCCCGAAGGTGAACGTCAACTGGTCACAAGCAGATTAAAAGCAAGGTTTTCAATTCTTTCATAAAACTCAGCAAAAGAGGGGGCAGGATCAAGTCTTGGAAGAAGGAAGTCTAGAAAACAGGGCTGTAACTAAACTTAGGCATGTTACCTGGTATATTTAAACTTGTGTTCTTTTTCAGGAGAGCCGTATGCCGATGCTCTTGGTAAAGGAATGATACTGGTCGGTTTCTTCATACTGGCTGCAGTTCTGGGGGGACCCTGGAACAAGATCCGTCAAGCTTGGAACAAAACTACATTTTAATGTATGGTTGTTAAAGCAAAAACTGTTTTGGCATCTGTGGGTTTCAATACATTTGCACAGTTTATTTCCATGTGACACTAATTTTATACTTTCAGATATTTAAGGCATTTGTAAAAATTATTTGTACTAGAATGAAATTGTCAGAGCTAAAATATGTATATAAAGGTTTGGGGGAATCTAATGTAGAATTATGTTTTTGAAGAATGTTCAGTCTGTTTTACACATTTTATTGAAAACGTGACAAAGCAAAGTTTAAAATTAAACAATCTATTTTTGTAATAAATGTTTCGGTTTCCATGTGTTGTATAAATATGTGATGCATATCATGAACATAAAAAACCTTGTTATTCGGGCCGCAATTTAATTTACGTGGCCATTTTCCCTGTACTCATGGTATGAGCTGCAGCAGGGGGAAAGAAATATTTGCGACGGCTGGTCAGCAACATGGTAGATCTGTCATCATGGCGAACAACCATCTCAAAGCATGCGTTACAACGCACTCGACGTTACGACGCGTGCATTCACTACGCACGCCATTACATCGCATGCGACATACCAACCATTGCTTTTACACCGACGGGTCGTGCGCCGGGACGGGCTCCGGGAAGGTCGTGCGCCGGGACGGGGAGACAACGCTGGAACCATGATGAGACAGGTAAGGACGACGCTGGACTCATACTGTTTTAGGGTTTAGGGTAGTTGGTGGGGAGTGTAGTGGAGGGTAGTATTTAAGGCTTTAGGGATTAGGGTTTAGGGCTTAGGGTGGAAGAAGTAGTATATGGTAGTGTTTTAGGCATTAGGGCTGAGGGTTGAGGAAGTAGTATATGGTAGTGTTTTAGGCTTTAGGGCTTAGGGTTAAGAGTGGTGTAGGGTACTGTTTTTGTCTTTATGGGTTAGGGCTTATTGTTAATAGCGTTGGGTACTGTTTTTGGCTTTATGGGTTAGGGTTTAGGGTTGAGGTTGTAGTGTAGGGTCGTTTTATAGGCTTTAGTGTTTAGGACTTAAGGCTTAGGGTTGAGGGTAGTGTCAGGACGTCGTACTGTGTTTGGTAGGTTCCTATATTAGTGTTTGGGGGGCTGTTAGGGAGAATTTTGCGATGTAATTGAATGCGTGGTATTTGTGTACGTTGAAAAGGTATTTTGTATGCATGTGAAGGGGAATGCGATGTCATGGTTTTCATGGTAAATGCATGGATGTAACGGTGCATGCGATGTAGAAAATGCGATGGAATGGCATTCGTTGTTTTTGTTTGCGTTCTATCGTCATACATCCGTCATCATTTGTGTTACCCCTGGAGACAGAGCCTGAAAGCCGTAGTTCATCTTCAGGGATAACATAGTTAATCCTCCGAAGGCACTGGAAATTCACTCCCTGTGTTAGGGAGGGCATTTCACAACTTTTTCTATCCGGGACTTCAATGTTTTACATAGCTGGGCAGAAAGTATGCCAAAGGAAGTGGTACTGGAGGGGAATTTCGCAACCCTTCAGGGCTATTTTGACAGGCATTACATCTTTAGTAAGGGAGTTCCCAATGGTGATACTTGCCGCATCTATAGGATAGGGAGCGCCACCTTCCCCCACTCCCTAAATAAGGTGGGGAAGGAAGAGGAGGGCTGACGTAATCTGCCTTTAAATGATACCTTAAGTCTGTTGATTTTAATATACTACTACTACACCGTTGCAAAATAGATCTATCCATATTGTAACAAACCATGAATGTCTTCGCACATCCAAATCAGGTTGACCGTACAACCAGTAAGTTTGAACAGTCATGAAAGGAAGAAGCTAGTACTTTAGAGTTGAGTCTTTATATGTTAAATTAATTGATTAATTGATGTTAATAGTATAGATACTGACAAAATATAGGATGTAAAATATGCGTGTAGTAAAGTGTATGTGAAGTAAATGTTAAATGGGAAAAAGTGTGAAGTAAAATGTACACTGAAGATGCAGAGGAGGCATGGAACAAAATACTGTGGAGAAAAGGCCTTGCCATAATGGTGCGTAGAAATACTGAAACATGAGTTGATGGATCTGGAAGACAGAGGTCTAGAAAGGCCTACATGTGGAGGGGAGTCGTGTAAAGCAGAATGTGTAAAGCTAAGAATATTTGCGGTAAGACGTAGCTGAGGTACAAGGTAATCCGAGTAAAATGTGAAATTAAAGATGGGGTAAAGGCTAGAGGATATATTTGGAGTTGACAATAGGTTAATTGTTGCGATTAGCTTAATTTTTCCCTGAGCTCTTCGGTTTCCCCTTGTCCTAATATGAACTCTTACAATGCTCCCAGTATTAACTCTTAGCTTGGTAGTCCTTTTTTAGTTTTTGTTGCCGGCTTACTACTGGCTTCAGCGAGGAGATTGGCCACAGTAACCCACTGTGTGCACCAATATCAGTACTTATATATTGCCTAGACTCACTTCTTACATCATCTTTAGTTTCTGCCCCTTGGACCCTATTGCCTAGCTCATATACTGAGTCCTTATATTGTTTCTTAAATTCGACCCCATATCTGCTCTTTTCCTAGGTCTATTTTTTAGATGACTCTGTTCCCATACTATAAATTGTTTGATTCTCTGTCTCTTGCGCAGCTCATAAATGTGCAGAGTGCACTTTTTATTACTTGAGACACTATAAAAGCACTTTTTATTTTACAGCAGGTTGTTACTATGTACAGGACTCTCCTCCTATGATCAGTCTGGGCCTCTCTTCTTACCATTTTACAAATCCTTGCCAGATATGATCATCAGTTGGCATTACCAGTAGATCCTCTGGTACCAGGAATGCTTTGCTCACAGGGTTGGAACTTAGAGACACAGCATTTAACGATAAAACTAAACGTGGCCTCTCACTGCAATCTAGAATCATTACACGCCCTTCAGTCCTTCGTTGGTTGCAGTGCCCATCAACACTCTTAGGGCTGGATAAAAACAAGCTGAAAAGGAGCGTGAGCTGCACATCTCTTTCAAGTGTGGGAAGGGTCTCCTGATCTGCATGGGGCCGAGGTGTTCTGCTTCTTTCTGAATGTTCCCAATATGGAAGTGTTTGTCCCGGTCTACTGTGTCTCGTGCCATGAGTGCATCGGGTCTGAGAAGGTATTTAATATCCCGGCGTGCACTTGTCTCCTGTGTGCCTTTCAATCATTTATTAGTTTTAACTAAGTGCATGGACACCGACCGGTATTGCTGTATCTTTACATAGTAACAGTAACTATGACGCAAGGTCTTTAATGAACTGTAGACGAATAAACGAGGAAGTGAGGGAAAATTAGGGATTTATTGGTGGGGGCACCTAAGGAGTGACAGCTAAAGACGAGAGAAAGAAGGTGGTAAGAGAAGGCAGGGTGTGGCATGGAAGGAGATGAAGAGAGGGACAAGGGGCTGGAGGGAAGAGCGGGGAAAGGAAGAGGACTCGTGGGGAGGGAAGGGATAGCCAATGAGGTACAGCCAAAAAAAGAAGCGGGGAGAGAGAAGTAGAGGGGGGACGAGGAATGCAGCAGGGTAAGGTGAGCGAGAAGGGAGCTTGGTGAGGAAGAGAAGGAAAGGATATACAGGACGGAAATGAGAGGCAAGGATGGTTGGAGATGGAGAATGAGGGCAGAATGGGGGGTCGCAGAAAGGAGGTTGGGCCTGGAAGAGAGCAGAGGACTGGGGCAAGGGGGTGGGAGGCAGAGGAGAAGGGAGGAAGGGGATGACTGAGGAGCTAGAGCAGGTAGGGGGAGTGTGTGTTGGAGACTGTGAGTGGCAGCTTGTTATGAAAGGAGGAAGGCGGGTGTGTATTGGAGTCTGTGAGTGGCTGCTAGTTATGAAAGGAGGAAGGCGGGTGTGTATTGGAGTCTGTGAGTGGTAGCTTGATATGAAAGCAGGAAGGCGGGTGTGTATTGGAGTCTGTGAGTGGCAGCTTGTTATGAAAGGAGGAAGGCGGGTGTGTATTGGAGTCTGTGAGTAGCGGCTAGATATGAAAGGAGAAAGGCGGGGGTGTATTGGAGTCTGTGAGTGACAGCTTGTTATGAAAGCAGGAAGGCGGGTGTATATTAACACAAGAAGATGCAGACATTTAGCATTCGGTTTGGAAAAGTGATCACAGGCAAGCACTAATCCGGTGTACTAAGGGCTGACTGTGCTCATTGAGAGACAACCCCAGTACATGTAGCCAGCACCAGCCCTTTGTAACAAAATGCAGTTTAGCAGTGGAGCCTGAATGAGTCACGTTTGACTATAGAGAAAACAATTTCTACTCTATAGACAAATAGCCCAACACGTGTGGCTAGACCTGGGCTGGCTGTGCACTAAGGGAGCTTATATATATATATCACCTCTTATTCATATTTGACACTTCCATCTATCAACCTAGTAACAAGACACGTCAGGCAAAATCAATGTTAAAATGGGCAGGAGTGAGGACACTCGTGCCATCCTAGTAGAGCACAGACTTTCTGAAGTCTGCAGCACACAGAATATTTAGATATTCTGTATCTAAAAAGCAACCCTTTTGGGGAAATTGCTTGAGCAGATGGAATTTCGTACTCTGCAGTGGGATCTGAACTCTCAGAGGGCTCAGCACCAAGGGAACCTTTCAGATTCCATCCAGGTGTAGGAGGAGACTGCAAAGGATCTGCAGAGGTGGCTGGTGGACAGCATTTCTTCCAGTGGTAGACCGTTCACCATACTCCACCCAGAGTGACGGATGCATCATTGTTTGGTTGGGGGGGTCACCTGTGTGAGGTGGACACCAGAGGACTCTGATCTCTGGCAGAAGCCTGTCTCCACATCAACTTGTTGCAGCTGCGGGCGATACGCTTGCCACTGAAAAATGTTGTCCCGTCAGGGACAGGTCCTCACAAACACTACTGCCATGTGGTACTGCAACAAAGAGGTTGGAGTGGGGGTCGTCGGTCCTGTGCCAGGAGGCTTTCCACTTTTGGAAGTGGCTAAATTGCCAGTGTATCTCCCTGGCCGTACCACATCAATCTATCAGTCATTTGTAAAGTGCAGCACTGTCACCCTGGAGGTATCTTGGTGCTGTTTTCCTCCTCAAAAATTCAGGTCTTGATTCTCTTTCTGAAGTCTGCCAGGGAGGAGGCTGTACGGAGTTTGTGGGGAAGGTTGTTCCATGTCTTGGCAGCGATGTATGAGAAGGAGCGGCCAGCGCAGCCGCTGTGACAGATGCAGGGAGTGTCTGCGAGTGAAGAGAAGTGAAGGTGTCTGGAGGGCTGGTGGAAGTTCAGTCGATGGTTGATCAAGGCAGGTCCTAGGTCATGAAGGGATTTGAAAGTGTGCGTGAGGATCTTGAACTGGCAACTCTTCTGAATGGGGAAGCCAGTGGAGGGCTCTCAGGTGGGGGGACGATGTGGGGTCATTTGGGCAGATCCAGGATGAGTCTTGGTGCAGTGTTCTGTATGATGTGGAGTCTTATTAGGAGCTGGGTAGAGATGTCAGCTTAGAGGGCATTGCCGTATTCGAGGAGGCTGGTGACGTGGGCCAGAGTGATGCTCATTCGGGTGTTGGCTGGTATCCATCTGAAGCTGCTGTGGAGCATGTGAAGTGTGTGGAAGCAGGAGGAGGCGGCAACTGCGTTGACTTGCCGTTTCATTGTTAGTTGGCTGTCGAAGATGATGCTGAGGTTGCGTGCCTGGTCGGTCGGTGTGGGTCCGAGTTCTGCATGCCACCAGCTGTGGTCCCATGCGAAGGTGTTCTTCCCAAAGATCAGTACTTCAGGTTTGTCAGAGTTGAGTTGGAGGCAGTTGTCTCTCATCCTTTTTTTTTTTAAACTTTATTTGTGATTTTAAACAGTTACATAGTAAATCAGCATTACATTATCAGCAGGTTCAGTAAAGCACTTGTAATGAATGGCGCGCAGTCCACAATACAAATCTCGTGGATGGTATCTCATGTTCAATTATACTGTCCAATCAATGGCTAGGGCGCAGGTGAGTAAATAATACAACTTAAACCTTATGCAATCAACGCAGGAAGACCACACCCACACAGGAACCCTGTCGTTATTCTCTAGTCCTGCGGCACACATGGAGTCCCTATAAGGCTAGTATCTAGGCTACACCTATCTGGTAAAAAGGAAAGAACCTATGTAACGAGAGATAGTCTTACTGTTGATTCTACACCCCCTTCAACTTCAGTCGGACGTGACATTCCAGCAACCCCCTCGGGACTATGCGTTAGGAGGTATCCCACCAGCGGCCCCCATATATCCTTGGGTCGTGAGGTCCGTGGCAGTAATTCAGCATATGTGTTACTCTGTTCTTGGCAGTATACCATATCCACCAACCATTCCTTAAATTTCGGGGCCCGACCTCTACCCCATCTGCAGGCTACTTTTCGCTTTGCCAGCATTAGAGAGATGGCAACATACTTTCTGTATTTTGTGGGTATATGTGCTGTGTGCCCCAAGAGCGCAAGTAACGGATTCCTGGCTAGGTGAGTATCAATCATTTCCTCTAATGCTGTGAACACTTGTTCCCAGTATTCTCGCACTTTTTCACAGTCCCAGGCTAGATGCAGAAACCCCGCGCCCGGCCGACCACATCTCCCACAGCAATCATTGTCAGCTAGTTTAAAACGCAGTTTCTTAACCGGCGTGTAGTATAGCTGGTGCAGAAACTTAAAGTGTATTACACGGAACCTGCTACTAGCCGATATTTGCGCCGTCTGAAGACCACAATATCGCCACTGATCCTCGGTGACTTTGCTCTCCAACTCTTCCTCCCATCGTATCCTGGACGAACTGTCGGCTCCCGCTTTATACTCTCGTATCGTGGTGTACAGCCTGGACACCAAGTGCCCCCCATCCGCCGATCGCAACATCCGGTGCAATGGCTCTAAACTCTCCGGTTCCCGGGGGAAGTCCGGGTGTATCGATCTCATACCCTGTCGCAATCTCACGTATAAAAATACGTCTAGTGGCGTACGCGTCTCTGCCTGCAAGAATTGTGCAGATGTGCGAAAGGTTCCCTCTTGAAAAAGATCCCCCCCATGTTCTGATCTGTACTTGCTTACATAAATCCTGAAATCCTTTCTCCTGTAACAACGTCAAGTTCAGGTGGTACGTGAGCGGTAGCCTGGGAGAATAGAGGAACGAGACCTCTAAAAGGGCTACTATGCGACGCCACGCCTCCACCGTACTAGTAATTGTGGTAGGTGACGTTACCTGCGTGTTCGCTGGACCATATATGAGGCCACTAAGGGGTATTGGGTCCGTGAGCCAGTCCTCTACCGCCACTTGCGGCATGTATCGCGGAGGGTACACCCAATAATAGGCGTAATGCGCTTGAGCACATAAAAAGTAAACCTCTAGGTCTGGAACATCAAACCCCCCTTGTTCATATGGCCTGGTTAGTATAGACTACTTCAGTCGCGACTGTTTACCCCCATACTAATCGTATGAGTTCCGAGCGCAGCATGGCGAAGAAGACTCGTCCCGGGTGATAGTTGTCTCTCATCCTTTTTGCTACATTAGTCATGGCGTTGCAGAATTTGGTTTTTGTGTTGGAGGGGTTGTCAGTGAGCGAGAGAATCAGTTGAGTGTCGTTTGTGTAGGAGATTATGTTGAGTCCATGGGATCTGACGACATCTTAAAGGCAGGGGTCATATAAATGTTGAACAGAGTGAGGCTGAGGGATGATCCTTGTGGTACTCTGCATATGATGTCTTTGGGTGCCTAGGTCAGGGCCGGACTGGCCGTAGCAGGTACCAGGCGTTTCTCCGGTGGGCCACCAGGGTGGGAGCTGGTTTTGGACCCATGGGGGCCATTTTTGTTACCAGGGGCCGGTTTCGGCACCCAGTCCGGTCGTGGCCTAGGTGAAGGGAGTCAGTTGGACGCTCTGTGTGCGCGCTGTCATGGAGAAGGCGATCCACTTTGAGGGCATCTTGCTGTATGCCTAAGTTGTAGAGTCTGTTGATGAGGGTATTGTGGGAGATGGTATCGAATGCTGCGGAAAGGTCGAGGAGGATCAGGGCCACAGTTTCTCTATGGTCAAGGAGTGTGTTCTGATGTCGTATGTGGCGGCAATCAGTGTGGACTCAGTGTTTTGGTTGGCACAGAATCCAAATTCTGAGGCGTCCAGCAGGTGGTTTTGTTCCAGGAATTCGGTGAGCTGCTGGTTGATGGCTTTCTCAAGTGCTTTAGCTGGGCAGGGGAGCAGGGAGATCGAAGATTTTTTAGATCGCTGCGGTCGGCGGAGGCTTTCTTTTTAGAGGGGTCTATCATCTGCGTGTTTGCATCTGTCCAGGAAGGTTTCAGTGGAGATGAAAGAGTTGAGGATGCTGGTAAGTTGCGTACTGATAGGGTTTGTTGCAAGGTTGTAGAGGTGATGCGGGGAGGGGTCGGTGGCCCCCTGGAGTGGATGGAAGACATGATGGCTGAGGTTGTCAGGGCGGTGAGTGGAGACCAAGTGGTAATGGTTTGGCTGTGTGCTGGTTGGTTGAGGTTGTGGGAGTTGAGGGTAGCCGGCTGGAGTTTGAAATTGTTGTAGATGTGGATGATCTTGCTTTGGAAGTAGTCTGCGATGGTGTTGCAGAGTTCTTGGGAGGGGTGGATGGTGTTCTCTATGGCTGTAGGGCTGGAGAATTCTTTGACTATTTTGAAGAGTTTCTGTGTGCGGTTGGCCGTGAAGTCAATCCGGGTGGTGATGGCTGCTTTCTTGGCTTCTTTGATGTGCATGTGATGGTTGCTGAGGGCTGTTCTGTGTGCTGCTGTGTCGGTGGGGTTCTTAGTGGCAGGCCATTGTTTCTCTAGTTTGTGGCAGTTTCACTTGATGGTCCTGAGTTCTGGTGTGTATCGGCTGGCCTGTTTGGAGGTCTTGTTAAATTTTGTAAGTTTCAGTGGTGCAACTTGGTCAGTGATCCAGGCAGCGAAGTTCTGGACAGCCTGGTCGAGGTCTGTTGAGGCCTTGGGTTGGGAGGTGGTGAGGGCCTGTGAACTCTGAGTTTCGGTGACCTTGCTCCAGTTGCAATGGGAGGAGATCTGGCGCCTGGTGATGGTGAAGTGTACGATGGTGTGGTCAGTCCTGGTTAGTTGTGTGGTTGAATTTGATTCTGTCACCAGAGGTGAAAATGGGGTCTAGTGTGTGTCTGGCTTTGTGCGTAGGTTTGGGGACCGGTTGGGTGAGGCCGATGTTCATGTTATCCAGGAGGGCGATGAAGTTGGCCTTGTTGATATGGAAGTTGAGGTCGTCGAGTAGGAGGTAGTGGTGAGTTTCAATTGCTACTGGGGCGATGAGCTTGGGGGATGGCGTCGCAAGATGTTGCTCTGGGTGCCATGGGTCTGTAGGCAAGGGTGCCTCTTATCATGGTCTTCACGTCAGTTTGTATAATCAGGCAGGATCTTTAAACACCAGTGTGAACGAAGTCAGTCGACGCTGCCAACTGGATCGCAAATGGCGCACTTGGAGGTGGCACAGGGTCCCTTCCAGTAATGAGGAGAATCCAGGCTCAATCTTTTCACCTCTTCAGACAACTCACAGTGTACACATTTTTGAGCATTGGAGTTCCCAAACCAGCTCTCACTCTGATAGCATTTCATTTGCATTGAACATCGGGACTCCTGTATGTCTTCCCACCTCTACCTCTCTGACCAGAGTTCTGAAGAAGATTAGGAAAGACTGAATCCATGTCATCCTAGTGACTCCGGACTAGGCAAGGAGAGTGTGGTACCTAGAACATCTGGCCATAAGCATCAGTCCTCCAATCCAGCTGCCCCTTCGAGAAGGCCTCCTGTCGCAGCAGCAGGGCAGAGTCCTGCACCCAAGCCTACACAACCGCCACCTCCTTGCATTGAAATTGAGTGGCGGTAGTTGATAGCATTTGATCTTCCTCCTCAAGAAGTAGATGTCATCTTGTCAACCAGGTGTCCCTCTGCTAAAAAAGTTTATGCAAGAATCTGGGAGAAGTTTATTGTCTGGTGTTACTCCCAAAATACCCAGTCTCTATAGGCACACCTGTCTGACATACTGTTTTTTTGTGTGTGTCTTTTGCTAGCCAAGCAAGGTCTTGTTATGGCAACAGTGAGTACTCGCTACGTTGTGATTTGTTGATTTTTTTTTTTTTTAAATGGTTGACTCACCATTTACGATGTCTCCGTGGGACCCTAATTTGTCCTCACTTTCCTTATGTGTGCCCCCTTTGAACCAATGCACAGTTGTTATCTGCGCCTACTTACACTGAAGACAACAGTACTCGTAGAGATCACGTCAGCTCAATGCATGAGTAAAATACAAGCACGGTCTTTCCAGCAGCCATACATCACATTCTTTTTGGATAAGCTGTTCCTCAGGACGAAAGCGGCATCTCTCCCAAAAGTTGTCACACCTTTCCACATTGGACAGTCTATTGCCCAGTTGCCTTATTCGTCCCGCCTCATCCATCTAAAGAGGAAGTAAGATGTCATTTCCTCAACCCAAAGAGAACCCTAAGCTTTTACATTGATCGCACCAAAGAACACCTGGTGGACGATCAGCTCTTTGTAGGGTTCTCTGGGGTGAAGAAAAGGAAAGCTGTTTAGAAAAGAACTATCTCCAGATGGATTGTCTTTAGTATCAAAATCTGTTATGGACTGGCCAAGTAACAGCCTCCAGAAGATCTAAATGTTCATTCCACCAGAGCAAAGGCTTCTACCACGGCTCTGGTGTGCGGTGTGACAATTCTTAGACACTTTGCCAAGCTGCTATGTGGGCCTAATTCCACACATTCACAAAGCACTACTTTGTGGATAGCCAAGTCTGGTGGGAGGGGTATTTTGCCTATTCGGTCATGCAGGATTTCCTTGTCTGAGCCATTCCACAGCCCCACCACCTGGGGAGGTACTGCTTTGGTATCTATTCACAAGATGAGGTATCTGTGGTTAGAAGTAGGCATTAGAAGGCCAAGTTGTTTACCTTTGGTAACTCTCTTTCTGGTGGATATTCTACCTAACCAAAGATTCTTCACCTACCTACCCACCCACAACCCCTGTTGTGTGGAATTGACTAATCTAGTCCATACTAATAAGGTTCCAATTTAGAGATCTTCACACTGTCACAATCTGATTATTGAAGGCTCGGCATCTGAGAGTGTGGCAGATTTCACAAAGAAACTGACATCAACGAGCAGAAGTGGTGGCTATGTAGGGGCCCCCAACATCAAATCCGGAGCGGAAGGGACACTATGCTACCTACTGATGCGCAAAGAAATTGCTGAGAAAATTCCTGGATCCTGTTTGGCACCTGGAGGTATTCACAGGGTGAGGAATTTGTGGTTAGAGTATCCACCAGTAAGGATGTTACCAAAGGAAAGTAACTTGTTTGACTTGGCAACTGGATTCCCGACCTGAGCACAAGGTTTTCTGCATGTTCACTTGTTGTAGTGAACAACCAAGCAATACAGGCCTGAATAGGCATTTGAAATATGTTGTAGGATGCATTCAGGTTCTTGCCTTAAATTATATTAAAATAAGAGATTATTTGTTAAGACAGAAATGCATTGCATTTGTAGGTCAGCAAATCATCTGAGTACGTAGGTAAGACTGGCCAATATACTCAATAGTTCACAGAAAGTGAAAAGGCAAGAACGTTGGGCCTCCTTTTTAAATTAACTTTGTTCTTGAATGTGAAGTATACTTCAGAGCTATCAAGCGTTTTTTTTTTAAGCATATCATATGTCATAGGAAGTGATATCACACAGTCTTCAATGTCAGTAACACAAGATGTAGCATGAGTGAAATTATAAAAAAAAAAACAAGTACAATAAAAATGTTTCAGCATACGTACAGTGTTCTAGCTAAGTAGTGAGGCAGAGCTCTAATCTACATGTGTCTCACGGGAGTTACACTTTGGTGCACTTAGAGGTGTACCTTGCCCTCCTGCATCTCTTACTGCAGCATTGGTTGCGCTTCACGATAAAAGAACACAGTTGCTTATCAGAATAGTACTTTTGATGGTCCCAGATTAATAGTAGGCTCGCTACCAGGCTGATTGACTTGGAAATGAAACGGTGAAGCTGGCCTTGATAGGCTCTGATGGCAGGCAGTTGTTAAATGCACAGTGCCCACATCTGCATGCCAGGCAGTTCACAACAAATCTACTCCCTTCACATTATAGATTCAGAATCCCTCATAAAAGAACACTAGACATACTACAAAACAAACACTCTATAACAGATAATAAGTGAAAGTGACAAAATACAACACATATCTCCTTAAACAGACAACATAATAACCCATCACAACACGCAAAGAAACAAGACAACAACCGAAAGACAAACATTAAACCATCTATAAATCGAACAGGTGGTCTTCTACAGCGACTTGTACCCTTGCCTCGTAATACCACACATTCAGGGTTATCAGTGCCATTGAGCGTACCTTGATGGTCCATCTGCAGGTCACCACGTATTGTTCTGGAATTTGTAACTAAACATCCATCTTGAAGTCTCTCATCACTCTTACACTTTGCTACTCTACTGACGTTTCAAACCTTGCCATCTTGAGTGACCACACTGTTTTTGTTGACTTTGGCCGCTCTTAGCCTTTCAAAACTTGGCACCATTTTTTGAAAACCACCTCGGTTTGCGAATCCTAGCCCAATCACCTTCTTCAAACTTAGTTTCTTTAAATTTTCACTTAAAATCATAAGAATGCTTAACTTTCTCCGGCCTGAGAGCCACTTCCTCCTTTACATTAACATCTTCCTTCCCTTTTTGTTTCTTCCTAAACCACCATGGACACAACTTAGACACAGTATTCCTGCCCCTTAACAGTAATGCGATACAACTAAAACTTCTTCCTCAACTTGGTTTTCCACTTCCAATCAAAGCCCCGTGCCCACACAGTGCTTTTCTTCAACACATGATTAAACCTCTCCAGCTTGTCCATTCCCTTGAGGTTCATATAACACAGAGGCAGCATGACAAATATTACCATACCTAAGAAAGCTTTCCATGTCGTGTGATTTTAATTGCATTCCTTTGTCAGTGACCAAAACTCCAGGATATCCTTTCCTGGCAAAAATCTCTTTGAAAAACTCAATAGCTGCATTAGTGGTGGCTTATGCAACAAACATTACTTCAGGTCACTTGGAATGGTAATCCACCAAAAACATGATAAAACGGAAATCCAAGGGTAAAGCATTAAAAGGTCCTGAAATATCAAATGCCACTTTCTGCCATGGAAACTAGCCATTCAACAGGACATAAAAGTGTTAGAACCACCTTTGACATTTTTTTGCTATTTGCACACACCTCATACTCTCTCACAACTCTTTTCGCCATTCTGTCTAAATCTGACCATCAAAACCTCCTAACAAGTCTTTTACTGGAAGACATACCCATATCTCCTTCATGGGCTAATGACAAAATGTGGTCACTCAGTCCACAGGGCAGTATTCACTTTCCTTCCTTGAACAACATATAACCATCAACCTACAACTCTCCAATAATCTTCATGAATTGAAACACTTCAGGAGAAATAACTCTCCTCTTTGGCCAACCCTCCTTCACAGGTACCATTACACTATTCAACAGCTGATAACCTTCTACACACTCTTTTTCACATCTCCTCGCTGATACTCCCAAAACTTCCAGAGACAACATCTGTAATGGTGGCAATCACGTCCACTTCTCTCAATTCATCTGAACTTTCCTCATGGACACATGGTGAGCTAGACAAAATATCTGGCGTAACATTGCTTTTGCCAGGAACATACTTAACCCTAAAACTGTGCTCCTAAAGCTTACACATCATCCTGGCAATATGTGCTGTAGCAGCCTATTCCCCACCTGGAGACAAAATACTTACAAAAGGTTTGTGATACGTTTTTAAAGTAAAGCAAGATCCCCAAATATAATTGCGGAAGTGTTCCACCACCCACACACATGCCAAGAACTCCCGCTCTATGATAGCATACCTTCTTTCAGTGTCATTCAGGGAGCAAGAGGCAAATGCCACATTTCATTTCTCCCCAGACCTTTGCGAAAGTACACTTCATACACCATACAAACTTGCTTCCACTGTAATCATGCATTCTTTGTCGACATACAAAAAGTTTTAACATTGACGGTATAACAATTTCAGACTTGGATCTTGGTGGAGGGGTTACTCTGTCACAACAGTGACAGATATCCCGTCTGCTGAAAAATAAATCTCATTATGTCCTTGGGATTTATATTTTGGCGTAGGGATATCTGTCACCATTGTGACGGAGTAACCCCTCTGCTGAGATCTAAATCAGGCATTTAATCAAATCAAAGGCCCTTTGTTGTTTCTCTGACCAAATAAATTCAACATTCCTCCTGGTCACTTTTCTGAGCGGTTCCATCTTGGTGGCAAAATCCCTGATGAATTTACTATAGTATTCACATACTCCCGCAAATGAATGTAACTTCTCCTTATTGTTGGGTGCTTTGACAATGGCTTCTACCAAAGATTTCTTTGGTACAACACCCTTCCCTGACAATGTATGGCCTAAATATTCAACTGAATCATAAAAAAGTCTGCATTTACTCTGTTTCTACATGAGAGCATGCTTTTCCATTTATTACACACGTCCGTATGGTGATTAACATGCTCCTGTACATCCTTGTAAAAAATTCGTATTTTGACTTTGAAGTACCTCATAAACCCATCCATACCTTTAAACACATGATGAAACATTGCCCTTTGAAACCCAGATGCCGCTGAGGCAAGGTAAAAAAACATCCTCTGGATTTGAAATAGACCCTGTGGTGTGATGAACGTAGTAAGACAACTAGAGTCTTCTACGAGATGACGCAAGTGTAGCATGTGGATTTATCTAAATATTCACAGGTACTGAGAGTCCCCAGCTGAGTGAGTCTGAGCATATGCAGGTGTGTCCGCTTTGGTGGAGCTCATACGGACCAACTGTGCATGACCTCCCTTACCAGACTCCCAGTGACGGCTGGCACAGATCGGGAGTGGGTGGGGTGGGGGTGGGGCTGTAAGTGGATCTAAAATAAGAAAAAAACGTACCTTACCGCCATCTCTCCTCCAAGAAGCACATCCAAGCTCCCCTAAGCCAATCACAACACTGCAATGAGCAAAGCCCTTATTCAGAGGGCATCTCCTGCTTTGGAATCATACTCATCCTCTTAAGCCAGATTATTCTCCTTAGCTTCAGTGTTATTAACTGCCCTTTATATGTTATATAGTTTGGAGACAAAGACAGGTGTGTAGGGCAGTTAATAACACTGAAGTTTAGGGGAAGAATCTGGCTTGTTAGGAGGATGAATATGATTCCAAAGCAGGAGATGCCCTCTGAATAAGGGGCTACTGCACGGTGCTGTGTACCAGGGTTAGTTAAGAGGCAAAACTGAAAGGTCTGCAACAGGGCTATCATGAACCCCCTGTTTTAGTAGCAGATGCGGGGTGGAGGTGTCACTGGGGAGTTCCGTGTAACATGAACATTTAGCTTGTTTTTAAGGCTGGTCTCCAAAGAGAAAATCATAAATGTAGGATGGTAGGTTCATGGAGCACTTGAATAGAGTAACAAATGGAACAAGAGAGTATGGAAGGAATGAAGAGCTGGAGGAGCAACAGAGAGAACAATGGATGGGACAAAGGAAGGATGGATAGATGCATAGAGAGACAGGGTTGGATTTATGGAGGAACGGAAAAATAGATGAAAGGGGAGAAAGAAGTTTGGGTGATAGAAATTAAAAGGATGGATAGAAGCATGAAAGAGGATATGGATGGACATGAGCAAGAACAGAAAGAAGGAAAGATGGAAAGAAGGATGGCTGTATGGAAGTAAGCATTGAGAGACCAGATAGATTGGGAAATGGAGGAATGCATGAATGGATGGAAGGATAGAGACAAGGATGGATGATGGAAGACTCAAAATGGTTAATGGATAGAGGGAGAGGATGGGTGCATGTATGTATGGACTGAGATTGAATGAAGGAAGGAGGAATACGGACGAGTGGGTGGATGAAGAGAACGAAGAGTGGATAGATCAAAGGAAAGAAAAAGTCAAAGTCGGAGGGAATGATGGATGTTTGTATGGCTGGGTGGATAAAAGACAAAGAATGATGTGGAAAGTACGATGGAAACGGGAAGACAATAAAAAGGGAAGGGAAAAAGAAGGAAGGAAGCAAAGAAAGAAGGGTGCAAAGTATGGATAGCAGGAAAGATAGGAGAAAGAAGGATGGAGAACGAAAGAAACTTGCCACAAGTCTATTGACGTGGTCACATCATAAAAGTTATCCCTGATCCCGGGATGCAGGACACGGGGACCTGCCACCTCATCAGCCTGGGTATTATAGAATGAATTTATAGGTTTACACAACTTATCAAATGATTCTGCCTGCTTTGTGGATCTTTTCGTAACCCAGCTTCCTATTGGTGGTGCACCTTTAACCACTGGGCATATCAGTGTAGAAGCAGTCTGCGAGCCCTGTGGGGTCCATATGGCATGCCTTACAATTTTTGTAAGGCCTTGGACAATGACGAAGACATTGATTTAGAAACCAACAGGTTAGCCATTAAGGCTAAATCACGGTCTATGCCTTAAGACTCCGAGACACAGTCCTGTCTCGCATAGCTAAGCCATGTTCATGCAGAAAAAGAAGGCTCAGTATATTACATTTAACTAACCGCTCCCCACAACATTCCTGAGGATAACATAACTATCTACCTCCTACACTTTTAAAAACAAAGAACCAGTATTTGCAAAACTATTGAGAAATGGGAACAGGTGTTTATATTCGGGATGCAGGTCCTAAAAAGGAAGGGGGGGGCTCACCACTGTAAGCAGAATGAGTGTGACATCAGTGCGTGTGACTTCACAGGAAGTGACATCACGGCGTGTGGCATCACATGTGGCATCACCGGAAGTGGCATTACAACCCATGACCTCGCAGAAAGTGTGATCGGGTCTTAAGACCTCACATATTTTTAGCAGGTCTATCATGAGTACATTTGAGCACATTACAATATTTAACGAATTAGATTTTACATTGGGGTTGTGCCATAATATAGATGCAACCCAGATGCAAAATCTGGGGCTCAACTTATAGAAAAGCTTTTTTTTTTTTATACCCTGCCACAAAGAATCAGGCAACAAGGAGAAATGCAGTAAATCTGTTCCCCTTAATTAGTTGCAATGTCTGTATTTTTAAATATCTTATCGGGTTAAGACACCTGTTGCAGAGATCTTTGTGGGTTAGCTAAATCTCCGGGAATAATAATAATGGTAATATAACTGGACGATAACGTTTTTGCTGGAGAGATCTGTGTTTTGCCTAGTCCTAGTTTTGAGTCAAAGTAGCATAGAGGGTTAATAACTCCCCTGCCAAGCACATCATGTAACATGCAGATGACAGGTTTTTATTTTATGTAAATAGGTAAGTGGGCTACTGCTTTTAAGACGGAGATACTTTTGTTACTTGCAGTTCACAAATTGTAATCCTTATGTAGCACAGCGAGGTTTGAAGGACATGTGGCCCCCACATCTTGTAACCCTCACTGTCTTCTGTAACACATCCTTTACAATGATGTACACACATATTATTTATTGTCAATGTATAATCTGTACGTGTGATGTAAAGCGTACTGACACCCTACACTGGGATGAATAGTGTTACTACTCATTCTCCTCCCAGTGCAGGGTGTCAGAGCGCTTTACATCACACGCACACAAATAACAATTTAAATACCACTATTTTTCTTTATTTCTTTTATAGTAGTTAAGCACTACTGTAGTGGTAAAGCGTTATAAAAGAAATAAAACAAAATAGTTCTATTTAAATTGCTATTTGTGTAAATACTAGGGCGACCAACACATCTGACATTCTAACAGTGTATACATATATATCTCTTATATACAGGGACTAAACAAAGTCAAAGCATTTTTCTCTTAAGTACCTGTGCAGTGATAAGATGTGAGCCTTTGTTTCCCCTATATTGCATCTAGGTGTGAGGCTCCCAGCAAGGGAACTCCAACAAAAAGAGGCCTAATAGCCCTTTAGCTTCGGCCTTTGTTATGGACGAAGATGGAATCTGATAAGGCCCCTCCCCACCTTCACGTTGCTGCTCGGAACAAAAGCAGACAAGATACAGGCGCGGCTGAAAGTGTCCCGTGTCAGAAAATTACAGCAGGACAAGTTTAGCGTATTTATGTGAATTCTAGGAGAAGTAGGAAAGCAGCGTGGCACTCTGCTGAATGCGGCCAGCTTTACAGTAGGGTAGACAGCGTTTATCCTCTGAAAATAGTGGGTAGATGGCTTCTACCTGTGTCTACACTCCACTCGAGCCCTGTTTGTATTACTATTGACAGAGTGCTATTGCTAGCTAATGATAGCCTCATTTAAAGAGATAGCCGGAGAGCATTTTTCTATTCACAAAAGGGCGGACACTACCCCATCAACATAATATAGGACTGCTCCAGAGGGAAAGGCTCCCAATGCAGCGTCCCCCGTCATACCGTTGCTAGGCAGGCATAGACATCCTGATAGTTACCACTAAGAATCTTTAGAATAAATAAATGGGGGATACCAAAGTACATAGGAATGTGAATATAACATATCTCCCTTCTAACAATAGAAAAAAAAGCATCAATACACATTTCTCCTGCTAAACAAAACAAAATATATATATATATATACATACAAATAAGATTATTTGAATAAATTGAATAATATGCTTACTTGACATAGAAGTGATCGATCACAAATATAATCATCCAGAAATTTAGGCCTGAACATGGTACGGGAAGATTGGCGGGTACAAATTGTTTTAGATACACTTTACTTTGTGGTGTATTCATATTAGAAGTGGAGTCAGAACTATTGCTGTGACTAGGTTTAGGAGATTGACATCTAAGCCATTCATTCTGTTCAGTGGTATTACATATGGACACTTTTCTCATGTTCCACCAATTACCATCCGCCAATTTTACGCAATTACCTTTTACATGTACAACTTCCTTGGGACATGACCATTTAGAGGTGCCTTTTTTGATCTATCCCCAATGTAAACTCTTACCCACATTCCTGTCTTGAAAGACCGGGGATGTTTGTAAATATGTGAATTGTGTCTATGGCCATACGAGTTCTGATATTTTCTAACACGAGCCTTAATTTCGTCATGATTGGTTTCACTTTTGCATGCTCTATTCATCCAAGCAGGCACAGCAACAGTGCAAGGTATTCTTCCTTTGAGAATACTGAAAGGAGTTTCTTTGGTAACTGAATGTGGAGTGGTCCTATAACACCATAACATGTCTTTTACTTGTTGTCTGTAATTCAAACCACTTTTGCTAGCAAGTTGTATGTTTTCAGCTAGCACTCTGTTGAACCTCTCCACTAAACCATTACCCCTGGGATGATATAAAGGAGTTTTGGTATGTTTAAATTCCCCATTTTATTAAAAATTTCTCAAATTCAGCTGAAATGAATTGAGAACCATTGTCCGAAACAATTTCAGCAGGACAACCCTCCCTTCTGAAAATGTCTTTGCAAAAATGTATTACTACACTAGACTTTACATCTTTTACAAATGTTACCTCGGGCCACTTTGAAAAATAATCAATCATGAAAATGGCAAATCTGTCATTGTTGCCTAGGGTCTCAAATGGACCACAGATGTCAATGGCTAGTTTTTCCCAGGGTGATTCAGGTAAAGGTATAGGATTGATAGTGGTATCTTGGGTGGTGTGTGATTTATCGCTCACAGCACACGCCACACAATCACGTACAAATCTTTCAATATGAGTGTCCATAGCTGGCCACCAAAAATCTTCCCTGATACGTCTTTTCAAGGCGGACATGCCGCAGTGACCTTCATGCATGAGATTTAATAGTTTTTCTCTAAGACTTTGTGGAACTACCAGGCGACATCCCCTTCCTACAAGATCGTTCAATACAGCAAATTCAGACCATATAAGTTTGAATGGTTCTAATGATTCGGATGTAATTTCCACCCTTGGATATCAGTAAGAGCTTCCATAAGATTTTTTAAAGTTGTGTCATTACTGGTAGGAGACATCCATTCCTCTTCAGATATGGCATTACATATGTCATTAATGTCAGCAATCATCCATTCATCCTCATCATCCACACAAGTATTTTCAATTGGTAATCTAGATAAACAGTCGGCATTAACATTCTTTACACCAGGAACATACTTGACATCAAAAGAATACTCTTGAAGTCGATAAAGCCATTTGGCTATTCTGGGCGTGGCTTTAGCTGTTCCTTTGGTGGAAAAAAGATCTACCAATGGTTTATGGTCCGTTCTTAATGTAAATCTGATGCCCCATACATATATGCGAAAGTATTGCACACACCACCAGCAAGCAAGGGCCTCTTTTTCCACTGTGGAAGAAGTATGTTCTGCACCCTTTAAGGTGCGAGAAGCAAACACTACCACTCTTTCCATTCCCTCGTGTACTTGGATAAGAACAGCATCAAGACCATGGTTACTAACGTCAGTAGATATAATGGTCTTGTCATTTGGATTAAAAGGTGTTAAACTAACAGCCTTAGCAATGGCTTTTTTTATACACTCGAATGTAGTTTGACATTAATCGGACCATGTGAATTTCACTCCTTTCTTCATGATGTTTCTTAAATTCTGAATTTTATCAGAAAAATGACATACAAATTTGGAGTAGTACTCCACCAGACCAAGAAAGGATCTTAGTTGATCTTTGTCTGTAGGAGAAGGTGCTTTTTCTATGGCATCTATTAAACTACTCTTGGGTTTGACTCCTTCTTTAGTTAAAGTGTGATCTAAATATTCTACTTTGGGTACACAAAATTTGCACTTTTCGAGACCTATGGTAAACCCCGCATCAGCTAGTTTACAAAAAACAGATTGTAAGATGGAATCATGTTGTACAACATCACATCCCCAAATCAATACATCGTCCTGAAATACTAAAGTGTTCTTAACTACCGTTAAGATCTTTTGCATTACTCTTTGTCCCATCCTCGTCGCCAATTTTGCAATGACGAGTCTTACAAGGAAGCTTCAGATAGATTTAATTCAGTATACAGAAAGCCCTTAATGTTCTGCGTGCCGGTCTTCATCCAACTCCTCCGTGTCCCTCCACCTTCCAGAATCCCCCGTCATACCGTTGCTAGGCAGGCATAGACATTCTGATAGATACCACTAAGAATCTTAAGAATAAATAAATGGAGGATACCAAAGTACATAGGAATGTGAATATAACAACCACCTGACCGGTTTTACACCTGCATTTTAATGTTCAGGCAAGTTCGAAAGTTAGAAAAAAAAAATCACTGAAAGCCGGTACTTTTTCCCTCTTATCAGTATATACTTTAAACAGTAAATGTTAGAAAAAAACGTTTTAAATTATGGTCTACAGCAGCCCTAATGACCGCTGACTGATAAAGTGAACAAAGACACAAAGACCATTTAAATAAGCATTGGCATAGCCAATAGGTCTCGCTTTTGGGACCTTCTAAGTATTTAGTTATGCAGCACAATATCCTTGGTGCAACCACATCAACTGTTGCGTGGCTAAACACTTATAAGGGCCCAAAGGCGAGACCTATTGGCTATGCCAATGCTTGGTGTGGTTGTGTGTGTGTGTGTGGTGGTGTGTGTGTGTGGTGTGTGTGTGGTTGCATGCGTGGTTGCGTGCGTGGTTGCGTGCGTGCGTGCGTGTGTGTGTGTGTGTTTGTGTGTATGTGTGGTTGGGTGTATGTGTGGTTGGGTACTGCCTGGGAAGCTGACGCAGCCTGGGCTGACACACACGACAGGGGGGGGGGGGGGCTGATGCCCTGTAAGCCCTATGGGCATTGCGCGCCTGACTACCCTCGTGTCAGCGCTCAGCAACGAGGCTACATGTGTGGTTGTGTGTGTGGTTGTGTGTGTGTGGATGTGTGGTTGGGTGGGGTTGTGTGTGTGTGGTTGTGTGTGTGTAGTTGTGTGTGTGTGTGTGGTTGGGTGTATGTGGTTGTGTGTGGTTGTGTGTGTGTGTGTGGTTGTGGTTGTGTGTGGTTGGGTGTGTGGTTGTGTGTGTTGTTGGGTACTGCCTGGGAAGCTGACTCAGCCTGGACTGACACACACAACGGGGGGGCTGATGCTCTTTGAGCCCTATGGGCATTGCGCGCCTGACTACCCTCATGTCAATGCTTAGCAACGAGCCCACATGTGGGCCGCACCAGTGCTTACTTTGTTAAAATGTAAGTGCCAGGGCCCGAGGTCTTCACACCAGCTGGGACTACCCACAGTTCCTGCTACTACTGCTGAGGAATTCCAGTGCCAACTTTACTTATCATCACACCAAACCAGTGGGAAATTTTAGACAATTTCAGGTCAGCAGGAAGACCTGGAAGTGCTAGTTCTGTATCCCTGTGGTGTAATCTTATAAGTGCTGGTATTGAAAAATAAGTGCAGGCAATTGAGCTTGCTAGAGCCAAGACTCAAAGGGAAGGAAAAACAGTAAACTTGGAAAATAAATTCATAAAGCATGTTTCATATGTAAGAAAAGGGGGGACGCTCAGGGGCACATCAGATTTGGAGTGCACCACCTGTGCCTTTTTAAAAATGCAGCACGAGTTTGGAAACTAACGCCTCCTGCGCGGGGACCACAGGCAAAAGAAGTGTTTGACTTGGGCTAAAAGAACCTTTTGTGGCCTCACCTGTGGGAAGGTGCCACGTTGTATAAAGAAACTCTTATGGAAATATTCAATACAATGCTTACATCCCAGATACGTCTCTCCCGTTCTGCGCCGTATAGTGGACAACTAACTTTAGCTGTTCAGGTCTTTCCTTGGAGCTTTGACCTTCATGTAGTGAGTGAGCAGTGAGCTGGCCCTTGGAAGCCCTTCTACTGGCTACTCCTGGTATGGACGGTTTATTAGAGCTCTCAAGCTCTTAGATGCCACTCTTTCTTGAAACACGCAATATCAGGGAAACTTTTGAAAGGGCAGTAGGTGTGTTACTGCTCATACCTAATGGAAAGCTATTTACTGGCCCAAGTAAATAGTCACTTCCAATAGTAGTGAAACGTCACTCCTACCCTGCAATATAGTGCAGTTCTGTCACTGATACATAACTTTCATAGTTAGCTTCATTTTATTAAATGTGTAGGGCGCCTTCTCCAGTGTCACATCGAATCAAACAATGCATAAAACTGTGAAGCAACAGCATTGACCTTTAAGATGGAAAGCAAGAAGAGAGATTGGTCCTTTAGGAGGGAACAGAGTGAGTAAAGAGACTGAGGGCTGGTGCCTTCATGAGAATTAAAGCAGCAGCTTTAGTGCCCCCCCCCCCCCCCTCCCCTAGTGCCGGCACCAAGTCACAGGAAATGGACATGAAAATGATTTTACGTTGGTGAATGGGGAGCGGTCCAGCTGGAAAATTCTAATTTGCCTGGAGCTCTGGAAAATTACTCCTACCATTCCTGCTTGGGGGCAAGCACAGAAAAAAAAGAAAGTGAGACTTGCCAATAGGTGGACAGCACGAGACAGGAGAGGCAAGGTGGCGCTGGCACATGGAATGGAGATTACAGCCAAGAGTAAAGGCCGCCAAAACTGAAGACAAGTCAAAGCTCAAGAGCACCGGTGCATTTAAATGTGGTGCAGAGGATCCAACAGAGAAGCAAGAGTGGGCCAGCGACAAGGAGAAGGAGAAAGGAGTAGCAGGAGGTAAACAGATAAGAATGCCAACAAAACGATAGAATTAGACCTAAGTGTAGATGGTCTCATGGAGGAGCCGGGCCTTTAGGTCTGTTGGTGCGGGGGGTGTGGAGAAACATACACGAGGGTGACAAAGCAAGATTAAGCAACAACGGGGCGAGTGGGGGATTGAGATAATGCCAGTGCCCGGGTTAAAGTGAAAGCAGGCGTCCATGTGCTGCCTTCAGTAAGAACAAGCATTGGCTGCGCGAGAACAAGCATCGCGGCACCGGCGCTTTACTTTGAACATTAAAAGTAAAGTGCGGGTGCCGCGATTATAGCAAAGGTAAAAAAATAGATGTTTTTTTCTATTTCTTTACTTTTGCGAAAGTGAAAGTCATCACGGCTCTAATGACCCGTGAAAGACTGCTGGCGGCCGGCTGCGCATGTGCATGTTCGCGTGAACGCAAGCGCTAGGCCAGCCAGCAGCACTTTGAAAACTCATCTACAAAATGTCTCTCGGAGCAGCCCATGCGCGCTGACTCAGCGAGACCTAAAAATGAATACAGACGACATCATATAAAGTTCTACTTAAGAAAAACGCACAGCCCTTTTCAGAATCTGAGAGCGCCCACGGATTGCCGGTATTTTTCTCTGGTGAAGGGGGCAACCCTTAACCCGACTTACATTGACATTGCTCGTTGAGTCAACGCAACTTTGTGGAATGGAATGTCACCTATGTAGTCCTTCTTTTGTATCTCTTCTAGAATTCCCTCGTCCTTTTTCTGTGTTTGATGCGGAAGCCCTGTCTACGGGGATGCAGTTGACTTGTCCCTCTTCTGTGTTTATGTCCGAAGCAGGATGTGCTGTGATGATGGTGCCGCCTCTGTGGACCAGCTAGTTACTGAGTGAACACCGCTGAGTTGTCACCCGGACCCTCTCCTGCCGCTGTCTGACTGGTTTCGCCGCAGGATGGGAGGCTTCTTCCGCAGCGAGGCTGTGTGCCTGGCGCAGCTTTTTTTACAGTCCGGTTCTGCCTACGATTGTATCAGTGAGCTGGGAGAGCTCGGACTCGTCGAGTTTAGGGATGTGAGTACAGTGGGACGAAGGGTGTCGTCTTGCGGGGCAATGTTGTGCGCTGGCTTGGTGACTAAAGGGAGCTTAGTAGCTACCCGGGCCATTGTATGCCCCTGGTGAAGATACACCTCCTGTCTCTGTACTTTCAAGGCTTGTCGGTCCGGTTAAACATTGATGGGAAATCCGAGCGCTTATAGGTCAATCAGAAGTTCCCACACGCTATGTGCTTTTGGATAAATTGGATGTATTTATCTTTGTGCTTATTAGCACATGAGAGATTTCGTATGTACACTTTTGTGTGAGGCTGCCGGGCAGTCACTGCTTTCAACTGTGCACCCAAGTATCTGAGGGGCTATGAGTTCTGGTACTTTCCACCTGCCAGTGATTGGAACATCGTGATATTCAGAGCACTCAAATCGAGGGGCAGCAGCGAAGACGACCACATGGGCCCCTTTTGGAAAATCTGGGGCTCCCATTTATGTGCCTGTGGGTCATCATCTGTTTAAGTACAGGAGCATCAGGGACCATGATAGAGACACAGATATTTTCATCTCTGAGTCAAAGTTTATTTTGAATAGCGCACACTGCATAGTGATTAAATCTAGATACTTTTGCGATAAACCATAAGCATGCTGCAAGAAACGGCTACTTAGTCTTCACAAGAGTTGGTACTTATACTCGGTTCGGGCGCGTCCGACCATTGGGCAGAGAGGGCCCACGTCAGGTTCTCTGGCTGGGCTGAGGCTGCTGACTTGATGTTTAGCCACATCTAATCTATTCCCTGGGTGTTTTTATTTCTTTCCAAAATCGCTGCTGCCTTTCTGTCTCACATTTTGCAACATGATCTTTTCATTACCGTAACATAAAGCAATGGCTTGCTCTATTTAATGTGGACAGGTGGAAAATGGCAGCGATCGAAAATGTAATATCACATCCCACAGTACTCCCATCAACAAGTAGATAGCAGGGTTATCCATCAACACCTTAACATATGAGCTTCAATAAATACCCAGCATGTGGCAGTTAAACCACTGCTATGACAGAAATATTTTTCCTTCCAAACAAAAGCTCATTAAAATAAGCAGTGTATTCAATTATAGCGTACATCTTGTTTTTTTTCTAATTTCTTTGAGTTTTGAACAGAAGAACATTATACTAGGAAGCAGTGTTACGATCACAGTACAAGGCAAATCAACATTTACTTCTAAAAGTGACCTGTTATCCAAGGATTTGGTATGATTGGCCCTGCATAACCTTTACTTCTGTATCAGCAGGCAGTCCATGTTAATGGTACTAAGAGATTTTACTTTTTATTGTATTGTAATGGCATTTATATAGCGCTTACTACCTCTAATGAGGGGTCGAAGTAAATTTTCGTCGAGTAGTATGCTACTCCGAAACCCATAAAGGATTTGTGTTGAGTTAGTATAGTGAAATATGAAAGTAACTTGAGTGATGGATAGGTTAGTCAGTTATTTGGATTCAGAAGGATAGCAGTGGGATAGAAGAGGAAAAAAACGTTTGCATTTATATAGTGCTTGTTACCCCTGATGGCGTGTTAAAGCGCTTTTTTTGGGGCTATTAGCACGCTACTCCGGAACCCATAAAGGATTGGTGGTGAATTAGTATTGTAAAATATGAAAGTAATTTGAGTGGTGGATATTAGTTAGTTATTTGGATTGAGAAGGATAGCATAGGGATAGAAGAGGGAAAAAAGGTTTGCATTTATATAGCGCTTGTTTCCCCTGATGGGGTGTTGAAGCACTTTCTTGGCGAGTAGCACTTTACTCCGGAACCCCTAAAGGATTAGTGGTGAATTAGGATAGTGAAATATGAAAGTAATTTGAGTGGTGGATATTAGTCAGTTATTTGGATTGAGAAGGATAGCGAAGGGATAGAAGAGGGAAAAGGTTTGCTACCCCTAATGAGGTGTTGAAGTTGTGTTTTTTGTTCTTTTTTTTAGGCAAGAAGCACGCTACTCTGGAACCCTTAAAGGATTAGTTGTGAATTATTATAGTGAAATATGAAATTTGACAAGTGGACATGTTAGTCTTTTGTTTCGATTGAAAAGGATAGTGGAGGGATAAAAAAGTGAAGGATTTAGACTTTTTGTTTTTTTGGAGGTCATAGCAGTATTGGGAGGTTTGGGATAAGTAAAAAGGGATGTGGAGGGGAAGTGTCAGAGGGAAGAGTTTAGAAAGGCTTGTTTTGGGGTATCAGTATAGTAAAAGAGGTTTCAGGTGGTGCAAGGAGGGGTAGAGTAGGAGAAAGTCTAGAAAGGGCTATTTTGGGGATCATAGTAGTGGTATGGGGATGAATGAGAGAGTGGAGGTAATAGATATATTGGTAGAGGTGTAGGGTGAGAAATAGGGTAGTGCATTGGAAATGCTGAATTAGAAGAAAGTAATAAATCCATAGATCCATAAGTACATGGAAAGTTTATAGATGCATAAAGGAAGTACGTATATGTAGATTAAAGATATTGATATAGGTAAAGGGTGAAAAATAGGATAGTGCATATAATGTGTTTTTTTTTTTTTTTGAGGAAATTAATAAATATATATAGATCCAAGTACATGCCTACCGTACATAGAGAAAGAAGTAGGCATTCCAAAAGAATTATAGCATACATCTTAACAGAGGTTTGTTTATTTCTTGGTCCTGTGAAGCCAGTAATATTGTACAGCACTAGTAGAAGTAAAATTCACAAAAGAAAAATTATGTTTTGAGTTGACGGGGCTTGCAAGCGCCTGGATACCCTATTGGGTGATTAGCCGCCCTTTAAAAACCCTGGTTGATTGATTGACTCAATATTAAAAAAATAACCCTCCATCTATAAACCTACTTATTACGCATTATATGCAGCCAGACAGGTGTGTGTGTGTGTGTATATGTATATATATATATATATATATATATATATATATATAAAATCTCGGATGTCATCCATTAAATATAAAAACTTGATCCAATCAGTCATAATTAAATCAGTGCAGCGATATATATCATTTTTGTGCCAACTACAGACATCTATGAGCAACGTGAAGAGATTTTAAATTCATGTAATCTTTCAGAGGCTGATAAAATGCATATCATTGAGTAAGGATAGAACACGTCATTTACAGGGATGGAAAAATTGAAGGAGGACCAAGGCTGATATGCATATGGCTGGTTCTTATCAGAGGTGGCACAGTAGACAAAAAAATGATGGCCTGGAATGAAGCCTCAAGCATTTACCAGTGTTGGCGATTAATTCAAGCTTTCCACCCATCAGTTCTTTGCTTTCTTCAGGCACCGCTGTAAGAGCCCAGACCTGGGTCCTGTGCTCACATCATCTTAGGACTCAACTACCCCACTGACCAGGCCAAATGGGCCTAAACGATTTAGGGTTGCTTGTGATCTTGTTTGGGTTTGCCCTAGCCTGAGCAATTAAGCTGGACTAGCAATCAATTAGCAATTGCAAAGTGCAGCACTGTCACCCCTAAGGGTATCATGTCTCAGTCGAAAAGCCATGTTTTGAGCTTCTTTCTGAAGTCTGCCGGGGAAGGGGGCTGTTCAGAGGTGGTGGATCATGTATAAACAAATAGGGAGGTGGTATTAGGCATAGGAAGGCACAAAGAAATATTCACTAGCAGTTAGAAGAGTCACGCTATTTGGGGACGGTGCTATAAGGAGGAGAGAACCACCAACTACTCCTGATCTGCAGCCAAGGCTGCAACAAGAAACAAGCTGCGTGGTGGATCATGTAGTTCCAGTTCTTGGCGGCAGTGTAGGAGGAGGAGTGGCTCCCTGTGCGACTGCATTGGATGCAGGTTTGTATGAGCAAGGTCGGGTGAGGCAGAGCTTAGGTGTCTAGCAGGCACATGGACGTTCAGTCGGCGGTTGATGCAAGATGGTCCTTGGTTGTGAAGAACTTTGTAGGTGTGTGTGAGGATCTTAAACTGGCATCTCTTCTGGATGGGGAGCCAGTAGAGGTTTCTGAGGTGTAGAATGATGTGGGTCAGTTTGGGGAGGTCAAGGATGAGAATGGCTGCAGTGTTCTGTATGATCTGGAGTCTTCTGAGTAGCTGGGTTAGGGGTCCAGCGTAGAGAGCGTTGCCATAGTCAAGGCGGCTGGTGCCGAGGGCCTTGGTGACAGTCTTTTAAGTAATGATTTGGATCCATCTGAAGATTTTGCGGAGCATGCAAAGGGTGTGGGAGGAGGTGACTGCATTGATTATTCATTTCATGGTCAGTTGGCTGTCAAGGATGATGCCAAGGTTGGGAGCATGGTCGGTCGGTGTGGGTGTGGGTCAGAGTTCTGCTGGCCATCAGCTGGTCCTATACAGAGATGTTCTTCCCGAAGATCAGTCCTTCTGTTTTGTCGGAGCTGAGTTTGGGGCAATTGTCTCTCATCCATTTCGCTACCTTGGACATGGTGTGGCAGAAGTTGGTTTTACCATTGGAGGGGTCCTCGGAGAGAGAAGAGATTAGTTGAGTATCATCTGCGTAGGAGATTATGTTGAGTCAAGTGGGATTTGACAACGTCTGCAAGGCGGTCATGTAGATGTTGAACAGGGTGGGGCTGACCGATGATCGCTGTATGTGATTTCCATGCGGAGGTGAAGGAAGGCAGTCCGATGCTCTTTGTCCGTCCTGTAAGGAAGGAGGCGATCCACTTGAGGGCGTTTTGCTGTATGCCGATGTTGTAGAGTCTGTAGAGGAAGGTGTGGTGGGAGATGTTGTTTAACACAGCATGGAGGTAGAGGAGGATCAGGGCCATCGTCTCTCCCCGGTCGAGGAGAGTTCTCATGTCATCTGTGGTAGCGATCAGCGCAGTCTCAGTGCTATGGTTGGTACAGAATCCTGATTGTGAGGCATCGAGGAGGTGCTTGTGCTCCAGGTATTCAGTAAGCTGTTGTTTGAGGGCTTTCTCAAGTACTTTGGCTGGGTAGGGGAGCAGGGAGATCGGTTGGTAGTTTTTGGGGTCAGCAGAGTTTTTTTTGTTTATTTTTCAGGAGGGGTCTGAGCTCTGCGTATTTACATCCTATTCGAGCAGGGCCACGGCTGATTTGCTTGTTTCTGTCCGGGGTGGTATGGTGGGCAGAAGCAATCATGTACTGGAATGCGTTCCTGAGTAATTACCAATGGTTGAGATTAATTCAAACATTCCACACAGCACTTTTCTGATTTTTGCAAATCTGCTACAGAAATCACTATGTAGAACACATTATATATTTGTTAAATGGCAAAGGTTCCATGGATTTTGCTCGAGTTTGTACCCTGGCTTTCCTGGTGTATGTGGGACTATCATGACATCCCGGTCTTTTCCTTGTTCTTGCCTCTTTCCACTCCTAAAGCACAGTGAGAAATGTGTGCTGATTGTAGAGTATTTATCATCTGCTGTGGGCTGCGTCTTTTAGCTCCTACCCTGTTGCTTTGTCTGAGCCTTGTAACCTTCACACCCTGACTCTCTACCACCTTGCCTACCATCTAGCAGTCTTTTTTTGCTTTCATGTGAAGGGATTTGCCACCACACCTCCTGTTCTCCACCATGTTGATAGGTCCTTTAAATGAGGTGTGCAACTTGCAATGATCCTTAGAAACATCGGCACCATCCTAGAGGAAGGTCTCTATGCCAAAGTTATCACCATATTTGGTGATTTCAGCTTTCATGTAGAAAGTTCAGAAAATAACGATACAGTGGCACTTATCGAGATCCTTGAGGGTTTTGGCCTGACTCAATTAGTAAATCAACCTACCCACAATGCGGGACACACCTTTTAATGGGATTTTCTCTAACAATTCTCGCGTAGTTATGAAAGATGTACCAGCTCTTACATGGACCTATCATCATGCGGTCATGTTTGATATCAAGCTGGAACACAAATCCACCACAAAAAAACTCAAAATCCAGTTGCTTTAGGAAGAATCTGGAATAATATAAAGGCAGACGCTCTCAATAAAACCTTAAAAGATACGATGTCCCCTTTCTCGGAAAAAGCAGAGAAGTCATCCATTAAATATACAAAATGGATCCAATCAGCCATAGCACTCTCTGCGCCTCTTAAAACCCTAACTCGGCACAGAGAAAAGCCCACAGCCCCCTGGTACTATGAAAACCTAAAGCTTGAGAAGCAAGCCTGTCTAAGGCAATAGTGACAGTGGAGAAAAAATGGGAACGAAAATGAAAAATATAAGGTCTGTCTGAATGACTATAAAACTTTAATGATCAAGGAAAAGAGCGTCTCTTACACACACAAAATAGTAGCAGCAAATAACTCGCCAATGGAACTCTTCCAAGTGGTGTCATGCCTGGTCTCGGCGTCAAGGAATGAGCAATTAAATAACTGCCAAGCTTTGTGTGACATGGTGGCCGACGTCTTCCTGGATAAAGTTGCTTAGATCTTTAATAAGTTTGAACAAAGGGAGGCCATTTCAGGAGGAGAAACCTCACAACAATGGTGTCTGAGGTTCATGCTCAATTGATTAGCTCCCACCCCCTACTCCTCGCAAGAAGTTTCTTCCATAATTAAAGTCACTAAATCAGGGTCTCCTATGGACCCATGTCCCTCAAAAATCCTAAAGTTGGCTATGGATACCGTGGCAGTTGGCCTGACCATTATTTTTTAATTCTATGTTGGAATCAGGTCATTTTCTGATACTCTGGAAAGAAGCATCCATCCGCCCTGTGCTGAAATAGGCTACTCAAATTCCAAAAGGCCCAAATAATTACCAACCCATTTCTTGCTTACCCCTTCCAGCCAAGGTTATAGAAAAAGCAATAAACCATCAAATAGCACAATCCGTAGCAGTCAACCAGCTGCCAGATTCCACGCAATTTGGCTTCTGAAGCAGTCATAGTACCGAAACAGCCGTCATCAGATCTATGGAAGAAATTGGAGCAATAGTTAAATAAGGTAACCGTGCAGCCCCAGTACTCTTTGACTTATTGGCGGACTTTGACACAGGTGACCATAAGATATTGGTTGACTGTCTCCAGGAGTTCTGTAATAATGGGATAGCCCTAAAACTGTAGAATCCTTCCGTACTGATAGCAAACAAGTAGTGGCCATGGACCCGTTTGTATCAAAACCTTTTAGTCTACCATGCAGGGTCCCGCAGGGTTCTGCCCTCAGCCCAACATTGTTTAACATCTACGTAAAACCCTTAGCCACACTGATGAGATCGTTTGGGCTGGATCTTGCGTCTTATGCCGACGACATCCAAATTGTGGTGTTAATGTCCTCCTCCAACTATTTAGCAGATATTAATTTCCACTCCACAATCATATGGCAGCAGTTGGCAAATGGATGCACCTAAACTGCATGAAACTTACCTCAGGGAAGACAGAGGTAATTCTATTTGGTAATAATCCTTCTCTCTGGCCCCATCCTGGTGGCCAACAGAACCAAGGGCTCTGCCCATGCCAGTGACTAAAGTTAGGAACCTTGGAATGGTAATGGATAGTAAGCTAACTTTTGGGCCACAGGTAAAGGCAGTCACCTTCTCCACATTCCATACACTCGGGATGCTCGGAAAGATCTTCCCATTTATTCCAGCTAACGCCCAAAAAGAGGGATCCTGTCATTGTTCATGGGCAAGATAGACTCCCTTAATGCCATGTACCTTAGTATGCAGCATCAACACCTAAATAAGCTTCAGGTCCTACAAAATGCCGCTGCCAGAATATTGATAGGGATCCCTAAACATAAATCAGTCGCACAAGCAGTTAAAGATCTTCACTGGCTACCGGTTCGGCAATGATCAAAATTGAAAGCCCTTTGCCTTGCCCATACGGCTTTACATGGATCGGGCCCGAAGTTTCTGAAACAATCCTTCACATGGTACAACCCAGGGAGGACACTGAGGTCCCCGGGAGCCCGGAAGCTGCAGATTCGAAGGTTCAGACTTACCAACTGGGGAAGGAGAAGTTTTGTGAATACCACAGCCAAGGAATAGAACCTTCTAGCCCACAATATTAGGAACATTTCAAATCTGCTCATGTTCAGAAAGGCATTAAAAACATGGCTTTTCACAATATCAGCACCTAGATGCCATACTCATCAACAGGGTTATGCTTATTCTTACCTTTCAGTGCCTTGACACCTCCGGGTAATTGTGATGCTCTGCAAAAAATTATAACATAACCTCCCGGCTGGCTCATGGTTTTCTAGGGGCCAGAATAAAAGTATGCAGCTGGCTGGGTGTTTTGCAGACCAGTACTGAGAGAAGACAGAGGAGTTTTGGGAGACAGGTGTCAGCATGAGTCTTCTGACCCAACACTCTGAGCTTGCATCTACCTCTGCTCTCCCCTTCTGCATATATTGCTGGGGACCTTGAAGCAGACTTCTGCACTTACCTTATCTTGAAACAAAGGCCCTGAGTCACAAAGGTAAATGTACACTTTTGTGTAAGTTTGCGATTGGTTGCTATTCCCCAAGGGATTTATGAATAGTACCTCTACGAGTTCGAAGTCTCTGCATATAAAAAGATAGGAGTGTCCTGTTCCTGTTTTTTTTATGAGCAGAGACTCCGCACTCGTAAAGATAGTACTCGTAAATCCCATTGGGAAAAGCAACACAAAGTTACACAAAAGTGTACATTTACTTTTGTGAATCAGGCCCACAGACTTTAATACAGGGATGATCCTCATAGCTTAACCCTGCTCCTCACACCAGCCTTCACACACTATTGGTGTTATGCGGCCCCAAAGCTCCTCTTTCTGCCGACTGTGCTGTACCTGTTCTGTCTGGGGGGTAAGTGTGTATTGCTGTTGCCAATGATGTGCATGTTTTGTGTGGGAGAAAACCATGCGTAAATGGTACTTATGCTGTCGGTTTAGTGTGTTTTTTGGAGGTGCAATGATCCTACTGCCTTTGAAGAAATATTTCATATTTGGAGGGTGGAGTGGGGTAATGTACCACATAATATTGTGGTTATACTGCTACCTTTGATTTTAGACCCAAATGCTGACAAGGGGGCATGGTGACCGTCTGGTCACACGCATCCACTCCAGATGGGTTATCTAAAATTCTGACTTTGTGGGACATCTGTTTGATGCAAATGGCACTTGCAGCTCACTCAAGAGAAACCTTCTCCCAGGATGTTTGGTTACAGTCCCACTAGGCCAATGTGACGGATGTCTGCGTCTGAGGGAGAAGTTGATGAAGAGAGAAAAATGATTTTGCTGTGGAGAAGAGGGATGGCGAAAAGTAAGAGGGGATATTAGTACGAGGGACTGTGTTGGAGGAAGGAAAGGTGGTGAGGTTTGTAAGGATGTAGATAGTGATGGGATAAGAATCTCATAGAAGAGGCGGAGGAGGAAAGGCTGGTAGATCTAAAGAAGGAAGACTGAGCAGGCTAGTGGAGATTGACAAAGGAAGAAGTGATAAGTGGTTGCATGATGATGAGCAGAGGAGTAACTAAGAGAAGTATATTGGGGGTGAGAGAGGGAACGAGTGAGAAAAAGAGACTGAAAAAAATCATAGAAGGAGATCCAGGGAGAGCAGCAAAATCTGAGAGAAAGTGTGCAACCACAAGAAAGATCTCCAGAGAGAGAAAAGGTGCTGCAAAAGTAATGGAATGTTAACTTTAAAACTTAGCGCAAAGGGACTTTATTTGTCGTCCCTAATCACCTTAAGATGTTATTTTGCTTATTTGTCTCAAGATGATATTTTGCTTTTCTGTATAGCTTTTTTTTTTTTTTTTAAACTTGTTATTATTTTATTCATTAGCAGCAGTACAACACAGCAATCGAACACACAGTTTTCCATAATGACTAGCAATGCAGTAGCCACTGATAAAGACAAATTTGCAGATAACAGTTCCACAACAGTGCACATCTTCAATATCCACCACCCCGCTCCCATACCTCTGGGCCCCCCCACTTTAGTCTGAGTCCGAGGCATCATCTTCAGGATCTGTTCTGTATAGCTTTTTAAGCATTCATACGATCACCTTGAGGGAGGGAGTGAGAGAGAGATAATATGGTCAAGGAGAAAGAAAGAACTCCTGGCAGAGCAAATGAACCTTGTATATGAAGTGGGTATTCTCTAAGACATTGGTTTTTCCCCAGCCAGCCAGCATTGCTTTTTGTATAACCAGCCGTAAGCATCTGATTAAGAGCTATGCAACGGGTGGCAGGATGGTTCAGCAAAGTGAAGGCCGTTCTTGTGTTGATGGTGAGAAGAATCCTATGCTGGCAGAGTTTTGTAAATCTAAAAGAGATACAAAGGTAGTTCAGATCGAGTTCAACTGAATCAATCAATTAAAACTTTATTCGGCCACATGATGGCCATAAAAGTACATGTTAATTTTTTTTAAAAAAGACATTGAAGTTGTAAGTTAAAATAGATAAAGTTATAGAGACACAAAGGGCAGAAGTTTTCTAATGGCCCAAATCATGAATGTAAGCCCACCATATTATTTCGTTTACGGATCGCCCTTGACAGAAAACATGCAACCCCATAACAAACGAAGGGGGAAGAAAGCATTTGTAGGTAGGTCAGTGCTGGCCTAACTTGTGCAAAATAGCAATCTTTAAAAAGTGGTAGAATATATTTAACTCTCAGTTCAGTATAAAAGCCACAGAAGAACATAAAGTGCAAAATATCTTGTTCAGAGAAGTTGTCACATGGGCATGGTTGCAGAGAGCCTAACTTAGAGAAGCCTTTAGGTACAGTTAGGAGCCAATGAATACAACTAAATCTAAACCTAGATAAAATAAAGCGGTTGTGCAGGTTATTTCCAAAAGACCAAAATGGTTGACTTAAAATGCCAGGACTTAAAATCATAAAATATCTACACAAAGGTTTCATAAGTTCTTTTGTTGCTCTATCTAATTGCCTCCTAGTGAGAAATTGAGTTTTACAATTTTCACACTTTTAGGTTGCAGCTTCCTAGGATTCTTAAATAGCTCTGGTTGCCCAAGAGTTGAAAGCTGCTGTGAAATATAGTTTAACCACGGGATTCCCATGGCTCCATCCAAACTCCTACAATCTTCTAAGATGGTCTGGTTTAGATTTGGTTTATCTTTCGACCAAATATTTAGCCACCATATAAGGGGTGCTGCAGCAATTTTGTCTGTCAAGTAGCCCTGTCTTAGTTCCTCATGGATGATAAAAGGTGGAATGCTAGGGGGAGCAGCCAAGAGTTTTCGTAAATAGTTATTTTCTACCCCCTGGATTTCGCTACAATCCTTAAAACCCCACACCACACTACCATACGCTGTCAATGCGACACATTTCTCATTCTATATTTTTAGCAGTGGTTGTATTGGTTTACTACCTAATCTTCTAGCGAAGTTCAGTGAGGCTCCAGTCAAAATATTTTTCTTTAGCGTGCGCTGTGCTACCCAGGAGCCCCTATCGTCAAATAATACTCCCAAGTATGGATAAGTGGGCACATTGGTTAGCACTCCACCTTTACAGGGAAGAGATTTATTTCCCCTTTTGGAGTAACCCATTGACATAATGTGTGATTTTTTAAAAATTAACTGCAAGATCCAGGGCTACCATAAAATTAATAAAACGAGTTCAATAAAGATTTCAATGCATTTGGGGTCCTGGCAATTAACACTGCGTCATCCGCATATAAAAGTGCTGGAATAGATTTAGAACCTACTCTAGGAATGTCTAGGCAAGAGTTGGACAATACCATCCCCAGATTATTAATATACAAAGTAAATCAGACCGGGGCAAGGATGCAATCCTGCCGTACTGCTCTTTGGTCCTTCCAAGCATTAGATAGGGAGCCATCTTTGTTATATCTCACTGAGGCAGTTAGATTGAGATGGGACCAATGCAGGAAACTTACTAAGTTCATGACCATCCCAGTATCAATTAATAAGTGCCATAACTTAGACCTATTTACCCTGTCAAAGGCGGACGTTAAGTCCATAAAAGCCAATGACATACGTCCTTTTTTAGCTAGGGTGTATTTACTGGTAATCATGAGTAGGTTCATGCATTGCTCTACTGTGCCTCTCCCTTTACGAAAACCAAATTGTAGTTCTGATAACACATCCATTTCTTCCAGCCAGGTCGCTAAGCGGTCTAAAATTACTTTTCCCATGATCTTTGCTGCGCAGTCTAATAAAGAAATTGGGCGATAACATCCCGGTTCTTCCCTGGCTCCTTTTTTAAAAATTGGCAATATCACCGCTGTTGACCATGAATGAGGTTGGCCGGCCCTTACGGCTGCATTAAACACTCCAGTTAAAATTGTTGCCCATACACCCACATCTGACTTGTAAAGGTCCACCGGTATCCCATCAGGACCGGGGGCTTTCCTGGCGGACATACCCTCAATAGCTTTCTGAACTTCTTTTATGTCCACAGTCAGGTCTAGGGGTAAAGGGCTAGGTGCCCAGAAGGGACCTATAGGTTCTGCAACAACCTCTGAGTAGATTTGTTCAAAGTAGCCAACCCACCTGTCAGCTGGAATTACACATTCTACTTTTGTTGTTTTGTTGTCTTGAAAAAATGAGCTGTTTACCACTTTTCAAAATTTTGCCCTATCCGCTTGTGAGCACGCCTGTGTTAGATTATCCCAAGCCTGAACCCTCAGTGATGCCTTCCTACATTTTAAAGCTAAATCATAAGCTTTTCTACATGATTTAATCAGTTCGGGGTCTTTAGGGAGAGAAGAATCCTATGCTGGCAGAGCTTTGTATATCTAAAAGAGATACTAAGGTAGTTCAGATCGAGTTCAACTGAGTCCTAATATTGTCCAGCTACTCCACAGTATCTAAAGTCTGACCTCTTATGATTCTACTACTAATATATATACAACCGTGTGCCCACTGCTGAAGAAGTGTTGGAGGAAATCTTACCTGGAAGGACATGGGCTGTTAGCTTTGGAGAGATTAGGTCTTTAATACTTCTTTAAGAGATAGGAGGAAGATGTTTAGGTGTGTAAGAGGGGCAGTGTAAATTAATTCTGTGTATCCAAAACCCTTTTCATAATTGTTCTGATTTAACCCCATCACTGCTACAAGAAGCCAGACTACCATTGTTTCTAGAAGTATATTGTTATGCTTTTACTGACCATTACTGCAAAACGTCATATTTCCTAATCCTGTTGCTCCCATTCAGGGTTTCTAATTAAATATATGCACCACACCAACTGTAAAAAACATTGTTTAGAAATCTCACAGACTTAATAAGACTGTAGAATTCCCTCTTCTTGCACTGTTACTATTTTCAGAAACCATTACTATTTATTACTCTCATGTTACTATATACATATATATATGTTGCATACTTGGGTAAATTTACACAAGTTTTCAGAGATGTCCCCCACAATCTGGTGAGAACCTGCTAGCCAACTGATGTGCCTCAGCCTGATCCTCTCCAAAACTCTGTTTGGAACCTCCACTGGCTCCCTATAAAAAAGAGGATTGTTTTTAAGGACATGGTCTTAGTGTATAAGGCCATGCATGATGCAGGCGCAGTTTATCTCAGTGAGAGGATCAGCGAATACATTCCAGTGCGTACCCTGCGTCATCCTCCGCGCGCCCTGCAAGAGTGCCCCGGATCAATTACCGTAAAGTAGGCTGTAGATCGTTTTCCTACTTGGGGCCGCTCAGCTGGAACAAACTTCCAACAGACCCGCTGCCTTCAAGAGGAAACTGAAGACATGGCTCTTCAGGCAGTCAGTCTAGATGCCTTGCTCTGCTGCCCTTAGCCTGAGCACCGGGACACACTGCTGAGTATCCGTGCACTTTAAAAATCAGAATAACATAACATTGGTTCTGTGCAGTCACAGACTTCGAATGACTAACGTACCAAAGTGGGCCTGACATTGCATGCCCTTTGACCATGTATGGCAATACATGGTTGATCATTTGACCCACCTTGAGCCTCTGTCTTCCTTTTGATGCCTCTGTGCACGACCTTTAAAGCTATGTATAGTGTCTAATCCAGCAACTGGCTTGGTGAACCCCCAAAAGCAGTTATACTAAAGACACAGGGTTAGCAAATGTCCTGACAGCTGTAGCAGCTAATACTGCTGCTTAACTCTAATTTTTGTGCAATAGATGCATTATGGATAATAATACTTTATGCTCAGTTTCTCTGCTTAATCGTGTGCTATTAGCACCAACATCTTTCCAAATACGAGTTGATATGAGGAGACTGTGGTATCTGTCAAGCATATCTAAAGCATGAATTCACAATGGAAGCCGGAAGTCAGGGTTACTGAGTAGAACCACTGAATACAGATTCAACAGTCTGTTATAGAGTTGTCCAGATTATGCAGCATACTACAATAGTAGAGAGCCTAAACTAGTCATTATGACCCAGGATCTGAAAATGCAGCCATTGATCAAAGCATCCACCCCCCTCACCCCAGGCGTGGGTCGACCGCACCTCCAGAGATCGCCGTGGGCTCCCCAAAACCACTCGGGCGAAGGTGAGGGCAATGCAGCACTGCTGGGCCGTCTCAATGGAATCCCAGAAGTCGGGGAAGTCAGGATTATCAACGGATATTCGGTGGGCTGGACAGAGCTCACTTAGCACGCGTCCGCCATGTTGGCTTGCTAAGCCACGTCCCCCATTTGGTCCTTTTTTAACAAGCTAAATGGTGTTACTCCTGAGAACAAATTGGACTGTTAGACTTTTCTCTCCTATTATCAGGCTGTATACACAAGTCATTTGACTCAGCAACAGCCTTTCATCATTTGGATGGCCAATGGGGGAGTATATTATACTGTGTATTTGGATGAAGAAAGTGGCAAAAGGAATTAAAGGATTGAGGGCAGATGGGGCAGTGCTACTCCAAGGGTTTCTTTCTGAAAATTTTAATCTGTTTCTCCTGCTGCCAATCTGATTGACTTGGTGTATACAGCTGCCTTGCAATCTTCCATAGTGCCACACAGCTGAAGGGAATCCATGCTCCATCATACATTTAAGAAGGGCGATTTTCGCGAAGTGGCAGTCTGATAGCCTTGTTAGATGTGGAGGCTAAATTATATACCAAAATATTGCTTGAAGAATTAAAATAGTGGATTTTGTGGATTTCATCCTGCAAGAGGTACAAATGATCATGTTCTGGTAGACTCTATATGTTAATTCTGCAAGATGCCCACACCTCAGGTCACACCTCATTACTTGCTTTATCGATGTGGTGTGGCTTTTGATTTGGTCAACTAGGACATGTGGTGAGCGTTAGTAGCTTGGAGAATTTAAAAGATCCTACTGCGTGGTATTCAGGTGCAGTATATGTATACCTGGGTGACGGTAAACCCAGGATCACGTGGTTATGTGTCTGGAAGGATTTCAACTAACAGGAGTTTGACACGTTGGTCTTCGGTCCCCTGCTTTACAAGACTGTGCATAGCAGACCTTGGCCTGGCCCTTTATTCTGCTAGGACATTTCCCCTTAAGGTAGGTCACCAGCCTATTTATTTGCTGCGATATGCCGATGACCTAGTTGTCTTTGACCTTGGGCTTTGATGGCATGGGCACAACTCAGTCCATATAACCAAGAAAACCAACTAGTTATCAGTGCTGGGAAAACGAGAGCGATGAGTATTGCGTGTGGGGTGAGGCAGATGTAAAAAGAAAAAGGAGTTAGTGCAGTAGGGGCTCGGACACTTACATATGTCTCATCCTATAGGTTTTTAGGTTTCTGGCTCTCCATGTGTGCTTCTCTGCAGCTCAATCTCCATGAGATGGATAGGAAAGGTTCAACTTTGGCATTAGCTTTTGTGGTGCTTGCATAGGAGGCTTTATAGTCATGACATGACTCCGCTGCTGGGTGCAATTAGAGGCAAGCTGTGACCAACTTTGTCCTTTGCGTATGTAGCACATGTTGAAGAATTGGTGTTGTTTGAACATTCTACAAACAGCTGTCTTTAAGGAGGATTTTGGTCATCCAAAATCAGTATCTCTTTTGCAAGTGAGACTGGAGTTTATCCTAACAAATCAGAATCTTGTTTTTAAAGCTGCATTTGTAAAGTACTGCTACAGCCCCCATCAGAAAAATCGCTTAGTAGAGTGTTGCGGGAAGAGCTGCAGAAACAGATGTGCATAGGATAATAAATGCGGATTTAGGGAAGTGGCAGCTACAATTTCCATTTAACCAAAAAGACTATTTGTACAGGGAAGGGTTGCTAGATCAACCATTTCGCCCTATGGGCATAATCAAGCAGCTTTATTCAACCAATCAATCAAATAATTTGTAAAGCGCACTACTTACCGCAAAGGTTTCAAGGCGCTGAGGGTTTGGGGGGGGGGGGGGGGTGCTGTTGCTACTGGTCGAACAGCCAGGTCTTGAGTCGTCTCCTGAAGGTTAGAAGGTCTTTGGTTTGTCGTAGGTTGAGGGGGAGGGTGTTCAGGTCTTGGCGGCGCGGTGGGAGAAGGATCTGTCCCCGGCTGTGGTTCTACGGATGCGTGGGACGGTAGCCAGGTAGAGGTCTGCGGAGCGGGGTTTCCTGTTTGGTACGTAGGAGAGTCGACTGTTGAGATAGGCTGGGCCGGTCTTGTGGAGTCCCTTGTGTGTGTGGATCAGGAGCTTGAAGGAGATTCTTTTGTCGACGGGGAGCCAGTGCAGGTTCCTCAGGTGGGGGGTTATGTGGTCGCGGCGTGGGACGTCGAGGATCAGGCGTGCAGAGGCATTCTGGATTCTTTGCAGTCGGTTGATGAGCTTGGTCGTGGCTCCGGCGTAGAGGGCGTTTCAATAGTCGAGTCTGCTACTGACTAGGGCCTGGGTGACTGTTTTCCTTGTGTCTGTCGGGATCCATCTGTAGATCTTGCAGAGCATACGGAGGGTGTTGAAGCAGGTGGAGGAGACAGCGTTGACTTGTTTGGTCATGGTGAGTTTCGAGTCGAGGATGACTCCCAGGTTGCGTGAGTGGTTGGTAGGTGCGGGGGGTGCCACCAGCGATGCGGGCCACCAGGAGTCGTCCCATGCTGAGGGGTTGGGCCCGAGGATGAGGATCTCCGTCTTGTCTGTGTTCAGCTTAAGGCGGCTATCCTCCATCCAGTCGGCGACGGCCTTCATTCCCTGGTGGAGGTTGGATTTGGCGGTGAGGGGGTCCTTGGTGAGGGAGAGGATCTGTTGCGTGTCGTCGGCGTAGGAGATTATGTTGAGGTCGTGATGTCGGGCGATGCGTGCGAGAGGCGCCATGTAGATGTTGAACAGCGTTGGGCTGAGGGAGGATCCCTGCGGGACGCCGCAGATGATCTCGGAGGCTTCGGATCGGAACGGGGGAGGCGGACTCTCTGGGTTCTGCCGGAGAGGAAGGAGGAGGTCCAGTCCAGGGCCTTGTCTTGGATCCCTGCGTCGTGGAGTAGTGTGCGGTGGCAGACGGTGTCGAAGGCGGCAGAGAGGTCCAGAAGGATGAGGGCCGCCGTCTCGCCGTCGTCCAGTAGGATCCTGATGTCGTCTGTGGTGGCGATGAGGGCGGTCTCGGTGTTGTGGTTGCTGCGGAATCCCGACTGGGAGGGGTCCAGGATGCTGTTGTCTTCGAGGTAGCGGGTGAGCTGGATGTTGACTATCTTCTCGATGACCTTAGCTGGGAACAGTAGCAGGGAGATGGGCCGGAAATTTTTGAGTTCGCTCGGGTCCGCCTTGGGTTTCTTCAGTAGGGCGTTGATCTCGGTGTGTTTCCAGCTCTCAGGGAAGGTCGTGGTCTCGAAGGAGAGGTTGATGATGTTGCGCAGGTGGGGTGTGATGGAGCTGCCGGCTTTGTTGAAGATGTGGTGTGGACAAGGGTTGGACGGCGAGCTGGAGTGGATTGTGCCCATGGTCTTGATTGTGTCTTCGATGCTTACGTTGGCCCAGGTTGTCAGGGGTTCGTGGTCGGTGGGGTGTGGTGGGTCCGGCGTGTTGGTGCCTGTTAGGGTCGTCCGGGGGTTGAAGCTGTTGTGGATGTCTGCGATCTTGCGGTGGAAGAAGGTGGGGAGGGAGTCGCACAGGGTTTTCGACGGCGGGATGTTGTTGGCGTTGGAGCTGGGATTGGAGAGTTCCTTCACGACGTTAAAGAGCTCCTTGCTGTTGTGTGCGTTGTTGTTGAGGCGGTCTTTGAAGGAGGTCCTCTTGGCAGTCCTGATGAGATGGTGGTGGTTGCGGATGGCGTCTTTGTGGGCTGCGCGGCTGCCCGGCGACTTCTCGTTGTGCCATATGTTCTCCAACTTCCGTCAGGTGCGCTTTGACGCTAGGAGTTCCGAGGTGAAACAGTTGGCTCTCTTGCTGGTGTCTGAGGGTTTGTTTTTTCAGCGGGGCTAAGGTGTTGGCGCAGTCGTCCATCCATCGTCTGAGGGTACGCGCACCATCGTCGGGGTTGGAGGGGTTGGTCGGTGAGTTGAGTGCGAGGTTTTTCGGTAGTTGTACTTCGGTGATCTTGCCCCAGCAGCGATGGGGGATCTGTAGGGTGCGGTGATGTGCGACGGGTTTCCGGAAGGTGAAGTGGATGCAGTGGTGGTCGGTCCAGGTGAGTTCGGAGATGTGGCTGAAGGAGACGTGAGGGCTTGAGGAGAAGATAGCGTTGAGCGTGTGTCCGGCAATGTGGGTCGGCATCGTGACGAGCTGTTCCAGTCCGAGGTTGTCTATCAGGGTGGAGGAGTTGCTGTCGTTGTTGTTCTTCAGATGGAAGTTCAGGTCTCCGAGGAGGATGTAGTCGGTGGAGGTCAGTGCGTGCGTGCTGATGAAGTCGCCGATGGCGTCGCAGAATTGTGGTCGGGGTCCGGGTGGTCTGTAGACAAGGGTGCCTCTTAGGGTGGTCATGGGGTCCGTGTTGATCTGGAAGTGCATGTGTTCGGCGGTGCTGAGAGTGTCGTCAGTGTTTGTTGAGACCCTGATGGTCTTCTTGTGGATGATGGCGATTCCTCCTCCGACTCCGTTGGTGCGGTCTCTGCGGGCGATCTTGTATCCGTCGGGGATGGCTATGGCGATGTCTGGAGAGGAGGCTTCGTTCATCCAGGTCTCGGTCAGGAAGTCGACGTCTGGTGATGCGGTGTTGAGTAGGTCCCAGAGCTCGACGGCGTGTTTGCGTGCGAAGCGGGTGTTGATCAGGATGCATCGGAGCTGGTTGTGTTCTGTCGTGGCGGGTGTCTCGGCGTCTTCGATGCAGGAGAAGCTGCAGTTCCGGCAGGCGTAGGGACCGTGGGTGCGCTTCGGGGCGGCCCTGCAGCAGGTGAGGGTCCGTCCTGGGTTGAGAGCGATGAGGGTGCTGGCGTCGCATCGGAGGCGGTCTTCATGGCTGGTGCGGGGGCCAGGGGTTCTGGTGCTGGGCGCGGTCCAGGCGCAGCCGGACTTGCCTTAGGCGCGGCCGCCATTTAAGGAGAGGTAGGAGGGAGGAGCACCTGGGAGGCGGGTGGCAGGGGGAAGCGAATGAGCACAGAGGGGGGCGGGGCCGCAGGGGATGCAGCGGCGGGAACGGGAGAGGCGAGGGGGGCGAGTAGGCACAACAGGGGGCACGAGGTACAGAAGGCAAAAATGGGCAGCGGGGCACAGAAGGAACAAAAGGGCACACAGAGCAGAAGAAAACGGCAATGGGGCAACAAGGGCACTCAGAGAAACATACAAACCTAAGGCCACCACTGGCCACCAGGGATGAGGTGCAGGTGGTAGCCTGCGGGTGGAGGAGGGCCTCGACTTCGGCGGTGACAGCAGGAACGCAGGTGGAGCTGCAGCGGGGGGGAGCGACCTACCTACCTGGCAAGGTTCAGCACCAACCATGACATCCCGGTGCCCGGCAGTGATCTCCGTCCTCTTTGGAGTCCTGCCCCTCCGCCTCCCTTTGTTTCAGCTTGACGATTGCCCGGTATTTCACCGCCTTAGACCGTAATCTGTCTATTGACGATCGTGGTCGCGCTTATGTTGACGGCGCCATATGCAATGCGGGGCTCACTGCACTGGGCTCGTTTATGGTTCTGTATCTCCCACGAGAAGATTATGCAGGCAATTTTGTTAGGCACTGAATTTCAGCCTTGGGTACTGAGCTCATTTAACCTGGGCATTTACAGCTCCAATAGTTCTCGCATGCGGAACACTGCCTGACTTTAAAATGGCGGCAATTTGAAGACTTCTTGATCACTGTACATTGCCTGACATTAAAATGGCGGCTCTACAAAGACATTGTGATTACTGTACCCTCTCTAGTTATATTGAGAGTGGAAATCTAAGCCTGTAATTAATTGTATTGCTGCAGCTCCTACATTTCAGGTTGAATTGCCCAAATACACATCAGATTTCTTTCTATGGGTTGCCTGTGTCAAGCCCACATTGGTTGCTGAAGCCATAGGAACTGTCTGCCAGACTTGATAATGGCTGTGGTCGGACGCCTTTCAGGATTATGCTTGGGTATAAACAATGGTCCTGATGTTATGCCGGCATATCATGAGTATCATTTCTCCACGCTACTGATGTTACTACTATGCTGACCCTTTTGTGAAGCCCACAATGACTCTAGAAGCCCTGGGTCCCTACTGCATGTCCTGTTCGCAGTCTTGTCCTGAAAACAGCGTCTGTTGGGCACTTTTCTCTCTAGGTTCGTAGTCTTGTGCCCAGGTCGTAGAGCAGAAACCATTCTGCTCTCCGCTTATTTCTTCCTAGATGGGCCTCCTATCTCCCTGTGTAACGGCCTATGCCAGCCTATAGAGCCGAGACGAGCTACGTGATCCCACAACTGCAGTGACCTAGGGGGCCCTAGTCACTAGCTCTGCACAGCAAGATCTCTACGTCTCCCAACGTGCTGCCTGTCCGCCCCCTCACTTTTTCGCTGAGAGAACCAGGATTGTTGTCGTTTTCTCTCAACTCCTTATTCTCTTCTCTGGGTTCCCATCCTCTCTAGGATTCTACTTCACAATGGAGATAAGTCCCGATACCAATGGTTCCAATGCCTTCATCATCAAATACCCAACTGACCTCTCTAAAAATGTGGCAAAAAAATACAAACATCACATACTCAAAGCTAGACCTGAAATTCTATTCTCAGACCCCTACTTCTGCACCAACAGAGGTACTCTGGTTAATGACCTCATCTTCTATACCAGAAAACGGGCTTGCTGGCAAGCTGTGCTCTACTCCTCGCTTCGAATAACAGGATTTAAGAAAACCCCACATGGCCTCAAACTTACGTCTCCCTCATCCCCTCTCAAAGCTTCCACCACTATCACCCTCTACAATAATGGTATCATCCTAATCCAAGCCTCTAATATCAACCTAGCAAAGATGGCCAATTTTTACCCCGCTCTTAGAAAAGCGGTTCTTGGCAACTCCACTGACCCCTACCCAACCACTACTTCTCAGCTGGGCTTAACCAGTACCCCCCCTTAACAGTTGAGTACCCCATTCTCCCTTAACCCCACATCTCCTTTAGCTGACTCTCGAGCTGCCTTGTCGTCGCTGGAATTATGTCAACCCACTAGAACTCCCTCTCAGGTGGTTGGCGAATCTATGGGCTCAATCGACTGTCTGTCAGTCTGTCACAGGTTTCTCTCTAGCTGGTAGGTTCCCTCAAGACCTACTGTCTCCTCGATTATTAGACGATGCCCCTTCCCCCACCCCTATAACTTTGCCACATGCTATGCCAGAATCCGGACAACGATCCTCCACACAGGCCTCAACTGGCTTACACAGATGCTCCCCTTCACCGCTCGTTTTTCCCTCTCACCCTACACCCCTAGACCAACATTCAGACTTGGCTGCGCGCCTTGACGAGATACATTTGCACCTTCTCACTTCTGAGCTACACGACCTGAAGGCCCTCTCAAATGATCTTTTCCCTGTGATCAGCTCTCTCCTTACCTCCTTGAATTGGCACAGAGCATCCACCAGGGATAGCGACCACATGGTTCAGCCTCTAGCCCCCTCCATCTCGAAATCCATTCCCCTCCCCGATGCCTCCGCCATCCCCAGAGGATGCGAGACACACCCGGCATCCACTGATCTCCGACCTGGACAGTTACAACTCTTGTTCTTCTTGGTCCAAATCTAACATGGTTCAGCCGAGACACATACATTCCATCCTTTCTAACCCGAACAGAGAACCTCCTCGCAATCCTAGAAGCAACATTGTTGACAACCTCACCTGTGTGAACATCAGTCAGACTCCTCCCCCAATCCACTACGACTTAAATGTGTACTACTTAATTCTTCGACATCATCCAACACAATGAGTTGGACATTATCATCCTCACTGAAACTTGGTTGAATCCCGCTTCCATTCCTATCTTAGACCTCCTAGTACCTCCCACTCATGACATAATTATGCTAGACTGAGCTCTGAAGTTGGGTGGTGGACTAGCCTGTATTCACAAGAACACACTCTCGATTTCTCACTTGGAGTCCTCTGCGCCTTCCTCCAGTGAATACCTGTGTCTCAGCATCTCAAGTAAGAACCTACCGGTCTGCAAACTTCACACCTTTTACCAACCCCCGGGTGACAGTCTCCCCTTCATTGAGCAACTAAAGGAAATCATCACTAGCAATGCCGACTCAGTTGTGGCCCAAATCTTCCTTGGTGATTTCAACCTTCACTGATCTTACCCCAACGACTCCGCTGTATCTTGCCATAAATCATTCTTAAATGATCAAGATCTGACGATGGAAAATGGATAGAGCCAGCAATCACTGAGAAATATCTCGCTTAGGAGTAATCAAGTACAATAATCTTGCATTGGAATTGGGCTGCTGTAGTGGCAGTAGGAGAAAGGGAAATGGGGTTTGGGAGGGAATACCTCTCGTCTTTTTCATAGAAGGTGCAGGCATGTGTCATTCATTAATTTACTGCAGATTCACCAAAAACATTTTTAAAGTGATTTGTTTCTCTTGGTTCATCATCAATTCCTTCAGCAGAATTATCTGTCAAGGGTGCCTCATCTCACTCCTCGGTCTGCTGCCGAGACCTGACTGATAGATACAAAGTTGTTGTGGACTCTGCCATCCACATTGCTTGGCTTCTTCACACTCTGCTGCACAAATTGGGAACGCTTTAGAATCAATCATTTTTAATACGTGATACTCATCCAAAGTACACAGCTCAACTGCCTACAACCATCGGCCGGCAGAGCGAAACGGGATGGTCAGTACGCAGCGCACAGGTCTAGAGCCCGGAGGGCGACCCCGCAAGAAAACGATTTAGTGTTGAACAGACCTGCAGGGCAACTGCTCATATACCACTTTTATAAAAATTGAAAACAAGACAAATCCCCAACCATCAACCCCCCCCCAAAATCCCCACCCTCTCCGCATCAGTCTGGAACCTCCAAGCCTAATCCCCCCCCCCCCGAGGTCAGCAGTCCTAGTCCGGGATGAGTCAAACTGCCCCAGCGGCCCCTGCCGGTTCCAAAGGGATAAGCTGAAGAATTTGTAAATATTTTGGGCACGTAACTTCCCTCAATTCCTTTGACAGGAGCTGCAAGAAAGGACCCCAGAGCTTTGCATACTCTGACCCCTCATTAACGGTGAGCGATAGGTGCTCCATCGCGAGAAGGTGCCAGAGTCTCCGTATCCAATCCCTCGGGTCCGTTGCAATCGGAGAGCCCCACTGCGCCAGAAGAACCTGCCGCGCCGCAAGCAACGCTAACGCAAGTTGTCTGCCCCGCAACGAGCACAAGGGAAAGGACCTGGGGTGAGGAAGACTCAACAGCGTGTACACAGGATCCCGGGGGAACATGATCGGGAACGCCTCATCAAGGTCATCTAGAATCGCTGCCCAATACCGCACCAGCTTTGAGCAGTGCCACAGCAAATGGACTAGGGTGCCAGGATGACCACACCCCCGCCAGCAGAGGCTTGACTTAGTGTTGTCTCAAGACTGAATACGCGCTGGAGTATAGTACCAATATGCCGCCACCTTATAGGCAGATTCCGCGCCCGCCGTGTCAGACGCTGTATGATGGGCTCGGTAGAAAATATGCTCCCATTCCTTGCGCGTCAGAGGGCGCCCCAACTCAGTCTCCCACCTAACCTGCGCCTTCGACCGCTGTTGCTTAGGACGTGCCATTATCATTGCGTACAATTCCGATATGAGTTTCCGGTCATCTTTTTTACAAACCAACCAGCGCTCAAAAGTGGTCAGGGGACGCGACATCAAAGCAAAATTACAAGGTTGCGTCACCCAGTGTGCCAATTGCGAGTAATAGAAAGTGTCAGACTTCGACAAGTCAGAATAGTCTTTGCGCAGTTGGGCGAAGGGGATCATGCCATCTAAATCAAAGAGCGAGCCCACTCTCTTACACCCCACCTCCCTCCATCGCTGAAAGACAGGAGACGCACATCCCGGCGGAAAGTCAGGGTTGTCCACTATAGGGGTCATAGGGGATGGAAACGTGGTCCAACCCTTAGGGCCAGCTAACTGATCCCACGCTTTGAGAGTCGGAAGTCACTGGCGACGAATAGAGGCCCCATGCCCTATGCTTCCGTGGAAGCCAGAGTTCACGCCATATATTACACCCAGTGACCGTCTGATCCATAAAGTTCCTGTGTTTGCTGGACAGCCGTCTATTCCACTCCGTGATATAGCGCAGACAAGATGCTTGGTAATAGGCACCCAAGAGCGGAAAGCCCAGCCCCCCGCGGCTTTCGGCGAGGTAACAAGGGATAATGCGAGCCTCGGTCTCTTGTTATTCCACAAAATCTTATTAAGAAGCCCCTGCAATTTCCGGAGCGTTCCCGGTGGAGGCTGCGCAGGGAGCATCTGAAACAAATAAAGGACACGTGGGAGCACAGTCATTTTTATCACCGCGATTCTCCCATACCCGGCCAGATTAAGGCGAGACCAGTCGGATAGCGACTTGGTAGTTTGATCCACCAACAGGTTGTAGTTGAGGGTGACAGTTTTAGCAATGGAAGAGGTCAACCTGATACCCAGATAGGGAATGTCAGAATGCACCCGCTGGAAGTCAGTCAAACTGCAGGTCGCGAACCTCTTCCTCCGGGATAGATAGATTAAGAATCTGTGATTTCGAAATATTCACTTTAAACCCTGCCACTGCTCCAAAATCATGAAGCTCCCTCGCCAAGTATCGCAGGGTGGTGTGAGGATGGATAAGTGAAAGAATAACATCGTCCGCATAGAGACTAATTTTGTGCATGTCGGCGCCAAACTTGATTCCCTCTATATCCGGATTCAAGCGTATGCGCTGGGCAAAGGGCTCCATATAGAGTGCGAATAGTAGCGGGGACAGGGGGCACCCCTGCCTCGTCCCCCTGGAGATTGAGAAGAGGGAAGACGTACACCCATTCACTCTCACCGATGCCTTAGGGGCTGCATAAAGACATTGCACCCAGCGTATAAAATTCTCACCGAGCACAATGGCCCGCAAAACGGCAAACAGGTACTCCCAATCCACTCAATCGAAGGCCTTCTCGGCGTCGATGGAAAGCAGACAAGCCTGAGCCTGAGATCGATGAACCAGGTCTATGAGATGAAGAATTTGCTTGGTGTTGTCCCCACCCTGTCGTGTAGGAATAAAGCCTGATTGATCTGGGTCTGTGATACCATCCATGAGGGGGCTGAGATGCGCCGCCAGGATACTCGCAAACAACTTTATGTCTATATTTAAGAGGGAAATTGGCCGATACGAGCCACAATCCCTCGGATCCTTCCCGTAATCGCAGCCCCCGACATGGAGGGTGTTACTTCCCCAGTATCCAGGAAAGAGTTGAAAAGACGAATTAAAAGCGGAGCCAGCTCAACGCAAAAGGTTTTAAAAAACAGAGCGGAAAAGCCATCCGGCCCAGGCGATTTGGCTATCTTGAGACGGGCTATTGCAGATATGACTTCCTCAATGCGAATAGCGGACTCCCCAATGCGTTGGCCGAGGATGCAAACAACGGTGTAATGCGGCAGGATGCAAGGTAATACTCCCTCCCCACTTGTCCTGACACCTCCCTGCTATACAAGCGCTGATAGAAATGGCGGAAAGAATCCACAATAAAGGCATCAGTGGTATACTCAACCGCTTGGGAGTACCTAATGAACTGAATCGCTGTCCGCTATGCGCGCGCTTGCAACCTATGGGCTAACAGCCGCCCCCCTTTATCTCCACACAGGTAAAATTTATGGCGCAAGCGCAGAAGTGCATGCTCGGTTCTATCGAGGTCTAAGTGCTTCAGCATGCGCCGCCTCGTTTCAAGCTCCCTCCACACCCTAGGAGCACCCGTTCTTTTGTGGACAGACTCTAAAGCTCCCACCTCCTTCTCCAGCTCTGCTCGTTTAGCCTTATGCAAACGCGTGAACGCGGCAGTCAGCGCGATGAATTCTCCCGCACTACCAGCTTTAGGGCCTCCGAGACAGCTGCTAAAGACGTACTCTCTTGGTCATTATCTGCCAGGTAAGCGAACGTGTAACTACCGATTCCGAGTTTGGGAACTCTTTAGCAGTGTTTTGAAATATATGTTTTAATGTTCTGATCATTGATGGGTAGGCTGTAAGTTCCAAACTTGCATAGTCTAGACCTGAAGGATGGACTGCTCCAGTGTTTCCACTTGAATCTGGAGATAAGGGAGAATGATTGGTGGCAGAGCGCAGGTTAAGAAATCTCTTATGTAAGAGAGATCAAAGCTATAACCTAATGCAAGACATTATGTTGTAGAGGTTTATGTAAGAAGCACAGGGGTTTAAATGTAACTTTATCCACTGTTAGTGTAATGTTTAGTATTAGTTTACCATCATGTAGCCAGGATCAGCGTTTTGAGCTTTTTTTGACATAGGCTAGTTTGGGGTTGACTTATGCTCAGCATGTGGTCATTAAGACCACAGATGTTGTGTAAAAATGATGCAGTTTGAGCAAGCAAGCAAAACTGAAAAGAAGATTTTCCTCTCCAGGCCTATGGGAGCTTGCTTAAATGATTGTCTTTTCTGCTTTAGCTTAAAAAGTTATGTATTAGACTCTGAAAACAAAGTGATCCTTGGGCACCAGAATTATCAAAATGCCAACAAATGTGTGTACTCAAGAGACCAGCCGTGCCATAGCAGGCTGGCCTCCGGTACGGAAGTCATACAGCAAAATGTTTCCTCAATAGACGAAGCCGATTGTAGCAAGCAGTTTACATACATGTTTTTACATTTAAACAATCGAGTGGACCCTAAGTATTATACTAGAGCAGGGTAGCACTGCTAGAGGCTAGGACCAAGAGCCAATAATTGAGTTGTATGTAAATGTATGGTTAAAATGGGCATGTCAGAAGAGTTTGGGGGCCTTGGTCAAAAATGTTTTGCTGCGCCCACATGTCACTTGTATCTTTTGCGAAGTTTAATAAATGTCCTTAAGAAAAGAGAAAATTGGCAGCTCTATTAATTAGAGCGATCTAGTGGTTTGAGGCACATTAGGTGTCATACATTAATAGAGCAGGGTTGTTAGATTGCATCAAAATAAATTCTGCAGCATGAGCATGCCCCCCCCCCCCCCCCCTGAAAAAAAAAGCATGGATCCTGGGGAATAATGCCTCCTCCAGTATCTCCACTAGAGCAGTAAAGAATAGTGATTTCTATTCATAAATCCCTCTCATCCGACTAGGATTTAGTTTGGCAACTCCATTCTTTTCTCCCAAAGCTGTGAAGCCTGTGGACGCTCTGTACCCCCAGGATTAAAGCTAGGATAAATAAAGCTGTAAAGGCCAATGTGATGCAAGTCTTCCTCGTCCCTTGGTGCCATTCTTGAGGTAATTTATCGGACATGCTATAATGGCGTGAACAGGAGCCCTGGGGGGCAGGTCGGAAGAGGTCAAGGCCACAGCAACAGCTATGCTGTTTCCATTGTAAACATGCTTGATAGTGGGGGTCTATCAAGGATGTCACAAGAAAATGTACAGATAAAAAAGTTTCCTAGATAAAGTTAGGGTGATCTGTCAGTCTTTCTATTATTATGCCGTATGCATCCTTCCAAGTCCAAATGTTTCTTAAGTTTATCCCCCATGCATTTGACCTTGTCCTCATCTATGTTGTACTCTTCTCTAAAGAGCCCACCCTCTGTTCCACCTCATGCAGCTGCATCTCCTTTCCTTTTTGTGTTGTGCGTTTTGTACCTTTCTAGTGAATCAGCTTTCAATACAAGACCTTCAAGCCTAGCCCTCAGTTCTCCGGATCTATTTTCAGGCAGCCACTTTTTTCACCAATTGTTATTACTCTTCTTCCATTCCCATCTTCCATGGTGGTTTGAGAGACCAGCAGTAAATCTGTTGTTCATACCTGTTTCCAATTGGCATTGTTGATTGCCCATTCTTTAGCTGATGGGCATTACTGTAATATAGTAATAGTCAGAAATGTTTCACCCCAGCAGCTGATGAGGCTAATTGGACACCCACTTGTGTCGTGTTTACCCCAATACTATTGGGGTCACACCAGGTGTGACCTCGCCTCCTCTTCAGCAAGTTATTCTCTGTTGAGGAATGTCAGGAGTCAAAGGGGCATATGTATCAAGCCCTTTTCCCGTTCACAAACGGGCCGAGTCTCAGAATCAGCCCGTTTGCGAACGGGAAAAGGCCTTTTGGGATGTATCATCCCAAAAGGACATCGCAAATTAGAGAATCGCAAAATTTGTGATTCCCTATTTTGCGAGATTCCTTAAATGCGATGTAGAAAGCACCTAAGTTCTGCGAAGTTGGCATAAGAAATCGCAAATTAATTTGCGAATTCTTTGAAAAAAAGCACTTTTTTGCTTTTTTCAAAGTGCCATGTGGCACACATACATGCCCTTAGGGGAAGCACATTTCAGGAGTACCTACTGGGTACTCGCAATTTACGCACTCAATTTCCACTCATTTCTATGGGTCTCTTGGCCCATAGGAATGAATGGGAAGAGATTCCTTAATTGCGGCTCGCAATTTGCGAGTCGCAATTAAGGAATATGAGGGAATCGCAAAATATTTGCGATTTATTTGATTAAATCTCGTTTTGCGGTTCTCAAATAGCGATTCTCTAAAAATCGCTATTTGTAAATCCCAAAACCTTTCATTGATACATATGTCCCAAACTGACATGTCATAGCATCTCTTATCAGCAGGTGATGATACATGAGTACTTGTCCTTGTACCCCAAAATTAGTACCCACACACATGGATAGGTATTCTTCTATCATATGCTAACCAATTCAACACTATTTGCCTACCTATCACGTGTATCACAATCACAATGATAATGATTATTGTCAACAACTCAGCTGGTAATATGCAAATCAAGGTTGTTAGATCTGCCCTAATCATATTTCATCACACACCCCTAATGTATTCCCTCCCTATAATGTGTAAATATTATCATCTATCTCAGTTAAGTAGATGTACGAGTTTACGGAGTCTTAATTATGCCAAGCCATAGAGGGTTTCCCCGCATACCTTATGGTCTCATTGAGTGAGCAGTTGAACATTTGCCTTTCGTCATCTCGCCTCAGCAGCTGGCCCTTGTGCCTGATTCTGCTCCTGCACCAGTGGACTTTATATACCTTTACTGCTGAGATTGTCTTAAAGCGAGGAGGATGGGGTCACTAGTGCTTAGCACCTGTTTTACTACGAAAATGTCCAAACAATACCCATTTGAAGAGGCATACACTAACTTTGAAAGGTAATGCTTGTTTTTCCTTCTTCCTTCAAAGGCAGATCTCGACAGGGTCATCTTACTTTGCAGCGAGGGATTCACACGCATCAGAGAAGTGAAACGTTTCCCTCCACTGCCCTGTTCATTTGAACGGTGTCAGAAAACCGAGTTTTTGAGAAGCATGGTGAATGAGAACACATTTGTTAGCTTTATCATTTGAGCAGTTAGTTGGCTTTTCTAGATTCTAGTCCTATCCGACATTGCTAATAATAAATGCAGTCTTGTTTACAATCATTCAGGCCTGTGACGCATTGAACATACATGGTCACACGAAAGCCCCGTCACACACGGCACCCATGTCTTATGCAGCAACTGTCATGATTGACAGTTGTTTGCCCCTGCCTTGTATACAGTATAAAGGCTTTGTTAAGTATTATCTCTTTACTACTAATGTAATGTAGTGATGTATTATCTTATGGTATTAATGCTAGTATAGGATAGCGCCTGAACAAAAAAAGATGCCCATTGGAAATTCTGTTTACTGTTAAGTTCTTCGGACCATCAGTTCTTCCTAGTGCTTCTCTTCAGTGAGTCAGTGGAGCGCCAGTATGCATTGCTGGTGCTCTTTCTGTGGAATAGCAACTTTTGGATCAGAAACGATAAGATGCATAACAGTCTTTAAGAATACTATTATTCTTAAGCTGATGCTCCTTTGTGCTTAAGGTTATCCTTAACCCTTCTTAGATCGCTTCTCAATTCACAATCTAAATATCGCCTTTCGTCTATTGAGCTTTGTTTCTTCGGCAGCAGCACTAGCGCAAGTATGATTCCACCCACGATTTGCATTGGAGCCATTCCAGTAAAAAGTCTTTAAGTATCCTCATGTTTGTATAGCTGGTCCTAACTGTGTATTTAAATGCTTTTAACATTGCCTTACATGCAGCCTTCAAATAGGGGAACTAGCCCTGTTGTATTTGAAGCATAAAAAGTGTTTCTAGTGTGTAAGACATAAGTGGGAACTGTATCAGCTGCTTTATTTGTGGTGCACTTTGTACTTGCTGCGTAAAATCTGTCACCTAACTCAATCATTATGTCCAGTTCTAATAATAATGAAACTATGCTAGCCAATTTGTGAAAGCGTGCATATGAGAACTTATTAGTATTTGGGCAACAGAGCAAAGCAATTGTTCCTTGTGAAGGTGGACCTAATTTGTGACTATGGCATTCAATCAATTCACTCATCGTCACTAGTTAACTATAGCCTTCCTTTAAAGAACAGCAATATTTTGTGAATTTACTAAATTTAGTAAGTACTGTTTTTATTTCTTGTTCTGGGAACGCCTTGAGTCTGCAGACGTAATTTGTATTGGATGTGTTACATTTGGTAAATAATTTGGTCTGTTTCCAAATGAGAGGGGTTCCTGGCAGGGTGAAGCAGTCCTTCACATTCAGATAAATCAGTTGCCCTGCTAATAAACAATGCATTGAATATCGTATTTCCCAGGAATAATACAAAAATGAATTTCCTAACTATGTACATCATCTTATGTCTGCCTTCAAGAGGCAATCTTCAGTGCATACAACTTTAATCTGTATTGTAATAAGGCCATGTAATACTTGTATTTTATAAGCTGTAAATGGGTAGGTTTACTATGTTGATTCACTTTGACTTACATTCTCTTATGTTCACTTAATTTTTATACGGTTACAAAATATGGAGTTTTTGATAAGGTGCTGTGTGGCTAAAATCTGTAGAGAATGCTCCAATGCAGCTATGGCTTGGTCTTTTAAAGTTTTCTTTTTTTAAATTATATATTGGGCATAGGATATAAATACATGGAGTAGTTATTAAAAATAAAATATTTTTTTACATTGATCGTATGTGTATACCAATTCATCTAATCTTGATCATTTGATCAGGATGTATCTAAAAAACAATGAACATTATTAATATCAAACAATACCAAGTGCAATATATTTGGGTAAACCTAATTAAGAACATCTATTCTATACAGTAACAAAATCGCTGTATAGCTTTTACAGAAGCCTTAATTCATCCTCCAAAACAATTAAAGGGGTATCATTATATTCCGAAATATCATAAATCATTAAACGCGTTCTCCTTGTTAAAAATAATCCTAGATGGAAAGAATGCTTTTAGTGCATGATAAATGGAATACTCAAAGGGAAACCATATTACTTGAACAAACAAACAATTTACTGCTCCATTTTGAGACACCAAATAGTACAAGGGTGGCATCTGGAACTACGGTGACCCTTAAAGCCTGACCAATTGCCTCAAACAGCTCCTGCCAGAGATTGAACAGATGTGGACAAGAATAAAACTTGTGGAGCCAACCTCCTTCACCTTGTTGTTGACAGCGAAAACAATTATTTGATACTGCTGGATACATTTTATGTAAAGTCTCCGGTGTTAAGTATGCCATCTATCTGGACAGGAATGACCTTCTTTTAAAATTCGCCGCCCCAAGGGATTTGTCTTCTATCTCCGCAATATACTGCCAATCTCTCGCTGATAAATGGTAACGCGTTCTTTCCTGAAAAGAAAATTATTCTGATCAAACCGCAATGAAAGGTCTTTCATTAATCTGTACCAATTTCCTGTACCAAGCAATCTGTTCTTCACCAGTGCTCTACTAATTAAATGAGGGTCGTAATTTTCGCTTTGTATCTTAACCTGCAAAAAAATGTTTGATCTGGCTAAAGCTTAAGAAATATTGTGTACATTGTGGGCCACTCCTTGCTACCAGGTCTACCCAGGAGATAAATTTGCCTTGAACGAAAAAGTCAGCATAGGACTTAAAGCCTATGGAATTCTTAAAATCTTATTTTACTATCCCCTAAGAGGAGCCCCAAGTACCTGCCCTCCTGCAGCAACAAAGATAGTCCATTGTAAGGCATCTTATAAATTTATTTAAAGCACTCACTCCCCCCCATAAATCTCCTGTAAAAAATTGTATCTGCTCTTTTTTGGAAGTTTGGCGACTTTTATGAAAACTGGTAGGCTAAGCTTAGATTCCTGAATCATCTTGTTAATAAAAAATGTATCTAATGCTCTGCACCTATTTAAATAACTGGAGAGAGTATCCATCAAAACAGACTGATAATAGCTTTGCATATTGGGCAAGACCAATCCTCCTTGCAATTCATGAAGTTGTAGAACTAATAGCTTTACCCTGGATGTTTTTTTATTCCAGGTAAAGCTTCTAAAAACTGCATCTAGTTCCCGAAAAAAAAAACGGTTCGGTATTTTTAAAGAAGTATTAGAAAAAAGAAATATTATCAATGGTAGCACCGTCATTTTGATCATAGAGACACGTCCTATCATTGTCAAGAGGAGCGGTGACCAGCTATCAAGCATTTCTTCTATCTTTCGTAAAGCTCTTTCATAGCTCCGCTGAAACAGACTGGAAACATTATTTGTGACTAGTATCCCTAAGTATCTTATTGGGGACTGTATCCTTGTTTGAGGTTGTCGTAGAGTCGGGAGGTCGACAGCTGTTATGTTAAAAAGCAATAATTATGTCTTAGCATGATTAATCTTATATCCACCTATTTTAGTAAAGTCTGTTATCGTTTACATTGCACGACTGATGTTGACCTGATCAGGCTGGAGATGCAAGATAATATCAGCTGTGAATCATTTGAGCCTAGCCATCCCTTCTATAGGTGGCCTGACAATGTCTTTGCGTAGTTTTTCCGATAAGGGTTGAATACAAAATTCAAATAAGGTGGGAGAAAGAGGACACCCTTGCCGCATACCCCTTTTAATTGTTATTGAGCCTGCCATCTTAGAATTAAACATCACCGTAGCCTGCGCCTCATTATATAAATTCGAAAGCATTTCAATTAACTGAGAAGGAAATCTAAATCTTTGAAGACTATAAAACAGGGCATCCCAGTTCACCAGATTGAATGCCTTTTCGGCATCGATCATCATAGTTAAGGCTTTTATGTTAGTCGTAGAAAAGCAATCTATAGTCTGAATTAAAAACTGGGTAATAACTAACATTAAACGGCTTGCCACAAAGCCACTTTGATCCTAATGGATTAAATGTTGTGCTGCTGGCGTTATACGAGTTGCCTAGATTTTCGTAAATAATTTATAGTCTGAATTAAGTAAACTAATCGGTCTATAAGAATGGTCTGAATTTGGATTCTTACGCTTCTTTAAAAATGAGATCATTGTAGATTCTTGGTAAGTTGAAGGGATCTCTTCCTCTTCTTTGATATAATTCAAAAGATCAGCTAAAAATGGCACCAGGTCACTGGAGAAAGTCTTAAAAAATTACATAGGTAGCCCATCATTTCCACAAACTTTTGCATTTGGCATTTTTTAAGGGCCTCTTGAATTTTAGTGGACATTAAAGGCTTCAGCAATGACTGAGAGAGTGAATTAGGTAAAGTAAGAAGTTGAATGGCAGCATATTTCGGTTCGATACTAGTTTTGACACAGTATATTGTGTCTGATACATGTTACAATAGTGTTATAAAAGCATTTTAGCCACCTCCTCTTCATCTGTTACCAATTGCCTTTGGAGTTCTCCAAAGATTTTAAGGTGGCCGTCTTCCTTTTGGTCCTGGTGGACAAGACCAAAAAACTTGCCAATATATTGGTTTTCTTCATATATTTTTTAGGTCTCGCCTGAGCCAGCGCATGCGCTGCTCTGGCGAGTCTTTTAGTAAGTGGGCTCAGAAAATGCTACCATGGCCAGCATAGAGCTTGCAGTTATGCGCGCGGGCGAGCGCTTATGAGCAGAGGCGCCATCTGGCTTTCCTCTCGCTCTCCAGCGTGCGCCTCTCTCTCCCTCTGTTTTGCTTGCGCTTCAGCTCCCTCCCCCTCCCCCTCCCTCACCACAGGCTGCATGCCGAGACATCAAGGATAAGCGTCGCACGCGAGCGGTTTGTCTTTCCACCTCGCAATTAAAACGCTAAATTCCTTCCCGAAAACATGCGTGCCTTTTTGCTTACATAGCTGCGTCTGTGTGCATATCTAGGTGAGTTTCATTTTACTTGTTAATATTGATTTTTTTTAATCAAAACAAAAATTGCCAGCAGCAAGATAAAATCCATACATTGCCGCACACTTATTTATACAATGTGTAGTATTTAACAAGTTAAAAGCGCCCCCAATCTGTAAACATGAGTTCCTTTTTAGCTTTCCAATGTATTAATGTGGACCACTTTTACTTTGGCGCCTGGGCCTTTCTACTGACCCTGAGTGACTGTGTTCCCTATGTAATGCTGGCTTTATACATTCACAGACAATCTCCCTTCATTAACATCCACACGCAGAGGGTCTTTTCAACCGCAAACTTATTAACCCCTTCGGTGCCCGCCCCTTTCCCCCCCTGTGCCGGCCGTTACATTAGCGGGCGGGGTTTGTGACAAGCTGGACTCGTCATGGGCACAGCGCCACCGCGGCCCATGACGAGTCCAGCTCGTCACGGGCACCGAAGAGGTTAACAGGGGGCTGTCTTCAAACCAAAGTGTGGTGAGTTGGCGCCTGGGCTGTCCTCAAACCCGGAGTGAGGGGATGGTGCCTGCATTTCTCCCTAACTAACAATAACTTACAAAAAAAAAAAAAAAATATATATATATATAATATACACTCACAGCCACTTCTATTGGACCCCATCCTCTCTTCTCACACCTATTACAAAAGCTGAGGTGTGGGCTTTCATCCTTTGAAGGCGATCTCCTCGACATTGCCTTGCTCCCCCCGAAACCCTACGTCTCTCACGTTATGAACACATGAGGGGGCAAGTAATAGTGGCTCCTCTGGATACTCACGTGCAGGGTCTACTATGCACGGCAGTTTGGCCTCCCCCAGAGCCTTCCTCGCTCCTCTGCCGGAGCTCTTCTTGCCTCCGCCTACTCCGGGCTTCTTGTTTTTCTTCACCATTTCCCAGGTGTCACAGACTCCATCCCGCCTCTTGCTCGGGCCGAAGTGCACCTTCTAACCGCCACGAGACTGTGCGCAAGACCAGTCAGAAGCAGCGCGAGGCCAGTTACCAGGGCGATCCCAAACCCTAGGGAGCTGTGCGGGCGCAGTGCCGCAACCTGTCGCGTCACTCCAAGCTCGTCCAAGGGTCCACTGTTCGTGCGCACACACCACGCACGGTGTTCATTAGCCTCTATGCCACGTCTAGTTGTTGCTTGTGACGTCATGGCGAACGGAGTATAGGGTAGCTTGACCAACAGCAGCTTAAGGTTTTCGTCACGTTCACTCATGCTTCTGCCGTCCCTTTTCTATTTTCACCATTTTTCAGCCTTCTCCTCGCGTGTGTTTTCAGAAGCTGTCTTCAGGTTGACAGCGGGGTTCTACGCCATTGGCTAGGAGTGCCTGCTTTATCGGACCAATCGCAATACGTCCTTAAGAAGGGCGTGTTTGAATTGTTCAGCTTTCTAACATAGAGTGAAAAGACGAACGCTACGTATGTTTAGAGCAGCTGTGGACAGGCCAGCAAGTTAATACAAGCATTGGCAATGCCAATTGGTCTCGCCATTAGGATCTTATATGTATTTAGCTATGCAGCACATTAGCGTGGGTGCTGAATCACTTTCACACTAGACGTCAGGGTAAGTGCGTATCAATAAGAAAGGCGCTTTTTGAGGCAGCAGAAGCCCTCCGCAGACATCAGCTAAAATGCTGAGTGTCGCGCTCCCCCTCTGCGAATGTGCTGCATAGCTAAATACATATAAGATCCCAATAGCTAGACCGATTGGCATTGCCAATGCTTGTTGTTGAAAGGTGTTGGATTTATTCATCTCTATTAGAATATAGTAGTCCCCAAGGTTTTGTTTTGCTGATGCTAGTGAGCCTACCACTGGCTCTATTCCAAAATTCCACTCCCTTGCATTGGTTGCATTTTCTAGTGCTGCCTGTAGGCCCGCTGCCAGTTGAGAACGTTTTCTTCTTCTGATTTGCCGTCAAGGCAATAATCCTTCCCCCTTAATGTTGCCTTGAAAGCCTGCCAGATGGTAAACATTGAATCTGTTGCACTATTTATAGAAAAAAATCTAGAATAAACTGCTTTACAACTATTGCTTTATGTTGATGTTGGTCATGTTTGTATTGCTCTAAAATCCTTTACAATCTTAAATGCAGATAGTCAATTCTGTACATGAATACATTTTCTCTTTATATCCTTATGTTTTTATCAGTTAACCTGAGCGTTCCTCCGGTATTCTCAGTGTTTACTATTCTAATTTTCCTCACTGTTCTCTTGCATAATAAGCCGGTTGATGCGTATGGGCTGTAAAATCCAAGATATCCAATCTCTCAGGGACCTTTTTTTTTTTTTTTTGGGACCTTGAAGAAAAATTTGCACTCATTCACGAAACGTTTCTAAATTTGGAGTGATTGTGTCTAATGAATGGTTGTTGCTCCAATGCTAACATAGTTTATCAGCATTACAGGTGCTAACATAAATATTTAGGATCTACTCTGCTAGCAAATGGTCCTATGGCTCTCTTTGAAAATCTTTTTGATTGCATTAGTTTCTATGTAAATTCCAAACAGTCTTTTTGATTCAGGAGTTACTTTACTAAAAGTGGCATTAGTAACTAATGCGTGCATTGTGCCATTGTTAAACCTACAGTAGTTTTGTATGGGCATTAACAAAATGAATAACATTTGCAGAATTAAAATGTGTACTTTGCTGTATTCAAAGCCAGAGAGGCAATTCTATTACGAGATCTCTCTTTTGTGAAGATTGAATAGGATATTATTGTAAATTGAGTGAACCTGTATATTCCGCAGTCCCCCTTTTTGTTTCATTACTGTGTTGTAAAATCTCATTCCAAATGATGAAGTCTCTAGGAAAACAAAAATGTGTCTAGGAAACAATGTGTCTGATCCTTGAATTTTGCCTACCCTCATTTACCAACACTGATTATAAAGGTATTTTCTTATTCCAATCCTTGAACCTTTTTCAGTATATTGATCTAAAAGGTGAATAATTAATTTTGTATCTAGAAAGAGACAAATGGAAGCATGGGACTGAAAATCTGTGAGCATGTTATTTATACTGTTCCTATCCCAGTTGCTGGTGACTTGTCATGGAGATGAGGTGTAATCTTGGTTTAACTAGAGGGTGTGTGGCAGTTGGGTAGTCTTTTTTGGGCCTAGGGTTAAATGCTCCAATTTTCTCAATAGACAGCAACTTGCAGTGGGGTGTCTTGAGGCTTGTTCGACACACACCTATTGACTCAATCCTTCCTTTTTAGGTCTCGCTGGCGTTGCAGCGCGAAGCGCTGCCGCCAACGAGAACTATTGTTATCGTGATGCCTCTCAAGGGAGACAGACCAGGGCATGCGCAGCGATCGGGGTCTGTGGACGCGCTTCTGAGAAGCGCAGACGCACACGCCCCCAAGCGCGCGCGCGCCACGCTCCGCCGACCGCCGGGCTTGTTTTATAAGTGCCATGTATGACTTTGGACGTTTCAGCGTGTTTTGGGCTTCTCTCGTTAGGACTTGAAGCTTGCTGCAGAATTTTTCTTTAATGGAGATAGTCCTTGTTTTGTGACTCGGAGCCGGTGCCACTAGTTGTGTTGCAGCCTGTCAAGCGCGCAGATGGTCCAAGTCCTGCGAGCGATCGTCGCGACCCCGCGCTTCCCCGCCCCCTTTCGAGGTAAGAGGAACCGTGAAGGGGCATGACGGGTCCTTCCCGGGGCTGTGCTGCTACCACCTGCGCGCTAGCTGCTGCACTACTCTTTCTCTACTGGCCGTGGGATGGACAAGGTACAAAAAGCTGCGACATGAAGGAACTGCTCATAGGTAGCAGGGTTGAGTCAGTCCCTACATTACTTTCTAGCAGGCTTATTAGGGTCACCCATGAAGCAGTGTGCTTCATGTTTCTATTTATTTTTAAAAGTGGACAAATACAGATATATGGCTTATTTGAAGTGACAGCATACGAAGTTTAAAACAGGGTGACATCTCCTTAAATAACTCCATACCTCGAAATTTGTTTGTGGTATTAAACTATTATTTTACCATATTGTTGTTTTGTATTGTTGTATTATATTTGTCCTTGTAAAACTAGACAGACGACAAAGTATGAGTGCACATTTATAGTTAAATTTAGAAATATACATTGTACAACTTACTTTGTACACAAGACTCAACAATAACTACAGATAAATACTGATAAGATGGCCCAAAAGACATTTGACTACATAGAGAGAGAACTGTTAAAAAATCGGGAGCCCTCATCATAACTTTATCCATTGTCAATAGTTTGTTTTACCTTAAATGGTAAAGTTATCACACTACTTTAAACTTTCTCTTGGTCTGTATCAGAGCAGCAGAAAGCTATGCACATTATCAATACAAAGAAATATGACAGGTATCAGTTGTGCAATCCAACCTTCTCCATAAATAGTTTTCAGGTATTCTTCATAAAATCACAGATCTTAGTTCTGTTCTCAACGGTATTACAGTAACCTCTCAGGGAGCACATTCTTCATGTGGATACAGTTGTGAATGTGGAATCGTCTTTCAGTCAGCTTGTCTTATCATTACGGACTTGCCTGAGATAAATTAAATTACATTTTGACCTACCAGGATGTGTATGTTGAATGTGTAAGTGTCATGGACTGGTGTAAGCGCAGGTCTTTGAGCCACGTTTTGCTAGCTGTTGATAGATCTGCTGCCCCCCCCCACACCACCTGCTGTTCCGATTTGTCCTGTGTAGGGTGCATCACACAGTTGAGGTCCCTGCCAATTATAACTGGGTTGTCTGAAATCCGAACTGGATCATTGGGATGGGGAACTTTTCTTGCCCCATGTTTGGTTGTAAATTGTTGCTATAGTCCTAGGCTGGCCCACCCATTCTCCCACCACGACCAGGTCGCCTGCCTCTTTTGTCTATTTTGACCATCTTTTCCCCAAATTTGTGTGTGTAATGCAATAGTACGGCACCTCTAGATTTCTTGGTGGGGGCAGCTGCATAATATTATGTACGGAAGCACGTAGAGAGTAGTTGGTGCAGGTCTTAGCAGATGAGTCTCTTGTAAGAGACATGTATCTGCTCCCAGTCTCATAAGCTTCCCTAGGATGCTCCAACGTTGTATGGCACTATATTCAATTGTGTGTTTCCACCCATCACATGTGCCAAGGTGTGGGGAAGTTCTGCACAGGGTATTCAACACGAGAAACAAAGGCAACAGAACTTATTAATAGTGCCTCTAAACTAATATGAACTATTTGCAGATCTTTCAGTGGGTGGAAATGGCTTGTAGGCGGTCCCTGTAGTACGCCGCTTCTCTCGCCCTGCCCTGACGGCACCACTTCAAACGAGCGAGAGGTATGGTCGCCATGAAGCAGCCCTGAAGCATGCTCAGACCTCGGGTTTGTTGATTCACTAACCTGTTCGTGGGAACAGGGCTATGGCGAGTTCTGGAGACCAGTGTCCTGCAGAAATTGAATACTGGTGACGTGACACAGCGAGATTTGGCGGATCTCAACTGACTATCGGGCTTTCTGGGCGGTTCATCTGATTGCTTAAACTCGCAACGAAGTTTATAATCCCTGGTGCCCTTCTCCCCAAAGCAGAAATGCGCTCTTAGGGTTCCATAACTCACCGAAATAAGCATAGTATTTGTTTGATAAGGGAGGGGACTCTTTTGTGGTTCTTGCCATTTTTGGAATTTTGCGATGATTATGAAGTTAAAATCATTTAAAGGAGGCATTTATGCAAACAAGGTGACTTCCACTAGGAAGTGTGCACGATTGGCAGGGGTGGCTTGAGAGACTCCAGTATGAACTGACCAAGCAGCATTAAGGCGAAAGTGGCAGTGAATTCTCATGATGGGCTGCTGGTGAGCAGGTCAGTGTCTGAGATAGCAGTATCTGAGCTGGCATTACGAGACTATGCTGCTCAGCAACCAGAAATAATTGGACCCCAAATGGCTGGGTCAGATACCGGCAAGACTAGAGGCTCACAATTCGGTAAAGTGTAAAAATGCAGCACTTGTGAGAGAGGAGCAGCCTCCTGCGCGTGACGTAGAGGATGAGGCAACTTAAAACAGAAAGGTTGATCTAAAACTTCATGAGAGACGTGAATGTCCTCCATCCCTGGCCCCAGTAAGAGCCCAACGGGGCTGGATGGGTTGCAAAATCAAACTGGAACACATTATGAACAGCAGGACTATGGAGTTCTTAATCTTTTTTCACAATAAGCCATGTACCCTGAGTAATACATCTGCGCCGAGCTCGGTGTCCGGACTGGAGTCAACACCCCCTATTCCCTCAAGTCCTTACACTTCACCAGGGCAAGCTGCATTAGATATTCTGATCCCCAGCAGGAATGAGGCTTTGACTCCGGCAGTGGAACTAATACATTCGAGTCTTAGGGGGAATACCACATCAACTGAAGGTCTGAAAGTAACTGATTTTCCTGTTGCTTTCCAAGGGGTCTTATGTGAAATCCTTGATGAGGTAAAATCAATGAAAAACTGTAACAAGTAATTGCTAAGCAGGTCACAGAACGCTTGTCCAGCCTTGAGGGGAAAATATCACAAGCACTCAATACAATGGAAGAGATGCAGCAGTGTATCTCTGATTGTGAGGATAAACTGACCCTGTCCTCCGGGACAATGCAGCACTTCTGGAAACAGCTAGGGGTATTAAGGATCAAGCAGGAGGACTAAGAAAATCACTCAAGAAGGTCTAATCTTAGAATCATAGGTATTCCGGAACATTAGGACGATGAGAGTCTGATCACATATGTGAATAATTTTATTAAGGAATACGTCCTCTCTGACTACTCGCAGGACTTAACTGTGCATGCGCATCTCGTGCCTGGTCAAGCTTTGGCCAAATCTAAATATCCTCACATGTTATTAATACATTTTGCTGACTTTCGGGTTAAAGAGAAGGTTCTTAGAAAGGTAATTCAGGAGAAAGCAATAAATATGAACAATGAGTATTCAATCCTATTTTTCTCAGGCATGACTGTGGAATCTAAGTCCCAACCCCTTTTTTTTCTCAGGAGTGGCAGTGTGGGTGGTGGTTTGGCGGGGGGGAGCGAGAAAGCATGGCACAAAACCATGGTGCCAGATGAGCGAAGGTTGGGTCTCACAGGTCACAGGGTAGGGGGGCATAGAGGTTATGGGAATTGAGGAGGTGGCACTGGAAAAATGGTCGTTTTATGGCTCAGGTTGATGCTTTGTTACAGGAAGTGGTAAAATCTCTTTATATTGCACGGTGAGAGTGGCTCGATTTTTTTAGGGTAATCTCTTGTAATATAAATGGACTAGGCAATAGACAAAAGTATATGGCTGCAGTTAGTTGGTTAAAATTATGTAGCTCGAGCGTTCTCTTTTGGCAAGAAACCCGCTTGTGATCAAATACTCCTAAACTGTCCATTGCCTAGTGGCGTTCCTTTGCATTTTTTTCACCGGTGGGGTTTCATGTAGTGGGGTCGTTATTTTCTTTTCTAGATCATTTAATTGGGTTATCAAGAGTATTAGAAAGAATACCCACACAATGGCTGAGGTTGGTTGCGCGTTTAGATTCCCAGTCTATTAATCTTATTAATTATTACTGCCCAATAGAGCATGAGATGCACCCTCTTAAACAAATGTATTCAACTTTGATGGGTGCAAGGGGGCTAATCATTTTGGGAGGGCGATTTTAATCTACTGCAGAAGCCCCTCAGCTTGATGCGTCGTGTATAGATAAGAAACAACCAAAATATAAATCTTGTTCTATGGTGGTTCGACTTAAAGAAGATTATGGCTTGTTAGATCTATGGTTCACTGAGGATCTTGACGGTAGACTTTATCCTTGTTATTCTAAAAGATTTAAGTCCTCATCTCGGATTTATTTTTTATTTTTCTTAATTTTCCACAGTTTAACAGATTTGTTTCACAAATTATAGGAAATCGCTTCTTGGGCCATTTTGTGGCATCCTTTCAATTGAAAATGAGATCAGTTAATACAAGAAGTACTAGATAGTGCTTTGATAGGTCCCTCTTAGTACGCAATAATTGGAAAATCAATGTTCGTATTTTTATTGGGGAATTTTATAGGCTCAATGTGAATTTGGAACAATTAGCAAGTAAATGGGAAGCATTCAAGGCTTGCTTTGGAGGCCAGCTCATTGCGTTTAAAGCAAACTCTATCAAGATTTGTTGTGCCTTGTTTAAGGGAATGCAGGCCAATATACAGCGCAAGATCAAGGACTGTTTGCATCTATCTTCTCTGTTCCTAGTAAATCTGTAGAACTGCCTGTAAGTAATTTTCAGAATTTCTTCTTGAATGAGGAAATAGTGAAGGAGAAGGCTGCCTCCAGCAACCTTACAAGGAAAGTAAGCATGCGGGTCAGATTGTGGCCTGGCCAGTAAAATCTAGGGCCAGTGCTAATCGAATATCAGAGATGATAGATTCCGGCACCAGTTGAATCACTGCTAGTAGTGAAGATCCAGAAAATATTATTTAAGGGTTATGCCCCCTCTTTATTGGGCACCATCTGAGGTAGCAGAGGATACTATTGCAATTTTTCTCAATTCAATTCCATTTCCCTAGCTACCTAATGAGCAGCAGGAAAGGTTACTAAATCCAGTTTTAGAAACAGAATTTAGGATGGCTTTGGCCAACGCTAATGCAGCAGGACTGGACGGCATTCCCATCGAGTTTTATAAAGAATTTGCAGCTTTTCCCCCAAGATATATGGATCAAACATTTTAATGAGATAATTGCAGGTGGGCCTAGCTCTCCTTCATTTACTTAATCCACTGTAATAAGCTTTTTGAAAAAAGATAAATCGTCTCTCAATCCTAATTCGTATAGGCCTATTAGTTTGTTGAATGCAAACTATAAACGTTGAATGACTATCTTAACCAATCGTCTGGTTCCTGTTGTCCAGAAATTAATTCATGGTGATAAAAATGGCTTTCTTCCTAATAGGTCTGTGGGAGTTGACACTAAATATTTGATTCAGGCCATATACTATCTCTTGGTCAATAGCACCAAAGCTGCCTTAATTATGGTCGACCCAGAAAAAGCTTTTGACCTAGTTAGTTGGTCGGCTATATTTGAGATTTTGAGGAGGTTCGGTTTTCCTGTCAAATTTATAACTCTTCTTAAGAATCTCTATGTAGGAGCAGTAGCTACGATTAGTATCAACTCAAGTAATGTAGGGTAAGTTTACATTTTCATGTGAAACGCTTCTTTCACCTGTTTTATTTACTTTTTTAATTGAACTGTTGGCCGTTCTTTTACGAAATGGCAATTCTATTTTACCTCCAGCTTCTGGTATGTCCAAACTAAAACACTTTGCAGATTATATTATTCTATATTTGGATACAGATCGAGGTAATATTGAAAAAACGTTTGATAGGTTTAACGAGTTTGTTAATCAGGGGCTACAATATTAATTACAACAAATCAGAAATTTCGTTGTTTAATGCTTTCGTTGAGGACCTTCCTATTGTACTTAGTGAGCAGTGGGAGCCCACTATTCCTATTGGATATCTTGGTGTCTTTGTCACCTCCAACATTCTTGATGTGTACGGGATAAATTAATATGAATGGTCGGAAAAGTTAAGAGAATTTAGAAATTCTGGAGGTTTATGCCCCTGTCAATTCTAGGCTGATTTGCCCTAATTAAAATGTTGATTCAGCCTCTGTTTTTGTATACTAATGTACTTATTCGACTTAGTAAAAAGTTTTTTAAGTAATTGGACAGTCTAATTAGGAGATTTATATGGCAACAACAGCACCCATGTGTTGATTTGTCAGCTATCCAATTAGCAAAGACCAGGGCAAGCTGGCCCTACCCGATTTTTATCGAAACTATCCGGCAGCCTTTGTCGATTATCATGCACATTTATATGCTGATTCATTCTCAACATATGAATTTTTTTAAGATTGATGGTGCAGGAGGTAGGTTTGCAGCTCTCTGCTTTTCGGAAATTATGGCAATGCCCCAAGAAAACAAGATACATAATACTAAAAGAAATAATTCTGCATAAAAATGAATTTGAGTTAAAATATAAGATTTTTGATGGTCATTATTTTTTCTCTTTACAGGATTGTAAGATTACCTAAAAGGGTGGAGCCAGGCTTATTAGTAGCACTTTTTGGGGGTATTGACTAACAATGAAGCTTTCACGTGATTAGAACAAAAGTTAATTTTCATGGTAGCTTTGATTGCTAGATCACTCATTTTACAGTGCCGGAAATCTTCCAGATGCCCTGGTTTTGGCCAGTGGCAATCCAAAATGAGTAGGATATGACAGCTAGAATATATGTATCCAAAGAGAATGAACCAAAGTGATGTATTTGAGCAGCTGTGGGGCTATTTCCCGCTGTGTACAGTGGGGGATATTGAGTTATGAGCACAGCCGGAATATGTATTTGTCTGTATTGAGATTCTATCTTTGAAAGCTGCTTCAAGCAATTTATTGTGTATGTATTGCTCTTTTGGACTCTTTAAGCATTTTTGTACATTGTATATTGCACTTTGTCAAAATGTTTATGCACTATGGTGATTACATTTTGATTATTTGGTTAAAGCTTTCCCTTATTTGAGCAGGTTTAAATTGTACACTTAACAGTTCTGCGGCTTTATCGCGCTTGTTCACTTTGCATTTAAAAAATGTACGAGCAGCAGATGAATATATATTTTTGGAGTGAATGTGTGTAGTGTGCTAAATCCCTTGGAAAGGTCCTGCCCTTCGTAATGAATATATTAAAAAAGACTCAAAGTGTGGATTGTGTCAACAATTGCTTGGCACGCACCTCATGGGTGAAGTGTTGCCACACATGCACACCATGGTGCCTTACTAATGCAAAACTCATTAATAAAAGTAGTGCTTACAGACTAACCAACGCGATCGGCATCGGAGCATGTGAATCCAAATCCCGGCTTCTCTTTCATTTTCTAGACTATTTGACTCCCTCTTCTGCATCTTGGTTATCCCCCAAACACTGGGATGCAATGAAGTTTACCAAGGGGGCGGGGTACATGGGGGCTTCGGGGGTAAGTGAAAATATATTCATTGCCTAGTTGTCAAAGGCTGCCCGGTGCTATTAGTTAAAAGTGTGCAGATTTCATTAAGATAGTAAGAGTACTTTACTCGCATCTATGAGAAAATAGACATTAACTAAACAAAATGGGATAGTTTTCAACAGATTTTAACACAAAAACATTACTGAGTGCGAATTCCACATCGGTGATTCGCACACCTTTCTAGAATAAAAAACAAAAACAAATAACCATAACAAGTTAAGCACAGATATTTACATCTGTGCTTTATACATTATTTGGATCAAATATAGCAGGGAAAGTTTACATATTTGCATGTTCTTTATATTTGCATTATTCTTTTATCTTGTTTGCCATTACTGTTAAAATGTCAAATATTTTAGCACCTCCACATTTTTTGTCTTCTGCTGGGGAACCTAAGATGGAATGGGATTTATGGTATCCCATGTTTCTAGCCTACGTGGAAGTGTTAGAGGAGAATGGTTGCTCCCCTAAAAGGAAATTAGACCTGCTAAGGCATTGCTTAGGGGGTCAAGGGATTAAAGAATTTGATAATTTGCCTCCTCTCGGAAGCACAGATGGAGTAAATGTGTTTGAAGTCACTGTTAAAACAAGCATTTGCAATGCAATAGGTCTCGCATTTATAGGAGTTTGAGCTATTGGCATTGTAAATGACAATGCTTTTTATTTAAGTTTGGTTTTTTTAAAACATAAATAAAAGGCACAGTCATTTATAATGCCAATAGCTCAAACTCGTATAACTGCGAGACCTATTGCCTTGCAAATGCTTGTTTTATTAGCCAGTACTTTAATATACCAGTTTCACATAGCCTCACCCATTTCCATATGTATTAAAGCATCAAACCACTGGTTAACACTGTTGTATATCTGCATTAAGTCTCCAATAATCAACATAACCACATTGTCATTAATATGCATCCTTTTGTGCTGGTGTGAAGATGACTCTCTCTCAAAACCAATATTCTAAAGTCCAGGTCTTACCCTAGAGAACAAGATTTTCTATATTTGAAACGAAATGTGATTACTTGTACCACCTACCTATTCTTTACGGTTGGGTCTGAAACACAATATGGTTGCTACATGTCTTGAAATATTTGAATACGATCCAGTCACTTGCACTCATGGCTCAAATTATTTTACATTTCTAAGCATGTTAAACATCCATAATTAGGATAAACTAATTTGTTAGGATATAACAGTCATTGATTTTACATTATCTATTAGACTTTTTAAAAACATTTTATAAATCTTTATATTCAACAATCATCGACATATAGTCATACAAAACAATCAATATCATTATAGGCTTGACGGAGTAGTACAATCATCATTTACAGTATGCACCGTAGGGATAAATCATGGTGTGAGTAGGTCATCTAATTCAACACTAAAAGGGGGAGGGTATATGTCTCCACGATATGAGTTCCATGCACTCCATATTCGGGACCATTTTTTAGAACAGCCACGGGCCGTATATACTGTCTTTTCCCGGTACATGTACCAGTCTAGGTTTATTTCCCATGTCCCTACTGTGGGTGGTGCCGCCGCTCCCCAGGCCTGAGCAATATTTCTTTTTGCTCTCATAAACCCCAGAGTGGCCCACTGTTTTTGGTGTGCATTTAAATCAGTAGGTTCCCATATGTTCAGGAGACCTCAACGTGCTTCCGGGCGAATAACCATTTCAAACACTGCACTTATTACCCTGTGTATTTCCCTCCAATATGGTTGGATATGCTCACATGCCCATATGATGTGCATAAAGGTGCCTGGCTGTCCACATCTTCTACGACATTCCCCGTCGCTCACTCTACCCATCTGCACCAAGCGGGGTCCTGTAATATATGTCCTATGCAGGATTTTGAGCTGCACTAGCCTAAGTCGTGCTGTGATAGCTACTACTCTGGGAGAAGACACTGCGCCCCGCCATTCCTCATCGTCCATTTCTATACCCTCTGCCACCCATTTGTTTCGTAAACCTAGAAGGGGGTCATCCATATTGTATATTCTTTTTTTTTTATATAAGGGAGATAGTTTTCTCGGGGAGGTTGCCATCTAATAACCTATCCTCTAGTGGGGAGGACTCCGGAGGGGAGGAACCCTTTGGAAGGAGTGAGTATAATGCGTGACAAACTTGGGCATAGCGAAAATGTTCAGTGTCTGCTAGCTCGTGTTGGCGTTGAAGAGCCACGAATGTTTTAACACCTCCCTTTTCCCACAGGTCAGCAATCCAGGAAATGCCGATCAGGTCCCATTTATCAAATCCCTTTGACTTCCACAAACTACCCAGCCGCTCAGAGTCCCACAAGGGGGTTGCCAGTGTCCGTCTATTCCCCCATCCGAGGGATCTGTTAGCTGCATGCCACACCTTTACTGAATAACCAGTGGGGCCTGTTAGGTGAAATCTGGTCGGTTTCGAGTAAAGTTCTCTATTGTAGCTCCCTTCCGGGAGAAGCCACCTATCCATGCGAAGTCGAGGGTCTTCAGGGTTATCGTATGTGCCATGATTGATAGACGCCAGGTGTGCGGCCCAATAATACTTCTTTATATCAGGGAGGCTAATGCCTCCGTCATACCAGTTTAAGGTGAGTTTACCAAGGGCGATACGTGGCGCTCCATTCCACAAGAAGTCTCTCTGGAGACTTTCAATTTCTTTAAAGTATGTCATTGGGACTGGATCAGGTGTGTTTTGCAAGACATAGAGGAAACGGGGTAGGGACATCATTTTAATAAGGGTAGCCTTGCCCAGGAGGGAGAGGGGAAGCGATTTCCAGCTGGCTATATCTCGCTTCAGTCTGACTCAATCCTTCTTGATAGCTCCTAAGTCAGGATCCTCAATTGCAAGAATGTATTCACCATGCACCATCTTTACTAAAAGACCACAACCTGTAGCCTTCGTTAAAAATGAAATCCACGTCAATTCAATACAGCCGTAAATCCTGGGGGCTTTGCATAAATCTTCATTGCACGTCTAAATTTCACTCATGCTTTTTTACAATGGGTTTTTAGGACCAGTCAGTTGAAACCTACAATTTGGCCTTCTGTAGCTAAATTATTGATTTACAGATGCCTCACACTCCTAAAATTCGGAGTCAAAAACTTGTGAATCTCTGACTGTTGGAGCTAGCAAACTACCAGTGACTCTAGAATTCATGTCAGTAGTGGTGCTGTGGTGGTAATCTGGCATTTCAGTCAATTCAATGCTTACTGCTTGATGATCTGTACTCTGTCAGTGAGAGAAGTTTCCAACTGTGACCCATTCTCCAATGCTGTACCCAGTACTTGGTTTACAGTAGCTTTGGAGGCCGCAGTGGTTGGGTGTACAATATGGTCTCGATAATATGCTTTCACTTAATTATTAGACACGTGTTTCTGCTTTTTATTACCTGTGCAACTGTGCTAATATCAGATCTCTGTTCCTTTTGTTGCGAAAACTGACAGTCTTTTGATAGGACAGGGTCAAAGCTATATTCTTTCCCCCCCTCCTCTGCCATGAGGTCTCAGACCTTTAGCAGCCAGCGAGTTACAGCAGAGGGCGATGGGGCTGTAGCATCCTCTCTTACTTTGCCAGGTAAGCTGCAAATCCTATAACAAATAATGGCTTAACGCAGAATTGTTTTTTTTTAAATTGTTAAACCTCGAACACTCCTTGCACAGCTGTACAAGCTAAAAGTTGTTTAGCACCCACTGCATACAGTGCTGATCAATCTCCAAGGATGGTATAGGTGTTCTTACGGTAGTTTTCTTGCCTTATGTGGTGGGTTGTACTTTAATGATTGCTGCCTGACTGTTGTGAGAACTTTCTCAATTGGAGGGATACAATCCTCTTGTGTGTGATGTAAATGTGATTTGTACACAATTGGCATAGCTTGAACTTCATTGTACATAGTATATGTATCCTGACTGGCTTGGAATTATTTATATCACTAAGGTGTGTGCAAGTGTGCGGTTGCAGTCTTGTGTTTTTGCAAGGATTTCCAGCATCATTGGGATAATGAACCAGTACAAGACTTTTACTCTCTGCACATGATGCGGGAGATATATTTTCCTGAATTTCGTAAATCCCAATAATGCTTGCAATTTCTTTATAGAGTAGTTGGAGCTCTAATGTCCTATGTTTCTCTAGGAATCCAGGCAAGTCCCTTCCTTTCACTCGATAACTCGTATCACAGGAAAATCACATTCAGGAAACCTATTTTGCATTTTTTGAAATTTAGCTTGCATTCTGCCTGAGCAGGTGTTGGGGACTCTCCTGTCTACATGTTGATGGTGTTCATCTAAATATCAATCTGTGATCTCCTTGTCATTAATATAACCAATAACAGTCCAATCATCTTGAAATAAATTAACTGGGTTGAGAAGACCCCTCCCCATGCTATTTTTATACCCCTGAGGTAATCTCGCACATCCTTACTATGATCCCATGGAACTTGAATGAGGTTAAGTAATATGATTCAGGGGCTGTACTTAGGGTAAAAAAACATTGGTTTTGCATTTCTTGCATGTGAAGTTGGGTCATTAATCCAGTACTGTGTAAATTTTGTACAGCATATGCTTTACAAAGTTGGTACAAATTGGGATAGTCCAATCCGAATCTCCAAGATTTATCTGAATTCAAAACCAGTTATATCAAAGCATTCATAGTCTATGGACGGGGGAAGGCAAACTACAGGGAGATATTTGTGAGGAAATAGATATGCCTTTCAAGATATTGTTCTCCCATGTATTCTGGAGAAAGACGACAATAACTGGTGAGGGTCGAGGGGAAGATAGAGGGCCTTTCGGGTAGGGAGTTGGACAGGAACAATCAAGTAGCATGGAGAGTAGATGAATGATAGTAGCATGTGGGAAAACAAACCACTTATGTGGTTATGTTAAAATTAACTTTTCTGGGGGCGTCATTTACAGGTCAGCATGGCGGATGCTGTTTATATTCAAGCACCATCCTGCCTATGATGGAGCTTCCATAAGCAGTAAAGTACAAACTTCAGTGACGTTGCTCTCTACCAGCGGTCACAGTAGAAGAAATTCAGCTGGCAGTTAGGGTAAACAAAAACATTTGGCTAGTTGTCACAGCAGATTTGTGGGGTAAGATGATGTCATTGCCGCTTGCTGGACAGAAGGCCTCTATTACAGCAGTGTGCAACTGCTGACAGTGGTTGTGACGTACGGGCAGGTCGGTGGAGCTGGTTCCTGAGTAGATGCAGTGAGCGGCTGGTCTGGTGGCATCGGGCCCGTCATGAGTTCCTGCCACTGGGTTGGAGCTTGAGGTGCCTGGTTGAGCGATCAGACGTGGAGCTCCTGTGAGGACTCGCTGACAGACGTGGTTTACAGCCACCCTTTTCCTCTCTGATGCTTTGAGGGATGCCTGTGGCCAGTGTGCCAGAAGGAGACTAATGGGTCCTACATAGGTGAGGGGCAGTGTAGGAGATAGGGTCGCTGACCGGAGTAGCCCAAACAGGTGTGCAGCTGTCTCCAGTATCTGACTCAAGACTGAGTGTGTCTGTCTCGCACACTCCTTAAGTGGTCATGCAGGGCCTGACTTGGACAGATGGCTCGAATTATAAAGGACCAGTCTACAGTGAAGCTAGCACTAAATTCCTAAGATCAGGAGGATGGGTTGGCGTCACAAAGCGTCATGGATGCCTAATCCAAACTGTAAGTCCCAAATAATAGATGAGAAGGAAAGGTACTTGCGCAGAATCATAGAATCATGGTACAGTGAATGTGACTGGAACACTATGGAAGGCTTTTATTGTGAACATTGGAGGAGAAATCCTCAGCCTCATGACAGGGAAATCCCATTGCTAACAAGAAGTAGTGGCACAGCTTGAAACTCCTCTTCTCAAATTAGAAGCACAATATCAAGATTCACATAGCTCAGTCTTACTTCGTAATATTAAACTCAATAAAACTATATTACAGCAGTCACGAGCGAAGCTAAAGCAACATGGTTAGCCTCAAAGTCAAATCTACGAAAGGGGTAAATGAAGTTAGCAAAATATTTAATTGGTTATGTCAAAATTAAAAAAAGCAAGAACATATAGCACATATAATAAACAAAAATGGATCCTAGGTTGAAGGCAGTCAGGCTATAGCATGCAATTTTGCATTCTATTACTCCATTCAATACACATGCAATGAAGCGGTAACCCCAGATAACCATGCCAGTCTTATAAAGGCTCTCTTAGTGGGACATCTGATGCTTGAAGGGAGGGAATTCCTTGATGATATCATGGGAGAGGAACTCTAAAATGCAATCCTGCAAAACTTGTGGTGCAAATGTGTTACCGGACAAATTCTATAAACCTATCTAAACCAAAATAATAGATCTCCCTCTATGAAATGTTTGAGGGCCCTGTATGCAATTGGGAGTTTTTCACTTGACTTGTGGCTGGCTGAAATAGTGATATATAAATCAGGAAGACCCTCCATAAGATGCTTCGCCTTTTGTGCTACTTCCCTCCAAATGCTGAGGTGAAAATCCACACCAAACTATGGCCAGCCCATTAACAAAAGTGGTCTGATCATTGGTCTGACAGGGCCAATGTGATTTCATTTCATTCATTGCAGATGCCTGCACAATTCACTTGCTTTGGTGGGTAGGCTGGAGGGCCCTCTAGCAGTCCTTATATCAACTTCGAAAAACATTTGATTCAGTGGCTGGGGATATCTTTTTGTATTGCTAAGGAAAATTAATGTAGGTTCCACATGCTCCTTTTGGACAGAGTTTGGGTGGGCAGTAAGATATCGGAGCCCTTTCCTAAAGGCAGAGGCACTAGACGGGGCTGCTGTTTGCCCACTCTATTATTTACTATTGTTATAGACGCTCTAGCTGAACAGATCCGTGTAGAAGAACGTTTTAAAGGATTTAAATTGGCCCTGAGTGAGGCAGATCGAGTGTCTCTATATTTCTACAAGACGCAGAATTTTATGGTTTCAGGGTGCTCTAATTCGGTAACGTTTTTGATAAATATGTGTGTATTAATAACTGTGCTAAATCTACGATTTATCCAGTAGGCAGGAAACAAGATGGGTTAGGGCCTTCATGGTTGCCAAAGAGGAGTTTAAGTACTTAAGAGTTCATGTAAAGAAAGCAGGACCACCATGTGGCACAGAAGTGTCTAGTCACAAATAGATGAACTGCAGAGTGAAATTGGGTTCTTGCCCCCCACCCCTCTCCTTGTCATTGATGGGTAGAGTGGCTGTATTTAAGATAATTGATGTGTGCCCATTGCTGTATCAACTTCACAACTACCCATTTGAAATATTTCATACAGCTCTACACTGCTGCACAGCTTCATTAGGAATCAGAAAAACACAGGAAAAGCTCTGATGAAATGGTTTCAGTCCACCTCTGAGTGAAAGATCGCAGTGGCAAACACTATCTCATACTACAGAGCTGCACATCTAATCTTGGTTGAGTGGAATTATGAACACAGGCAGGCCATGCATTTGCAACTGAGAGGTGAACCGTGGTGGACAACCAAGCGCTGCACCTACTTTATAGGGTTAAGCCTAGGTCCACCCTCCCTCCCTCTACGCAGACTGTCTTTACCATATGGTACAATGCTCTCCCAGATCGAGTTTGGAGGAACAGGTTAACTGTGGAAACTCCTTTGTGGCAGGGGAGGGGTTTGGATCAGGGGTTGACCTTTTAGAGCTTTTAAGTGTGGAAAACCATTAGAATTTCCAAACTTGGGGATATGATGTCAGAAATGATGTTCATATCATTCTTAGATATTCAGGAGTAAATAAGCTCCATAAGAGTCAGTTCTTCCCATACTGACAGTTGTATCATGCAATAACCCTATATATCGAAAGGTTACTGGAGCTCCCAAAGTTTCACCTATTGGAAGTGCAGTTGTTTATGGAGGAACTGAATTCACACAAGATATCCCATGTGTACAGATCACTGGTCACTAATACCCCCAGACTCTTTCAAAAAGCTGAGACAGAAATGCAAGGAGGTTTGTGAAAGCTGATGGATAATGAGGCAGGAGACGTGAATGGGCCCGTACAAATCAGTAATTGCAGCACAATTTAGTATAATCGCGTTAATTATCTACATTGGGTTTATCTTACCCGCCCAGGGCTCTGGACATATGGCCATATTACCACACCTTTTTTTAGGTCACATCCTATGCGAAAGACATCTTTGGGTGTTTCAAAAAGTTTACCTGGGAATGCAGTCTGCCTGTTGCTTGCCATTGGCTTTGTGGTTTGTAATTCATGTAGTCTGGCTTTCCGTTTGCTGGCTTTATTTGTTTTAGGCTGTACAGCTAGAGTTCATACCTCCCCATGCCAAAACTGTGTTTACAGTATTTGTCCACAAACTCGTTTTCTGTAATACACATGCCTGTAAATCATGGCTTGATCTCGTTGCATTTGCGGGGCATTCAGAGACCTAGGTTAAAAGTCAAGCTGCGTCTTCGAGAGAGCCTGGTGTTTATTTTGCTTTCGAGTGACTTCAAAATGAGAGCGTTTACAGGAAAGAGGAATCCAGCGTACTTTCTCCATAGTCTGCTTGTGCCCATTTGCCCTTTAAATATTTTTTATATTAGACATAGCCATCTCAAAAGGTATCTCGTTCTTCAGCTGCACAAAACATTTGCCTTTCATTTGTGGGGCATGAAGTTCATTATTGGTATTGTCATGGTGGATTGAAGTATGAACGTTTCTCAAATCCTGTTTGAATACTATTACTTATAAAAAAAACATTTTGCACTGATTTAGTCTGATGAACTAGGTACTTGCTTTCTTTCACTTCAATTAACTTGTAAATAAATGCTTGCACGTTTTCAGTGGGGGGGCTTCATGCAAGGTTCAGGAGAGCGCTTGCAGACTGCACTTATTTAGTCTGATGTACTAAGATGAAACCGTTCTGCATTTTTGGAATTTTTGCAGAGACTTTTTCATATTTAACACGTTTTTTAAAAAAAAAAATCCTCTTTTTTGGCGAGTTCATTTAATTTGTGGAAACTGCCTTTTTAGGAACAAAGTACAAAACCGCATTTAAATCTCATATTCAGCCTAACATATAGTGAATTTGTGCAATTTACACTGTTTATGGCCCTTTCACTGTCAACCACAGAATAAGGTATTTTCACAGGAAAGAGCTAGCCACATTGTAACACAATTTAACAATGCTTGTTTTTCACTTTAATGTGTAAATCATATGTTTTATTTATGACATCTGTGGCAACTCCTTTTGGAGAGTTGGAGACTTTTAAATACACTTTTTTTAATGAAAGCTTTTGCGTTTATGTTAAGCTACCAATAATTATGTATTCCGTCTGCAACTGTGCCTTTTTCATAACACTTATATTACTGGCTATAAACGATTTCCTCATTTCTTCTTGCAGGCACTAGGGTCATTATTTAAATGGTGCCACAGGTGCAGTTGCACAGGGGCCAAAAGGTGTAGGAAACACACTGATCCCTAATTATTGCTTTATTTTGCTACTAAACAAGCAGTCATTAATGCTGTGCCAGAAGCTCCACGAAAATCAATGAACACTGATTAGTGCTATATTTTCCTACTAAACAAGCAGTCACAAGTGCAATTTTCTTTAAGACACTAGGGTCAAGATTTGAATCAGCAGGTGCAGTGGCACAGGGGCCAAAAGCTCTAGGAAACCTACTGAACACAGATTAGTGCTATATTTTACTACTAAACAGGCAATCACCAGTACACTTTCCTTGCAGGCACTAGGGTCATGATTTGAATGGTGCAGCAGGTGCCGAAAGGTCTAGGAAACTGACTGAACACCGAATATTGCTTTATTTTACTACTGCCCCAACTCAGAACCGACTCTGGCCGCTATCACCACACTCCCTAGTGATCAACTGCCATCAAGACTAATTTGCATATTACTGGGTTCAAACTGGAATGGCATGGTGAGTAAAAAAAACATCGATTTAGGCCCAGATCTCTGCACTGGGGTGAATGTATGACATTGTTCTGAATTCTGTCCATCAATTGTTGTTTTTGAATTTGTCACCCTGAGTGGGACGGGTATGCCCAGACGTGGGTCCCGTGCTCTCCATGCCACTGGAGTCAAGCTATCCTGGTTGATGAGGGGTGAAACCCCGAAACCGGTCCTAGGATGCTTGGTACCAGTCCAGGTAGGACCTGGCCTGGCAGTTCGGGCTGGACTGTTCCCATTAGGCACAGGGTCAAGACTGATGTGCATATGGCTGGGTGTAAACTGGAATGGCATGGTGAGCAAAAAACCGATGGATTTAGGCCCAGATCTCTGTACTGGGGTGAATGTATGACATTCTTCTGCATTCTGTCCATCAATTGTTGTTTTTTTGTATTTGTCATCCCAATTCTACCTGTGTCACAGTGCGAGTGCCACCCTGTGCTTCATGACCCTTCCTCTCCCTCTCTATGGCTTCCTCCCTTGCATGCTTCCTCTTCTCCTCACCTAGGACATTTGTACACCTTAAGTGTATGGATCGCCTTTTTTCACAGTACGGGCAGATTTTATAAAATGCGCTTAAAAGTTATATAAAGTCTTAAAGCGTTTTATAAGAGCACCAGTTATATTGCCCAAATATACTTTTTTATGGCCCTAGGGAGATTGTATGATTTGGCCAGGATCACAGGATGTTGAGCCGATGCAGAGACTCAAGCCCAGTTCCCCAAGTAGGCACCTCTTTCTGTCAGTTCACATCTTTATTACATCTACAACATTTACAAAAAACATTGAGAAAGACAATAGATTTCGCGTAGGCGAAACCCATTAGCTTTGCCAATGCTTGGTCTTTATTATTGCATATAATATGATCTTGAAAAACTTACTGTTAGGATGTGCGTTGTACCAAAACTTCTCCAACATTTGATTTCAGTTAGAAGTTGTCCATGTAGAATAGCAACCGAGGCCATCTCAAGGGTGCACATAACTGACTTGCCTCTTAGTTCACTATTGGCATTGCCAGGGTGGGTGGAAGTATGAACGTTTCAAAATTCATGCTTGAAAACTATTCCTTAAAAAAAAAAAAAAATTACTTCCACTGATTTAGTCTGATGTACCACTTCTACGAAGATGAACAGTACTGCATGTGAATAAAATTATTTTTTTTAAGTTTTGAAGAGACTTTTTCATATTTTACACGCTTGTTGCAGAATGTCTTTAAAAATGAACATGGCCTAAAAGTTAACTGTGCAGACACCCTAGTTACTTTCTTTCACATCAATTAACTTGTAAATAAATGGTTGCCTGTTTTGAACAGGATGCAGCATGCAAAGGTCTGGAGTGTGCTTGCGGCCCCCAGACTATAGATCTACAGGGAAGTTACAGTATAAATTATACAACAACAATGACTTCAGTGCGGTCTAGCTACAAGTAAAAAAACAAAAACAAAATGCTACAGCTCAGCCAAATGCTGGCTGTGGCTTAAAGCTTTTTTTCTTTGCTTTAAGCCATTTGCAACATGGCTAAAAAAAACATTGGCAAAGGCAAGACCTATTGGCTTTGCCAGTGCTTCTCTTAGATGTAAAAAGAAACTAAAGACCTCATGCACATATTAAGGTATTGTGACAAAAAAGCCCTTTTGGTGGCGGGGGGGGGGGGGGCTGTCCAGCACTGGAGGAAACATGCAAAATTACCCTAAAATCACATTACTACATGTAATAATTGACACCGATTCAGATATCTATAAACTTACATTGCTATGGATTAGTTCACTAGTTGCTCACCACGATAATGCTAGAAACTGGTGGAAAGAATCAATACTGTATGACATTGGAGATCCCAGTATACTAAGATAGTGGTTTCTCACATAAACATCAGAAAATCTGGGGAGAGTGGTGCCAAAAGGATCACACTTGACCTGCCTTCTAGATCAATCAATCAATCGGGGAATTGTGAAGTGCGCTACTCGCCCGTGAGCGTCTCAAGGCGCTGGGGGGGGGGGGGGGTGCATGTTTTAGCAACTCTGATCAGTCGAAAAGCCAGGTCTTGAGTGTCTTCCTGAAGGTGTTCAGGAAGGGGGCGTGTCTGATGTTGACCGGGAGCTCGTTCCAGGTCTTGGCCACTATGTGGGAGAAAGTTCTTCCTCCTGTCCTGGCTTTGCAGATGCGCTGTGTTTCGGTGAGAGAGAGGTTGGCGGAGCAGAGGTTTCTTTTGGGTATGTGGAAGGAGATTTTGTCGTTGAGGTATTGGGGCCCGGTGTTGTGGAGGCATTTGAAGGCGTATGTAAGTATCTTTAAAGTGATTCTCTTCTCTATGGAGAGCCAGTGGAGGTAGCGTAGGTGTCGAGTGATGTGTTCTTATCGATGGAAGCCGAGGACGAGTCTTGCAACAGTGTACTGTATGGTCTGTAGTTTGTGGATGAGAGACTTGTTAATCCGGGCATAGAGGGCGTTTCCGTAGTCCAGTCTGCTGGTTATGAGTGTGTGGGTGACTGTCTTTCTTGACTGGGGGGTGGGCGGGGGAGAGAGAGGGGATCTGTTTGAAGGTCTTTCGGAGGATGCAGAGGGTGTTGCAGCAGCCAGAGGGGACGGCGTTGACCTGTTGGGCCAAGGAGAGGGAGGAGTCGAGGATTATGCCGAGGTTTCGGGCGTGGTCCGTGGGTGCGAGAGGGTTGCCGAGGGCGGTGAGCCACCAGGTGTTGTCCCATGCAGAGGGGGATGGTCCGAGGATGAGGACTTCTGTCTTCTCCAAGTTGAGCTTAAGGCAGCTGTTGCTCATCCATGATGCGATGTCCTTCATTGCTTCCTGGAAATTGAGCCTGGTGGTGATGGGGTCCTTGGTGAGGGAGAGGATAAGTTGGGTGTCGTCTGCATAGGATACCATGCTGAGTCCATGGTGTCTGACGATGGCGAAGAGGGGGGCCGTTTAGATGTTGACAAGAGGGCTGAGCGATGATCCTTGGGGTACTCCGCAGTTGATATCCGTGGGTTCAGAGAGGAAAGGTGTCAGTCTGATTCTTTGGGTTCTGCCAGTGAGGCAGGAGCTGATCCATTTGAGGGCGGTTGCCTGTATGCTGGCGTCGTGGAGTCTGGTGGTGAGTGTGCGGTGGGAGACGGTGTCGAATGCTGCAGAGAGGTCGAGTAGGATCAGGGCCGCGGTGTGTCCTAGGAGGTTGCGGATGTCATCTGTGGTGGCGAGTAGTGCGGTCTCGGTGCTGTGGTTGCTGCGGAATCCGGACTGGGAGGGGTCGAGGATGGAGTTTTCGTCGATGAATGTTGTTAGCTGGGCATTGACGATCTTCTCTGTGACTTTGGCCGCGAAAGGGAGGAGGGAGATGGGCCGGTAGTTCTTGAGGTCTGTGGGGTCTGCTGACTGTTTCTTGAGCAGGGGTCTGACTTCTGCACGCTTCTAGTCATCGGGGAAGGTGCCAGTCTGGAAGGTGGTGGTGGTGCGTCGTAGTTCAGGAACGATGGCGGCTTTGTGGTAAATGTGCGGTGGGCAGGGGTCCGTGGGGGCACCAGAGTGGATGCTTTTCATGGTCGAGGTGATGTTCTTTGTGGTGGCTGGGGTCCAGGAGGAGATGGTAGGCCCGTTGGTGTTGCTCGAGAGGGAGGGGGCTTTGGTGTCTGGTGCTTGGTCGCTGAAGTGGTCGTAGAGGCCCTTGATTTTCAGATAGAAGTAGGATCCAAGCTTGTCGCAGAGGTCCTGGTAGGTGGTGATGTCAGTGGTTTCGCTGTGGGGTTTGGTGAATTCCTGGATGACGTTGAGTTTTTTTGAGTTGCCAGAGATGGTGGTGATCTTGTTTGGGATGAAGGTGCTTTTGGTGGATCTGATGCATTGGTGGTATCCTGTCATGGCTGTGTTGTAGGTGGTGTGGTCTTCCGGGGTTTCGCTGTTTCTCCATTTTTAGGTCTCGCCTAGCGACGCAGCCCATGCTCTGCTCGCCATGGCGAGATCTATTGTCTGTTTTTCGGCGGAAGGGGGACAGGAGCTGTGCTCGCACCCGGACAGGTGATGTGCACGTTCACGGCTCTTGCCAGCTCAGGCGCACTGGTCTCCTCCCCTCACGCTGCCTATGTTTGCTCACAGGCGATGTGCGCGTTCACGGCTCCGGCCGGCTCGGGCGCACTGCTCTCCTCCCCTTACGCTGCCTATGTTTGCTCACACTCTGTCCCAGTAGCTAGCCTTGCAGCCTGACATGATGCCGATCCAGAGCTCCATGTGACTTGCACTGGGGTTGCGAGGGCTATGCTGTTTGTAGCTGGGCCGGGCTGTTGGATGTTTATAGCCGGGGGTGTGCGCCGCTCCTGTCCCACCCAGCGCCGTTGAACAGGTTAGTGACAGTGATGCGGCGTTGTGTGACGGTGAGTGGGGCTGGAGGGCTGCTTGTTCTAAATGTGCTCATTATGACTTGGGAAAAGCATGCCACTTCAGAGTTCCCGGACATTAATGCGAGGTATACATAAAAACACAGTGTCAGGCGATATCGAGATGGCACGCAGTTACAAGTCTTTACCTCATTTCGTGTATGTCTATTAGTTCATAAATTCTTAGTGGAAGCCTGCTGTCTGTTCCTTTCTCGACCTCTGGGCTTTTTTTGATGCTGCAACAATGTGTGCAGTTTGTATTTTTGGCATATTTACACCTCTGAACGTACATTTGTTTTTCTTTATTGTTCACTAAAAGCCTGCACTGCGACTTTAGAATTTTCCTGCTGCGCGTTACCACTGCCAAAATGTGAATACAACTAATAGCTTTAGAGTTTATTATGCGTTTTAAAAAGAGAGGAACATTTTGTGGGATTGAACGGCATAAGTGTTGCTGGGCTTCTGGTTCACAAACGCTGACAATGGTTCAAGTACCAATGTCAATAATGGTGTCTCTTCTCTATGTTTTTTACATCATGGATGTCCAAGGGTCATGACTGGACATGCTACACTAACGCAGATTTCTTCTGGCCTTGTCGTTTGCAACAGCAAAACGAAACTATTTTGATGCACAGGTAAAAGGTGCTCGGAGGTGTGTCCTTGATGCTGATAATCTCCTAAATTTGTATGTCATTCTGGTGGTTGCTGTTGCCAGAATACTGTACAGGTCTAGTTGTGATGAGTCTATGCTTACCGTGGATTACATTGAGTCTCCATTAAAGTGCTCATGTCTTTTAATTATTAGAATTTTTATTTTAAATTAGCTAGATATTGGTTCAATGTCTGCTGCCAGATTAGCAGCTCAATTAAATAACGCATACGTTTCTGGAGAGGGAAAACATACTTCAATACAAGCAGCTTCTGCCGTCCCGTGCCGCTCTCGGCAGGGCCTGTGGCGGGTTTAAATTTATTTTCTTTTTTTTTGGTCAGCTATTGGTTGCTCGGTCACTCTGAGTATCAGAGCTATAGTCACAAACGTCTTTGTAAATTATATTATAACGCGCTCCATTTCAAAATATTATTTTGCAAATGCATCAAAATTGTTTATATCTGTTGAAATATATATTTAGTTCAGATGATTTGTTTAAAATGTACTTTTCTTTCGAATGTTTATTCTTTCATTTCCCTAGCTTGCTCCCTGAACCTTAACTCTATCAATAACCCATACCCTAATTTTAACTGTGTACTGCAGTTTACCTTCACTCAAACAATCTCCCTAGCCCTAAATCAGTTGGTAACACATAGCTTATGCCTAACCATGCTCCTGTCCCTCATATAACCCTACCTTTCTCCCTTAACCCAGACCTAACACCTAACTTTCACCCTTAATCCAGATCCTATTTATCTCCATAACTATAGCTTTCACTCATAATCTATACCTTAAGCATAACCTTGCTTTAATCCCTCACAGTAACCCCAGCTTTCACTCTTAAATCAAATGTTTCACTCACCCTAACCCTAAGTTTCACCTTCAAAAAAGACCTGCTCCAATGCCTCATCTAATCCTAGTTTTTTTCTTAAACCCAAACCTTATACCCAATCCTGATTCTGCCACTAACTCTGACCCACAACTCTAACACACAATTCCACAACTAACAATTCCAATGCAACCCATATAATTTGACTCCACTCCAAACCAAAACACATGGGTAAAAGACATTATCATTTATAACCCCATTACTGCTAACTCTCCCAAATGCGAGATCTATTGCATTGCAAATGCTTGTTTCTCTAGGCATCTGCAGGTGCGTCTGGATTCTTGGAGGTCGGTGGTGAACCAGGTGACTTTTCTGGGGCGCTGTCTGTTGTTGCGTAGGGGTGCGAGTTCGTCTGCGCATTTGGAGATCCATGTGTGGAGTGCTTTGGCTGCGAGGTTTGCATCGGTCGAGGAGGTGGGGTGTCACGGTTGAGGGTGAGGTTGAGCTGTTCCTCGGTGATTGTGCCTCAGTTTCTTTATGGAGGGCGCGTTGCGGGTTTGGGGGCGGTGGGTTTGTTGACGCTGAAGTGTACACAGTGGTGATCTGTCCAGGGGAAAAGAAAATATGTTGGTTCCTTTTGAATGGATGTCCTAAATTAGAAAAAATGTAGGTCCTTTTTGCTTAAATGTGGTCTCCTGCTTATAGTTATGCATACAATGTTGTATATTTGAAATGCTGTACAGACTAGTATTGTACTGTGCAGTATGCTAAATGCTAGTAAAAATGTTTTAGAAAAATAACTTTTCTCATGATGTTACTGTAGTTGTGTTTAGTTTTGTGCATGACATAGTAAATAATGATTATTTAAATTGTTTTCTCATGTAGTTAAATCCCCATGTGAGCGCTTTCCAAAGGAAATTTGTGAATGAAGTGAAGAAGTGTGAAGAAATGGAAAGAATACTAGGTAGGTTTATTCTAAAAATTTTACCCTTGGTTGTGTAGCTTCACTCGTCATCACATTGCCAAATGAGAATTTGGAGGCTACCACTTAGATGGGAAGCACTGCTTGACTTTGGTAGCCCGCACTCCCCTGGTGGTGGGCTCTTTTTTCATTGAGTTGATAGAATACCTCTCCAAACCCATGCTTTTCATTTTCCTTTGGTGTATGGGGGAGGGATGCTTCTCCATGCCTTCATATGCCGCTGTGCATTGCAGTTGGGTCATAGCTTTCACTGTGCAGTACACTACTTTAAGATTGCATACCCGCCCTCTACCCCAGTCTTCCTGGTATAAAATCTGAGGTTCTCTTTTAGCTTTGGCCCTTCCACCTAAATTAATGATATAACTTGCTCCTTTGTCTTTCCTTTATTTATATATAAAGTTTTGTATATAACATGCCCTCACTATGCACTGTTAATTACCTCCTATATTACATCACTCATGACATTCTCTATGACCAGGGGCGGCTCCTCCATGTAGGCGGAGGAGTGTCACCACCCCACTGCTTTCTCGCAGTGCGAGAAGCAGAAACATACAATGGTATAAATATCATTTTATGTTTCTGCTTCTCGCACTGTGAGAAAGCAGAAGAAGGGTTTGGTTGGTGGTGGGCAGGTCTGCTAGAGTCTAGGGGAGGAGTGGCTAACCCAGTGTTGTAGGCACTGACTGTTTGGTCGGCCCCAGGGCTGACCAAACCAGTCATGCGCACACTCCCTTTTCTCGCCTACATGGAGAAAACGGCCTCCCAACTAGTCACAACGCTGCCATTGCAGCGTTATTGGCTTTGGGGAAGGGAAGCAGGCTGCCTGCGGCTGCTTCCTGCGAGGATGACGCGGGACCTGACCGCCAAAGGTACGTTTTTATTTATTTAAAATTACCCCACCCCCTTTTTTTTTTTTTTTTTTTTTTTTTTTTTTTTTTAAATAATGTAGGCACCAACACACATCCAAATATCTGATCCAGAGATTTTTCAGCAATACCTCTGCACGCCGGGGGACAGCATTGCATGGCTTCGCCCTGACGTCGTACACGGATAGAACGTCAGTGGAGCCATACAAGTTCCTCCCGGTGCGCTGACGTCAGTTTTATTCTTTTCCGCACCTGCAGCGTGGATCCGGGAGAAGCGGTTTCTTTGGCCTATTTCTGTTTCTTAGGCCTAACGGACGCCTCTTCGCGTCTGTGAACAGTTTTCCGATGCCTTCAGGCTTTAAGTCGTATGAGACCTATACGCGGCAGATGTCGGCGACGGATCCGCATGCAATTTGAATGTGGTGCTTGGGTGAGCACCACGACTCTGTGGAGTGCGACGCCTGTCGGAAGTTGAAGTCGAAGTCCCTGCGGGAACGTAGGATGAAATTGTTGTCCGCCCGGATGTCCCGTTCGGAGTCCAAGCGTCGCCAGTCTCCATCTCGAGCTGAGGCTCCTGTTCAGGGCAGGTCACAGAGTCGTTCCTGAGGCCGTCATTTGCCTTCCTCAGGTAAGCACAAAAAGAAGTCCCGGTCGGTGGTCGCTGCTCCCGGCCTCTCAGCAGTTGACTCCTCCTACCCCCCCCCCCTTTCCTGGGGATGGGGCGATTAGGTCTCAGATGGAAGCCTATTACCAGGCTTTGCAGGCCATCTTTGGGTTGACCCCTCTTTCTGGCATGCCTTTGGGCTCCACAGAGGTGGTAGGGTCTCAGACTGGGAGCTCGCCGGCAGGTTCGCCCTCGGCGCCAGTCGAATACCCTGACTCTGGTTCTGGAGTCACTGTGACGTTGGGAGTCCCGTTCAAACGTCGGGCTGCAGTCCACCTACGGCGTCAGGGCGCAGTCCTGTGGGGCTCCCTGCGATGACGTCTGATGCGGGCCGCAGCAGGGGACTTATCCCCATGTCAATGCCATCCCACACCGCAGTCTCCAATCGCGATGGATGTCGGGGTCGACGCTGGCCCAACACCGGTCAACGGAGTCTTGTTCAGCATTAATCGACGTCGCGCTGTCTCGACGCCGTAGACTTCCTTTCCTCCTCCCTTGCTGATGATGGATGAGGTCCCTAGGGATTCACCCCCGTGTTGCTTCAGCGTTCTTTGGAACATGTTAATGTGGAGCAATTGCATGGCCCTCCTCGGGCTGCAGAGCTTGTGGTGGACGTGTTAGCCTGCAACCGTCCCCTAATTATGATCTGCTGGCGCCACCTAGAATGGCCACGGAGGCTAGTGCAGCACGTGCACGAGTTTTTCGCAAAGCTGCTGACATATTACAGTTCCAGCCTCCTTTTGTCTCTCTGCCGTCTGATCCCTTGTTTGATCTGCTCCACCAGGGCTACGTGGATGTCGAGCCCATGCTGCCTTTTGGCACGTTGTTGTATGACATTCTTCTGGGGACCTGGGCGAGGCCCTCCTCGGGGGACCCTGTGGAACGTGCTATCGCACATCGTAATCGCCTGGCTCCGTATGACCCTGACTGTCTGTCCCTACACCCTAGGGCTGAAGGGCTTGTCGTCCAGGCAGCCTCAGTTTTGCTGCCGTCGTCCTCTCCTCTGATACTTCACCCACTAGGGAGTCTTGCTGGTTGGAGACATGTGGTAGACAAGTGTTTGCATCCGCGAGCTTGGGCCTTCGGTCATTGAACACGTCCCGAGTGTTTGCACGGGCTACTTTCGACCTCTGGGACTCGGTTGAGCGCCTCCTTCCCTCTCTTCTGGGAGGCCCTCGAGCTGACCTGACCCAGATACTCCACGATGGTCATGAGCTGGCAACATTTTTCAATTCGATCAGCCATGGACACCACTGACTCTGCGGGTCGGGCTATGGCCAGGTTAGTTGCTCTGCGTCGCCATGCTTGGCTATGTGATGGCAGTTTTTCTGAGAATGTTCAGGAGCGTCTCCAAGATTTGCCCTTTGATGGGGCCCATCTTTTTGACAGTAATACGGACTCAGCGGTCTAGCATCTCGTGTCTCGTTTCCTGTGATTGACATTGTTTTAAGTCCATTGTTGCGGAGTTATTGTCTTATTTGCATTGGTTGCAGTAGTGTTACTGTCTTTCTCTGGTGTCCGTCTCTGGGTTCAAGTTATTTCCCAGATGGACAGTACAGCTAGACAGCTGTTTCTTCCCATATTTTCATCTCCTCTGTCTTATAGCTAGTCTCGGTGTTCCCTTGATTTTTATAGGGATGTGACATACCCTAGGTGGGGTATTCGTTGGTTATTATATAGCCATTCTACCTTGCCACAGGAGGTGTTATTCCTTGGTGGTGTATGTACATTGCCCCAGGTCCTGTTATTCCTGGATGGTGTAGCTTCTTACTGAGGATCCCACGAGGTCCTCTTAGGGTTGTTATCTTCTTCCCTCTGGGGAACTTTCCTTTAGTTCATGCTGTAGGATTATAGCGATATGGTTTTCCCTTCTTTCTGTCCCCCCTACTGTTGTGGGATTTCTCCTCTGGTAGGTAAGACCCACAAGGGTGACGTAGCTCTCTTTGGACCTTACTTGTTTGTATTTTACGGTTGGTCTGTAATTCTCTCCTGCTTCTGAGGATGCTGACTTCTCCAGAGTATTGTTGGGTTTACGCTATGACCGTCTCGTTCTGGTGTGTTCACGCCTTCATTTTCTTGCCTTTGGCGGTCTTTCATGCGTTCCGCTGTGTTTCTACCTTTTTTTGCCTATGTTAGCTATCTTAGCAGTAAGCCAGTGTCTCTTGTGAGCATGTTTTTCTGTTCTACTTTTGGAACATTTTCTGTTTCGCTTTCAGTTCTAGCACGGTCTGTGGGTACACACTGGGTACGTTCATAGGCACTGGGTGGCCTGCTGGTCCAACTTGCCCCACAGCGTTGGCTGCGGTCTACTCCTTGTGATATTGTCTGCGCTTCAATCCCTGGTGTTGGGAAGTGCTTATGTCTTTTGTCTTCACTCTGCTCATTGCCAGGCAGGGGCTCCGGGCCCTCTACTCCTGGCATCGGCAGATGTTATCCTTTGAAGTCTCTCTGTTCAGAGATGCTCATTGTCATTTATACTGTCTGTATAATGGTTATGTATACATATTTCTGAATGTATCTGTATGTGATTTACTGTGTTTTGACATAAGTTATGTACCACTATGGTTCACATCGGTGTCGTTCTCTTGAAAACAAAAGAGATAACAAAAAAATGTGTGTGTGTGTGTGTGTGTGTGTGTGTGTATATATATATATATATATATCTCTTTCAACAAACAGTCCATAAACGACGCGCTCTATTGCACAGCGGGTGCTAGATGTCGAGGTCGGACTGTACCTCGCACAAAGTATTCCAACAAAGAAATGCACTGCAGTAGTCGTGAATGACAGCTTTCCTTTTAATGAAGCACAATCTCCACCATCACCATGGTGATGGTGGTGGTGGAGGAGATTGTGCTTTATTAAAAGGAAAGCTGTTGTTCAAGACAACTGGAGTGCGGTGCATTTCTTTGTTGGTATATATATATCTATATATATATATATATATATATATATATATATACTGACTGAGGGAGAGCACTTATACTATGTGTTTCCTTGTTGCAGTAACTTGGGTTTCTTAGCCCCAGATTCTGTCTCTCTCTCTTTTACTCTCTCTCTCTCTCTAGTTTGAGAGCGAGTCTTATTTTAATGTCCTGCTTCTGCCGATATTCTTTGACTAATGTACCTTGGTGTATGGTTGGTCGGTATGACTACCTAGTGATACGTTTTGTGTCTTCTGCCGACGCATAAGTGCTGTCGATGCTACATTTCATGGGCATGTGTGTATTGTGGCTTCCATGGTCCACACAGTCTGCATATGTGTATCCCTATTATCCACATACATGTGTCTCCTTGTAATCATGGTTTAGTATAGCTCTAAATGAGTGACATCTGTTTCTCTACATGTCATTCTAGGCATTCACTGTTGTACACGCACATTTTCGATGCTTGGACTCTGTCATGCTGTTTTGTCCTTTCTCTGGGACTTTTATTTTTGCCAGATCCATGGGATGCTGCACATAGTTCCGCTTCTTATTCTTGCTACAGAAGCTTATGGAATTTCTTTCATTGTGCACTGGCCTTTCTGATTTCTGTGCTTTCCTTCTGTCCCTTCCTGGAAGTTGAAAGTCTCATACTGTCCTGTGACACAGACTATGGTGACATTGCCTTTCTTTGTTCATGCTCCTTTTCCAGAGCTTAATGGGTCTATTGTCAGCCACGCATGCACTTTCTGTTTCCACCTGTCTTTGTTCATGCTCCTTTTCCAGAGCTTAATGGGTCTATTGTCAGCCACACTTGCACTTGCTGTTTCCACCTGTCTTAGTCCATCTTTATTGACAGATTAGTTCTCTTTGGAACTTGGTGGGGTTCAGTCTCAGACCCTCCTCCAATGGGGTATAGCTTTGGTATCTATTTTAAGTTATGGAATCTGCGTCTATTTATTTATAAAGTTTTTAAAAGCGCAAACAAGACCCAGGAGGGTATCGGAGCGCTTCACAGTTGGGATAGGCAGGATACCAAAGTGGGACAAGCGCAATCGTCACAAATAGGTTCAAGCCGAGAGCATGATAACAGCATGATTCAGAGCATTTAAAAACTAGACAGGACGGATCCAATAATTGAGAAGAATAGGCAATGTACAAAGTACCAGTAAGATCATAGCCTGCCAACACTAGTAATCACCGGATTACCCAAATGTAAAAGACAACGATCAGGTAATGGCAGAGAAACATTCCATAAATAACATTCAAAGATGTTTCTATCAGATGAACATGTTACGTACCTGCGGTAGAGACAGTCTAGCCGCAGATTCCTTAACGCCCACCCATCCTCCCCACTCTGCGAGGACCATTTTAGGTTGGGTTCTTCCCACTGGTCTTTTTGCCTGTGGTCTCTGTCTTCATGCGTGTTCGTCTCTCTGCATCCTTCCCAGGTCAGGATGTCTTATTCTGTTTTACCTGTTGCTTCTCTACCCATTCTCACAACTGGGTGGTGGGCTCCTATATCCATCCATGCTCTTGCACCCTGGTTCTTTTCCATTGTGGAGACTGGTCATGTCCTTCTTCCCTCTGAGACTTTTTCTCCATTAGTTTGGGGTCTATTTGACTATGCTAAAGTCAATTAGTCATATTTAGTGCGTATGGATGCACATTCTCTGTTGTTGCAGAAATGTTTTCAATTGCCATAACTTCATGGCGTTACAGTCTTGTTGTCTGTCCATTACAGTGACAATCATGTGGTTGCAGACTGCTTGTTTACCATAACATTAATTTCCATTGCTGTTTTGCCTCATAAGAGGGTATGATTCTTCGCTTCTGCGAGACTGTTTCTAAGGGCTAGTACTCTGCTCTCTCCCTTTCAGTTCCTTACAGTATGACGGTTTTTCTCTACAATGCACTGTGATGTTTCTCATCATTTTATTATTTGTCATTGTTGTTTCAAATATTTGTAATCTTTTTTGACACACTGTATCCACACTCACAGTTTTAATAGTGGCTCTGCGTTATGATGCAGTAAAGCTTCATATTAGAAAACTGACGCCAGCACACCGGGAGGGACTTGTATGGCTCCACTGACGTCATATCCGTGGACCCCGTCAGGGCGGAGCTATGCAACGCCATCCCCCGGTGCCAGAGGTACTGTTGAATAATCTCCGGATCCAGTCTGGTGCCTGGAGGATATTCTAAATTCAGGAATCTGCGGCTAGACTGTGTCTCTAACAGATACATCATTACCGGAGGTAAGTAACTTGTTCGTTGGGGCTGCGGGAGAAGCCCTAATGTGCCTGCAGCCAGTGCTGGCTCTCTAGCCATTTCAGGAGAGTGCGGGCAGGTAAAAAGTTTGCAGCAGTCATCAGGCCTGGGGGATTGGGTAAACGGGGCCGATGTAGAGGTGGGTGGGTGGGGGGGGGGGGGGGTTCCCGTACCCGTACCCTTGAATTAAAATTTCCCCTGGTTGATTAGGTCCCTAAGGCCTCCATGAAGCTAGGAAATGGTGGCTGCTTGCTTCCCTACACTTAAATTTAAATCGGTCCAGGGAAATGGTGTCCCCATGCATAAATAAGACTTTGGGGAGGGCTGTGCACGCCCTCCCACAAAACGTAGATGCGCTGATGGGTGGGAAGGCAAGGGCTCTTATTGAAAAAGGGCTGGAGCCTTAACCCCTCTTCCCCAGATGCATGGATCCACTATGCCGATTTAAAAAACCAGAAATGACATTTTTTGCCCCAGGAGGGGGGGGTCCCCTCACCCGGCCTACGAAAGCAGAGTATTTCTACCCTGTCCCCTAAATGCTTTTTTCAAAACCTTTGCTAGGACAGTAGACTGACTCCCCAAGTCGTAAAATGGCTGCTTCCACACCTTTGATGATGTGGGGGCACCCAATCAGATTTCACCTTTTGATCTGTTAGATCTGCAGTTTCTTCACATGCTCGTATGTAAATAAACTTTGAACCTTAATTTCTCAAAAACTACTGATTGGAGTTTACATCAAATAACAAAAGCACACGTGCGATCTCATGCGAGAGTTACTCCAAGCCAGTTTTAACAAAATAGAGTGCTCTGATTAGCCCAGGGAGCTTTTTACCTGCTGGCCACCACGCTCTGTATAGCTGCCAGCAGCAAGAGGAAAATGTTGCTGATAGCCATTACTGGACTCCGGGGCTTAGCCCCTCTCCTGAAGATATGTATGTATGTATGTATCTATAAATACAGGCACCAGGGGATGGGAAGTGAGGCCGCACAGCCTCCGTACCTTTAAAAGCACATAGCCCTGGGAGATGCGGTCCTCAGGACTTTTAAAGGCTGCGTAGCCCTCCATCGCTTAATTATCACATTGGGCCTGGGGGCTAGGGTCCCCAAAGCCTAATAAGACTCGGGTGGGGACGGGGGCATTTGGCCCCGCTCCACTTGAAAATACATAGGGGAATGGGGTCCCCTGGGTCTAATGAGTCTCAAGGAGGGGGCTAAGCAGACCCCCTCCCATAGCCTTTAATAGGCCCTGAGGACCCTGTTCCCCAGGTCTGCTGTTTATATGAAAAGTAAGGTCCTTCTTTCACCCTGAGGACACCATCCCCTGTGGCCAGCTAACTTGCTGTGTCCTGATGAGTCCACCCCCGGGACACAGCAGTTTCCCTGCCCTCACCAGCGCGGCAGGAAAACTTTAGTTTGCTTATGTCTGGCAGGAGCACTTTTTAATCTCCCACAATGTGAGAGCAAACACAAAGTCTGCTCCCAGCGGGAGGGAGCTTTAAAAATACTCCAGTCAGATGGGAGAAGACTTTTGATCAGTTTACCTGCCGGCACTGATGGGGGCAGACAAACAGATCAAGAGATTGCTCCCGCCTGGAGGGAGCAGCATAAGTAGCTGCTCCTTGCGGGTGGGAGCAATGCTGGCTCCTGCAGCATGTGGGGAGCCAGCTAGGGCGGCAGGGGCCCCGGGCCCCCCCCACAGCCACAATGAGTGAGTCGTGGGTGCCCGGGGTGGGCACCAGGGCACCCACCTATATTGACTACAGGCGATGGGGTGCCCGGGGCCAAAAAAGGCTCAGTGAAGGGGCCCACACAGACCCCTCTCCTTCAAAAATAGACCACCCAGGGGGATGCTGTCCCAGGGCCATTTTAAGGCTTGGGGTGAGGGGCAGCGTGCCCCCCTATTACTTTATCTCATTGGGCCAAGGGGATGGGGCACCCCAGGGCCTAATAAGGCTCAAGAGGGGGTGGAGCTTGGTCCCATCCCCTTAAAAATGCATAGGGTGCTGGGGAATGGGATCACCAAGGCCTAATGAGGCTGTAGGAGGGGGGCACTGTTGCAGGGATTCTGCCCAAAAACAGAATTATGTGTAGGATTACGGGGCCTTCGTGCGTAGGGCCTAAATCATCCTACCTTAGTACCCATGAGCCCAGGACCGACTATCTGTAGTATCTGACTTGCTCTCCATCACATTCACAGAGAAACAAATGATTAAACAGCCCATAACACAACACTCCCGAATCTCTCAGGAATTGCGGTTGCAAGACGCACCCTTTCACCCGCACTCTTGCACTTGTCCACAATGAGATCTGACAGAGACACAAACCAGTTTTAAATGTTTATTTTAACTAACGTGCCCTAATATGCAGTATATGTGCCACAAAAAGGCAGAAAAATGCATAATACAAATACGGTCACCATAGCAATTAGTCCATAAATCATAAACTGACATGTCATTATGATAAGACAGTTTAGCCTAACCTCCCTCCACTTGCATAGAAAAAGTATTATTATATATTAGAAGATCTCTGGGCTTTGTCTGCAGACCCCATACCTGACCCTAAAGATGGTAGATCTACATCTTGGGTGATGTCTCGCTTGTCTCCCCGGAAAGGTCCCTTTCCAAGTGTGTCCTACCTATTTGTGTATTTCAGTAAGACCAAAGTACATTGTCCTAAGCAACAGCTGCATCAGTGTTTGTCTAAGTGCTAAGGCCTGGCCAGAACAAAATAACAAGGGGCATTTTTGTTCAACCTTCCTCACAATGTAAAGACTAAATCCCAGAAACTAGCAGAGAGTGAACACAATACGTTTTAATGTGAAAATGGCAAAAGAGACATTTGCAAAAATAAAGTCATGTAGTAACGTGCGCAAGCAGCGGACAATATGCAGCATGCTCATGCCAACTTAAAGAAAATGACAATGTTCTAATAGGCCATGTAACACACTCCCCTTGGCCAGGTCGGTAGCTCCGGGCTAAAACAGAATTCTGAGGTAAGTAGAGGCAAAGCGTCTTAGTGGAAGGCCAAAAAGCCTTTCAAATCCAAAGCAGAATCATTGAGGACTAAAAAATTAAGCCGAAATGGTACCCAAAACGATATCCATTCACAGTGTATCTTCCGGGCCAAAATTTGGAGTTATAAGTGGAATGCCATAAGCTCCAACAAGCTCTCAGAACCTTTAATATTAAAAAGGAATGCTATCCAATTAAGCAATTTGAATGAGCAGACATGCTCATTATATCCAGAGGCAGTCCGGACCATTTCAGGACAACCTGCGTTAACTTCACTGAAACTCCGATCCAAGAGGTGCTTTGCACGGGCACAGGTACTCAAGGCTGCCGATGGTCCAAGTGTAGGATCGTACGCAAAGCGCCCACCCATGGAACAGTCCCGGTCATGGGCCATCAACGGATCCATCAACAGTTCATAATCCAGGGCAGCGTGTGACGTATCGGAGAGGCAGACATTCAGGTTCCATTGAAAAGGGCACCGGCGGCAGTAGAACACAGGTTGCACGCAAGTGAAATAGGCATACCAGAAGGTCAGCCAATAGTCCATGTTAAGAGCTTCTAATGACATCAAACCAAAAAGTTGCCGCATTCGATCATGGTACAGCCGTAACTGGTCCTGGCTTGGCAGCACCACAGGTCAAGCAGCCAGTACGGAGCAGCAGTAGAAGTATAAATATGCCACAAACTAAAAAGAGTAGCAGGGAAACCCTCCAAAGGTGCTGGAAAAAATAGAATTGATAGAAGCTGGGTTTACTGCAAAGGATGTTACAAGGCTGGGTCCCACAAGTTTAAAAAAGTGAGCCAGGCCCTCCGTATCAGACGCATTAAATATTTGGTGAATTAATTCTCCAAAATGTAGGGGGAGATTCGTATTTAGCAGTGACTGAATCTCACTCGAGGTTCCTGCCACCCGCAATTCGAAGGTCTCACAAGCTGATGTGAGAGCCTCTTCTTGTTGAAATGATAGCACTTTGAGTCTGCTTATGTTATTGAAAAATGTTTTCAAAGTTGAAATGGAAGGCCACAGCCAACTATCTACTATCCTGCGTGGGGGTTGAAAGAGAACATTGCTGCAACATGTAACACATTGTGAAACTGTTACTATATATGGGATGCCTGCCCGTAAGCTGCAGGAGTTGTGGTTATTAGAAAGCAGAGTCAGTGTGGGAATAATAGCTGGGGCTGGGGTTCTTTTTAAAAAGCAATCCAGATTAGGGGCCGAAACGTTGCTGGCACCGTAAAGTTTCAGTTGTTTACAGACCAGGGAGTATCCCACTGTAGAATCGCAATACTCCCCTGAAGGGGAACCCTCCTTAACCGCTCGTTGACAACAAAACGCCAAAGGCGAGGTCCATAATTCATGAATATTTCTACTCCCAAGGGGTTCATATCTACCAACTGGATAGTGTTTCATGTATGCCGTAAACCGGATCGGTGAGATGGGCATTGAAATAACCCCATGTATTAACCACACCGCTGAATCAGTTTATGCCACAGAAAACCGTAAGTGTTCTAGTTTTTCAATATGTAACATTGTATATGTCGCGTTTTTCATCAACAGACACTTCATTTTGAGCAATGTAAATTACAGATGATACAATATTATCCAAAGTATATATGCGAGAAGACCGTGTTAATGCTGTTATCGACTACAGCAAGAATTTTCTGTGAATTATCCTGATCCATTTGACATAGGCGCATCGCAGCTTCCATCTGCGACAGCTTCCAAAATTCATTATATGCTGCATAAACAAAATGTTTAGTGGAGGGTGATTTTGGACCCAAAAGAAAATCAGCAACGTCAATGTCACCTGACAAAAGGGAAATGTGTTTTTTCACAGACGAAAATGTGTGAAATGTACCATCCATTGTTGACATAATTTACCAACAGAATATGTGGTAACTGTATGGGAATGTGGAAAACGAGGATCAGGTCTACTTTGTGTAAATCCTTTTGTGGCATTAATAAAGCGTAATTGACAAGCATTACTGCTCGTTGTCATTGAAGGATTGTACACAGTAAAAAGAATTGCACACTACAAGTGTAGGAACTTCAGGATCAGCAAACTCAAGAGCCAAAACCAAAGCACCTAACTCAGCCAATTGTGCCGTGCAATTCCCAAGGGATTGTGTGTGCACCAAGGAGGATTTGAAATCGCTATCCACTATCGTGCCTTCCACTATTGCACAGGCTGCTGAATAAGCATGCTTCGAACCAATGGCTGACTGTGCCGCCCATCAGTATAAATAATGCATTTGTACTGATCAAGAGGGCGCAATGATAAAGGAGGAGGATGAACATGTTCATATTGTAAAAACTCCTGTGTTTGTAAAGAAGGGTCAAAGATAAAGTTGACATCAGCTGACATCAACGAACTAGCCCATTGTATCCAATGTAGATGCAAGGCTTTAGAATTCGGTGCTCTAGCCTTCCTGACTGCTTCTGAAGCAGGCACTGGGGAAACCATGAAAATGCTTTTACTCTAAGCCAGAGAGTGTTCTTTCAGAATCGCCATCTGAGATACCGCTCGGATTCTTATATTGTTCCACCTAGAGCGGTTTTCGAGGTCCTCCGCATGGCCCTGGAGGTCCAATTCCTGGTCCTGAAGGCAGAGTACCTCCTGTTGGAGCTGTTCAATCTCCTCGTCCCTCGTTGTGGCCTGTGTCTCTAGTGCGTCAACCATTTCGCCCACCGAATCTGTGTCTCTACGCATGTATCGGAGCTCTGGGGTAATCTCCTTCTTCATTGAGTGGAAGTCTCCTTTCAGCGAGGCGAATAGTGTTTCAAGAAAGGCACGTGTTATCGGACCCTTTGTGCCCCCCTGCTCAGATTCCACATGGCTTCCACTCAATTAAAAGGAGGTCCTTTCCTGAGCGTTCCTTCTTTGTTTTATTAGTCGCCATGTCTAGGGACCCACCTCCTCTAGTTACTGTAGATGTTCTGTTTTGTTGGAGAGACCTCCACGCACTCAGGCTTCCAAGACGGGAGCCCCTGGCCCACTTATGTCGACCCTTGCACAGTCTGTGTCACTGACTCAGTCTTGTGGTATGCTCTGCCAGCCACTCCACTCCTGCCCTTTCTGGATTGGGCATCACACCACACTCCAGCCTCTGTTTCCCCAACCGAGGGGAGGGGGGGCGGGGTAGGGGGCTGTCATGTCTTCCTTTAATTGTGTGAAGTGTTAGGCCTTGAATTGCAGATTGATTCGTGGTGAATCGCTAAGGAAGGGCGGCCATTCAGTCACGGGCCCCACTCGCCCCCGAAATCCCCCCTCTTGTTTCTCTTGCACCCGATCTCCAGGAATGGGGAGAAATGCCAGGATGGTGTTGTGTGAGCAGTGCTGTGGCAGTGTAGCAGGCAGGGCCTCCTAGCCTAGTTGTCGCTGTTCTCCCTCCAGCCCACAGCTCCCATCAAACCCGTAGCTCTCCTCCTAGGCTGAGTTAACTAAGGGCCCAGTTTCAGGTGGCTTTAGTCAGCTGCGGGGGTGGGGGACACATATCCAAGTAGGCCCCGGCTCCGCTGTACTGATCAGTAAGTCGACGCTGCTGGCGACGCGCTCCTCCCGGGCCGTTAGCCGCAGCCTTGTTGTTTTGCGCCATCCGGTCCTGGAAGCTTCTTGTACCAGATCGGGGATCTGGTGCTCGTCTGCTTCTGCCGCGGCCGGCAGCCTCGGACCACTCAAGTTATGGCTCCGCTGTGCTGCACCGCCTGTCCGTTGCCGCGAGAGACCTGGCCCACTCTGGAAGAGTGCTTACGGCTGCTTTCGGGCTACGCAGCGCTCTAGGTTGTTTTGGGGCCCAATTTGATGTGGGGTCGTCCTCGGGGTGAGGGGTAAGGGGGAGAGTGGGCAGCCGGCTACGCTCCACCCAGGTCCACTATCAGCCGATGCGGCTGTGGTTCGGAGCGGCGAGCGGGCACATCCTACTCTGCTGCCATCTTGGCCTCGCCCCCCCCCTCCCCTTTTAAAGCTGTATAGTCCTGGTGGATGGGGGCCTTTTAAACGCTTGGAGAGGGGTCTGCGTGGCCCCCCATTCCTTTAAAAAACGACCTTTGGAGATGGGGGGCCCCCAGGGCTTTTTAAGGCTTGGAGAGAGGGGTCGCATGGCCCCCCTCCCCTTAATTATGACATTGGTCCCCAGGTAATGGGGTCCCAGAGCCTGATAAGGCTCGGGAAGGGGGGAGGGCGTGGCTCCCCTCCCCTTCAAAAGATATGGCCCTGGGGGTGAGGTCCATAGGGCCTAATGAGCTCAGGGAGGTGGGCCCCTTCCCCTTTAATAAACATAAGGCCCTGGGAGATGGGGTCCCTGGGTCCTAATGGACTAAATTAGGCTGGGAAGGGGGGGGGGGGGCACGCGGTCCCCCTCCCCTTTAGAAAATTAAAAAGACCTGGGAGATGGGGAACCCAAGGCCTAATGAGGCTTGGGAAGGGAGGGGGCGCGCTCCCCCTTCAAAATACATAGGGGCCCTAGTGTATGGGTTCTCCCAAGCCTAATGAGGCTTTGGAAGGTGGGCTACATGACCCTTTTTTATTGGTAAAGCTCGGGAGAAAGGATCTCTGGGGCCTAATAAAGCTCGGGAAGGGGGCGGGGAGCCACGCGGCCCTTTCCCTTTTAAAAAAAAATTATATTTGGCCCCGGGGCCCGAAGGCCAACTCTATGTTGCACAAGGCAAAGGCTGTCCGCGGTGTGGTGTTGGCAGCCTGCTGGGTGCTGGCCACTGGGCATAGCAGCAGGCTAAGCCCTGTGATCAACCCTGTTGTGCTCGGACTAAGGCTGCATGCAGTGTGGAGTTGGAAGAAGTGCCTTGTTGCAACACTGGCCATGCGGCTAACCCCACCCTACGCTACGCACAAGAAAAGGCCGTGCGTGGCGTGGGTTTGGCTGCTTTTAGGGGGTCGGCTGTCTCTAGGTGGGTTGGCTACTGCAGCCAGGCCCTATTGCCAAGCCTTTGCTGTAAAAAGCCAAAGGCTGCGGGGGGGCGGTGGGGGTTTGCTGCAAGGCCTGACCGAAAACCGTGCACGGCAGGGGTTTGGCATTACATCTGGTAATAAAATATTACTTTATTATTTTTTTATAAACCTAGAAATTCACTGAAAAAGCCACAGGTTAAAATTAGGTTATAGTTACGTGTGATAAAAATCTGTTTAAAAAAAAATAAATAAAAAAAATAAGAAATTCACTGAAGAAAAACAAAGGGTAAGTTAATAATATAGTTAGGTGACTATGTCACTAATAACATTAACATTTTGAACTAAAAACAAAAAACAGAAATTCACCAGTTATGTTTGGCAGAGCTGGCAATAACTTTCCCCCAGCCCTGCACTGCTTATGGCCTCACATATGACATATGACATGTTCTATGACATCATTTATGACTTCTCAAATTACATCGTTGAGATCACTGATGACATCATACGATCTTATTTTGTACATGTTCCTTTGTAAATGAATATAGCATTAGAGCTGTGAAAGTAAGTGAAACATAGCTCGGAATAATATGAAGCATTATTACTACTATCATACATACAAACCCCATAGGAAAAGCAAGCTTGTGTTATGTGCAACATTGACCCTATAACATACACTGCATGGGAAGGTAAGTTCATGTTGACTATGAAGCACAATTGAAAGGGTACATTTTCCAGTACTGTGCAAGACGCCACTAAACTTTATTGTACAACACAGTAGTCAATGTATGACTCTTTACTTGACTGTATGCTGTGCCATTCCACTCTACTGCACTCCACGGCACTATAGTGTACAACACGTTACTCCACAACACTTACTCCACTCTATGCTACACAGCTCCAGTATGCTCCACTCTACTTCACCCTACTATGCTTTATCCCACTCTACGCCACTGTATCATACTCCGCTCTACACTGATCCACTGCCCGATACTTTGCTCCATTGTGTACAGTGCCACTCTACAACACTGTATTATACTCTTTGCCACCCTGACACTCTACTCCACTCTATGCCCATTCACTCTACGCCAGTGTTTGACACCGACATCATTCCGCTACTCTCTACGATACTCCACTCCTCTTTGACATGGCACTCCACTCAACAGCACTTAACTACACCCTATTCCACTCTAAAGCACTTTACTCCACTCTGACAGTCTACAACACCCTACTCTACTGTAGAACACGCCAGTCCACTGTACAACTCGCCGCTCCATTTTACGATACTCGACTCTACTATATGAGACACCATGCCACTTCACTATAGAACACTTTACTATATTGTATGATACGCTACTCTTCTCCACTCTAATACTATCTCTGGTGGCCCAAACTAACTATTTATATGTATATAGTAATGTGTGTGTGTGTGTATGTATATATATATATATATATATATATATATATATATGTGTATATATATATTTCAATTATGGACAAACAAGCGTGGACATCTTCAAATTTATTAGAAAATTGAAGCTCACAAATTATTTTACAATCAAAGAAGGTTTCCTTCAGAAAAGTGAGGGACAAAAAAGCAAGGAAAGAACAGGGAAACCTACAGGGATCGGATGCTAATATTTTACTAACTATGTATGAATTAGCTAGTGAATTAAAAGAAATAGAGAACAATGATGATGTCAACTCAATACAAGCAAAGTTATAGGACTTGGGAGTCAACACATCAGCAGCTGCAGGTAGCCCATTTAAACCAAGTTCGACATTTTTACCCATGATGCCAAGAGATGACATATTCCATGACCAAGTCACTGATGATTTGAAAAAATTGTACACTAAGAATAAGAAACTATGTACAAAATGGAAATATCAACAGCAACAGTATGATAAACTAATGAAAAAATTGAAGGACAACAATGATGTTGTAATAATTCTGACAAAAGGTGGGAAAAATTGGATGACAAATCATGCTATGAGCGTACGAACATTAAAAAGTATAATACAACGAAGTAACAACTTAAAAAAGACTTGCTACAAGTGGAAAGAGAAGGCTTAATCACGAAGGAAGAATTTGACTTTCTGCACAAAGAACATCCGGTAATTCCAATCATGTATCTCATACCTAAAATCCACAAAGGAACACTACCAGGGGGACCAATTATCTCTGCGAGAAGCAGCCTATTTGAGAATATATCTCAATATGTGGATTTTTACTATCTTTTATCAAAGATACAGGGGACTTTTTAATGAAACTGCAGGAAATAACATGGAGAGATGAATACATCCTGATCACGCTAGATATTACATCGCTCTGTATGAGTATAGATCATCAAGTGGGTCTGAATGCAGTACAACATTTCTTGAACAATCGTCCGATTGGAATGTTAAAACACAATAAGATGTTGTTGAATCTCATAACATGGTGTTTATACAATAACTTTTTTCTATTTGGAAAATAAATGTATAGACAGGTGAGGAGTGGCGATGGGAGCTGCTTCTCCCCCAGTTATGGGTGCTTGCATGTAGGCTGGTGGGAGGAGCAGGTTCTCAGAAGGGAACACTGACCTGGTTGAAAGACCTGTTGTAAAGTGGATGAGGTTCATCGACATTTTTATAGTGTGGCATGGCAGCATAGAAAGTGCAATGAATTTTGTAAAGGCAATCATGTATAACAGTTTAACTTAGAATTTACTGCCCATATCGATGAACACTCTCTGGATTTCAGAGATGTGACAATCTATACAGCAGAACACAAATTGGAATCAACTCTACACTGTGAAATCACTGCAGGAAACTCAATGCTTCATGAGAAAAGTTTCCATCCTAAGCATCTCATTAATGGCATACCATACGGTGAACTATTAAGATTAAGGAGAATCTGCAGCACAGAAACTGACTTAGCGAAATGGTAACAAGATTTTCAAAGAGAGGATATAACATATCTACTCTCAATCTGGCAATATGCCAAAGCCAGTGCTACTCCTAGAGGAAATGTATAGGTTAGGAGGAACAGTATGACAGAGGTGACCTGAGCAAGTGGCAAACAAAAGGAAAAAGAGACTGAAGGCTAATAACAAGCTATAGCCGACAGGAAAACAAGATTAGGGGCATTATCCACCACAATTGGCCAATTATATTAACAGATAGAATCATGGCGCAAAAAGTCCCCAAAAAGCCTACATTAACATTCAGGCGGGCTTTTTCAATGAGGTCAACCCTGGTTAAAAATAGTCCTGCGATTAACCCCAGTACTTCGTGGCTGAAGCCCAAAAAAGGCTTTTTGAGATGCACATCTTGTAGGGCATGTACATTTGGGGCAATACCACCGAGTACACTACCCCATTCAGTACATAACCCACACCATTGAGAAACAACTACAACTGTTTTACAGAATATGCAGTCTATGTGCTGACGTGTACCTGCGGCCTGCGCTATGTGGGAAGCACGAAGCTGCAGGTGCATGTAAGAATACTCCAGCACTTAAGAGCTATAGTTAACTCTGATCAGACCTATCCTGTAGCAAGGCATTTTAAAGCTGAACACAACAATGATCTTAAATGTCTTACCTATTATGTTATTGGGGCCATACCACCACTCAGGAGAGGAGTTAACCGAGAAAAACTGCTCAGAAGACTAGAATCTAGAATGAAATCAGAACTGGACTCTAAGTCGCCTTTTGGTTTGAATAACCGCGAAGATTTGCACAATTTATTATAAATCTATATAGAAATCTTATTAAGAATTTTTATGACATTTTATAGATCGTACTTATATCTCAATTTTGTATACGTCCTATATAACTCTGGAAATACACTGGGATGGGATATGATTGTGCAATACTGATCATATAGCTGGGTATATTCAAATATTATTTACCTCTCGGTTTGAAGCAAAACATTTTCGTTTTCACTATGTTCATGAAAGGAAAGGGAAGGTGTAAAAAAAGATGTAGTCTATCCCACATTAGAATGTGTGTATGTATACAAAAGGATTTAAGATGAATCTAATGGTCCAATGTAGTTCTACACTTTAAACTTTGTATCCTCTGTAAACAACATTCAGCTGTATCATAATGTTTTTATCTGTTTTGTAGCACATTTATAGGAGAAAATAAGCACTTTAAGAATACAGGCACATAGCACTTTTTGGCAGCACTAAGCACTTTCTGATACTGTTTACAAATATATGCAGGGAAGACATGGCTTGGCAGTTCGGGCTGGACTGTTCCCATGAGGCACAGGGTCAAGACTGATTTGCATATGGCCATGTCTAAACTGGAGTGGTGTAGTGGGCAAAAGAACGATGGATTTAACCCAGATCTCTTGACTGGGGGAGAATGTATGCATTGTCAGCATTCCGTCCATCATTTGTTTGTTGTAACGCTTTTCGCCCTAAGTGGGATGGGTATTCCCAGACGTGGGACCCGTGCTCACTACGCCACTGGAGTCAAGCTATCCTGGCTGATGACGGCTGATAGCCAGAAACCGGTCCTAGGATGCTTGATTCCGGTCCAGGGAAGACATGGCTTGGCAGTTCGGGCTGGACTGTTCCCATGAGGCACAGGGTCAAGACTGATTTGCATATGGCCATGTCTAAACTGGGGTGGTGTAGTGGGCAAAAGAACGATGGATTTAACCCAGATCTATTGACTGGGGGAGAATGTCTGCATTGTCAGCATTCCGTCCATCATTTGTTTGTTGTTACAAATATATGCACAGCACATTTTTATAGAAGCTAAAACATCGGTTGGTGATGGTTTGATGGTATAAGCTGAAATAAGTTGAGTACGTGGTAAGAGGAAAAGAATTCAATCAAACCATTAAATCAAGTTATCTTAACATGGTTGCTAACCAATGTCTCATTATAAGCCTTATAAATCATTAGGTATTATAGAGTTATTTTTGATGATATGACAGTCTATTTATATGCACTATGCAGTTAGGTATTGTCATCACGTACAAGAGCACTGGGAATGTGAGACGAGTACATTTATCTATTTATTTATATATATGTGTGTATTTATATGTATATTTATATACATTTTGAAGAATGTCAATGACCATATGAAACCACATTGGATATTTTTAAACTATTAAGTTTAATGTAATGTAGCTTCATACTTCGTTATTTTAGCTTCACAGCTAAAAAGTCTGTTTTCTATGCTTATCAAGTGAACTTCTGTCAGGTGATACGTTGACACGATGAATTTAAAAGCAATGACTTGCAGCGTTTCCTCATGTGATCAAGGTCACTTGTGGTGACCTAAACGCGTAATGGCGAGTTGATGCGAGCACAATAAAGAAGATTTATGTACTGATGTTGACGGAGTCCGTGTCCATTTATCCAAACAAAGTGGATGTGGTTGGGAAGTATCAGTGTGTGTGTGTGTATGTATATATGTATGTATGTGTGTGTATATATATGTATGTATGTTTTCACTAAAGAAACAAAGGTTAAAGTAGCATTATAGTTAAGTGAATACATATTAATTCACATATTCTTTACTAGTAATGCTTCACATTACCATATAACATCTTTTAAACCCTGACTTAATGGCATTGTAATTTCTTGTTTTATTTATTTATTCAGCTGCATTACTTAAACTTTCAAGGTATTAGATAACTAGATGACGTTTATCTCAGTCAGCAGCACAGATGGGAAGTGGACAATCATTAACATTCATAAATTGTTACGTCTGGCTTGACCGTGCGTTTGTAAGCCTTCGCTATTGGCATTGCATCAAAACTAATTCAATCCAATAGTCAAATGCATGCATCAGGTGAAACATTTACACCATTTTGAATCCAAATCCAGCGCACTGTTAGAATTCCCTCCTTTCATCAGTCCGTATTCATTCACCAGAGTAGACCAGGCCAGAGATCACAAGAATCTTCTAAAATCTTAATACAGTTCATACTTCATGGTCCGTGGGTCTGAAGATAGAACCGCCCAATTCTAACAGTTTCATTTTTAGTGTTTCCTGTAAACGTGCGTGTGATGCTTGCCTGGTCTGCTGTTTGAGGTTGAGAAATTGCTGCAGAAAGGTGCAAAAAAAAATAAGACTCAGTGCCTCTCAACTAGTAAAACTACTTCCTTGAAAGTAAACGGTGTTCGCTCTGAACTTTACAATGAACTATGAACACATATATTGTCCTTCAAAAAGCCTAGTTTGGAAAAATGTTATGAAGTCCATATTAAGATGTGCCCTCAATGGATTTCAAAACATATTTACTTCAAACCCTGTTCTGTGGACAATTCGAAGAACTTTGAGAACAATACAACATTTACTGTTTAACGAAACAACACTCTTTTGAACTTAAATTGGGTATTGTAATGGAAACATTATTGTTGTTTGATCTTGCAATGTATAGCAGTGGAGTTCAGCTATGTTATGTTAGAGGTATTAGTATAGTGCATTTTCTGTCACTGATCTGGCGTTGTAGCTCTTTTAGCGGTTCTCGCCCTTTCCATATTTGCTTCTGAGAATTTGATCCATGACTGGCTCCCGATTCAGATATTAGTAAATGTCCCAGTATTGTCTGTGTTAATAATGGTATACCATATAGCTCAGTGATTACTTGATGTCACTAATACTGTTTTTAATTCCTACAGTAAATGATTTATTGTTTTATCTCAAGTAGCAGAAACAAGATTCTAGGCTCGTCCTGTTTTTAGATCGAAGCCTACCAGGCAGATCAGCTGTCTGGTTTGCTAGGGACGTCTTGGGAATATTCGGAAAACTTACATTTAAATGCATTCCGCCCATTGTTTACCTTTGGCTTTTTGGTTTGTAAATCACATTTGCTTCCTTTCTATTTGCTGGCTTAATTTGTTTTAGGCTGTCCAGCTTGAGTTTGTCCTTTCCATGACCCATACCCTATTTACTGTATTCTTCCACCAGTACTCTCTTTCTTTAACAGGCCTTTAAATCTTGTTCTCATCTAGGGAAGACCCCCCTGTTTTACCAACCCCCAAGGATAGATATTTGTTTCATTTTTTTCCTCAATAAAGTCTTGGTTGCTGATGTAGTTAAGTCCTCAACACCTCCAGACCTTCTGGCTCTCCCTGATTCATGCACACCAAGATTTTGCAACAACTTCCCCCAGTTCTGGATTCCCATCCGATTACTCCATTCGAACGATCCTATTACCTAGGGACCAGATCATTGGAGCTCAGCAATTATTACACCCTTGCTGAGAAACATCACTCTCCTGCAGGACGACCCCCAACAACATTTGTCCCATTTCCATACTCCCATTTCCTTTTAGCCCTGTCTTATCAAAATGTTGGAAAACTAGCTTTCACTTAACTGAAATTGTTTTGTGAACCAACAAATTACTCGATTATTCCACTCTTTTTCAGGCAGGCTTCATATTTGGCCATTGCATAGAGCAGGTTGTGGCCTTAGTACTGGAGGGTTTGTGCAGATAATTTGATAACTGGTCATGCCCTGATCCTCGTGGACCTATTGGCAGATTTCAGTATCATTGACCACTCCCTACGTTTGGACAGAGCAAAACGAGGGTGGGGGGGGGGCTAGATAATCTGGCTGTTAAGTGGATAAACTCTTTTACACGGATTATTAGAAAGAAGGCTCTTCTCCCTACTTACAGATTGGAAGCCATATCCATCAGCTCTCCTGTACCGCAGTGCTTGGTGCTTTCACCACTCTTCTTTAACATCCGTATAATAACCCTTTCCAGTTTCTCACACTGTATGGAGGCCAGGTTTCCATGCACGTTCATGATACCCTGCTGGTAGTCAAGCCAGCCAACTTCCTGACTTTGGGTACTGTGTCAGATCTTTCCAGTGTCCTAATATTCATCACTGGATGACTGGAAACATTTTAAAACTTAATCCAACCAAAACAGAGCTCCTTATTACCAGGTAGACCGCTGATAACCGAAACCCTGCTAGTTGGCAGTTGATCATAGCCCTCCCTCAGTCTTCTTTTAAAGTTGGCCCTCACCTAGACATTCTTTGACCTACACCTTTCTTTTGTGCCTCAGATCTCCAGAGTACCAATTACTTGCTTCTGGCACATCATACTTTTGAAAACAATTCTGACTTGCGTTACTTCTAATTACCCCATTACTGTGGTTGTGTCTGGACTTTGACAATTACTGTGGCTTTCCCAATATGCTTCTAAGAACTCTTCCACTCACAGAGCATACCTTAACATGCATGATAACTGGCTTTTGCCTCTGAGATCCTATATTTCCCTTTTATCTCACAAAAAGGTCACTAACGGAGTAGCTATAACCAAAAAGGAATACCACTCCAAAGTATTATACTCTCAACAGATTACCTAATGGAAACTGTGCTAATATGTGAATCACAAAATGCAAAAGACACACTCTAAAAGTAAGGAAATGAGCATAAGCTTTTTAAAGACGAGAACCCTCACTCACCACTTGGGTGACATGCTTAATCATTGGGCTCCCTCTTACACACAGTGCCAGCAAGGTGCACTGTGTGGGCTACCACTCTCCCTCTGGAGACTTTTTCCCTGTATGAGATGGTTTTAATACACTTTTGATTATAATTTGTGCACTCTGCCCCTCATTCACCTCAAACATTGGAGTGAAAAAACACCTCACGCTCCTCTCCAGAGGTAGCCCACACAGTGCTCCTTGCGGGCACTGTGTGTAAGAGGGAGCCCAATGATGAAGCATGTCACCCAAATGGTGAGTGAGGGTTCTCGTCTTTAAAAAGCTTATGCTCATTTCCTTACTTTTAGAGTGTGTCTTTTGCATTTTGTGATTCACATATTAGCACAGTTTCCATTAGGTTACCTGTTGTGAGTATAATCCTGATCTTAGGGCTATCAAGCAGAAATTGGCAGGCATAACAGAGAGCACTAGGCATTTGCAGGTGAAATTTAGAGGTAAAAAAAGGGAGCACACTCCTGAATTACACAATGGACAATGACTATATAACATGATTATGATGGGAAATATAGGATTGTCTCTTTTAGTGATTGGGTCTTCTCTGTACAGCTTCACGATAATGGAATAAAACATCCTTTTGATTTTCTCTTGTTCCCCTCTCTTATGAACTTTGTGTCGACTCTTATGATCCTCCGAAAAAGTGAAAACTTTTTGTAATTTTTTTTAAAGTTAATAGATCTCCATTTTATTTTACTTTGCCCTTTTCTTGTTATCCTCTTCTAGTTGTTATCCACTTCAGTATCAAGAAATAATGTTGTAGTGTGCTATAAAAAAATAATCTATATATTAGAACATCAAAGATGAGCTGAGGGTTTCTTCCATATTTGCATGCTAGTTCAGTATGTGGTGTGTGGGTGTTTGGCTATGCCCTGAGAACTACGATCTATGAGGGCTTCATTTATCTGTGTACGGAGAATCTGTGAAGGAAGTGAGCAGGAGTGCATGGTATGTGTGAGGAAAGATGCACTAAAGGCTCTTTGTGTGGGTGGATGTGTGTGTCTGTGTGTGATGAGCATGTGCTTACTGGCTGCATTTGTATTGAGAGTATTGTGCTGAGACTGGTCTGGGAAAGTGCATTACTGAGGTTTGTGTGTGGGTGGAAGGTGTTTAGTCTGTGGGGGTGGTGGTGGTGAGCCTCAACATGCTAATGCAGGGTGTGCTCCAAGCAATTTACCGTGTAGTGATATGTACAAAGAAAGTTTATTTTGTCAAACTCCACAAAATAGGGTACTTAGAATGGATGATCCGTGCTTTATGCAGACAAGTACAGTGTATGAAGATGTTCATTGCCACAGCGTGTACAATCTTTTTAAAATTGTTTTATTTCAGACTTGATTCAGATAGTGGTATGATGAAATTCACTCTTTTCAAAAGCCCCTTTGACCATCCTCTGTATTTTAGAATAATTATTTTTAATGTCAACATGTATGCAAATACATGGTGAGCAAAAAATGAATTTAAGACCGCGATAAGCTTCACCTTCTATATAGGCCATATATAAGCATTGGATTACCAGTATGTTCTCTTGCCCTCATTCATGGGTGCTAAAGTTTCCTTGCTCTGTGCTGGTTGATGAATTCCCAGATTACCCCAGTATTGGAACTTTCATAGATTCTCATGCTTTGTATCATTCCCCGTCGTCGGAATGAGAGCCTCGGTAAATAAAAAATATATCCTAACCATAGAAACAAAAGAGAAAATAGGCTTAGGCCTCATCTCATTTTGTAGTATATCACCCTCTTTGTGTAAAAGAGCCCAAACTTTTGCCAGGACCAATCAGCACAGCCTCACCCTTTGGAACCTTCCTGAGAGAGCTCAGAGCCTCAGATTTTTCTACCGCACGTTGTGCTAGGGAGTCTCCACTGAGCTCTGCTCAGTTTTCTCAAATTTTTCTTTCAGAAATCTACATTTTAACTTCTATAGTGACATTATGTCAGAAAAGGAAAAGAAAGCCTTATTCAGACCCTGTGCTTCTTGTGGAAAGAAGAGACTTTTCGTTGAGGATAAGCATGAGAGTTGTATTTACTGCTTATACCCGGAACACAAGGCCACAGACTGCAAGATTTGTCGGACCTTATCTACCAAGACTTTGCGGGACAGAGAAGATCGGTTGCTGACATGGCTGCAAAAGCTGAAGACCAGGAAGGAGGTTCTCTCTTCAGATGAGGAGGATTCGATTTCTGGCACCTCCTCCAGGAGATCAAAGAAGAGGGGTAGGTCATCTCCCTCCATCTCTGCGGAACCCCCTGTCAAAGCCCCTCACGGGATCTCTGAAAGGTCTGAGGAGGCTGGTTCCATGAAATCTCCTCACGGAAGTGAAAAGGAGAGGCATGGACAGGCTGCTGGTGTGGACACAGCCTCTAGGGACAAAAAGGAGGTTTCTATATCTTCTCCTCCGTCCCAAAAGGAAAAGCCTGCGAAGAAACACTCTGCAGGAACTCCACAGATGGCTCCGGCGAAGAAACAGCGTCCGTCGACGTTGACTAAAGCAGGTACGTCGACGACGATTTCCACAGTAAAGGCTGTTTCCTTGGTTTCGTCGACGGGACCGTCGACTATGTCTGCTTCATCGTCGACGATAGCTTCATTCTCGTCTTCGACGACGGTTTCCATGAAGCTCCTGTCGACGGCGGTATCGACGTCGAAGACCACGACGACGATGACAACGACGGCGATGTCTTCGTCGATGCTGATGACGACGAGTTCGTCGACGAGACCATCGACGGTTGTCCCGTCGACGATGAAGAAAGCTCCGTCGACGAGCTTGCCGTCGACGAAGAAAAAGGCTCCGTCGACGATCCTACCGTCGACGACGATTCAAGCATCGTCAACGACCTCATTGTCGACGACGATTCACACTCCGTCGACGAAGACTACCGTGCCGTCGACTATTTCATCGTCGATTTCGTTGACGCTTGGGATCCCTTCGACGACGACTCCGTCGACGGGTAAAAATTCAGGATTTTCAATACAGAGGTTGAAAATTACACCGGACATGACTTCACCTAGGCGGGTTACGCCTTTACCACCATCTATGCTACTAGATGAGTCGGAGGACGAGGATGAGGTTGAGCAGTATGGGGATGCCTACAGTCCCTCAGATCTGCATGTAAAGCAGCAAGAGACTGATACTTAGGAGTATTATGCTCAGGATGAACAGGAGGAACAACAATATGTTCAACAGGAAGTACATCCTCACACTTTGAGACAGGACATGATAGCTTTACCAGTTGCTCTGGTTACGGACTTGCGGATGATGTTGCAGGACTACAGAGCTCGTTTTCCATCACACCCTGACGTTCCACCAGTGCACCCATCTACATCAGTGGTTCCGCGTGGGCCGGCAATGGACTTGCCACCTCTTCCTAAAGACATACCGCGTACCTCACCAGTGGTGGTACCAGTAGTGGTTCCTCAGACTTCGTATCCGGAACCTACAAATGAGGATACACAGGATGTGGATACGGATGACGACGATGAGGGGCACGTGGTCCCACTTACTGATCCAGGGGATCCGGATGTGGATCCTGATGACACTGGAATGCAAGATCCGGATGCGGCAGGGCGGGAGACGAACGGCAGATATTGGGGGGTTCCATAATCTTATGGAGTGTGCATCCAAAAGGTTTGGTCTGCCTCTCACAGTGGAACAGTCGGACTGTTTTCTATATGACTTAAAGGCACAGTATAAAAAGTCTGTCAGGTCAATTCCCATCATTGAGCATGTGTGGGATGAGGGAATCAAGGTTATGCAGAACCCAGCTACTGTCATCCCGGTTCTTCCCCGGCTGGAGAAGAAATACAAGGCCCCTGAGGGCAGTCCTGCATGTCTTCTAGGACAACCAAAGCCTGACTTTGTGATATCTCAGGCCGCACAAAGCAAGTCCAAGAATCCGTCAACACCTTTGACTACGCCTCCGGATAAGGATGGCAGGCGGCTGGACAATGTAGGGAAGAGATTTTCCACCATGGCCAGTTTGTTGGTTTGGGCGGCAAATTCATTAGCCATTCTAGGCAGATATGACCGCCAAATGTGGTGCGACATGGAGCCATTTATGGATCTATTACCAGATTCTAGTCAGGAGGAGGCCAAGCAGGTTCTCATGGAAGGAGAGAGATGTTCCTCTGAAGTCATTGACTGTGCTATGGACATAGCCTCTACCGCTTTCAGGGCTTTGGCAGGGTCAGCGGTCTTGCGCCGTCAAGGCTGGTTAAAAGCAACCTGGTTCCGTCAGGAGGTCCAAAATAAGATCCTGGACCTTCCATTTGACGGGGAAATGCTTTTTGGCAAGCATGTCGATCAGGCCCTGCAAAGCATAAAGAAGGACACGAACACAGCAAAGTCCTTAGGATCCTTAAATTATCGCAAGGTTCCATTCAAAGGAGCTCGTGGACGAGGGTTCTCTTCTTATAGAGGCAACCAGCGTCAGTATTCAACGCAGTCAGGACAATCATATAAGAATCAGTACTCAAACCAACACCAAGGTCGTCAGTCCCAGAGAGGACGTCAGAATCGTCAGGGACGAGACAATGCCAAGAGGCAATAGCGGCCTCCTGGCTCTGACTACTGTTCCTCCCCTACCAAGGACGCCGGTTGGGGGCAGTATCTCCTATTGTCTGGACAGCTGGGTCCTTATAACATCGGACCGGTGGGTTTTGAATATTGTTCAGAGTGGCCATACGTTGGAATTCCTAGATCTTCCTCCAACGAGAGCTCCGGACGCCCGTCCCTCAAAACATCTCCGACTGTTACATCTCGAAGCCCACCAACTATTCATCAAGGGGGCGATAGAACCGGTACCTCTTTCGCAGAGGGGCAAGGGTTTCTATTGCAGGTTCTTCCTGGTTCGGAAGACGGAAGATACGTGGCGTCCTATACTAGACCTAAGGGAGCTCAACACCTATCTCATCAAGCTCTCATTCAGGATGGTCACTCTCCAGGATATTCTCCGTCTACTGAATCCGGGCGATTTTTTGGCGTCCCTGGATTTAGAGGATGCGTACTTCCACGTTCCAATCCACCCAGCTCACAGGCAATATCTACGCTTCACAGTAGGCAAGAGCCATTTCCAGTTCAAGGTGCTTCCGTTTGGCCTTCGGTCTGCACCTCGGATATTCACGAAGATGCTGGCACCAGTCGCTGCTTTTCTCAGAAAGCAATCCCTAGAAGTGTTCCCATACTTGGACGACTGGCTCGTCAAGGCTCCATCGCTCACGGCAACTTCTCAAGCCGTTTCAACTTGCATTCAATTGTTCGCCCACTTGGGTCTTCAGCTCAACAGGTCCAAGTCGGTGCTGATACCCTCCAGGTCGCAAAGGTTCCTTGGAGCTATTCTGGACACGACACTATGCACCGCTCGTCCGTCAGAGGAGCGTCAACGCAAGCTGATCGCCTCCGCTCGTCAAGTGCTGCAGAGGAAAAATGTGTCGGTTCGGCGGTACAAGTCCTTACTCGGATCGATATCATCCTGCATACCTTTAATACCGCATTGCAGGCTTCATATGCGTCCTCTGCAGGAGGAGTTAGACAAACAATGGCGCCAGGCAGAAGGGTCGTTCAACGACAAGGTGTGGATAACACCAGGTATGCGCAAGGCCTGCGAGTGGTGGCTGGTAAAGGAGAACATCGCAGTAGGATTAACATTCCTTCTCCTATGGTGGTGACCACAGATGCCTCCTTAGAAGGCTGGGGAGCGGTACTCCAGGAGCTTCAAATCAGCGGTCACTGGAGTCCAGCGCAGAGCCTAAACCACATCAACCTCTTGGAGCTGATGGCTATTCGCTTAGCCTTGCTGGCGTTCCTTCCCAGACTTCAGAATCGTGCAGTGCTGGTCCGGACGGCTAACACGACGGCCATGCACTATATCAACAAGCAAGGGGGAACAAGATCGCGAACTCTGTCCAATGAAGCTCAGACGATCTGGGATTTTGCGATTTCTCACAAGATCACCCTTCAAGCCGAGCACCTAGCAGGTTGCCTCAACATCACGGCGGATGCTCTGAGTCGTCAGACGGAAGTGACTCACGAGTGGGAATTAGACCAAGCCACGCTGGAGGGAGTGTTCGAGATATGGGGTACTCCGACCATAGACCTCTTTGCGTCCCCGTAGAACGCCAAATGTCGGTTTTACGCAAGCAAGGTTCCCCATCGAGGATCTCTGGGGAATGCCCTTTCGATTGCTTGGGTCGGCGCATTTTGCTACGCTTTTCCTCCCATTCCTCTCATTCCTCGAGTTCTAAGGAAGGTCAGGGCGGAGCCGTGCAAGATGATTCTCATTGCTCCAGCATGGGCCCGGCAGTTCTGGTTCACGGAACTCCTGCTTCTCTCCCAGGATCGCCCAATTCGCTTGCCGCTGATTCCATCTCTGTTGTCGCAGGATCAGGGACAGGTGCTCCATCCGGATCCGAAGTCGCTACACTTGACAGCGTGGCTCCTGAATACAGAGAATTCCATCATCTGAATCTCTCCAGGGAGTGCAGGGATGTTTTGTCTCAGGCGCGGGCGCCAAGCACTAATAAGACATACAGGGCAAAATGGAAGAGGTTTTGTCTGTGGTGCCAGAGGAATAAACTCCATCCTTTTAAATCCCTGCCATCAGGTTTTGCCTTACATCCTGTCGCTGGCTAAATCAGGTTTGGCGCACTCTTCTGTCAAGGTACATCTGGCTGCCATATCCCGTTTTCGACGAAAGACATCGGGGCCATCTCTATGGTCTGCGAGGATTGGAAAACAGTTCCTTAAAGGGTTGTTTCGGATGTATCCTCCGGTCCGAGCACCTCCACCGATCTGGCAGCTCAACCTAGTACTGGCTCAGCTCATGAAAGCTCCCTTTGAGCCGATTCACAGGGCGGACTTGAAGTTCCTCTCTTGGAAGCTAGCCCTCCTCTTAGCGTTGACATCGGCTAGGAGGGTTAGTGAACTCCAGGCTCTGTCCATAGTGGAGCCATTTCTGCAGTTCAAAACGGATGTGCTAATATTGAGAACCAACCCAAAATTCATCCCGAAGGTGCCTTCGGATTTTCATCTGAATGAACCCTTGATTTTGAATTCCTTTTTTCCACGTCCTTCGACCCAGGCGGAACGAACATTGCATTCTTTGGATGTCCAGAGATGTCTGAAATTCTATCTCGAGCGCACACGCTCTTTCAGGAAGTCTACACAGTTATTTATTTCCTACAGTGCACCACGGAAGGGGTTGCCTCTCGCTAAGAGTGGCATATCCCGCTGGATCTCCAGTGCAATTCAATTCTGTCATCAGGCTGCGGGCAAACCTTTGGACAGAAGGGCCCGTGCTCATTCTACACGAGCGATGGCATCTTCAGTGGCTCTTTTTGCTGGAGTTGCTATCAAAGACATTTGCAGGGCAGCAACGTGGAGCAGTGTACACACCTTCACGAAACACTACTGCCTGGAGTCGGTGGGACGAGATGACACTACTGTTGGTCAAGCAGTCCTCAGGAATCTTTTTCATTGAGAGGTGAGCTTTCCCTACAATCCCTCCATCCTGGTAAGCACATTTGGTTCAGTAATAATTGTTTTTCTTGATTACCATGTACTAGTTTTTACTGTGAACTGAGATGGTTATGTGAGGCCAAGTGTCTACCAAAATGTGCTTTTGTGATTTACTGCTAACTATTCTGATACAAAGCATGAGAATCTATGAAAGTTCCAATACTGGGGTAAGAAAACAAGTTACTTACCTGTAACTTTGGTTCCCCAGTATTGGTAACTTTCATAGATTCTCATGCGCCCACCCACCTCCCCTGGGAAAGCTCTGCCGGTTCACTGAGGTAGTGGCTGTTTGCACAACGGCTACGAAAATCTGAGGCTCTGAGCTCTCTCAGGAAGGTTCCAAAGGGTGAGGCTGTGCTGATTGGTCCTGGCAAAAGTTTGGGCTCTTTTACACAAAGAGGGTGATATACTTCAAAATGAGATGAGGCCTAAGCCTATTTTCTCTTTTGTTTCTATGGTTATGATATATTTTTTTATTTACCGAGGCTCCCATTCCGACGACGGGTAATGATACAAAGCATGAGAATCTATGAAAGTCACCAATGCTGGGGAACCAAAGTTACAGGTAAGTAACTTGTTTTCTTTCCCAGTAACATTTTTTTTGCCAGCCACATCATCATCTGCTTTTGTTTTCATTCTGAGAAAACAGGGTGATTTTCTCTCCAATGTATATTTATCTGCATCCTAGTAATATTTATTCCATGTGGATACACATGTAACTCTTTACTATAGAGGGGAGTCACTGGCAATAGTGCCAGTGTAATTAGTTAGGTTGGAGTATCAATAGGAAAAAAACGTTGGTGCCGTTTGACAAATCTACACCAAACCTTTCCAAAATAAAGTTCATCCACCTTAAGTTCTTCATGGCAAGTTTCATAAAGATCCTTCAAGCAGGGGCAAAGAAAAAGGGGAAATTCCCAAATTACTATTTCCCATTTTAATATCCATAAGGTTCTTTACTCTTTGATACAGAAGAAAATAGCTGAACGAAATAACACCAACTTTGTCACAAAGGTCGAACTTTACTCAAGGAAGTCCCTTTTCAGCACATTCTCAATCTGGATATGGGTCTGTGCAGACCTGAGAGTGTCACTGATTGATTGTTTGTTAGTGATTGGTTCTGTGTGCTTAGTAGAGCTATTGTATTGAAAGAGGCTTGACTCATTTATTAATATTAGTATTTGGTCTTAGATCTTTGCTACAGATCACTTTAGTTGTCTTCCAGCCAGACCTATTGTTTCCAATATACAGGAAGTGGTCTTGGTGTCATCCCCTTGCTCATGATTGGATTTCTTTGTTGTCTATCACATTTCTGTGTTCCTGATTGAATGGCTTTTCTCCCTATTCATATGTCTGTCCCACCCAGGAGTATTTCCGTCTTAGTGTTCTGATTGGTTGACTTTTACTCTTCCACTGCTGACCGTGCTTGCATGCATAGAGCTATTTTTTTTTCTTCTTCTGTAAACACTCCCTTTCATGTTCTGTTCCTATGTGCTGCTTACCCCTTCACTTTTCCTGCCCCATGCCCATGCTCCTTTTTGAATCACTTCCCCCTGCTAGCTTGCATTACCTCCTCCCCGTTAAGCCCTAAGCTTGCGATGGAGAAGGGATGGAGGGTGCAGATAGAATGTGGTGATAGCTTGTGATGTTGAAGGCTTCATTTCCATTGAAGATGAAAGAGCCTTGAATGTATTTCGCAAGGACCTTGTTGTCATAGACGCGCTCATTACTGTATTTCATACACCCTCTGCCAAAGTTGGTGGCAGCCACTGATACTCCGGCCATCAAACAAGCGTCACCTCATCCAGCTGCAGTAGTATGCCATCCCCGGCTTCACTTGTTCTGGAGTTTGTGTGTGTTCTTATGGTTTGCTTGACAGGAAGTTGCCTGTATGTATTTTGAGGTTTCTTATCCATGTGGCTCTTGGCTTGTGTTTTACTTAGTGTGCAGTGCCCACCTGTTTCTGGACATCAATCCTTCAGTCAATCAATCAGGGTCTTGTATAGGGCGACTACTCACTGGTGTGGGTCTCAAGGGGCTGGGGAGGGGGTCTTCTGTTTGGACTGGGTGGAGGATTATTCAAAGAGCCAGGTCTTGAGGTTCTTCCTGAATTGGGTCCGCGACGCGGATTGCCTGAGGTGGAGGGGCAGGGTCTTGGAACACCTGGAGGTCTTGGAGGCGAGGTGGGCTGAATGACCTTCCTCCGGTTCTGGTCTTGTGGATCCTCGGGACGGAGACCGGGGCGAGTTGGGAGGATTGGAGTTGTCTGGTGGGTACGTAGAATGTGAGGTATGCTGGTCCTTCGTCAGACATGTAGATATCTGCAGTCTTAAACAGAAAACGTTGGCTAGGTTTGGTTTGTGTTGTTCTGTAATGTCCAGTGCTATTCCTCACATAGATAATATTTTAAATTACATGGCACAGTTTCCTTAGAAGAGGATCGGGTTGAGCCACTGATGTGAGTGGCTAGTGGAGTACTTCAAAGTTTATAAGGACTGAAGTACATATCCATAGCAGCTGTGTGTGGTGAATTATGGCTGCAAATATTTAATGTACATTTTGAGCATTGTACTTGCACCTGAATTGTAAGTACCTTATGCATGTTTTTCCTTGGTGCACCTCTGGTTAGTCAGAGAGCATGTGGCAGTGTTCGGTTTTCTTTCTTGGATAAACCAAAACTAGAGCAAACAGCACTATTGAATGTCTTGAAAGTATGTTGATTACAGAAAGGGTTAGAGGATGAGTGTTTTTAGGTCTCGCCTACAAGCAGCTTTAGTTGTATGTTGTCAAAGACCTGTTGTCTATGCTAGGTTAGCATTGACATCTATAGCACATCTATTCCTGCACATTTGCCCCAGTATAGCGGCTTTGTACATGTATAATTTTGAAAGGAAATTCATCTTGAGTGACAGTCCCTTTTAAGGCTAATATCACAGTGTGGAAATGGTATATAGATGATGTCATGCAGATGTGAGAGGGAGACCAGTAATCAGTATCCCACGTGTTTCCTTAGTTAAACAGCTGTGACCAATTTCTAATTTTCACATGCGCCCTCCGTAATATGGAACACACCTTCTTCGACATGAGAATCTTCCTGAACAAGAGGTTTGAATACAGACACACACAACAAACCCACAGATACAAATAACCTTCTAAAATTCAACAGTTTCCACCTCAGACCATTAAGGGATAATCTGCCACAGAGAGAGTTTTTAGTTATAGGAAGGAACAGTAGCAGAATTGCAGATTCAAGGTGCAAGCTGAAGACCTCTTTAGCAAACTCAGGGCCTGAGGATCCTATGGAAATCATTGAAAAGAGTCAGGAATCAAAACAGACATGCTCAGAAAGATAACACGGATAATAGATTTAGCTGTGCTGCTACATATAACATAGTGTCCAACCAGGTTAAAAAGATAATCAACTGGAGCCAGTTTCTCTTCGACACGGGGACACTATCCCTTGAGACGCCTCTTTTCTTAAAACAAAGCGATATGAGCCTGAGGGACACCTCAGTTCATACTAAATGGAGTAAGCTGACATCTGACACTAACACAACACCTACCTTGCAGGGTAAACCTAGAGTAGTGGGACACTAACCGTGTGGACTGTGCAGTGTATGTGAGTTGACAACCCATACCAAGGCTTTAGGGCTGGGCATAAAAACACCCAGGGCATTGCAAAAATACACCAACTGTAATTCTGGACTTGTCATCTACATGATTACTTACCTATGTAATCTGAGGTACATAGGAATGACCTGCAGGAAGGTGAAAATTCGCATTTGGGAACATCGGAGTAACTTGTGGTGTGAAAGGAACAGAACGAAGATGGCTGTGCATTACATCACGAAAGGCCGTACTTCGGATGACTTTATATGGATAGTGGTTGAGCAGTTAAACAACACTATTAGGAACTCGGGGCGAGTGTTATTTGAAAGAGAACAAAGCTGGATCTAGCGACTATGCAACAATACTGATTGGAAAACAGTGAAAAAAAGAGCCAAAAGTGAAGAGGACCCTGCAAGTGTAGTAAGGATTTAGAAGAAAAGTGCTTGAGGTGGAATCAGATCTGGGGAACCTTGGTAGTGGGCTTCACTGACACTTAGTAGCATTGACAGTGGTTACTTCATAAAAGCTTTGGGCTTTTTCCCTCTTTGTATATACAAAATAAGCACTATTGTGCACTAATATATGGAGGAGTGATCTGTTACTTATAATGCAGTGTGAAACATATGGCTTTTTGAATGTTTTTAGATAACAAACCCCATTTCTCCTTGTAAATCTACGGTATTTGTGCAGCGTGGGAGTCTGGGCCACCTAAGGAAGAGCCCGAGAGGTTGCAGGTGGCAGGTAACTGGCGCTTGATCGAGTGTCATGTTTGGAAGCCTCCCTTTAACCCCTTCAAACACCGTTTAACATTGAGCCCCTGGGTGTCTGACCACCTGATGAGTCGCCTAGGAGCCACCCACCGTGTTGGTGATGCAAGCCGGAGGACTGTGCTGCCGGTCACTCATTAACTGGATGAGAGTTCCAACAGGTGGACTTATCCTAAGAACCAAGAAGTGGAAGGGTGCGGCAGTCTAACTTTAGAACTGCAGGCCTGAGGAGAAACCGCTTCTTGATTGGCAGCTTCCTGGAGCACACTGTGTGCAGGTCACCTCGTGGTGTGCCCGGGGCTGGTCAGGTGTTCAGACCGGTTCCTCTACTGCGTATGTGTATTATGAGCAGTAAAATCGTCCAAATAGATGTGCTTATAAATGACTTAGAAACTTAGCTGCCAAGTTTTAAGCATGCTTATTTGAGGCACTTCCATGTTTTAAATGTGCGTGACATGTCACTGCCTTCCTAACGTGTGACAATTTATTGTGGTTAGAAAAGGCAGCTAGGCCCATGCATTGAGGAACTTTTTAGAAATGACTTACTTTTAGAGTTGCCTGGAAACACTCTTAAACCTGATGCAACTCTCACGAATTGCTAAGTGCTAGGGGCATGATCACGTTCCCACTTCCTATCCGCGGTGCAGAGGAGTGAGAGCCAGCTTCAAGTGAGGGATGTGAAGAGAGATAATATTCAGCAGCCGCATCCTCGCAGAAACCCCATTATGATCTGATCTTAACCGGAAAATGTGACCCTGTAGCACCGACATGTTTTCGGAGTGCAGTGACACCATATTTAGTCAAACTGCATATTCATCAAGCAGTGTAACTGCACCCTCATTTTACCCCTACAGCTGCAGAGTGTAACCCACCCTTTCAAAAACCACCATGCTGTACTCATTCACACTGAAGCTACTTTTATTTTACTCCAATCGCAGGAACAAAGGTTTTAGCATCTCATTTATAATAAATATTTTCCATGTAACATTTTTATAGTTTTTTAGGTGTGGTATTAGCCAAGACCTTTTGAATTTACTAAAATTATAGTTATTTAATATTTTTACTATTTGGAGCTTTCCGCCACCCCTCTTTTTCAATTGGTCTGTTGTCATTCACATTTTTCTTCCGCCCACAACAGCATACAACAGCGGGTTAGCACTCTTCAGCCATTGGTTGACTTCATTGTGAGTGTCGGGATTGTGCTCTTTCACAAGAAGCACATCAGGACACAAAGTAGTTCCCTTCAGTGCCAGGAACTACGATTTTAATGTATGCTTTTTGAGACCACAAAATACTTTTGATTTTAGTCTTTTTTTAATTGGCATGGGTTCCCCAACTACCCCAACAAAACCGTTTTGCAAAAACCATCACAAAGAAGCCTTTACTAAGCCAAAAGGCTGGCAGCCAACTCTAGCTCTATCAACATTGCGAATGCTATCCTCCCAGTAAAAGGTTCACTCAAACCGTGTCAAAACAAAAGGATCATTAGCAAATTCAAAAATCTTGCGGCAAACACCAGACCCATCGGCTTTGCCAGTACTCGTGTATGATGGGACTTCGTTTTGGGGAAAGAAAGGGTAACTGCATCTGATTCTATGTACACAAAATCATTCACTTTTTATAGGTTAAAGCGGAGTTATCTCTAGTGTGTGCCTCAAGTATTGTACTCCTCACCATGGCGGTCTCTCTAGTGTCAGCTTCTGTTATGGACGTCAACACCGGAGAGGTTTGTCTGTCTCTCTGCTACACTTTTCTGTATCAGATAAGTCTTCTATTGTGTTCTGTTCCATAATGTCCGTCTCTGCTGTATTACTGTAGCTCAGACAGGTCAACATAGAGCCAGTTTCGTTTGTCTCTCAATTGGGACTTTCCAAGAAAGACTTTGCACTGTCTGTCCCTTCTACGGATTACTATTAAAGATAAATGTCGGTTTTTTTTATTCAAACATTTGTATTGGTTTAAAAAATGGCAGCTCATGGTATACAATTATACCAAATGTCAACACTGTATGATAGTAAATTATATATATATTTTTTTTTTGTGAAAAACTTTATTGTGCAAAATAGCATCGTTACAAATATGGGCCTACAACCACCAGGGCCGGCCGCTAGTAGAGGCATATCAATTGCTGGATGTCACGAAGCAGTGACTGATCCCCAGAGTCGAAGCAGGGTTACAGGAGATATTCAAGCAACTCAGAAGCTAGGCAGGATACAGATATTTTTAATTTTGAAAAAGAAAAAGAAGGAACAAACAAAGAAACAACGTAACAAAACTCAAGGCGAGAAACAGTCTAGATGGTGTCGAGCTCCGACGGGGGGATCCCACCATACCAGGTAGAGAATCAGGAGGACAATAAAGATGACCAGGGGGAGGGGGGAGGCAGCGGGGAAGTCAGAACAATCAGTCAAAAGGGTACAGTATTCCAGGAACCTCAGGATCAGGGGGACAGAGAAGTGTCCGGAGTATCTACAAAAGGGGGCGTACAGATGTTACCTCGGTAGGTGTTCCACTGACCCCAAATTCTACCCCACGCTCCAGGCTTGCCCCGATCCAGATACACCGTCTTCTCTCTGAACATGCACCAGTCCATATTCTCCTTCCACACTGACACGGTGGGAGGCCGTCGGGAACCCCAAAGCTGCGCAATATCCCTCTTTGCAATCATGTTCCCCAGTGCCGCCCTCCGGGCCTGAGCGACGTTGTAGTCATTCGGCTCCCATACATTCAACAAACATCGACGAGCCTCCGGCAACAGAGCGACCCCAGTAACACACTCCATTACAGCATGCACACAGTGCCAATATGCCGCAACCTCGCGGCACTCCCAAAGGATATGAAGGAAGGTGGCGCTCATTCCACAGCCGCGCTTGCACAACCCATCCGAAGAAAAACCCATCACAACCAAACGAGGACCCGTCACATAAACACGGTGAAGAATTTTGAGCTGGACGAGACGGAGACGGGCAGGAATGGCAACCTCTTTCGGGGAGGACAGTGCGGACTGCCAGTCTTCGTCATCTAACTCCAACCCGTCTCCGGTCCAGGCCTCCCTAAGACGCACAAGGAGGTCCGCCCGATTGTTGATTAATTTCTTATAAATCAAGGAAATCGTACTATCGGGCAGATGACCATCAAGTATACGGTCCTCGAGTGGTGAAGATGCAGGGACTGTGGTACCAGCCTCGAAGACAGACAGCAAAGCGTGGCGGACCTGTGCATATCTGAAGAACTCCCTCTCACTCAACTCAAACTCACTCTGAAGCACCGCAAAGGACTTGGCCGCACCTTTCACCCAGAGATCACCCACTCTGCTAATGCTAATCATATCCCAGTTATCAAAACCTTTCGTTGTCCAGAGGCATCCCAATCTGTCTGATGCAAACAAGGGGGTCGCTCGTGTCAGGCGATCATTCCATTCCACAGCCACATTGGCATCCTTCCACACACGTACTGCAATCTTAGTGGGTCCCGTTAGGTTCCTCCCCGCCGTCCGAGAGTAGAGCGCTCTGTTGAAGTTGCCACCGGGCAACTGATATTTATCCATCTCAAAAGCCGGATTCGGACCGGGTCCATACGTAGCATGGTTGATGGCGGACAACTGGGAGGCCCAATAATACCTCCTGATGTCCGGGAGCGCGATGCCCCCGTCATACCAGGGGAGAGTCAGTTTTGCCAGAGCGATACGTGCGCGGCCGTCCCAAACAAGTCTCCTCTGTAAACCCTCCACCTCCCGAAAGTAGGCCGCCGGAATAATATCAAAGGAGTTCTGGAGTGCGTAGAGAAATCGGGGCAGGGACATCATTTTAAAAAGTGCCGCTCGACCGAGTGACGACAACGGCAATAAACGCCACCGAGCCACGTCCAACTTCAATCGCCGGAGAGGGGGAAGGAGATTATGCTCGTGGCGGACCGCCGGGTCCAACGATACGTAGACCCCCAAGTACTTGAAACCGGATTGCGAAATTTGAATGGGAAACCTATTCGGTAAGGGGGGGAGGCCACCAGAGATAACATACACACACGATTTAGACCAATTAATGATCAAACCGGAGTTTTTACCGAAAGAGGTGAGGACGTCAAATAGGACGTTAAGGGATTCACGTGGGGAGGTGAGGTACAAAAGAATGTTCGAGGCATGTGGGCTGCTGAATTCATATCTGTGCATAGATCGCCGCCTAGTGTTGGGTCCGGATGTTTGCACATTGTTGTCCTGGAAGAGTCTTCGAAGTATCACGAGATAGGTGACTCCTCCCCTGGACCACAGTGCGCATGGGCATCCTCTCCATCCTTAGATTGTTTTTTTCCGCCATTGGGTTCGGATGTGCTTATCTTAGCTCAAGTTAGGAAAATTCAGTTTAAGGCCAAAAGGCCTTTAGTTTTCGTCGGTACTATTCCCGTTCGGTATCGACTAGTTTCTTTACTACTTTAGAACCTTCTTCCAGCCTTTCGGATCTGTCTGATCCGAACATCGAACTTCCATCGACAATGGAATCGAGGACTCCATTCAAACGGTGTCCTTTATGCCACGCAAAATACCCACACATCGACGTCCACCCGGTATGCAACAAATGTCTCTCACCGGATCACGATGAGTCAAAATGTATGGCCTGTGCCTGATTCCGATCGAAGAAGACTCTCCGGAATCGACGGGCGGCGAGATTAGAAGCGCAGCAATCGGCGCCTGCCCCGGCCAACATCTTCAGAGACGAAGACGCAGAGAGCGTGGAAGAAGTAGACTCCAGCCCCACTTCCGAACACGATTCCCGATCGGAAGACGACGATGAGGTGCTTTTTCAAAGGGAAGAAGTTATCGACGAGGTAGGAGACTACGATGAGGCCTTTGGGGCCGAAGAAGATAGCTCTAGCGAGGAGCCAGGCCCACCCGTCGATACGGAGGCCGACAAAGTGCGTCATCATAAGGCTCAGGTCGAGGGATCGCCTCCGGGCCTTACCCGAGATCAATCTCAAAGTTCTTCGGCCCCGCCTTCAGGCCCGGCCTCGAACATCCCGCACGAGCCATTATTAACAAAAACGACTGGATTCCCTTCAGCGAAACCGAAACCAATCGTCGCACCAGTTCCACCGAAACCAAAGTGAAACTGGCTGTAGTCGGCTCGAAGGCCTCGAAGCCCTCCACTCCTTCGACGCCAGCAAAGGCCGTCGGCCCCGAACGCAGTAAAAGGGATTTCGGCGCCGCACTCACTGCAGCGGATATCGGCGCCGAGCCGAAGAAAAAGGCCCTCGGTCCCCCCAAAGCGCCGCGGCCTCTGGCACCGAAGCCGTCGGCCCAGACCACCAAAGTCAACGTGGCCGCCCCATCTGCGTCGACGTCGAAAACAGCGGCACACGCCAAGTCGTCGACTCCAACGACCGTCGATACCTCTCTTCGGATCGATGACCCCATGGCTCCAAAGCAGTCGACGCCTACCTCCAAGGTGCCGACCGGCTGCAAAGAGCCTTCTGCGTTCTCCGTGCAACAAGTCGCGGCATCGTTGCAACGCATCAGGGAACGGGCAGCCCTCCGATCCACGTCGGGCCCCGACACGCACAAGGCTCCGAAGGCACCCTCGGCGCCGACCAACATCACTTTTGGACTGCCGCCGTCCACGGCGCCGAAGATGTTCGAGATCCGAACAAGTGTCTGCCAGACACAGTCCCCGTCTACTGGACACACAGATTCTGAGCCTTCAGAGCCACAATTCATCTACGCCAACACTGGTAAACTGATGCTCCGCAAGCGGAAAATCACACCAGAGAGGGGATTGGACTCATACAGAATAACTCTCAAGCACAAATCGCCAGCGGGGTCGGAACCAGTTCTTCATGAACGCTTACAACCCTCCTATCAGGATCCCCAGTCCTTTTCTCCTACGCCTTCAGAGACAGACGCAGTAGAGGACTATATGGGAGATGATACCATCTACCCTGGGGATGTCGATCCTGATGAGCATCTGCAAGACCAAGATCAGGCATGGGATGACCCTACAGACCAGGGTACCGCGCCAAATACCCATGACACGCAGCTTTACAGCACGAAAACATCTCCCACAGAGGACACTGCTGCCTTCAATGCCCTCTTAGAACGGGCTGCTGCCAATCATGGAGTAGAACTCCATTCTGACATTGTCGAAGAAGACTTCTTGGTGGACACTTTCGCCTCTTCCGAAAGAACTGTCAAGACTCTGCCCATGTTGAAAGGAGTTCTCAAACCTGCAAAGGACATTTTTAAGGAAACAACCAAGGCGCGGGTGCTAAACCCTAGGATTGAAAAAAAATACAAGCCTGCACCCGGAGACCCTATGTACATTAGGGGTCAGTTACCTTTGGACTACATGGTAGTTGCTAACGCTCGCAAACGAGCCCATTCGCAGACAACAGGTGATGCTCCTCCCCCAGACAAGGAGTCCAAAGTGCTGGAGACATCTGGCAAACGGATTGCAGCGCAAGCAGCAAACATCTGGCGCATTGCCAACACACAGGCGCTCCTGGCACGTTATGATCGTTCCCACTACGACTCACTAGAATCACTACTCCAACATTTGCCAGATGAATACAAAGAGGCAGCGGAGCTCCTCATCAGAGAGGGACAACTCCTTACCAATGCATCCATCAAGTGTGCCCTGGATGCTGCCGACACAGCGGCAAGGGCAATCAACACAAGCGTCATGTTGAGACGACACGCATGGTTAAGAATCTCAGGCTTCAAGCCAGAGATTCAGAACAACATCTTAAATCAACCAGTCAACCCCGACTACCTATTCGGCCCTGAAGTTGACACTACCCTCGAGAAAATTAAAACTGACACTGCGAAATCAATGGGGGCTCTGCAGACGCAGCAGTTTCGTAGTGGCTCCTTTCGTCGCCCCGGGAATAGAGGAGCAGCTAGAGGCCAGGGGTCCCAGCAGCAATGCACTAAAGGGGGCACGCAGAGTACCTACAATAAAACCAACAGAGGTGGATATCGTGGCTCCAGCACCAAGGGCAGAGGACGTGGTTACGGCAACACCAGGTCCTCACCCAAAAACAAACAGGGACGCCCTCTCCCTTCCCCCGACCACATAACACCTGTCGGGGGGAGACTCCAGCGGTTCCTGTCCACGTGGAACACCATCACCACAGACAGGTGGGTCAGGGACATTATCCAGTACGGTTACTGTCTCGAATTAACCCCCACTCCACCCAACATACCGCCAAGGCACCGTCCTATGTCCGTAGAGCACTTAGCATTATTGCAGCAGGAAGTGCTAAGCATGCTGCAAAAAGGTGCAATAGAGGTCGTGCCCGTCAACCAGCAGGGGACAGGGGTGTACTCTCTGTACTTCTTAATCCCAAAAAAGGACGGGTCGCTCAGACCTATACTAGACCTGAGACCCCTCAACCACTACATTCTCTCAGAGCACTTCCATATGCTCACCCTACAGCAGGTTCTCCCGCTACTTAGTCAGGGAGACTTCCTAGCAACACTAGACCTAAAAGATGCGTATTTCCACATACCCATACACCCTTCACACAGGAAATATCTCAGGTTTACTATTCAGGGGCATCACTACCAGTTCAAAGTTCTCCCCTTCGGAGTGACAACAGCACCCAGGGTCTTTACCAAGTGCCTAGCAACAGTGGCGGCACATCTACGAAGACAACACATTCACGTCTTCCCTTACCTGGACGACTGGCTTGTTCAGGCAAAGTCAGCCCAGCAATGTGCCCACCACATGTCCCCTCACCATTCACCTTCTTCACAGTCTGGGATTCTCACTAAATTACCCAAAATCACACCTCCAGCCCGCACACGTACAACAGTACCTGGGCGCGACCATAAACACTCTGGCAGCCACAGTTCAGCCAAATTTAGTGAGGATCGACAGCATGCAACTGCTGATCTCAAAGTTCAAACCTCAACACTCCCTTCCTGCGCGAGTGTTCATGCAGTTGATAGGCATGATGGCCTCCTGCATTTTCATAGTCACGCACGCGAGACTACATATGCGCCCGCTTCAGGAGTGCTTAGCACGTCAATGGAATCAGGCTCACGGGCAACTAAAAGACCTAGTGTTGGTGAGCGGTCGGGCATACAGCTCTCTGCATTGGTGGAATCCACAAAACCTTTGCAAGGGCCGACCGTTCCAAGAGCCTGTTCCACAAATAATACTGACAGCGGACGCCTCTCTCCAGGGTTGGGGAGCTCATGTACTCACTTACACAGTGCAGGGACTATGGACAACGCAACAAAAGAAGATGCACATCAACGTTCTGGAACTGATGGCAATCTTCCTAGCCATGAAGGCATTCAAAGTACACTTGTGCAACAAAGTCGTGTTGATCCGGACGGACAACATGACTGCCATGTACTACATTCAGAAGCAGGGAGGAACACTCTCCACAGTTGTCTCATCTGGCTCAGAGCATGTGGAAGTGGGCCATTCAGAGGAACATATTCCTCATGGCGGAACACCTCCCCGGCAAGGACAACCAAATGGCGGATCTGCTCAGCAGACACAGCCACCAAATGCACGAGTGGGAGCTACATCCGTCAGTTCTCCAACCGTACTTCCAACAGTGGGGTCATCCAGAGATAGACCTATTCGCCACAAACAAACGCAAAATGCCAAAGCTTTGCCGCCAGGTTCCCACATCCACAGTCACAGGGCAATGCGATATGGATGAACTGGTCCGGCAGATTTGCGTACGCTTTTCCCCCAGCGCCATTAATACCTCTGGTGGCACGCAAACTGCGACAACACTCACTGACGCTCATCCTAGTTGCTCCCACATGGGCGCGCCAACCATGGTACACCACCTTTCTAGAACTTTCCGTGGTGCCGCATCAAAGGCTGCGGATCAAACCCGCGCTTTTGACGCAGAACCATGGCGAGATTCAGCACCCAGATCCGCAACAGCTGAACCTGGCAATCTGGCTCCTGAAGTCTTAGAGTTTGGCTACCTAAACCTGCCACCTGACTGTATGGATATCATCAAGGAGGCCAGGAGACCCACTAACAGAGCTTGCTATGCGGCTAAATGGAAGAGGTTTGTCATTTATTGTAACAACAATGACATTAACCCGCTGGATGTATCCATTCAAAACATCATATGTTACCTCTTACACCTATACCGATGCAATCTGGCATACACCTCAATACGTATCCATTTAACCGCAATAGCAGCCTATCTCCAAAACAGGCAGCACCTCTCTTTATTCAGAGTGCCTGCCATCAAAGCCTTCTTGGAGGGACTTAAACGAATGATTCCCCCAAGGCACCCACCAGCACCGGTGTGGAACCTCAACTTGGTCCTCACCAGACTAATGGGTCCACCCTTCGAACCTCTCCATTCATGTGAGATTCAATTCCTCACCTGGAAAGTAGCTTTCCTAGTGGCAATCACTTCGTTAAGAAGAGTTAGTGAACTCCAGGCACTAACCATTCAAGAGCCATTCATACAGGTTCACGCCAACAGGGTTGTACTACGTACCAATCCCAAATTCATGCCCAAGGTGATATCGCAGTTCCACATGAATCAAACTATTGAACTGCCTGTCTTCTTTCAAAATCCACAAGATGTCGCAGAGAGAATGCTCCATACACTAGATGTAAAGAGAGCCCTCATGTACTACATAGACAGAACTAAGGTCTTTAGGAAGACAAAACAACTTTTCGTTGCCTTTTCTCCACAACACAAGGGCAACGCCATTTCCAAAGCAGGTATAGCCAGATGGATCGTTAAATGTATTCAAATTTGCTATCAAAAAGCTAAACGCACATTAACGATTCCCCCACGAGCCCACTCAACACGAAAGTTAGGGGCGTCCATGGCTTTCCTGGGAAACATTCCTTTACAGGATATATGTAGAGCAGCCACATGGTCCACTGTACATACATTTACCAAACACTACTGTGTAGATGTACACTCAAAACAGCAGGCAGCTGTAGGACAGGCTGTTCTCAAAACTCTTTTTCAGACTGCTGCAGCTGGCACGGGTAGCCGCCGCTAATAGGAGGTACTGCTATGTATTCTATGCACAGATATGAATTCAGCAGCCCACATGCCTCGAACTGAATATGCTACTTATCAGTATGCCTCTGTTCTTGGCATGTAGGGCTGCTGACATTCATATCGCCCACCCTCCTCCCCGGCGCCTGTAGCAGCTGCAGCTCTCAGAATTACTGTATAGCATGGTCATCACTTACTGTATCTACTCCATCACTGCCACAATGGCGAAAAACAATCTAAGGATGGAGAGGATGCCCATGCGCACTGTGGTCCAGGGGAGGAGTCACCTATCTCGTGATACTTCGAAGACTCTTCCAGGACAACAACGTGCAAACATCCGGACCCAACACTAGGCGGCGATCTATGCACAGATATGAATGTCAGCAGCCCTACATGCCAAGAACAGATGCATACTGGTAAGTAGCATATTCAATCGTCGCGTACAACGAAACCCGGTCTTCAAAGTCAGGGGCCCACTGAATGCCCTTTATCGATGGTTCCCATCGGAGCCAGGCTGCAAGCGGTTCGAGAGCAAGAGCAAAAAGCAGGGGGGACAGCGGACACCCCTGCCTAGTACCCCTCCCGAGAGCGAAGGGCTGGGACACCCTACCATTGACAACAACCTGAGCTAGCGGATCCGTATATAGAAGTCTCACCCAACTAATAAACCCCGCACCGAAACCGAACTTCGCCAGAGTGGCCCAAAGATATGGTCATTCTATCGTATCAAAGGCCATCGTGGCGTCCAAGGAAGCCAAGATGGCCGGCTCGGAGAGAAACTCCGCCCTGGCGAGAACGCCAGGTAAGCGCCGCAAGTTGAGAGCAGTGTTCCGGTGCGGAATGAAACCAGATTGATCCGGATGAATCAGGTCACAGATGACAGCGAGTAAGCGATTAGCAAGGACCTTGGCGAGAATCTTCGGTTCAGCATTCAACAGGGAAATAGGCCTGTATGAGGCACAACGATCACGAGGCTTGCCCTCCTTAGGAATCACAACTATAGTGGCCAGACGCTGGTCACTAGGGAGGGAACCAAGCTCACGCGACTCCAGAAACATATCACGGAGAAACGGTGCGACTTTATCCGGGCGCAATTTGTACAATTCAATAGGCAATCCATTGGGGCCCATAGCTTTGCCAGAACGAAGTGAACGAATCGCGGTAGCAATCTCATCGGCCGACAGCGACGCCTCCATGCGCTCTCGATCCTCTTCAGACAAGCAGGGCAGCGCAATGTCCCTCAACAAGAAACGAGAGCCATCCTCATCTCTATCGGACACCGGGGAGTAGACCACACGGAAATAGTCAGCAAAACACTCCACAATCTCGCCAGAGTCAGTCACATGCACACCGTCAGAATTCTGAAGCACAGGGACCACACGGTTCACTCTCTCCTTCTTATCAAGCCATGCAATCAATTTACCCGCCTTATCCCCTACATCATACAGTCTACCTTGCTGTTCCCTGTACATTGTCTTGGCAGCATCCGTAACAAGTGATTTATATTCAAACTGTTTCAAGCTAAGGGCGTGGAGCCTATCCTGGGTGACACCTAAGTCGAGATCAGCCTCCAACTCCAGTATTTCGGCCTCCAGCTTCACGACCTCCGCATTCCTAGCTTTCTTAGTCTCGACTATTAAAGATAGGGCCTGTCCACGAATAACAGTTTTGAAGGCTTCCCACAGGGACACTGAGGACAAAACCGACCCCTCGTTCTCCAGGAAGTAGTGGTCGAGCGACTTAATGAGGCTGTTACGAGTCTTGGGGTTGCGCAGATGCCAAGGGTTAATAGGGGCGATCCACCCCGCGGCTTGCGTCCCCGTGTCGCAAAGAAGCCACACAGGGGAGTGATCTGAAATGCCCCGGGCCAAGTGTTTTACCTCCCCAACGTGGGGGGACTGGGCCGCGGGCATGAGGAAGTAATCAAGCCTGGAGAGACTCCCATGAGCCCCGGAGTGGAAGGTGTATTGACATTGCGTCGGATGCATTAACCTCCAGCAATCCACCAAACCAAAGGTGTCCAAAAACCCACTAAGCCATGATTGGGAAACGGGAAGGGCCCGGGGGGGGGGGGTGGCGATCCAGATCGCCGGATAGCACGGAGTTGAAGTCCCCACCCATGAGGAGAAGACTATCGGGGAGTTCCAGCAACATCCGACCAACATCAGAGAAAGTGGAGGCCTGGGGGAACATATATCGTGGCTAAAGAAAGAGTCTTACCCTCCCACCTACCGGTTAGGGTGGCATAACGCCCTCTGTCGTCAAGGATGACATTATCAATCTCTAGTGGGAGGGAAGACTGGACCAGAATACCAACCCCTCTGGAACCAGTGGTGAACCCGGAGTGTGCATCCAATCGGTACCCCCACCTATTCATAGCATGACACACATTGCCGACCAAATGCGTTTCCTGCAGGAGTACCACATCAGGGGTCAAACGACGCAAATATTGCAGTACAACACCCTGTTTAATACGATCCCCCAATCCATTAACGTTCCAAGATATCAACCTCAACCCACTACCCCCCATCCCCACAAGAGTTGCATAAGTCCCCCCACAGAGAGCAGGACACCTGAAGCATAGAAAGAACCAATATGCCGCCTTGAGAAAAGAAAACACGAACACAAACACCCTCTCCCCCCCCCCCCCAACCAAAACCTGTTACAACTCCCCCCTCCCTGCACCCCTGCAGACTAAAAAGCCACCCCAAAATGCAGTGTGCCTGTCGCCCTAACAATCCCATTCTACAAAAAGACCCCGGAGGAGGAGAGAGGCCCGTCTCCACCCGCCACCCGGACGCGAACTACTATAAGGCAAAATATACAAAAGATGTAGAACCCAACTGAGCAATGTCCGATTGTCAGGGTTAAAGACCAAAAAGTCACTTCTGTGTAGGCTCACCACCCTCGGCACCGCCAGGGTACCCCGTTTGATCGCCCCGACCAGGCAGGGAATCCAACCAGTCACTCACATTGTACGGTCTCTCAAAAAAGAAGGTCCGTTCCTCGTATTCCACTCGAAGCCTGGTAGGGAAAAGCATAGCATACTTCAGTCCCAGGTCCCGGAGACGTCGCTTAACCCCCTGAAAGCCCATCCTCTGTCTCTGGACAAGTTGAGTAAAGTCCGGGAAAAAATTGACAGAGGAGTTTTCAAATTTCACCGGGCCGTGCACTCTCGAAGCCTGCAAAATCGCATCACGGTCTCTGAAATGAAAAAGTTTTGCGATGATAGGCCTTGGAGGAGTGCCAGGCTTGGGCTTACCGCCCGGAACACGATGTGCACGCTCCACAGCGAAAAACTTGCTCAGTCCAGAAGGGGCAAGATGGGTGAGGATAAGATCTTCGACCAGGAGGTCAACCGAACCAGTCTCGGGATTCTCTGGAACCCCTGTGACGCGAATGTTGTTGCGTCTTGCCCTGTTCTCAAAATCCTCCAGCCGATGGGACATCAGGTCGTTGGCCGATTTCAGAGTGCCAAGGTCTGTGTGAAGTTCCGACACATCGGCCGTGAGGCTGGAAGTCTTCAAATCCAATGACTTCACCTTCTCGTTAGTCTTAGACAGGTTGGCCCTGATTAGAGTGACATCAATGGCGACCGTGTCAATTTTATGAGCCAGAGCCTCATACTGCTGGCCGATGGTCTCCTTCATGCCGGTGATGGCGCCCATAATGTCCTGCAGGGACAAGTCAACAGGGGCAGAAGGGTCGTCTCTGGCGTGCTCCGGGGTACTACTGGAGAGCCCGGGGGATCCTTTGGCTTGAGTGTAGCGGTCCATAACATTTGTCTGGAACGGTCCCCCACGAAGAGACGTCTTGGTCTTCCGCTTCTCGGGTTCGCCCCTGCCCGTCCTGTTGGAAGATGCACCCCGGAGGGGCCCGCAAGACCTGGTGAAAATGGCCGCCGGCAGGTCTGGCACCAACGGGCCAAGAAGCTGGCTCGTAAGGTCCGGAGAAAGTCAAGATTTGACCCAAGAAGCTATAATGAGGAGGCAGCGATGACACTAAATGGAGGCTGGATTGGTCCCCGGCCGAGCGAGACAGTCTCTCAATCAGACCATGCCAGGATCCGGAAACGAAACCGAAAGTGGGGGTACGGCCACCGATGAGGTCCCACTGCCGTTGTTGTTCAACTACGACCCGGCTCCACAAGTCACCAAGTCCCCGGCACGGCCTCAAGGTGGGCCTCAAAAGTTCAAAGTGCTGTAATTCTGGTCACCCAAGTCTGATTCAAATTCTGAAAAGAGTTATGGACTCGGTCGAGGTTCGCCTTCGAGAGTCCGTCCAAGAAATCAGGATATCATCAGGATAAATTGCGAGGAGTGGCGAGGGTCCGGGGAGCCCTGTGCTCACGCGACCATCTTGGATGCGCGCTAAGCTCCTCCTCCCCAGTAAATTATAATTACTTATGATTTAGGTGTGATAAGGTGGCCACACATCTATCTATCTATCTATCTATCTATCTATCTATCTATCTATCTATCTATCTATCTATCTATCTATCTATCTATCTATCTATCTATCTATCTATCTATCTATCTATCTATCTATCTATCTATCTATCTATCTATCTATCTATCTATCTATGTGTCTATCTATGTATCTATGTGTCTATCTATGTGTCTATCTATCTATCTCTATCTATCATCTATCTATCATCTATCTATCATCTATCTATCATCTATCTATCATCTATCTATCATCTATCTATCATCTATCTATCATCTATCTATCATCTATCTATCTATGTATCTATCATCTATCCTTCATCTATCTATCTATCATCTATCCTTCATCTATCTATCTATCATCTATCCTTCATCTATCTATCTATCATCCATCTATCATCTATCTATCTATCATCCATCTATCATCTATCATCTATCTATCATCTATCATCTATCTATCTATCATCTATCTATTATCTATATCTCATCTATCTATCTCATCTATCATCTATCTCATCTATCATCTATCTATCATCTATTATCTATCTCTATCTATCATCTCTTATCTATCTCTATCTATCATCTATTATCTATCTATCATCTATCATCTATCATCTATCATCTATCATCTATCATCTATCATCTATCATCTATCATCTATCATCTATCATCTATCATCTATCATCTATCATCTATCATCTATCATCTATCATCTATCATCTATCATCTATCATCTATCTATCTATCATCTATCTATGTATCTATCATCTATCCTTCATCTATCCATCTATCATCCATCTATCATCCATCTATCATCCATCTATCATCTATCATCCATCTATCATCTATCATCCATCTATCATCTATCATCCATCTATCATCCATCTATCATCTATCATCCATCTATCATCCATCATCTATATATCATCTATCTATCTATTATCTATCTATTATCTATCTATCATCTATCTATCATCTATTATCTATCTATCATCTATCAATCATCTATCTATCCTATCTATTATCTATCTTCTCTCTTCTATCTTCTCTCTTCTATCTTCTCTCTTCTCTCTTCTCTCTTCTCTCTTCTCTCTTCTCTCTTCTCTCTTCTTCTCTTCTATCTATCTCTTCTATCTATCTCTTCTATCTATCTCTTCTATCTATCTCTTCTATCTATCTCTTCTATCTATCTCTTCTATCTATCTCTTCTATCTATCTCTTCTATCTATCTCTTCTATCTATCTCTTCTATCTATCTCTTCTATCTATCTCTTCTATCTATCTCTTCTATCTAATCTATCATCATCTATCTATCATCATCTATCTATCATCATTCTATCATCATTCTATCATCATCTATCTATCATCATCTATCTATCATCATCTATCTATCATCATTCTATCATCATTCTATCATCATCTATCTATCATCATCTATCTATCATCATCTATCTATCATCAGCTATCTATCATCAGCTATCTATCATCAGCTATCTATCATCAGCTATCTATCATCAGCTATCTATCATCTATCTATCTATCAATCATCTATCATCATCATCATCATTATCTATCATCTATCTATCTCTCCAAGGCAACTATATTTTTAACATTCTTGTTTCAAGATGAGGTACTTTCTTAAACAGGTAGTTATGAACATTGAAACGTAATACAGATAGATGGTACATTTGCACATCCTAACACAACATAGTTGGAAATGTGCTATGTCCATATATCATAAGTCGTTAAAACATTTGCTTATAAGCGGACTTTAGTGTGAGTTCAATTAGAGCTTTAAGAGCTAAGGTTTGGATCCTTGGAGAGAGAGCTTGAGGTGAAGATGTGAGCCTCTTTTGGAAAAATAAAGGAAAAGTTATACAAGACTCATTAACCCCAGAAGTTGTATTTGTGAGTTTTTTCTTCTGGAGATCCGTGTCCAGCTTGTTACACAATTTTATGTTTTTAGCAACGATGAGTCTCAAAAGAAGAAGCTCTACATTATGAGCACTACTTGGAAAGCGCAACCATGCCCCCCTGAGTGGATGTTCAGTTTACTTGCTTATTTCTACTCTGAAATGATGGTTTTGCTGTTGGGAGAATTACTTCTAAGTTGGCAGAAAATGGTAAATCCAGGCTTGCTTGAGCATCTAAGCACTTAGTTACTGGGGTTATGAGTTGTTAATGTCAAAGATTTCATTGCTAAATTAGATTTTTGTTCAATGGTCTCTGTGGTATTTGCATTCGAAAAACATGTGTATGAAGTTAGTCTTTAGGGCTTGACGGTTCCAATGGGTATTTTGATTCCATGTCCGAGTTTTTCAGTCTACTTGGTATTTAGAATCCCTAATCTGCATTATGTGTTTGTGCAAGGATTGGTAATACTTTAGAATAGAAAGCACCACCACATTAGTGTCCATTTGTCTTTGATAAATTCTGAGGCAAGCTACATTACCATCATTATCCCATTTTGTAGCCGATGAAGTGTGACACTTGGTAGGGCTAATAAAAACTGTTATCTAACAAGAAGTCTTTCTTTCATGAAATTTAGGAAAAATTGATAAAGTATTGCCAACATGTTTTCCCAGTGCAGTACAATATTTTGTCAAACTACAGATTTACAACTGTGCTTCTGTTTCCAGTATGACACTGTTATAGATTGTCCTGAATGTTTTCCTTTTTAAATATAAAGTAACCAGCCTGGCATGTGTACATTCTTTTTCTTTACCAATTCCAGACTATTTGCTTCAAGAAATCAAGAAAGCTGACATTCCTCTTCCAGAGAGCCCTATTATTCCTCCAGCTCCTCTACCTAAGCACATGTTAGACATACAGGTAAGTTATCAATGTTTTTGTAAATTGCACAGGTGTTATTTTGCAATTTTATTAATGCTAATCAGTTTCAAGGTGTTTTGGCACTATTGGAAGGTAAACATTTAGTCTCCCCTACCCTTTTTGCCTGCTTTCTGCCCCATAACAATGCAAATCAAAGTAAGGGTGGTGACAAACGACACCTCCCAACAGTTAAAGCAACATTATAGTTAGGTGAATGTCAGTGACCGCATTAACGTTTGAACTAAAAAAAAAAAACAGAAATTCACCAGTTATAGTTAGCAGAGCTAGCTGTAACTTGTGCCCCTGCCATGCACTGCTGACAGGAGACGAAGTCCTAGGGTCCTCTAATGGCTGTCTGCAAATATTTTCTCATGTTGCTGGCAGACAATCAGAGCGCTCGTTCACACGTGAGTCAGATGGCCCAAGGGGAAAAAAAAGCTCCTTGGCCCAATTAGAATGCTTCATTTTTAATTTGGCTCTCCCTAGAGACACTCGCGGACCCCACTGTCCAGATATACAAATGTTGTTAGACCTTAATTTCTCAAAAAACAACTGACGTGATTTAGACCTATTCAAGAAAAGCATGTTCTACAGACCAAGATCTAGTTTCCTGTCAAGCAATTCCATTCAGCAGTTTATGCGGTAGTGCTTCTTAAAGAAGTCTATGGAAAATGCATGGGGACTTTGCATTTTGAGATCCCCCTTTTTTTCTCGCCCCCTGCTTGACAATCATCCCGAATCCTGCCGTGCCCAAACCTGGCAAAAAAGAGCACTTCTTTGGAAAATGTTGTGAAGATTCCTCAAGTAGTGCCAAACTTATTAGAAATACAAAGAATACATTTCCTATGCTGGTCAATATCATTAGTGTTTTCATGTCATGTATGTGGAACAGAGTTATGCTTTTATTGTGTTTTTGTTGTTTCGCCTTGGCATGACTCGAAGTGGTAGGAGAGAGAGATAAGATGCTTGGTCTTACGAATTGCTAGTGAACGGATAGAGAAATATGCGTGAATGGAGTTTGGCCTGCATCTGAGGAGTTTTGGTGTCATGCATGTATGACAGTCTCTACTTACTCATGGAGTGGAGCAAAGTGTAGAGAGAACTCTAGTTAACACATGATTGTGTCTACCATCCTTAGAGTGACTGTCTCCAGTTATGGGCTCGTATTATCCTGGGGTTTCTATTAATTATCCCTTCCTAGTAATGGGGTTGGCTTGGTCTTGTCATTGTGAGTTCTCTATGAGACGAGCCAGGTCTTCACTACTTTCTTGAATTCTAGGTGGTTTTCTGGGTTTCCTGTCTGTGCTACAAGAGATATCCAGAGTTTTTTGCTTGTAAGATAATGTGGGGTTATACAGCAAAGCAAGAGACAAGCCCTTGGTTCATCTTAGAGGCTGTCTTCAGCAATATACCTGAGAGGGTGTACTTAGAAAGGACAGTAGTACTCTCATGGTACATTATTACATCTGCAGTAATCAGGGCAAGACACATAGCTCTTTCATCTAAGTCCACAAAATAGAGAGACTGTGAATCCAAGGGATAAAATACACTGCAAGTAGCAGTATAGTAACATACATGTTTGGGAAAGACAAGCTGGCACAGGATGTGCACGAGAAAAGAGGATGCGACAGAGCTGCGTTTGATACAAGACAATGCACTGAAAACTGTAGTAAAGAACTGTATTGTAGGCTAAATACAGAACTACTGCTATCTTAGTGCAACAAATAAATAACATCTGTTTGAACAGCTACACCTAGGCAATACAGTCATAGAATAGTGAATTTGGCATTGAAAAGTGGATTTGCTATTAGTGTGGTGTGCTTGGTATTAGGTGAGCCACGTGTGGGCATTCTTTTACGGTGCATGCATGTTCTTGATGCGCCCTTTGGTTATTAATTGGAAAGTCTTATCTGGGGTTTTATTGAATTGTTCGTCAATTCTTAAACGTTTTCACATTAATGGATGCCATGTCTTTTATTGAATGGTTTATTTACTGCAAGTGCAATTCATTTTACTGGCTCTTTGTCTCTGAAGGTTTTCTTAGCTAGGATGTGTCTGTTGCCAGTTTTTCCGACAGTCTTTCTGTTAATCATTTATACTTCAGTTGCATGCTTGCTCATAATTGGTCTTGTGGTTTAATCTTGGGTGAGATTTGGGTTGAGGAACATTTACCCTCAGTCATGTTCACATCAGGCTAAATACCCTAATACACTTTATTTTATTATATTATTATTTCTTTTTAGGAGAAACTTCAGAAACTGGAGGTTGAGCTTAGAGAAGTGACCAAAAATAAGGAGAAGCTAAAGAGAAACCTGCTTGAACTGATCGAGTACACCTACATGATCCGAGTAACCAAAAGCTTTGTTCAAAGAACGTCTGAGGTAATGTACTGGTGCAACTATGCTATCTTTATGACCTTATTTAAGAAATTGTTCTGATGTTTTTTTTTTTTTTTAAACCAATTGCACTTTTAGTCCTTTGGCAGTGGGCCACCGAATAGAGTTTTTGTTAATGGAAGGCATCAGAAAGCGAGCATCCACAATACCCCCAAGAGAATTCCTGTCTGAAACAATGCTCTTGTTTCAGCCAAGAATAAACACCAGTTATGCAGTCCCTTCATGCTCCTTTCTGAGCCTTAGGAAAGAAATTCGGGCTTACTTGCATCTCTTCGAATCTCAAACTCTTTGTCAGTCGACACCAAACATATAATCTCTTCCTGAATTGGGAGTGAACCTCACATCTTCCTCTTTTGTCAATACTTCTAGAACACCCCTTTTCTTCTCTTCCAGTTTGACACACTGTCTTCCCTTCCATTGTGCCACACTGTCTTCCCTTCCATTGTTCCATACCCCTCCTCACCATTTTCACACTTCTAGATGCCCCTCAAAACTGTAAATGATTGTTTTTGTAAAACTAACTGAAATCTTATTTTAGTTACCCTTCTATTCCCTGTCTGCTCCAGTGCTTTAATCGCTTAAATTCCCTTAGGCCTAGCTTACACAATGTAAAACAAAATGAAAAAAACTAGAAGTAGTGCTTTACCCATAAGCTACAAGAAAGGGAAGAAAACAACAAAACATTACCATAGGTGCTCTATATTACCTAAAGCAAAAAGGCCCATAATGTGATTAAACACATCACAAATGACACAGGAAAATATAGTTAGAAACTGTTTATGGCTACATTTGTGAAATTTGAGGCCCTTGATAATTTGTCCCTTCATGATTTTGGATCACAACCCCAAAAACAGACGCTGCTTCTAGGAAGTATAATTGACTTTAAGTATACATTGTTTTGGTTCTAGGTGGATACATCTCTACTGGGCAATTATGAAGAGTTTCCTTCTCTAGAACGAGATAATTGGATGGATTACAACTCTATGCAGAGGCTGGGAGCAAAACTTGGGTATGTAATATTGGGTTTATTTTAAAGCAATGTAGAGGTAGTGTTAAGAGGGACTTTATTTGAAGAAAGATCCTAATATTGATAACCAAACACTTGTAGCCAAACTAAATAAAAAATATTCTTGAAATGTTTTCAAGGGCTGTCAGTTAAATAAAATATTATATAATAGTTTTTATCATGTAGTGCCGTTTTATTTATGCCCTTTAAAGAAATCTAATCTGAGACATTAATACATTGAGGCTTTTCATAATTGGTGAATATTTATTATGACCACTAAAGTTCTACCATTCCAGCCATATTGAACTCATTAATTTGTGCCGTGAAGAAATGCAGAATATTAGCTTGTTCCAACACTTTTGTCCTTAATATGCGGAAGTGATACGTTGGTCCTCCTTATTAGGTCTTAAGTAATCGACTGCTGTAAGATGTTGCTGTCTGATCCTCTTAGTTCAGAGATGGATTGTACTAACACTTTATTCTTTTAGGAGTATGAAAAAAGAACTACAGTCCATAGGGGGTTGACCATCAAGACTGATTTTCAGATTTCTGCGTTGTTTAACTGTTGCTTTCATTCTTCCCAGTCCACAACTCCCTTTTTGGGCTACGAGTTTAGTACAATATGCTTCATTCAGTTATGAGTGTAATGCTCAGTGGTAAGGCAGACCAGTGTGTTTCATCTCTATGCTACTGTAATCCTGGACTGCAGCTCCAGCGCCACCTACAATACCACCACAAAGTGTTCATGTGTGCGCAGCATGTCAGTCTGGTCATGCGAGAGCGGCCGGCATCTTCCATGCCAGCATTAGGTGAAAAGGAGGAAACCATTATGGATAACATGAAAAGTGAGATTAGCTAAAAGGAGGAATTTTTTAGTTAGAGTAATAATGTATAATATCCATTATTACTGAACATGATTTTCTTAATTAATGGTTTCAGCATTGCATGGCTAGGTATAGGTTAGGCATGTTTGAAGAGATAGGTTTGTTTTGAGGTCCATTAAGACTGAGGGTTAGGAATGATTGACTTTGGGGTTTAGGCCACTGGTTAGAGTTTAGGTTAGAGTAAGTGCTATGATTAATTTTAGGGTGACAATCCATCATTAATTTAATTCTTGTCAGCTGGTTGGGTATAAACACTACGCATGGATAATCTGGTGCTAGTATATAGAGAGCTGTAATGGATTATTATTACTGCTTGGGCCAGGACATACGGGGTACTCCACCTAGGAGTTCGTAATTGCGTTTACCTATGGAGCTAGTGAGATGGCAGTATTCTAGATAACTTCCAAATTGAGGACCATCCAGGTGATTGAGGGGTGAGGGATGATTGTCATCAGAAGATGGCCAGATAAACAGAGAAGGTGGGATTAGGGAAACTTAAATCGAAACTTGAAGGTGTTTACTGAACCGAGGAACAAGTTTCTCTCTGAATGGTTGAACCACAGCCTTGTATGGCAGCAGTCAGTTTTGTATGTGCATGAGGCAGTGCAAGGCATGTTGGTGGCCAGCATCACTCTCTTGTCATTTATGTGGGTTTGCTTTTGTCCCCGGTGTGACAGGTATGTATTAAATATTACTTGCACAGGGCCTAAACATTGCTTTGGATGCTACTGAAACAGGAATGAGGCTAGCTTCTATATAGTTAGTGCAGAGTGCAGGTATAAATGAGGACATATACCACTTTGTCTCATCAATTGGAATTTGTACCTGAATTTCATTAACAAGTCTGTTAAATACTGTTATTTTAGGTGTCATCAGTGCTCTGAATGTAAGGTTAAGGTCGTCTGAACAGATGGAATGATTGTTTGCCTATTTACTTGCCAAGCTCCCAGAACACAGGACACCAGTATATTAAGAAAACCAAAAGTCCACAAAAGCGGTTCCCCCACAGCCTCCGTTTTATCATCAGAAATAGCACCACATACTTTGTTTCACTTATTTCACTCAAAGATGATGGCAATTCTAAGCCTAGTTTCCCCAAATTTCTGACTATTGGTGATCATTTGTCTTTGTATTATGTTCTAAGTGCAAACATGTAAAGTAATGCTCACAAAATTAAATAAAAAAAATATAGGCGCCTTCTCAGATTTTTCTTAGCATGAAGAAAAAAGTTCACTCATCGAAATGGATTCATTTAAATATTAAAATGTGATTGACTGGCTTGGCAGATGGACTTGGCAAATTCAACTGTCTGTTAAGGTATCTCTTTTTATTCCTTCCTCTGACCCCCTACTTATCCAGATTTTTTTTGTGTGATGGTGACGACTACAGAATCTCATTTGCAGAAAATCAAAGAGGAATGTAAATCTGACCAGATGGTTTCACCAAATCCGCATTTCATGATAATTTATGTCGATTTTTTTGCTGTAGGTCTAACATTGTTCCCCTAAAGAAATTAACATTGAATTTAGCACTTTTTGGGAACCTCCCTAAACATTTACCCCTTACTCAATATTACAAAGTTCTGCAGGTTCTAAGAATGTTACCTCTATTTTTTTTCTTTCGTGCACGCTCGTGAAGGGTCTTTTGCACATGTGCCCTTAGATGTAGTGCCAAGATATGCAGCAACCCAGTATGCAACTGAGCACATCGTCTGAGATACCAAATTATAAAATTATGACCTTTGCTTCAATTCCTATTTCCCTCTTTCTTTCACCCTCTTTTTCTATGGTGATACAATGAGTGCTTTTGACTCAGTTCAAATGCCTCTCTCCTCAGCCTTGTATTATCCCTTACTAGGTTGAAAATTAGTGTATTAGAGAGTTAGCTAGAAACCTATGTCGACTCAAGTTTTTATCTTTCTTTCTGCGACCCGATGCTGAGAGCACAATTTCACATAACCGTTTCCCGTCAGGTCCTAGGGTTTTAACAACAAAACATGATAATCAAACCTTAAGAGACTAGATAAAGTTCTAGGGTAGTCAAAATGGATCAACGAGAACAGTAGCTAAGTGTGAGCACTGGGAGCCCGCTGTGCCTCTTAGGACCGCTCTATTCATTTACATCACTTAACAATGAGGGTACATTTTTAAATGGGATACTAGGGATTGGGCATTAAACGTCCATTAATGCCTCCCATAAGGAGATTGGGCTAAATGCAATACAAGCAGACAGCAAATTACTTTACTACCTCACGATATGTCCTGCTTTTCAGTCAAATGGTTAATATATCTCCTGTCCTAAATATCACCAAAGTGTACAAGATAAATATCCCCAATATCCAGTTGGAATTAAAAAATATATTGGGTCCTAGGGCATCGGCCCATAAACTAGTGCTGGGTGTGCTCGGCCAGTTCCTGTGGGTTGCTTCTCTACAACACCAAAGTGCACTCCTCCTAGCATATAATATGGTGTTTGGTCAATTGCTATGGGTTGCTCCTTGACACTACTGGCTGAATTTCTCAGGTGCTTCCCATGGGTGGTGGCATAAGAGCTACCCCGCTGCTGCTCTTGGATGGACTTCTCAGAGCATATACTGTGTCCACGTATGTATTGTCTAGTCATATGGGTTTCTCACTGGCGTTCTCTGGTGAATTCCTCATATCACTTATCCTCGATTGTTACATAATGGACATTATTATGAGTTGCTTCTCTGCCACATGTACATTTAATTATGAGAGCATGTGTAGGTAGAAAAAAGATAGAGGAGAGCTTTGCTTCTCATGCATGACATTGAAACACTATCCATAAAGGCCACATGACAAACCGACTTAACCTAGAGTGCACCAATGGAGTTGCGCGCTACCTATCTGCTAATGCACTTTTTGTGGGAGAATTTTTTTATTTTTTATTTTTTTTTTATTGTTTTCATTGTAAACAAAACAGCAAGACACTTGAGTAGGCAGTTTACACGTAGCATTTGACAGTACAGCACCCCAGTCTACAACCCTGTAATTAGAACCATTTCTACACAGTGGTACATAGTTGGCATCAGCACTCCACACTCCCGCCCCAGGACCCACTCCATCAGTCTGAATCAGAGGTGTCATCTTCCCGCACTGGTGGCGGGTCACATATTCCTCCCCTGAATTTGTTCCATGCCCCCCATACCTTGTCCCATTTACGGGGGCAACCCCGCCTGATGAATGCCGATCGCTCAGCAAGCATGGCTGCGTCCATATCCCTTCCCCATGCGGACAGTGAAGGCACCCCCACCGCCCCCCATTTTTGGGCTATGTTTCTCTTAGCTGTCATTATCCCCAACGTGGCCCAGCTCTGAGCCTGGCGGCTGAGATCATTAGATTCCCACACGTTTCACAAACGGCGCCTGGGCTCTGGCACCAACGACACCCCGCACGCTTGTGACCTTGTCCTCATCACCCGTCTCCAGAAGTCTTGAATTACGGGGCAATCCCAAATGGTGTGGAAAAAGGTTCCCTCCTCCCCGCAGCCTCGCAGGCAGACGGGGTGCAGAGCTGTGCCCATTTTGTGTAACAAGTGTCTGCTGTAGTATGAGTGATGCAGAATTCGGAGCTGTACCAGCCGTAGCCTCGAGGGTATGCCCGCCTCGCGTGGCGAGGCCAACACCTCACGCCATTCCGGGTCATCAAACTCACCGATCTCAGCGGCCCATTTTTCCCGCACGGGCCCCATTGGGTCCGGCAGGTTGTTGATAAGCTTACGGTATGTGAAGGAACGTAGCCTTCTTAGGCATGTATTCCGTCAATAATCTGTCCTCCAGCGGAGATGCCTCCGGAACCTCCTCGCCGGGAGCCAGCCTCGCAACCAGGGCATGCTTAATCTGGATGTACCGGAACCATTCCGAGGGGGCCAGTTCATATTGTTGTTGCAAGCGTGAGAACGGGACCACCGCCCCCTTATGCCACATATCGCCTATCACCGAAATCCCGATGCTGTCCCAATCATCGAAGCCCCTGCTATCCCTCAGCCGCCCCAACTGCTTTGCATCCCAAAGAGGCGTGAGCTGGGTCAAGACCCCTCGCCACCCCAGTTTAGCCTGAGCAACGTGCCAGATGGTCACAGTCTGTCTCAAAGGGCCGATCAACTTCGGGGCCAGTCTACCATCGTATAAAGGCGACAGCATACCCCTCACGCCCAATATGTCTCTGTCCACCTTGAATGCTGGGTCAGACTGTGGCGCGTGGAGCCATTGATTAATTACCTTCAGCTGTGCCGCCCAGTAATAGAGTTGGATATCGGGGAGCGCAATTCCCCCGTCATACCACCCGCGGATTAATTTAGACTGCGCAATTCGTGCCGGCCCGTTGCCCCACAGGAGGCTAGAGACTTGTGCTGCTATCGCACAGAAGTAAGCCGGCAGTACCGGATACGGCGTGTTCTCCAACACGTATAAGAACCGTGGCAAAGCCATCATTTTGAAGAGCGCCGCTCTCCCCAACAGGGTCAGCGGTAGCGCTCCCCAGTGACGTACATCCTGCTTGAGGCGGTCCAATGGGGGCCGCAGATTTCGCCGGAAAAATTCCGCCTGATCCGTCGTGATATATATACCTAGATATTTGAACGAACCTTCCGCCATTCGGAGCAGACAGTCCGCCGGTAACCGTGGAGGAGGGCCATGCAGTACGAACAGGACCGACTTGGACCAGTTAATCATGTAGCCGGACGCTCTGCAAAAGACCTCACAGATGTTAAGTAGTGCTAATATAGAACGTCTAGGGGAGGACAGATACAGCAACACGTCATCCGCGTAAAGGGAGACACGGTCCTCCCAGCCGTCAGACCACTTGAGGCCCCGTATCATGGGCTCCCAGCATATCCAAGCCGCGAGCGACTCAAGCGCCAGGGCAAAGAGTAGTGGAGATAAGGGACAGCCCTGGCGCATGCCACGCGTCAAGGGGAAGTCCTCCGACATATGTCCATTGGCCGTGACATGGGCCATTGGATTGGTGTATAGGAGCTGGACCCAGGCACAGAATTTGGGCCCAAAGCCCAGGTGTAACAATACCGCAAAAAGAAAGGGCCATTCAACCATATCGAACCCCATTCGCGCATCCAGCTCCCGCAAGCGGTCCGTCCGGGCCAACACCCCGTGCAGTCGCCTCAAGTTATGGGATGTGCTTCTGCTGGGCATGAAGCCAAACTGATCTGGATGCACTATTTCGGACAAGTGCGGTGTCAGCCTGGTTGCCAGCAGTTATGCGAGGATTATGGCCTCCGCATTAAGCAGCGATATGGAACGATAGGAGGTACATTGATCGGCTGGCTTACCCAATTTCGCAATCACCACTATGGTGGCCGTGCGTTGATCCAGCGGGAGTTCGCCCCTCTGCAAACTGTGAGTAAACATATTTAGTAAGTGTGGGCAAGCGTCCCAGACATCCTCTTATAGAGCTCAACCGGTATGTCGTTGGGCCCCAAAGCCTTACCGGATTGCAACGCGCTGATTGCCGCCTATATCTCCTCCACCGTGGGCTCGGCTTCCAGGGTTTCCCGAGCCTCAGGGGAGAGTTTGGGCATGTCGAGGTCTCTGATGTATGTCAGCGCCTCCTCCACTGTCATGGAGGAAACGGAAGAGTAGACCTCCCGAAAATGCCCTGCCAGGGCACGCACTATTGCGCGCGGGTCGGTCGTCCTCTGTCCCTCATCGGTGCTAAGTTGCACAATCCACCTAGCGCCACTGTCTTGTCTATCAAGCCACGCTAGCAACTTTCCAGTTTTATCACCTACGACATAAATTTTGTGCTTCGTGGCTTCCAAGCGTTGTCTGGTGCGCTCCGCGAGGTGCTCCCTGTACCTTACCTGCGCCAATCGCAGGTTGTGGGAGGCTGTAGGAGATGGATCTTGGGCCTGATGAACCTCCGCCGCGTGAAGCTCAAGCTCTAGTGACTGCAGCTCGGAGTGTTTTTCGCGCTTATATGCCGCAATGGAGGTCATAGCCTGCCCCCTAACGACCGTTTTGTATGCCTCCCAAAGAACAGTAGGGGAGTCAACAGAGTCAGCATTTTCTTGGAAGTAAAGGCTCGTTGCCTTCGCTATTGATTTATGGATATCAGGGAGCCGGAGGCAGCCGGGATGCATCGGGTAGATGCGGTGTCTCATCAGGTGGTAGCGTGTGTACTGCAAGAGTATCGGGGAGTGGTCAGATATATCTCTGGGTCTGATTTCTATACTGTCAACATTTTTGAGGCAGCCAGCTGAACCCAGGAAGTAGTCTATTCGAGTTAAACTATTGTGTACCCCTGAATGGTATGTGAATTGTTGCGCCGTTGGGTGATGCAACCGCCATAGATCTGTGAGCCCGAGTGCTTCTGTAAAGCTCCCGATGGCGGGATACTCCCCCGCCCGTGCAGGACATCGGTCACTAAGGTCGTTCATAACAGCATTAAAGTCTCCGCCCAGTATTAACTCCCACTCCGGTAGAGTCAGCAGAAACGCGCTGAGCGCCGGGAGCGCCGTGGCATGTAGTGCAGGCGGAATATAAACAGACACTATATTTAGGGGCCGCCCCTCCCATTGGGTGAGGACCGCCGCAAATCACCATCAGTTTTAACGGTGTGCACTATTAAATGGGACTGGCCCACCATTATGCCCACCCCCGAGACCCGGAGGTAAATTCGGAGTGTGCTACCATCTTGTACCCCCATCTATCCATCGCTCTACTAGCAGTGCCAGTAAGGTGGGTTTCCTGTAGCAAGACCACCGCCGGGGCGCACCTCTCAACGCCCTGCAGGACCAGACCCCGTTTGATTTTGTCCCCCAAGCCCCGCACATTCCACGTGAGTAGAGAGAGAGGCCGCACCGGAGTCAGATTGTTTTAGTTGGTGTCCCGTGCAATGAGTCGGACATTACGGTGGTTGGGGCAAAAGGCAACAAACGTTACGGATATACTGGTGTAGGACATGTATACTGTGATGAAGGCGTGTACTGCTTGATTGAAGTGTCATTGCCACCATGTACCAAAACATTTGAAAAGAACAGTGAAACAACCCCCGACCCCCCCAATCTCCTCCCTGCCTCCCTGCCATACGGACCTTGAACTGCCCGCCACCCCAACTCAGCAGAGTGCTCAAACCCCTTATCCCGAACATTAATTGCGTGCAAAGGAGCGGGAGGTCCGAGAAAGACCAAAACATCCCCTGTCCCAAGGTCCCATGGTTCATGTAAGAAAGTAGAGTGAAGTAGGCCACTCCGGTCTCGGCGGGTCTCTGAGCACACTACATATCATCATACGTGGAGAGGCGCCAGTCAGAGCTCAAGCCGACCGACCCCTCCGACCGCTCCGCTTCCTCCGTTCGCCGGTTTTGACCATCAGGGTCCTCCGACCCCCCAGGCTGTCGTCTTCGCCGGTCCGATCGCCCAACACCTTTAACCTGTTGCCATCCCTCAAGCCAGTCATGAGCCTCCTCCGGCGTGTCAAAGAACCTTGTTTTCCCATCCGCCACCGCACGTAGCCACGCCGGGAAGAACATAGCATAGGGAAGCTCACGGGCTCTCAGCTTCTTCTTGACTTCCAGAAAGCTCCTCCGCTGCACCGCCACCGCCGCCATGTAATCCGGGAAGAAGGATATCGTGGAGTTCAGGAGACGGAGGGGCGGTGCCACCCGTGCCGCCTGGAGAACGGCGTCTGTCGCGGAAATTGAACATGCGGGCCAGGACCGGTCTGGAGGGCGCACCAACCTTCGGACGGCCACCAGGTACTCTATGGGCGCGCTCCACCGAGAAAAAGGCCGAGAGACCCCTGGGCTGCAACTTGGACTTTATCAGGTCCTCCACATATAAATCCATGGCAGGGTGACCCTCACTTTCGGGAATCCCAGTAATGCGCACGTTATTGCGGCGGGAGCGCCCCTCCTGATCGTCCAGCTTTGTTGCCATGCGCTTGTTCTCCGCCTCCAACTGCGACACTTTTTGTAGGAGATAGCTGGAGTCTTTCGTTAAGGTAGCTGCCACTTGCTCCACGTCTGTGACCCTGGCTGACATTTTCTGAAAATCCGCTCTGAGGAGGGACACGTCCGAGGAAATCGATCCCACGGTAGATTGTACTTGAGTTAGGGCAGCCATAATGTCCTCCAGCGTCACTCTAGGCGTCTCCGCTTCTGCCGCTGCCCCCTCGACACGTCCGCCGCGGTCCGGCAGTGAGGAAGGATCTTTATTGTATGCAAACTTGTTCAACTTGCTTTGCTGGCTCGCCCGGGCTCCTTTCCCACTCATGGTCGCGTCGGGAGGTGCAGCCAAAGGTACCCCACATCCACCACCAGCTAGTCGGCGGAGCGGGAAGCCCCGTTCAGACGCAGTTATTCCCAGGCCAGCACAGGAGTTGTCCACCGTGACCACCCACAGCTGTGGGCTACACTCTCGGATGCAGCACGGATAGTCAGGCGTAAATCCCAAAGTAACACAGGGCCCCAGCACCGCGCCTGAGGCCCGCAATTCACCCCGTCGGCATCATCAGAGGGAGGCAGCGCGGGGGGTTCCCAGCACCGTCGTCCGGCGGCACCACCAGCCGCTCCCCGTCCGCCTCCCGTTGGGTCAGGGGCAGGACTGGCGATTGGATCTCCCCCGAAGCGCGTCTCAGTCGCCACCTGCCGCTCGTGTCATCCGGCGGGGGAGGGCCGCCGCCACCGGGCCCTTCTTTGAATCCTCTGATGGGCCGTCTCCCCCAGCGTCACCTAGGCCCCGCGTCTCCTCAGTCCCGCTGATGCAGTGTTCACACAGGGACGACCAGAGCAGGGCACGGCCAACACGCGCCGCCGCCAGGCCCGCAGTGAGCCGCCAGCTTTTCCGGAGCGCCTCGCAAACTGGCCCGGACCTTCCTCGCGGCACCCGGGACACTCCGCAAAATCGAGGCCCCGGTCTAGGCCGCGACTCTCAAGGCGGCGCCAATACTGTTCTGGGCCACGGAGAGACCCGAAAATAGGATCAGGCGAGGTCGCTTCGCCTCAGCTCCCCTCTCAAAGACCTTGGGCACAGAATTGAGCACGGATTAGCGGGCGGATGTACGGGGAGTCGGCCTCACCCTCGGAGCTCCTTCAAGCTGCGGCCATCTTGCTTGGCAGCTAGCCACGTCCCTCTTTGTGGGAGATTTGACGTGTTAATTAAATGGCAATACAATACAATGGTAATCGGCAGTATCCACAGCAGATGCTACCCAGCAACCACCTACTGTCTGTCGGTCCAAGCATAAGGTTTCATAATCTACTGCTGCTTTTTATCCTGTATGTGATATAATGAGTGCATAGAATAAGAACACTTAAAAACCGGATCAATGTAGATAGTGGGCGCTATTACAAAAAACAGTCAAGACAGACACTGTCACTAGATGTGGTACACTGGATTTGTTTTAGTCGAACAAGACTTGGGGCCTGATTTATATCTTGTCGGATGGGATGCTCCATCACAAGTGTGACGGATATTCCGTCTGCTGGATTACCAGTGTATTACATCCTATGGCACTTGTAATACTGCAGCTGGGATATCCGTCACGTTTGTGGTGGAGTATTCCATTCGTCAAGCTCTAAATCAGGCCCTCACTTCAAATTTCTGCTTCACAAAAATGTATTGGCAGTAAATACTATGTTAGCATCCTGGAGATAGCCCCAAACAGAGGGACAGCTCCTTTGAAGGTGCATCCCCACTGGCTACGCCATCAGAAACACCCTCAACCCAATTGAGGTCCAGAGGGCAGGTTGCAAACAGGATGCAGGAGACAATGTTTTAATCCTAGCCCCCACATGTGGCCAAATTCTGTGCTTTTTGGGCAACCAGTTTTTTTTTTTACTTATTCCTCTACTCCTATTTTTTGCCAAGATTAGAAGAATGGCCATACAAATTGTTAGTAAATATGTGATTAACAAGAACTTGTCTAGAACTCAACATACATTGGATAATACACTGGGTGGAAAAGTATTCAGTCTTACTGTTGTTCACCTAAATTATCCATAGAGGTAAAGTTACAGCCCTTGGAGCTGGTAGTACTATGTGGCATTCTCATTTCTCCTTCTTTGCAAGTTTGATTTTGGGCAAATCATACTATGCCTGTTCCTCTGCCCCTAGGCTACTAATATGTGGGAATTTTGAAAGTCTCATGTAGTGTAAATGAGAAGTAAAGACATTGTTTCAGGACTAACCACTCGCATGGTTTTCATTTACACATGATTATAAATGTACCACATTTTTGCGGCTAAATTAGTATAATTTGCACAGAGTGACCACCAAGTCACCCACTGTAGCTGATTAAATACTATTTAGTCCCAAGTTCTGTCTTAGCTCTGTGTGAAAATGTCACATTTCCAACACATCCCAGGGATTTTACATTGGATATGTGGTAGATTCAGCTCAGTTTATAAATCGGCCAGTTTCACCATACATTTATCAACATTTATTTGTAGAAATGCCATAACTTCACTTTGTATTCAACGTCATACAGAAACACGTAGCCACTCAGGGGGCTTTATCATGATGCTGTTTTCTGCGCTGTGGCAGGGCCAAAGTGGTCTGTGCATTCTTCTTTTTTTGGTGACAGCAGAGCTCGGAAGCACAGGGTAGTTATTGCCTGTGTTTTGAGCAGTGGTTCTTTTTTCCGCCTCTGATCCTTAGGATTTCCTATATTCTGATAGCACAGTACATCATTTAGAATTTCATTTTGGCAAATTTTATGGAGAATTTATGATAGCAACAAGGTGTGTAGCATTAAGGACGTGAAACTCCAGCTTTACGTAAAGCTGAAATTCAAAATACTGTCTTCATTTTCTAAATGAAGTGGAACCGGACTGATCAATATGTAAATGATTCCTAGAGGAGAACTCCACTGCCCTACAAGGGAAACACTTTCTAAAGTACAGCTTCCCCGTGTGGAAAGCTTCAACTAGAGGCCCAGGGATCTATTAGGTGGCCAGAGTCCGTGAGTCACACTCTGACTTAACGACTAAGGCCAGAGTCTATTGTGACTGCCCTTCAAAGCAAGTAGGGGTATAGAATAGTGGGGCTCGGAGGGTAGGTGGCAGGGTTTTGTATAGACTAGGAAGACATCCTCCCTATTTTCCTTGCCAAAGTGAAGAATTACTCGCGCATGAGTAGGTTTGGTGCGCATGGACAGACGAGGTACCATGTACGTCATGAAGGTCTTCACACCTCATCTCATTCGTCCTCATTTCCTGGGTAAGAAGGTCCAACTATCCAGAGCCACTTTAGCTCAGTGTGCACCATATTGGAGATATAGTTTGTTACTTTTGTATTTGTGTACTTTCATGCTGTACAGTAAAATATAGCAAACCTCGCAACACCACATAAAACTAACTCTATACAAACAGTTCTGCTTTTGTGGAACCATGTTCTTTGAGGAATTATGTAACCCACATTGAAAAAATATATTTCTGCCTTTACATAGCTTTATATCTGGCTTGGTGTCTCATGCAAAACTGCAAGCGTTTGAGAGAATGCTCTGGAGAGTGTGCAAAGGGTACACCATTCTTACCCATGCTGAGCTTGATGAAAGCCTTGAAGATCTCGACTCTGTAAGTGAAGTCAATTCTACTGTTGTATGTTTTCATTAACCAAACCCAGTTGGATTACTCTCTAATCCTTTACATCAGTTTATGAATAGTTGTGTGTTGTAAAAATAATCTTGTGTTTTTGTCAAGACATATTTGACAAGTGCTATTCCAATAATTATATATTTACCTGTGTGTTTTTATGTTCAAAACTATCAACATGCGTGGTAGACTGTTGTGTGTATAGCTTTCAAGAACATAGTAACAGTACAGTGAACCATAAATCAAATGTGATACCTTACTGTGTTAGGATTTGTATTTGTGGAGGGAGTGAGGTAGATGGAATTTGAAAGTAAATTCTACATTTTAGGATTACAACAGGAAAATGCTTAATTAACCTACTCGATGGGGAGTGCAGGGAAAGTTTAAGATTGCTGCGGCACAAGGGCCTTGCAAGTAAAAATGGTAACATTTGTAGGTGATACATGCCTCAAGGAGTGCGATGAGGAGGGGTGCAATTCTTCCTAATTTCTTAGCTCCAAAGATTGTTTTACTGGATTGTGGTACAACGTTTTTGCTGAAGTAACTAGATTTTCCGAGAACCTTTCCCCAATACATTTCTTTCAGAGTAAGAAAGTTTGTGTGATACCGGATCCATAGCCAGGGTTTGTCATAACCTATGAAACCATTGAGAGCTGAACGGGGATCCTTTTTCTTCCAAAAAATGGTGTTTAGTTGTTTAGCTGCTCCTGACATATCATGGATAAGCGCCCATCAGTGCCAGTCGCACCCTCCATATCTGATGGTCTCATTCCCATAATCAAAGTGCCAGGGTCAGCCAGGAATGTATAGCCTAGGGTCGCCTTCATATGGTCTAGTATTTCCTTACAGAACATTTGGATGATTACACAAGACCACCAAATGTGTAGAGAAGTACAGTCTCTTGTTCATATCGCCAACATTGCTTTAATGTTGAAGTGTATATCCGATTCAGTCTCACTGGAGTCATGTACCATTGGTACATTAGTTTGTATTCTGACTCTCTTTAGGGAATGCTTCTAAGTTTATTGGGGATATTCCTCGAGGTGTGCTCCAAGTCCTTGGCCCTTCCCATGTCTTTCTACCCAACAGGATTGATATGGATGTTGGTTGGCCAGCCTCGAGTCTTGGAGAGCCTGATATGTTCAGGGTAGAAGGTCTTTTGTGCATTCAAATTTGCAAATCAGTTTTTCTAATGGTGTAAATGGTCTTATGGCACATGATTTATTGGGTGCTTGTAAGGCCCAATGTCGGAGCTGATAGTATGGTAAGTGAGCTTTCTCCGGTATTTCCAGGTTACTCTTCTATTGATTGTAGGATTTTAATGTCTCACCCTGGAGAAAATCCCTTACAGTTCTATAGTCTCTCTCATTCCACTCAGGAAATGATGTGGGATGTGTTGCTGGAGTGAAATCAGGGTTTCTAGCTATAGGCATATTTGTGGCTGAGAAGGTGACCAGTCCTTTTTTCACCACGATAGGATCCTACACCTCTAGGACAGTCTTAGTTGGGTTAGCGATATAAGCGCTCTTTGGTCTAGCCTGTTGGGGAAGCCAGATCAACTCCCACAATGGGCAACATGCTACTACACGGTCCAAATGGACTCAGTTTTTCTCACTTTCTCTCAACACCCATTCAGGAATCTAACAGAGGTGTGCCACCCAGTAGTATCCCATGAGATTAGGGCAGGCCAGACAACCTTTTTCTTTTGGGAACATAAGGATTTTGCTGCGTATGCGTCTTTATTGCCAGTCCATATGAAAGCACGTAATTAGGACTGAAGCAAGATGATATGTGATGGGGATGACAGCAATTGAAATAGGTAGAGAATTTCTGGGGACAGCATCCTTCCCAATAGGCCTATTTCCATCAACCAAGATGAGTCATTATATTAAGGCCTAAGTATTTAATGGAGGTTGTGGCCATTGGAATGCCACTAGTAGTAGGAGTTGAAGAAGGTCGCAGGAGGGGGTCGGCTGAGGAGATGGGATTTCGCCTAGTTGACCCTGAAACCCGTCACTCGTTGAAATTCAGCCAATAATTGTACCAGGGATGGTAGGGACTCAAGAGGGTCGGTCAGTTGGAGGATATCATCAGCAAAGAGTTGACTTTGTGCGTTCACCCCCGAAATGGAATATTGGATATCTCCAGTGTTTGCCTAATTGTTATAATCGGGGTTTTACCACCAGGGCAAAGTGGAGTAGGGAAACTGCACATCCCTGTCTGCTACCCCATACAAGTTTAATGGGTTCCATGGGTTGGCCATTAATCCAAATGATGCCAAAGGGGGAGAGTATAGGCCGCCATGATTTTAACAGTCATGATTGGACCAAGACTAATATTGTCCAATACCGCTCTAATAGAAGTACATCATGCGTTCAAAAGCTTTCTCCACTTCAAGGGAGGTCAGCAGAGGTGGGACATTTTGCCTGTGGGGTTTTTCGACCAGGTGAGCCACACGCCAAATGTTTTCTGCACCTTGGAGGTTGTGGATGAAGCTGACCTGATTGATATCAATCTGACCGGGTAGAAAGGGGTCTAGCTGCTTTGCCAGTAGTGGTCTAGCCGCATTGCCAGTTTTTTGCTGTAAAGCTTTTGCATCTGTGTTTAGAATTGCAATCAGCTGGTAAGATATGCACTTGGTTGTGGTCTCCGCTTCTCATATGGTGGGAGTAAGGCTGGTACAGTGGGTAAAAGAGTAAGCAGGGAGGTTAAGTGTTCTTGCAAACTGGAGAAGGTTTTCTAACACTGCTGCGGCAAGGAATCCGGCCTCGGGTACTTCCCCATGGGCATCAGTTTAAGCGCTTGTCTCAGTTCGGTAGAGTATATTGGGGATTCAACCAGTTCTCCGTCTTGTGGGGTGGTACGTATCCAGCTGCATTTGCAGAGGTTGGCCTTCATACACTCTGGGTACTCATATCTTTGAGTGTAAAGGGCTTGATAGAATCTGTGAAACGTTTCCTGTTTTTTACCCAAAGCCTCCCTACCAGTGTAGAAAAGCAACAATAGATGGATGCCAGATCTATGGCCTCTATAAAGCCTGCAAAACCATGTTCCTGAACTAAATTTGGAAACTCTCAAACTATGCTGAGAAACTAGAGTACTTGCACAAACCTAAACTATATCATGCCATGGTAAGCAAGACAGTTGTGCCGGCACTCTTACAAATGAGATTCTGTTCTCTCTTGTCTGGAAAGTGACACTAAATTGGGCTACTTGCTGTCCTCACTACTGTTTGTGTTGAAGATGTGCCTACCACAATGCCAAAAAGATCAGTATACTGTGCTCAACCGAATCACTTGCCCCATTGTCTAGTATGAATTGGCCCATGTCCATACATGCCCCATGCAACCAACTCCCCATGCAACCAACTCCCATCCCACTTTACATGCAACATATAAAACATATGGGCATATATGTGGTTTAAATACCCTTTCCTCTGTATGAACATGTCTAAGCCTACATAACACCAACATCCTTCCTCGTCCCCCCTTCACCATCTACAACGTAATCTTAGCCATTGTCTTATTTCTACACTTACATCAACCTGTTGGTATGAATAAGAAATCTGGCTCAGTAAAAGAAGCATTCGCTGTCTGTGTTTGGTGGTTCTTCTGGCTCTTTAGTCTAAGAGTGCACCTGTTAAAGTAACCACGAATATATACTCAAAGAGCCTGCAGATCTGTGTCCAACCACCTCTATCCAGCATGTATAATCTACACATAACTATAACAGTACCTCAAGTTATCTCCTGGTTTGGGAATTGTTTTCATTTAGATACAAATCCTTTACCCTATTTGTCCAGAGTCGACTTTTATTTATACATACTTGCATTTTCACTGTTTTCTCTCTGACACACTATATGATTACTTTTGAGCCCTATGTATAATTACTTAGTACTGTCTGTATTCTGCTATAACGACGTGGCTTGTTTTATACCTATGTGCTGCACATAGTGTTGCCACTTTTCTCAGGGAAAAATACAGGCCATTCGATGTCAATGTAAGAGTCTGCAAAGGCCCAGACATGATACTAAATAGAACTTTCAACAATTTTACATGTATTAATTTGTAACATGACTTTTCTGCCTTTGTTTACTTTAAACATTAGTCAGGGATCGTTAATGCAGCTGTAGAGCACACTTAAAAGTGCTTGCTATTTATATTTGCTGTTGAATAGGTAAGGGCTAAAAATATTGGCTTTGTGATTTGGCTTATTTTTGTACTGGTCGGTGACATTAAAATGCCAGTGGTGCCGGTAGAAACTGGCCAGGTGTCAACCCTAGCTGCATATTTTGTGTGTGTGTGTGTGTGTGTGTGTGTGTGTGTATATATATATATATATATATCGATAGATATAGAGAGATTTTGACCGACTAATGAATTAATTTAATATTGTGTTTAAATGTTATATATATGTAATACTATGCATGCTTTTATGATTTTTTTTTCCCTACAAAAATCGAATAAAGCTTGGTTTTGATTTGATGTATACAGAGAGAGAGTGAATATACCCATTGCTGTGCATTTATGGAAAAATGGGTGGGGAGCAAATTAGGGAGGATGGAGGGTGGGGATGTGAGAAGGAAAGCTGCACAAGGCACAGAGCAAGAAAACACATATGCAGTCCCAAGGAGTGGTCTGAGAAAAAGAAAAAAGTAGTTCTCTGATGTGAGCTATGAAAGGGTACATTTTATCCAATCTAAAGGTTGGTAAAGAAGATGGCATTCACTGGAGGGCCAAACACAAGAAGGGTAAGGAAAGCAATTTAAATAAGAAGCAAACCAACGCGATAGACAAGAAAGCCAACACATGATAAGGAATAGGCGGACCCACCCAAAGCTCATGCTAAGCATTGGCATTGTACACAAATAGGTCATCTGTGTTTAGAGGCAAGACTTAAAATCCTGGTATGAGTTGATGCCGCCTTGATGGTTTTGAGCTGCTTCCATTTCCTGAAAGTAGCTCTACCTGGGGGCAAAGGAGGGCCAACTGAGAGACCTGCTCAACAAGTCTGATTTGCTGGTGTTCACACCAAGGCAGAGGGGAAATCACACAGTTGTCACGGGACTCCATAGCACAAAGAATAAGGTCTAAAGTGTGACCTGCTGAGTGCTTTTGTCAAGAAAGGCAGGAGATAATTATTTGGCTGGGCACCGAGCTTCGCAGTGTGATGGAAATCTCTAGCTCTCCTACCAGTTCACTCAGTCCATCAGTCCAGTCTTCCTGGGCGTCAGGTGTTCACTCAGTCCAGTCTGCCTGGGCGTTGGGTATTCACTCAGTCCATCAGTCCAGTCTGCCTGGGCGTCGGGTATTCCATCAGTCCAGTCTGCCTGGGCGTTGGGTATTCACTTAGTCCATCAGTCCAGTCTGCCTGGGCGTCGGGTATTCACTCAGTCCAGTCTGCCTGGGCGTCGGGTATTCCCTCAGTCCATCAGTCCTGTCTTCCCGGGCGTCAGGTGTTCACTCAGTCAAGTGTGCCTGGGCGTCAGGTGTTCACTCAGTCCAGTCTGCCCGGGTGTCAGGTGCCCGATCCGTTAAGATGAAAGCCAGGTCGCAGCAGGAAGACACTTGTAGTCTCGGCAAAAGCGTCAGCGAGGTAAGACGGCTATATACATTCAGAGAGAATTTCCCAGCGGACTTTCAAGCGGTGCTTGGGGAGAGAACATGAGTTAAAACACCGCCCTTAAAAGTGAGATGGTCTTCTTTAATGGTTGCGGTACTTTGGGGCACCAACTTAAATCCAGTCCCAGTGAGGGTGATTCTTTGAGCGAGTGAACTTTAATCGGAGTGTCCCTTCCAACTAAACCCAGGAAATCATGACATCTGCAGACATCAGCAGTGCGCCTAAGCAGGCTCGACAAATGCATCACACACCATACGTGCCGCAGAACATTAGCAAACTCCTTCAAGACAAACTGCCCGGGTCGTGCAGAAGCATTCCTGCTTCAGCTATCTACTTGAAATAAAGCATTTCTCAACGCCGCCCTCGGCCTTTGATGCCTCACTGCCAGCATAGTCGCCTTTGACCTGCACTAACTGCCATCTGCAAGCATTGGCACCCGCACTTCACCTGCACCAGTCTGCCCCTGCACACAGCAAAACACAAAATCCCACCGGCCTTCCACTGCTTCACAACTCTTACTCTGCACCCAGGCCTTCCTTGCCCATTGGCAAATGCGTCCCATGGCACCAGGAGGCATCGCCTGCATTGCACCCCTGCGCCGCACGGCCACCAGCTGTGTGTGTGCCCCTTGCCTCACTGCTGCCCGTAGCCTCGCTGTGACTGCCTCCGTGCTCCCCGCCCCTATGCCGCATTTTGCATGCGTGTGTTTCTGCCTTCTGTATTTAACCTTGATTTTGTTTTTTAACTGTTTCCCTCCTCGTGCGTGTCACTGCATTACTGTATTGAACCTTGATTTGTTTTAACTGTTTCCTTCCTCGTGCGTGTGTTTTTGCCTCTGAGTATATCGCTTAATTTCTGCTCAGCCCCCTGTGCCACCCCGCTTCCCGCCGCCGTCCATCGGCCGCGCCCCCTTTTTGTTCTGTGCCCTCCCCGCTCCCGCCTCCCAGCTGCTCCTCCCTCCCTCCCACTTCGCCATAAATGGCGACCGCACGTACGCGCAGCGGTCACTCGCAGCGGGCGCGCCGATTGTGTGCCGAAGGCGCGCCAAAGGTAAGCCTGTCTGCGCCTGGCCCGCGCCCAGCGCCAGGACCCCTGGCCCCCACTGACGCAAGACGACCCGACAGACCTACGGCACCGCCGCCCTCAACGCACTAAAGGCCGGCCGGAACCCCGCCTGCTGCCGGGCCACCCCGAAACGCTTCCACGGACCCTTCACCTGCACAACCTGCAAGTTCACCTGCCTCCAAACATGCACCGTGCCCGCCAAGCCAAACCCCAGCAGCGACCTCAAATGCATCCTGCTCAACACCCGCTCCGTCCACAGACACGCCGTCGAACTCTGGAACCTGCTCGACACTACTTCACCAGACGTCGCGTTCCTCACTGAAACTTGGATGAACGCCTCCTCTGCCCCTGACATCGCCATCCCGGATGGATACAAGATCATCAGGAGGGACCGCGTCAACCAGACTGGGGGAGGCATCGCCATCGTCCACAAGAGCACCGTCCGCATCACGACCGACGACACCTACGCCACCGCCGAGCACCTCCACTTCCAGATTCACACCGACCCAAAGACGACCCTCAGAGGCACCCTCATCTACAGACCCCCGGGACCACGCACACAATTCAGCGAAGACATCGCAGACTTCATCAGCCCGCACGCGCTCCCCTCCGCCGACTACATCCTCCTAGGGGACCTCGACTTCCACCTGGAAAACAACAAGGACCGCAACACCATCACCCTGCTGGACAACCTCGCCAACCTCGGACTCAAGCAACTGGTCAACACCCCCACCCACTACGCCGGCCACACGCTTGACCCCGTCTTCTCATCCAGCAAGCACATCGCCTTCAGCCACTCCGCCGGACTTCACTGGACAGACCACAGCTGCGTCCACTTCAGCTTTAGAAAAACCACAACCCACCACCACCCGCAACAGGTTCCTCACAGAAGCTGGAGCAAGATCACCGCCGGCCAGCTCACCTCCTCCCTCAGCCAGAACCCACCTGCGAGCACACCGGACCCCAACGAAGCAGTCCGCAACCTCGCGCAGTGGCTGACTGCCTGCGCCGATGACCTCGCACCACTGAAGAACCCTCCCAGCAAACCCAGAAGCAATAAGGCCCCCTGGTTCACCGACGAACTCAAGGACTCCAAGAAGACCTGCCGCACCCTCGAGAAAGCCTGGCTCCTCGACCGGACCACTGACAACATGACCGCCCTCAAACACGCGACCCGCAAGCACCACCAGCTCATCCGCACCACCAAGAAGAAATCACTGAAGGATCGACTGGACAACGCCCATGACAGCAAGGAACTCTTCACTATCGTCAAGGAGTTCTCCAACCCCAGCACCGGCAACAACGACATCACCCCTTCACAAGATCTCTGCGACTCCCTCGCCTCATTCTTCCACCGCAAGATCGCCGACATCCACAACAGCTTCGGCGCACCATCCTCACACCCAACCGTCGAACCAACGCACCCCACCGCCACCCTCCGCACCTGGACCGCAGTCCCAGCCTGCACGATGAACACCATCCACTCTGGATCTCCGACTGACCCCTGCCCCCACTACGTCTTCAACAAGGCCGACTCCACCATCGCACCCCAAACTCCGAGACGTCATCAACACCTCCTTCGACACCGCCACCTTCCTGGAGAGCTGGAAGCATGCCGAGCTCAGCGCCCTACTGAAGAAACCAACAGCGGACCCCACCGACCTCAAAAACTTCCGCCCCATCTCGCTCCTCCCTTTTCCTGCCAAAGTCATTGAGAAGATCGCCAACAGACAGCTTGCCGCCTTCCTCGAGACGAATGGATCCCTCGACCCCTCGCAGTCCGGTTTCAGAGCCAACCACAGCACCGAGACCGCCCTCATCGCAGCCACCGACGACATCCGAGCCCTTCTCGACAACGGGGAAACAGCGGCACTCATCCTCCTGGACCTCTCTGCCGCGTTCGACACTGTCTGCCACTGCACCCTAGTCCAACGCCTCAGCAACACTGGCGTCCAAGAGAAGGCATTGAAGTGGATCACCTCGTTCCTCGCTGGAAGAACACAGAGTCCGCCTCCCCCCGTTTCGCTCCGAGGCCACCGAAGTCATCTGCGGCGTCCCTCAAGGATCATCACTCATCCCCACCCTCTTCAACGTCTACATGAGACCCCTCGCAACCATCGCACGCCAACACAACCTCAACATCATCTCCTACGCCGACGACACCCAGCTGATCCTCTCCCTCACCAGAGACCCCGACACCGCCAGAACCAGCCTCCACGAAGGGATGAAAGACGTCGCCGAGTGGATGAAGAACAGCCGCCTGAAACTGAAATCAGACAAGACGGAAGTCCTCATCCTCGGACCATCACCCTCCGCCTGGAACGACTCCTGGTGGCCCCCAGCCCTGGGCACCGCCCCCAAGCCGACAGACCACGCACGCAACCTGGGCTTCATCCTGGACTCCTCCCTCTCGATGACCAGACAAGTCAACGCCGTCTCCTCCTCATGCTTCCACACCCTCCGCATGCTCCGCAAGATCTTCCGATGGATCCCGATCGAAACCAGGAAGACGGTCACCCAGGCCCTCGTCACCAGCCGGCTGGACTACGGAAACACCCTCTACGCCGGAACCACAGCCAAACTACAGAAAAGACTACAACGCATCCAGAACGCCGCCGCCCGACTCATCCTGGACATCCCTCGACGCAGCCACATCTCCGGCCACCTGAGGAACCTGCACTGGCTCCCCGTCAACAAGAGGATCACGTTCAGGCTCCTCACCCACGCACACAAGTCTCTCCACAACCTGGGCCCCAAGTACCTCAACGATCGCCTGACCTTCCACACGCCCACCCGCCAGCTACGGTCCGCTAGCCTTGCCCTCGCCGCCGTACCACGCATCTGAAGAGCCACCTCCGGAGGCAGATCCTTCTCCTACCTGGCGGCCAAGACATGGAACTCCCTCCCCATCCACCTTTGGCTGACCCAGGACCACCTCGCCTTCAGGAGACAACTCAAGACCTGGCTGTTCGAGCAGTAGCGGCCCCCTTCCCCTAAGCGCCTTGAGACCCTTCTGGGTGAGTAGCGCGCTATACAAGTGTTTTGATTGATTGATTGATTGATTGATTGACACTGCACCAAGGGATACCTGTGCCCTCTTGCTCGTGCACCTACCTGCCTCGAGTGCTTCACCGACTGTATCAGCTGCCGGTACCTGTACCGACGAATGTGTGCTCGGCACCTGTATCCAGTGGGAACTGCACTCACTGGCCCTTTTACCCCCGCCATGCCTGCTCCGCGCATGGGCCCAGTGCCACCTATTGTTTCCTGCAACCACAAGCACCGACTGCGAGCCTACAGCAGGTAGCACCTGTTCCTACTGCCGCCTACACTTTCTAATATTGGCATTGGCATGTGTTTCCGGTTGACGCACATGGGAACATGAAGGCACCTAGACACAGGGCTCTAATGCTGAGCTCCTGCCTCCTACACAGATCACCTGCGGCTCTGGCCTTGGCACCCACTGGCTCCCACGCCACCTGCTCCTAAGAGACGAGTGGACGTGTTCCCATAGGCAGGCTGCTTCTCACAGAGGAAAGTCTGTAAAGCCCCTTTAGGACAGCCAAGGTGGTCTTTAGCCGGGCATGTGTTGGTGGATATGATGAAGAGACCCGTAATGGATATCTAGAGTTGCAGGTAACTCACCTTTTGTTATCGTGCACTAATTTGGTTACAGAATTCTTACCCACAAAACCCTGTCATTGGCCATTAATCCTTTGATGGCCGATGCAAGTTCCATCGGGGGATTTGCTTCCATTCAAGCCTGTAAGAAACCATTGCAATTGGTGGGAATCTGATTTTCACCGTTTCCTCAGCCTGACTGGAACTTTTAATGTGAGCGTAAGCGGGGTGGATAGCTTGCTGGCAAACGTGTTCATTGTGCAGATGTCTGCAGTGCACACAATACTGATGCTTGCAGTCTGCGAACACATTTATCTATGAAACCTGTACTGTGACAGCATTTAAAGCATGAACCTCCTGCAATAAACACATGACATGGCTGCAACCTACCAGTCTGAGCTGTACATATCTTTCTTCTATGTTAGTTCCTCCCTACTTTAATCCTCTGCCGGGACCAGGTTTAGTTCATTATGTACGCAATATAAATAAACAAAAAACACTCTGAAAGAAATATTGTTGATTAATCCTTTTTTAAAGGGAAATGTTTAAGGATTGTTTATTCTATTTCCGAAATATTGGAATTGTTGTCTGTTGATATGTAAAATCCTGAAAGACGTCTTTATATTTTTTAGGGTGAATATACAAAGCGTGTTGTGTTTTTAATATCGCACTGGGGTGATCAGATTGGCCAGAAGGTTAAAAAGATATGCGAATGGTAAGCAACAATGTATGTCCTGCCCAACTTGGTGTTTGTGGGTGTTAAGCTGTAGCATATAGCCAAATGCATTCTTTAGAAAATTCATTGATTGAAAACGTTGACAATATTGATATCACAAAACTTGTTTTTCTAAAATCTAGTTGCATGTTTCCCTGCTCACAATAGTATAGATGAAGGCAGTCCTAGTGTTTCTTTCTCACTTCCATGGACTGACTAACTTCTACTTCAACTCACTGGTTTAACTTGAGATTTTCCATCCTAGAAATTTTAAAAATCATGGTTGCTTTTGGCTTATTTTAAGGCCTATTTTCTAAAATTATTGGACTAAATCCTTGGGTGTTAAGGTGGTTCTAGCACAGAACATATGCAATATTTAAGGGTCTCGTCATCTCTTTTCCACCGCAAAAATTGGGTGCTCGTTAGACAGATTTTTCTGCCCTATCGCTTAAAAAGTACCACTATCCCACAGTAAATGGACATTCATTAAATGTGTGGCAAAAGAAGTTGCAACAATTTTCAATGCTGTGTTCTATGAGAAGTGGTGCACATTAATAAAACTGTCTAAGCCCCTTCTAATAACCCATCAAAAATTATGTGACAGGCCATAATTTCCACAAAATTGCTGCTATTATCACAGAGCGATGGGTGGGTGTTTATTTTTGGTCAACATAAAGAGGCATAGTAATGTTGGAATGGTGAAATTATTTCGGTATATTTTATGTGAGTGCTATGTGTGATTTCGCCTACTTGAATTTCAGCTAATTTGAACTTTACACGCTTGTTTTTTTTTCCATAGGTTTTTCTATTTTTGGATGTTAATCCAAATTCCCATGTTTCTACTTAATATACAAATAGATTCATATTTGAGGTTCTTTAGCTCAGACATGGGTTGTATATTCTGGAATTCCAGTTGTTTTACTTCAGACTCCAATTTTTTAAATCATTTTGTTGGAGCTAAATAATTCACAGCTAAAAACTTTACTGGAGCACTGTAGATGCACACCTACAGAAATGCTTAGTGCCATGAGAAATGCGTCCATACCCAACTATGCAATTGCATTAATCAGTTTCACCTTATTGACCAATTCCAATCCAATTTCCGTCCGGGTCACAGTATGGAAACAGTCCTTACACACACAATTGATGACGCACTTAAAATGCTAGATCAGAATGAATCTTGCCTCCTAATCCTCCTAGACCTATCCTCAGCCTTCAATACGGTCAAACATGAAAGCCTCCTTGACTTACTTGAACGTAGAATGGGATTATAAGGGGTTGCCCTAAATTGGTTTGCCTCATTTCTACACAACAGAACTCAAAGAATAAGGTTAACCAATCCCTGTCCACTACTACTCCAGTCACTTTAGGGGTCCCTGAGGGAGTCCACCTTATCACCTACTCTCTTTAGCCTGTTCATGGAGCCTCTAATCGAAATTCAGAAATTTTCCTACGTCCAATACCACATGTATGCAGATGACACCCAACTATACCTTAAAATCTCCTCCCCTGAAGATATCAGTCTACTCAACACAACTCTGCTAAAAACCCCAAACTGGCTGACCAGAAACCACCTCATGCTCAATTCGCTCAAAAACAAATTCCTCTTAATTACACCACCAAAATGATCCCTCAACATCGAAGATTGGATGAAAAATTTAACAGCCTTCAACTGTGTACCACACATTATCGATTCCACAAGATCACTATGAATTACACTTGGCAAGAATCTTAACATGCAAGAACACATCAGCTCAGCCACCAGAGGAGCAAACTTTTAAATGAAGAGTAAGAAAAAATAAAACCTTGGGGGTGGGTAGGGCTAGAGGGCTCAAAGCAAGATGGCTGCTCTGTAGAGCTGCTCCGCCGGCCGAGTTATCAATCCGTCATTTATCCTGGCCATCCTGCTGTAATCGACAGCCACAAGATCTAAAAGGATTACAGACCGAAGATCTAAAAGGATTACAGACCGACCTGGCTGGGGGCTGAGGAGCGAAAGGCTGCTGCACCGAGAGGGCGCAGACAGGGATGCTCCGGACCGGCTCCTGACAGCGTGGCGGCAGGGGACGCGCTCGGACCGAGCAACTACGGTAGGCCGCGGCTAGCACTGGTGGCGGGCTGGTAGAGCCGGGGGGGGGAGAGCTTGGGTCTGTTATTTGGTGGGCGGTGCAGTGCGGGGGACTGATGGCTGCCCTACAATTCATCTTGCGGTGGCCGGAGGGCCGCGCTGCCTCCGGGCCCCCACCTGTGCGGCTTACTGATGCCGGGCTCGCGTAGGGGGCTGAGCGGCATCCTCTGGCGTCGTGGCCGGCCGGCGCTCTGGTGCGGGCCTGTTTGTTTGCTCGCTGGGTCCAGGGCTGCTTTTCTGTGTGCCTGCGCGCTTGTCGTTCCCTGGTGGGCTCCTTGCTCTGCTGTGTCCTGCGGCGGCGGGCCTCCATATCATCGGAGAGGGGCCTCCCTGCGTAGCACCCCTTGGCGTTCACCCTTGGATTGTAGACCCTTTCCTCCATCGCTGCTGCCCACGAAGACTCTGACATCTGAGAGACCATCTGAAGATTTCAACGGTGCGCCCCCCCCCCCCCCCCCCCTGCTGCACTAACACTTTGCTGCTATCGTTCCCACATTGCGCGCCTGAAGGCGGTGAGCGGACATGGCGCGCCCCTGATTCTACGACTCTCACTGTGGGGGGGCGGAGATGATACCTGCCTGAACTCGCTGTCCTCGCTCTCTGGGGATCCTGGTGACGTCCTCTCTCATTGTACCTCTGTCGGTGCACGCCTGGCCTTGCCCTTCACCTGCGACCTGGCATCTAGGGTGTGAGTCTCATCGCCAGCCTGCCTATATAGCTCTGACTAGTGGTGATCCTCCTACTATCAAACGTGGCCACATCATAACCTTGCGGGCCTACAGGTGCTGGACCACGCCACTTGGGTCCTCCTGATAATTCCTCCTGGAAACAGCGCAAACCTGCGGAGGGTACCCAGCTCTGTGGCGTTGCTTTTGCAATCTGGGCCCTGATCGCTCTGAGGCCAGGTGGGCCTCGGTATCATCCACAAGGGGATCTACCTTGCAGACGCTTGCTCTATACTTTGCTCAGAAGGGTGCTATTTATCCACTGTGGCACTGAGGGGGCCTGCGGTGTGCTGATACATCCAACCACGAGGACCTACTGGACTGCGCCTTTGACATGGAGAAAAGCAAGCGTTGCCAACCGCGCCTCACATTTGAACCTCGGAAAACCGGTAGAGCCACTCAACATGCGGCTTCTGATTCTGAGACTGACCCTCCAAATGAGCACCTCACTAACATTGATAAAACTCTTCTGGCCATGCAGGCCAGCCTGCAGTCCATTGATGGAAAGATCGACCATCTTAATCTTCGCATGGATCATATGTCTTCTAAACTAGATAAGCATGCGCTGCGGCTGAGGGAGGCGGAGACCCGCATTTCAGATGCTGAGGAAGGTCTACAGCAAGTCACTAACAGGGCGTCCTCCATGGAGAAAGTCCTAGCTGTCATACAGGCTCGTAATGAGGCTTTAGAAGCCGGATCGCAGCGCAACAATGTGCGTATCACGGGCCTGCCAGAGACTACGAATACAGGCCGCCTGGAGACTTTTGTGGAAAAGCTTCTGGGAAACATTTTCGGGGCAGAGCAGTTGTCTCAAGTTCTCATTGTAGAGCGAGCACATCGTTCCCTGGCTGCGCGCCCCCCTCCGGGCGCTCCACCTCGCCCCATAATTGCTCACCTTTTAAACTATAGGAACCAGTATACAGTGCTCCGTCTGGCGAGGGAGAAGGATACCATTACTCATGAAGGGAATACGCTCGCTTTTTACCCGGACTTCACTCTGGCGGTGCAGGAGGCCTGCAGGGAATACCAGCCTGCCAAGAAATTGCTTCTTGCCGCGCACATACCATATTCCATGCTCTATCCGGCGAGATTGCGCGTGGAGGACAATGGAAAATTCTAACTCTTCACTCTTGGACTTTGCCAAATCAGTCTCCTGGCGTAACCGCTCCCCCAGGCACGCAGAGAGTGACTAAGCTGCTGAGCATGGCGCCTCGGCAGGTGGACACGGATAACTCTGATTCAGAACTTGGATGGGGTGGGAGGGCCCCATGAGATGGGTCATTTGTACTGTCAGAACTTAACACCTCTTTGCATACTCTGCTTCATTTTCTCCTCCAGTGTATAACTTAGCTCACTGTGTTGGGGGGGGATTCCCCACCTGTATTCCTATATGGTATGTGATGCAGGGATCGGGAAGGCATTGTTCGACAACTCTGCCACCTCCTATTTTCATTGGGAGGGAGTTTGTGCTCAGGCATCCCCTTCCTATGGGTGTACCCCGACGTTGGTTATTCCCTTGGCGCTGTCCTTGGGATTTGGTTCTGGGAGTTTGGGATGGCTTTGGCGTGTTGGGGTTGCTGAAGTGGGTGGGGGAGAGGGGTGTGGAGGGTGTTCCAATGGGGATTGTTTACGTGGCTACATATTTTTCATATCCTGCTAGATATTACTCAGTGTCTGTTCATGTGCTGGACATGAGGTTGCTTCCCCTTACTACATATCCTGGTATTGGGCTGCACAGTAATGGTATGACAATTTCTTGTCTCACGTGGAATGTGTGGGGGCTTAATTCGCACCAAAATATTCGACAGGTGATAGGTCATTTAGAACGCCATAGAATCGGCGTTGCCCTCCTGCAAGAAACACATCGTACAAATTTTACTGATATGCTGGTTGGGACCTGATGGGCTGGCTACCGCCTGGCTTCCTCCTACTCCTCTTATAGCCGGGGGATACTCACCTTAGTGAAAAAGGGCCTTCCCTTTACAGTACATCGCACCCATGTCGATTCTGCGGGTCGTTATGCTATGGTACATGGGACTTTGGCAGGCAAACTAGTCACCATTGTGAACTCATATGGTCCTAATATTGATGACCCTGGGCTGTTCAGGAACCTTCTTGCGGTGTTATGCGATTGGCCTGATGCGGTGATCCTTTGGGGGGGGTTGAGACCTTAATACACATCTAGACCCCAGCAAAGATAAGTCTAGTGGTTGAGAGGGGCATTCTCCAGGTGCAGCTCGGGTGATTAACGATGGGATGGCATAACTTGGATTGCTGGACATATGGCGCCTTAGGCATGAAGACACACTCGACGGCACACATGTCTCCACAGTTCATGGCAGTTAGTCTCGCCTTGATTATTGGCTGACGAGCGAGGGGGCGGCGGACTAGGTGGTAGATGTGGAAGCTTGCCACGCACACTTTCAGATCACTGTCCCGTTAGGCTCACTCTCTGTATTCCTCAACAGGTTCCCCGAGCCTTTACCTGGCGCTTCCGCCCTGAGGCGCTGCTAGACCCCCTTTATTTGGAAACTATTCGTGAGGCCATTATTCAATATTTTGATCAGAAGAAGGGATCTGTCGATAGCGCAGGGACATTGTGGGAGGGGTTCAAGGCCACCGTCCAAGGGGCCTGCATTAATACATCAGCTGGTATTTTAAAGGACATACGGGGCCAATTAACTAGGGTGGAGACTACAATGACCAAACCTCGATCGCGACCATGAGAGGGTGCCATGCGAAGCGACCCTAGCATCCATTAAGGAGGCCATTCTTGAGCACCCTAGGCCAGCGGACGAAGAGTTACGATATATATCGAAATGGGCTGTGGCTAGCTCTTATGGAGAGAGCGGGAGACCAGAACACCACTTGGCCACTAAGATTACAGATCACATGAATCAAGGCGTAATAACGAAGATCACAGATGAGACGGGTCATGATCACTACAGTGTCACGGACATTTTGGAACAGTTATGGGGAACATATGCTACACTATACACTTCATAGGGCGAGACCGTTGCTGATGAACTAGATGCCTATTTTTTGCAGGTGGCTATTTCTTGGCTGTCAGAGGAGCAGAGAGATTATCTAGGTCAACCTATTACAGAGGAAGACCTTTGCATGGCCATAACCTCCCTCCCTAATAAGTAAGCACCTGGACTGGACGGCTTTCCTTCCGAGTTCTACAAGGCCTATGCTGAGGAGATCACCCCCTTCCTGATAGAAATGTACGCGGAGGCCTACGACACAGGCATACTTCCCCCTTCCCTTCGAGAGGCACTAATTATTACCTTATTAAAAAAAGACAAACTGCCTGCTCATTGCGACTCCTACCGCCCCCTCTCGCTCATTAACACAGATATAAACATTTTGACGAAGGTACTGGCCACCCGCCTTCAACCACTCATGCAGAATCTGGTGTTGCCAGACCAGTCTGGATTCATCCCTACACAGTCCACCTCCCACAACCTCCGTACACTATTTGCACTCTTCGCACTCTTCCACACTCTTTCTCCTGATCTTCCGGCGGCAGCAGTCATGCTTGACATTTCCAAAGCGTTTGATTCAATAGAATGGGGATACCTGTTTTACATTCTCCAACAGTTGGGATTCTCTCCATTTTTTGTTAACTGGGTATGACTCCTCTATATGCGCCTCACAGCGCAGATCCGAGTAGGAGGACACACCTCGGAACCTTTTCTTTCACCGCTCCTGTTCGCCTTGATGCTGGAACCGCTGGCCTGCCTCATTAGGCAATGTCATAAATATGCGGCCCTCAACTTGCACCACCGGCCACTCATCATCTCATAATATGCAGATGATATGTTGCTTTTTATTCGAGAACCCCGCACTCATTTGGCGCCGGTTCTGCGAGAGTACATTCGGTTTGCTAGATTTTCCAGGTTACATATCAACTGGTCCTAGTTGGTGGTGCTGCCGCTGACACTATCCACGCACCCACATGAACTAGAAGTTCGAGGCATATGAGCTGCAGATCACACACTGAGGATAAGATCGCCATCTGGTGTTGGGCTCGGATGATTGCAGGCTGTTGTCGTCTTCGGAAGAAGCCTTTGGTCACGAGGTTGGTGACTCCTCCCCTGGACAACAGTGCGCATGGGCATCCACTCCATCGTCAGATTGTTTTTTTCCGCCATTGGGTTCGGATGAACTTTTTTCCGCTCCAGCAGAAAACTTTCAGCATTCGATTTACTTCTTCAATCTTCTTTCAATCGACATCGAAATCATCTCGGACCGGTTCCGGAAGCGGCTGATGGACAGGACACCCTTCAAGAAATGCCCCCGGTGTGGAGCGAAGTTCCCCCACAGTGATCACCACGAGGTTTGTAACCTCTGCCTGTCGCCGGAACACAACGAAGCGACCTGTCCAGCTTGTTCCGCTTTCCGTTCCAAGAAGACCCTCCGGGACCGAAGAGCTCGACGCCATATTATGGCCAAACCAGCTCCAGAACCGGAGGACATCTTTGCTCAGGATGTTCCTGAAGATGACACCGAAGATCTCGAGATCGTGTCCGAGGCCGACGATTCCGATGACCTCATCACTCCAGGGCAGCGTGTGAGTACCAACCCCCCTGCCCCTGCCCCATCCAAAAAGACATTGGTCAAGACTCCGCCAGCTGGGCCCAGTCGAGACCGTAAATCCTCTTCAGAAGCCCCGCCCTCGGGCCCGGCTCCGAAGACATCTAAGCCTGTAGGTGGCTCGGGATCGAGCAAACCTCATGTGATTGTGCCTAAAACACCTTCGGCACCGAAAACTCCACTGTCGGCACCGAAAAAGGCTCCAAGACCGAAATCTCCTTCGGCACCAAAACGTTCCTCGGCACCGAAGTCTCCACCGGCGCCGAAACGTTCTTCGACATCGATGCCGAAAAGTCCCTCGGCACCGAAATTTCCTTCGGCACCGAAAAAACCATCGGCACCGAAGATTCCATCGACGCCGAAAAATCCATCGACGCCGAAACCTCTTTCGACACCGAAAAATCCATCGGTACCGAAAACTCCGTCCACACCGAAAAAAGTTCATAAAGACCCGAAACGGTCATCACCACCACCGCCTTCGGAGCCAGATGAACTTTTTCGCCCAGATCCTAATCAAAAGCGGATCTACATCAATCCAGAAACCGGACATGTGACTGCTGTCCCATACAAGAAACGGAAGCTGGACATCACACCACCTCCAGCTCCCATACGTCAGAAGGACTGTGCTACTTCACCACTTCGTCCTTCCTCTCCTTTATTACCTCCTAACCCGTCCCCCCCTCCTCCTCCTCCTTCTCCTTTACCTTTACCATCTCCCTATCATTCACCTCCTCCACAGGATGATAATGATGACTTGGGGGGGGGGGGAGGGGCGGACCCTGATTTATTTAATGATCCTGTTGATCCAAACGACCCTTTTACGTTCCCAGACCCAGCACCCGTAGATGACTGGTCTTATCCTATACCTGACATGCCTGACCCCACTACCTACCCCTCCAAGCCCTCCCCTCCTGATGACCACCTAGGGTTTGGCCAACTTATAAATAGGGCAGCAACATTCCACGGCGTCACAATGCACACAGACGCCCTTGAAGAGGACTTTCTCCTTGATACCTTTGAGCAGTCACAAAAGACTGTTCACATACTGCCCATGATCAAAGGGGTTATAAAGCATGCTACTGAAGTCTTTAAAGACCCTGTTCGAGCTAGGGTTCTCAACCCACGCATCGAAAAAAAGTACCGACCAGCCCCGCAAGACCCTGCATACATTAAGGCCCAGCTCCCTTTAGACTCCTTAGTCGTATCAAATGCCAGGAAGGGCGTTAACTCACAGACAACTGGAGAAACGCCTCCCCCAGACAAAGAGTCTAAGCTTTTAGAAGCCTCAGGCAAACGGGTCGCCGCCCAGGTATGATAGGGCGCATTATGACCAACTTGAGGACCTTATGCAACATCTGCCTGAACCCTTTAAGTCCCAGGCCTCTGACCTCATCCAAGAAGGCAAATTAATATCTAATGCCTCCATTAAATGCGCCTTAGATGCGGCAGATACTGCTTCTAGAGCGGTCAATACTAGCGTCTTACTCAGACGACATGCCTGGCTCCGTATTTCCGGTTTTAAACCGGAGGTTCAAACCGCAATTCTAGCTCAACCTTTCAACCAAGAGCAGTTATTTGGCCCTACAGTGGATACTGCATTGGAGAAAATGAAAAAGGATAATGAAACTGCCAAGTCTATGGGAGCACTGCAGTCTCCTCAAAACCGGGGTTCCTTTCGTCGCTCCTTTTACAGAGGAGGCTCCAAAAACACGGGAACTGAGACCACATCCACCTTTAAAAATTCGGGACAAACATCCCCTAACAAAGGATATTTCCGTGGAGGTTATCGGGGAAACAATAACAAAGGTCGAGGGCGGGGAAACAACAATAACACCCGCACCTCCCCAGCCACTAAACAGTGACTTGCCACCACTCCCCCCAGACCATTCCACTCCAGTCGGGGGGCGGCTCCAACAATTCCTACCTGTATGGACTTCCATCACCACAGACAGGTGGGTAAGACAAATTATCCAGTCTGGCTACTGCCTCGAACTCATACAATCCCCCCCAAACATACCGCCCAAACAACGTCCAATGTCCTCACATCATCTCTCTCTCCTCAAACAAGAAGTTCAATCCCTGTTACAAAAACATGCGATAGAACCAGTCCCCCTTCAACATCAGGGAAAAGGGGTATATTCTCTATACTTCCTCATTCCCAAAAAGGACAAAACACTAAGGCCCATACTGGATCTCAGACTACTAAACCAGTATATACATTCGGATCATTTTCATATGACCACCCTCCAACAAGTCCTCCCACTTTTACAACAGGGAGACTTCCTTGCCACATTAGACCTCAAGGACGCATACTTTCACATCCCTATGCATCCCGCTCACAGAAAATATCTACGATTTGTGGTAGATGGGCAACACTATCAATTTACAGTTCTCCCATTCGGAGTAACAACGGCACCCAGAGTGTTCACCAAGTGCCTAGCAGTCGTGGCAGCGCACCTCAGAAGACAACAGATCCATGTCTTCCCCTATCTGGACGATTGGCTCATAAAAGCCAATACATACCAAAAATGCGTTCTCCACACTCATCGCACGATTCAAACTCTCCACGATTTGGGATTCACTATCAACTACCCCAAATCCCACCTACAACCTTCCCACTTACATCAGTATCTAGGAGCAACCATAGATACATCCAAAGCCATTGCTTATCCCTGCACTGCCAGGATAGCCAGTATACAAAATCTCATCTCTCAATTTCAAACTCATCCATCTCTTCCAGCAAGAGTGTTCATGCAGCTCCTAGGCATGATGGCGTCATGCATCTCCATAGTCCCACACGCACGACTTCAAATGCGTCCCTTACAGGAATGTTTAGCACAACAGTGGAACCAAGCTCACGGACAACTTACCGATCTGGTGTTGGTGGACAGTCGCTCACTTCGCTCACTGAAATGGTGGAACACCATCAACCTGTCCAAAGGGCGACCGTTCTTAGAGCCTCTTCCACAAGTTGTGCTAACTACCGACGCATCTCTCACGGGGTGGGGAACCCACCTCCTTCACCATACCACTCAGGGCAGATGGACCAGTCAACAAAAACTGCTCCACATCAACCACCTGGAACTCTTAGCAGTGTTCCTAGCACTAAAATCTTTTCAGGTACACCTAAAGAACAAAACTGTCCTCATACGCACAGACAACATGACGACAATGTATTACATACAGAAACAGGGAGGAACACATTCTCTCCAACTGTCCCAACTGGCACAGCAAATCTGGAGATGGGCAATTCCCCAAAACATCTACCTGGTAGCAGAACATCTCCCAGGGATCCACAATCAGGTGGCCGACCTCCTAAGTCGCCACACACAGCAGATCCACGAATGGGAATTACACCCCAAGGTTCTACTCCCCTTCTTCCAAAAATGGGGACAACCAGACATAGACCTGTTCGCCACTCCCGAAAACACAAAATGCCCAACCTTCGCCGCCAGGTTTCCACACCCACAGTCGAAGGGCAATGCCCTATGGATGAACTGGTCAGGCAGATTTGCGTACGCTTTTCCGCCTCTCCCACTAGTTCCATTTGTGGTACGCAAACTGAAACAACAGTCGCTAACACTAATACTAGTAGCTCCCACTTGGGCACGTCAACCGTGGTTCACCACACTTCTGGAACTATCTTTAGTTCCACATCAAAGGCTACGCCTCTCCCCGGATCTATTAACCCAGAACCATGGAGAAATCAGACACCCAGATCCTCAAACACTGAACCTAGCGATCTGGCTCCTGAGGTCTTAGAGTTCGGATACCTCAATCTCCCTCCAGACTGTATGAATATCATAAAGGAAGCCAGACGACCTACTACTAGAGCGTGTTATGCCGCGAAATGGAAACGATTTGCCATCTACTGCGCTAATAATGACATACACCCATTAGATGCTTCCATCCAAAACATCATTTGCTATCTACTACACTTGCAAAGATGCAATCTAGCGTATTCCTCTATACGTTTAGACCTAGCAGCCTTAGCAGCCTACTTGCAAAATAGGCAACACCTGTCCCTTTTTAAGGTACCAGCCATCAAAGCGTTTATGGAAGGTCTCAAAAGAATTCTTCCCCCAAGATTACCACCTTCCCCAGTGTGGAATCTCAATGTGGTTCTAACAAGACTTATGGGTCCCCCATTTGAACCTATGCACAAATGTGAATTACAATTCCTAACATGGAAGGTAGCTTTCCTTGTCGCAATCACTTCCCTACGAAGAGTAAGTGAAATACAAGCCCTTACACTAGAGGAACCTTTCTTACAACTACACCGTAACAAAGTGGTTCTTAGGACAAACCCTAAATTTCTCCCAAAAGTGATTTCCCCTTTCCACCTTAACCAATCAGTAGAGCTACCAGTCTTCTTCCCAAACCCAGACTCCGTAGCTGAAAGGGCCCTACACACCTTAGATGTCAAAAGAGCCTTGCTTTATTACATCGACAGGACGAAACCTTTTCGAAAGACAAAACAACTCTTTGTTGCTTTCGCACCACCACATAAAGGCAATCCCATCTCCAAATCTGGTATAGCCCGGTGGATAGTTAAATGCATCCAAATATGCTACCAAAAGGCTAAACGTACACTTCCAGTTCCCCCTAGGGCGCACTCCACGCGTAAAATAGGGGCTTCTATGGCCTTCTTAGGTAACATTCCCCTAGAAGACATTTGCAAGGCAGCCACGTGGTCTACCACGCATACCTTCACTAAACACTACTGTGTTGATGTGCAAGCCAAACAACAGGCCTCTGTTGGCCAGGCTGTCCTAAAAACTTTATTTCAAACTGCTGCAACGGATTCAGGCGACCACCGCTAAGGGGAAGCACTGCTATACAATCTATCCTCAGTGTGTGATCTGCAGCTCATATGCCTCGAACGGAATATGCTACTTACCAGTATGCATCTGTTCTTGGCATGTAGAGCTGCAGAGTCACACACGCCCGCCCGCCTCCCCGGGACCTGTATCTGTTCCAGCATCCGTCTTACTTAGACATTACACATGGACATCCTTCTTTCATTCCTATACACTCCATCTTTTCCCTTCATGGCGAAAAAACAATCTGACGATGGAGTGGATGCCCATGCGCACTGTTGTCCAGGGGAGGAGTCACCAACCTCGTGACCAAAGGCTTCTTCCGAAGACGACAACAACCTGCAATCATCCGAGCCCAACACCAGATGGCGATCTTATCCTCAGTGTGTGACTCTGCAGCTCTACATGCCAAGAACAGATGCATACTGGTAAGTAGCATATTCCTTCCCCCTCGAGTGGGCAACGGAGTCGGTTAGATATCTGGGTCCACCGTGATCCAGACAGAGTCATCCGCGAAAACTATGGCTCTGCTGTAACGTTGCTGGAGCAACAAGTTGATAGGTGGATCCATCTTCTTCTCTCCCTCACAGATCGTATTGCCTTAATAACAAGCATTTGCAATGCAATAGGTCTCGCATTTGCAAGAGTTGGAGCTATTAAGCATTGTAAATGACAATGCCTTTTATTTATGCGTTTGAAAACCTGCTATCTGTGCCTAAACAAGCACTTTGTACTTATAGTCCTTGCTTATGCGAAGCAAGGCTGGCAGTCTCCTTTACTGCAAGCCTTGCTTCTCGTAAGCAAGGACTATGCATACAAAGTGCTTGTTTATGCCCCGCCTGCAGGTTTTCAAAACAAATGAATAAAAGGCATTGTCATTTACAATGCCAATAGCACCAACTCTCGCAAATGCGAGACCTATTGCATTGCAAATGCTTGTTGTTCCTGTTGATTTCAATGATATTGTTGTCACAAGCATTAGACTGCAACACAAACACATGCAGTCCCCCTCCCTCCCCGCAAAATACCCATACAGTATGTCTTTACAAGTTCAACACTGCTCTGATTTGCAAATGTGGGCCACTTTTTCCAATCTCTCTTGCACGCTAATCCGGGCCACTTTTATTTTGGTGTCCCGTTCAAATTTTTGTCCCAGTTCGACCCTGCTTGTTACTATTTACCAATCACGTATTCTCATTATTCATATACAAGATGATATATATTTGAATAATTGTATGTTTCCCTCATGGTGATTTATATGTTTATGCTGGAGTGGTTGTTTGTATATGTATTTTTGAGTTTTTTTTTATGGTTTAATGTTCACCAAATCAAACGAACATATATATACTTAGCTGACGCAAGGAAAAGGCCTTCACAGTGGGGTTGGTTGATGGCATGTATTAATGAAGTGTCTTACCGGGAAGATGACTCACAGATGACCTCTTCGGCTACCTCTTTCGTCATCCTATCGGATCTTAGCAAAACCGTCTCACCTTTGAATGTAGCCTGGTCGTTAAATTCAGTACCGTGAAACTAGATAATAGAGCCAACAGTCCTGTACTGCGCTTAGAAACGACGTAAATACTTGTGTGATGCGCTTAAAAACAGGCAGCCAATTTAAAACGTTTCATACCACAAACTAATTTGCCAAATACGAGTCATGTTGCATAAATAAGTTTTTCATGCAGTGCCAAGCAGATGGCGAAAATATTCACACACAAAAAGCCGAAACTTGTTCCTTTCAAACGCAGATGTTAATGTTTTCTTTGAAAATCGGCGTCTCGCCTATGGAAACACTGGCGTTTTTGTGGCACTAATAAGTGAGCGAACCCACCTTGCCGTCTTCAGAATATTGAATTAAATCACGTACACCCCTATACAGCGCATGCTTATGGCATGACAAAAAAAGCAAGCTGGTTCAGAGACGCTGCGGGCTCTTAACGACCGAGATGAAATCAGCAGCATTCCTGGATTTCTTAAAGTTTGTCGGCGGAGGAGGGGGGGAGCCGTGGGCTTTGCAACACGGAGCGCGCAGTGAAGCGAGTGTCTCTTTAAGCTCGCTCGGGCAGCTCTGCGATGCTGTTGCTTTCGTGAGCCGATGTGCATTCGGGCGGAGGTATTGAGGCTGCCTCCCCAAAACACGCCTCCGGGATCCGACCAGGCACGAAGGAAGTGCGACTCCTGGCTCGGTGTGAGGCACGGCGGAAAAGAGAAAGCTCGCCACTGAGGAGGAGCGGAGGGCCAGGCCGGTCAGCGACAAGGTAAACTCCCCTGTACTTTAGGACTTTCTTGTAAAGCGGGCAACAACGCTTTGTTTACACCCTGGCAACAAACACGGAGAAACACCATGCCCGTGAATTTTAGAAAATCTCTATCGCCCTTAAAGCAAAAGCTACTGCACGCATATTTTGCGTGTGCATACTGTTGTTCGTTAACGAGAAAGCCAGTAAAAAATGCGTCCACCAAATCGCCATATACTATGGCATGCAAATATGAAAGGACAGAAATCTGTAATGCTACAGTTTATAGATCGGTAGAGTATAAAATATGTTTTTAACAAATGCTGCGTTTTTAGCGAGTGAATGTTCACGAAAGTGAAACTGCATGCTGACTTGCGAGGGAAGGGGGACAGGAGATGTGCACACCGCGTACACCAACTCAAATCCGCCAAGAGCCTGCGCGTGCCAATCTCCTGTCCCACTTCCGAGGCAAGTCAGCAACAATAGATCTCGCTGGCGACAGCAGCGCTTCGCGCTACGTTCGCCAGGCGAGACCTAAAAATGGTGGTGTTGCCGAAATTTTTATATTTTTTTTTTATAATATACCGATCCATCTCTCCCAGCGTTTTTAAAAAAACAGTAAGTTCGCTGCTTCTCCGTCTGATTTGGGATGGAAAACAGGCCCGAGTGGGCTGGCGCACTCTAACACTGGATTACAAGCATGGGGGATTCGGAGTTCCAGATATTTACATGTATCACCTATGCGCACATGTGCAATACGCGTATTTTTGGTTCACTTCTCATAACTTTATCCCGCATGTGGCGGTGGAACACTGGGACGCACACCCCATCCCATTAAGCTCAATATTAACGCATAAACGTAGAACTACGCCACACGCCACCTTCAACACTATTAACTCGACGATCGCAGCATGGCAGGCTTTGGGTCGCTTGGCTGGGAAGCTGCCACTTTACTCTCCGCTGCTCCCTATTGCTTAACATGAGAACATGTCAGTGACACATGAGCTGGGAGCTATGCGCATGTTGGCCCAGGCGGACCTTGACAAAATGCAGGATTTGTACCGTAATGGCACTTTTTTTACGTCCGCTGACACCGATTATATTCAGCATCAGACTTTGTTATTCACGTTCTCGTTACGTAGATTAAAAAAAGCAACACAGGCCTATTATCCAACGTTCCCTGCAGAACCTCCTGAGTCCCTAGCATTACACGCCTTGCTTATTAGCCCCACCCGGCACAAACTCGTCCCTAAACTATATAGAGCTGCTAGGGAAGATGGGGCCCTCTCTGATAGGAGTCTCGACAAGTGGAACGAATATTTAGACCCACAGATTTCCCCGGACGATTTGATACAGTGCTGTAGCTTGACTAGTGCCCTCACCTCCAACGGGAATCTGCGCATTATCCATTTTAAGTTCCTTCATCAAGTCTACCACACGCCCCAAAAACTTTTTAAATACGGTCTGCAGGACACAGATGCTTGTGCACGATGTGGCGCCATGGGTGCAGACTTTTGGCACCTGGATTGGGCCTTTGAGCAGGTGGGGGCATACTGGACTGAGGTGATTACTAGGCTGTCCAAAATCCTTGGGGCTGAATTGCATTGCTCGCCGCATGTGTGCTTGCTGGGTCTCCTCCCTTCACTGAAAGGGGCAAAGGGTAAATTGGCAAGAGTGGCACTGCTTATTGCCAAACGGCGAGTGGCGATGGTGTGGAGTGGCAGGCGGAGCCCTACCAGCTAAACAATGGCTCAAAGACTTAACGTACTGTAGGGAGAACTTAGTGTTGTATGCGGAGGAGCTGCCAGTGACCACCTGACCGAATGACATCTGGTAGCCTTTACTGTCTTACCTACGCACGGATATACCACCTACTTCACCAGATACTGTGACTATATAAACGATGCTCAGGCTTAACCCATATAATGTGTGATGTTTGGGACTGTAATCTCGAAGATTTGTTATCTCCTTTGATATATGTATACTGTAGCCACAGGTTATTGTTTGAAAAGGTTTATATATTGATAATGTCATCAATGTTTTTTCAGGTCTCAAATGTGAACTGTATGAGAACATATGAAAATCCATAATAAAAAAAAATAATAATAATAAAAAAAAAAAACTTCCTCCCCTACACCTTTAAATAAGTTGTGCAAGCTCCAGTGATCCCAAGGTTACACTATGGGAGTGCATCCTGTGTGGTCTGCTGACATCCAAGTTGGCTCCACTAAGGGCATCCCTGAACTCTGCTGCAAGGCTCATCACCGGATCCAAAAGGAACAACCACATCACTCCAGATCTGAAGGCTCGAAACTGGCTCCCTTATGAGGCAAGGCTACAGATTAAAATTGCTTGCATGACTCATAAAGTCCTACACTTCAACACACAGAAGAGCCAAGCTGATAAACTGGAACTGTCTGGCGGTGGCAGATTGTCTAGAAGTACCAATACCTTAGTGTTGAAACCTCAAATATTTCCAAAAAGAAAACCTACAACTGATCTTTCTCCGGATTGGCCCCTAGAATCTGTAACTCCGAGCTCCCTGAAGTCATACTGAGCCCTTCAATCACATCATTCAAAAAAGAAGTCAAACTGCCTTTAATAAACAAAACTCTATCCTGAACCCATTTCTCTGGATACTGATTTGCTGCAGTTCTCTAACCAGGGTTTGCACTTGCCACCTATGCCCCTGTTTCTAACTCACTGTCCTACTCCCGATTTTCAATGGATAGTGACAGCATTTATGTTTCTTGGTTGTCTGTTTTCTACATATTGAACCTTTTGTAAAGAGCTCTGATACCCTTCTAGGGTCAAGTTCGTGCTATATAAAACTTTATAAATAAATAAAAAAAATCTGCACTTTGCATCCACACTTAGGGCCTCATTCTGTGTGTCCTTAAGTGGTTACCTCCACAAGAGAAACCACTACGTGCAACTACAAGTTTTCTGGTGTCTCTGGGCCTGGGATTATCTGAGCTGTAAAGTCCGTCAGTACACTACATTTCAGTGGAAGTAAATTATTAAACCAGTTACCTGTGGTGCTAAGGAAGGAGGACAATGTTTACGTTTTCCGGAAAAAAAGTAGAATTCTACCTATTTCTCAAGTTTTCTGCTGAATTTGATTTGTCCTTTTTGAAATCAAAGCACGCTTTATTTGGTTCTTTGCATAAAAACCATAAAAGCACAAAACAGCGAATCCATAAAAATGTACAAACATAGGCATTAAACCACATATGTAAAATATGTATTAATAAAAACAGATAAATATCCCAGCTCATAAAAACCCATCCGTGATAAAATCAATCGCAAGTTTTCCTCCATTTTATGGTGGCTTTCAGAAAACATATCACATTAAAAATAAGTTCTTCGGTAGCAATTGTGAATTCACGAGGGCGGGACGCACTTGTCAGAAGTTCAGTTTTTTAACCATGGTATGATAAATGTCTTCCTAGGAACCTCATAAAATGTACAAAACATTAAAACATGCAGGGTATCCTGCAGAGACAGTCCGCAGCCGCAGGGCTCCAGAGGATAACCCCAGTTCCTCACCCGGGTATAGGCCAACATAAAATGTAAGAGGCCAAGCCTAAATCTAGTGTACTTTTAACATTAACAAGATAAGGCTCAATAATAGGGGGTAGACTTCAGTAGAAGATGGGCGCATATGCGAGGTTTCATAAGAGCGCCCTCTTCTTTACCAGAGGACCTAAGACAAAAAAAAGAATGTCTTCGGCCCATTTGCGACCCAACTTCACGATTTCCTCTGGTGAGCTATACAGCTTACACCTTCCTAGACTCTGAGAAAGATCTTTAATATATTTGAGCCAAGGAATTTGCAATAACCTGTCCAGTGACATACAGTCTTTTAAAATCTCCTTGTTTAGTTTTGCTGTGGCTCTTAACAAGAAGTCTAACCACAACAAAAGAGGGCGAAATGCTGTTAAGGCTCTTATGTAGCCTACCCCAATTCTTCGTGCACCGAAAAAGTTGGAGCACTGTACGACGCATAGGAGTCATCTTAAAAGGACTTTTCCGCAGACTGCAAGTCAACCTGAACAACAAACACCCACACCTCACTTCCATAGACTACTTTAGAGATACTCTTAGCCTGGTACACTAGAAATAAGGTCTGAATTGGTCTTTTAACAAGTCTAGTGGCAAAATTAAACACTGCTGAGTTTGCCCTTTCTTCCTGTTCACCAATGAGCGCAAGCTCATTTGGGGGGGGTCAGAGTAACCCCAGATAGGAAAAAAACTCCTGTCTTTGGAATTGCACTGGCCCCAACATAAACTTACATGTCTCAGTCTTACGTGGACCTACCACCATCACATAGGATTTTTGAAAGTTCACTGTCAAACCCAGATCTTCCATGAAATTGGCAAATTAATCCAACAAGGACTGTAACCCCTTGGCTGTTTTCACCATAAGAACAGCATTGTCTGCTTATAAGAGCACCGTCACACTGGGATCCCATATGTGGGCAATCTGCTCCAGTGTGGTCAGGGCTTGTTCCAAATTAAAAAGAAACGGGGTCAAAACACAGCCCTGGCAAAGCCCCCTTTTGATAAATTATTCTTTTTTTTTAAAAGCTACAGGTACATTTAAAATTTCTAGTATAGCGAACCGAAACGGCAGTATTCATGTGTAAGTCTCTGAAGAAAAGGACAATATCATGTCCACTCCCGTGGATAACATAAGCTGCCATAGTTTCCCTCGATTAGCTCTATCAAGTACGGAGGAAAGGTCCATAAAACCTAAATGGATAGAACCTGGGCGAACAAAGCAAATCCAAGGAGATGATGGACGGAGCGCTGAAACGTTTCAGACACTCACCCCCAGTCACAGATCTGGGTTGAATCCATCATCGTTCTTTAGCTCACTTCGCCACCCCACTTCAGACACAGCTAAATGCAAATCAGTCTTGACCCTGTACCTCAGGGGAACAGTCCAGCCTAAACTGCCAAGCCATGTCTTCCCTGGACCAGAAACAAGCATCCTGTGACCGGTTTCGGGCTTACCTGGGCGAGCCATAGTGTATTTACTTAGGACCATAGAAAGGTTTAAACACTGGACAACTGTTGACCTCCCTGCGCGAAAACCATTCTGCACGTCTGGGAGGAAATCATTGTCCTCAGCCCACTTCCCCGGTCTGTCCATACGCCCAGCTACCGTCACAACCGAATCAGCAAGTTAACTTGATCTGATAGAGCCATGTAGCTTCAGATTCCTGAACTTAAAATATCCCCCAGGCGCCAGTCTGGATCTGGTGATCTTTCAGCTGTACTTCTGCACGCCATGGGACGGTGTTGCATGGCTCTGCACTGACGCTATCCATGGATATGACGTCAATGGAGCCATATAAGTCCCTCCCGGTGCGCTGACGTTAGTTTCCTTCTTTTCCGCTTCTACGACACTGATCTGGGAGAAGCTGTTCCTTTGGCCTGTTCAGTTTTAGACCTTACTGATGCCTTTTCGCGTCCGGGAACAGTATGCCGATGCCTTTGGGCTTCAAACTGTGTGAGACATGTACGTGGCATGTGTCGGCACGCGATCTGTATGAGGTGCTTGGGTGAGCACCACGCCTCCGTGGAGTGTGATGCCTGTCGGAAGCTGAAGCCGAACTCCCGTCGGGAACGTTGGATAAAATTGTTGTCCGCCCGGAGGTCCCATTCTGAGTGCTCAGGATCCGGTCCGGGGCAGGTCTCTGAGTCGTACCTGAGGATGTCGCACGCCTTTCTCAGGAAGCATAAGAAGAAGTCACGATGGCCATTGGCCTCACGTGGTCGCGACGTCGGTGCCCGCCGCTCCTGGTCTTTACCAGACAAGGGCCCGCAGGCGTTGACCCCCCCTCTACTCCCCATTTCCTGGCGTTTGGGCGACTAGGACCCAGATGAAAGCCGCTTTGCAGGCCATATTTAGGTCGACCCCTTTCCCTGATGCGCCTCTGGGCCCCAAAGAGGCGGTAGGGACTCAGATTGGGCGCTCGCCGGCGGGTTCGACCTAGGCGCTACTCTAGTACATTGGCTTCGATGTCGGGAGTCGGCCCGGTGGGGCTTCCCATTTAAACATTGGGCCGCAGTGCACCTACAGCGTCAGGGCACAGTCCTGTGGGGCTCTCTGCGATGGTGTCTGCTGCGGCTGCGAAGGGGGACTTGTCAACACTGTCTCCCACCACAAACTCCTATCGTGGTGGATGTTGGGTCAACGCCGGCTCAAAGATGGTCAACGGAATCTCCTTCAGCGTTCATTGACGTCGATGCGGCGCCGTCTTGACGTCGTTCGATGGCGGAGCTGTTTTTTTCTCTTTCTTTGCTGATGGTTGGTGAGGCCCCTGGGGATTCCTCCCCCCACTCTTGCCTACGTGTTCCCCGTAACATGTTGATGTAGAGCATCTGCAGGCCCTAGAGCATCCTTGAGCTGTGGAGCCTTTGGCTCTTGGTGGACATGTTAGTCTGCAACCGCCCTCTAATTATGACCTGCTGTCGCCACGGAGGCTAGTGCAGCGTTTGCGCGAGTTGTTCGCAAAGCTGCGGACATTCTACAGTTCCAGCCTCCCTCTGTCTCTCTGCCTTCCGATCCCTTATTAGATCTGCTCCACCAGGGCAACGTGGATGTTGAGCCCTTGCTGCTATTTGGCGTGTCGTTATACAACATTCTTCTAGGGACCTGCGCGAGGCCCTCCTGCGCTTAGAAACGACGTAAATACTTGTGTGATGCGCTTAAAAACAGGCAGCCAATTTAAAACGTTTCATACCACAAACTAATTTGCCAAATACGAGTCATGTTGCATAAATAAGTTTTTCATGCAGTGCCAAGCAGATGGCGAAAATATTCACACACAAAAAGCCGAAACTTGTTCCTTTCAAACGCAGATGTTAATGTTTTCTTTGAAAATCGGCGTCTCGCCTATGGAAACACTGGCGTTTTTGTGGCACTAATAAGTGAGCGAACCCACCTTGCCGTCTTCAGAATATTGAATTAAATCACGTACACCCCTATACAGCGCATGCTTATGGCATGACAAAAAAAGCAAGCTGGTTCAGAGACGCTGCGGGCTCTTAACGACCGAGATGAAATCAGCAGCATTCCTGGATTTCTTAAAGTTTGTCGGCGGAGGAGGGGGGGAGCCGTGGGCTTTGCAACACGGAGCGCGCAGTGAAGCGAGTGTCTCTTTAAGCTCGCTCGGGCAGCTCTGCGATGCTGCTGCTTTCGTGAGCCGATGTGCATTCGGGCGGAGGTATTGAGGCTGCCTCCCCAAAACACGCCTCCGGGATCCGACCAGGCACGAAGGAAGTGCGACTCCTGGCTCGGTGTGAGGCACGGCGGAAAAGAGAAAGCTCGCCACTGAGGAGGAGCGGAGGGCCAGGCCGGTCAGCGACAAGGTAAACTCCCCTGCACTTTAGGACTTTCTTGTAAAGCGGGCAACAACGCTTTGTTTACACCCTGGCAACAAACACGGAGAAACACCATGCCCGTGAATTTTAGAAAATCTCTATCGCCCTTAAAGCAAAAGCTACTGCACGCATATTTTGCGTGTGCATACTGTTGTTCGTTAACGAGAAAGCCAGTAAAAAATGCGTCCACCAAATCGCCATATACTATGGCATGCAAATATGAAAGGACAGAAATCTGTAATGCTACAGTTTATAGATCGGTAGAGTATAAAATATGTTTTTAACAAATGCTGCGTTTTTAGCGAGTGAATGTTCACGAAAGTGAAACTGCATGCTGACTTGCGAGGGAAGGGGGACAGGAGATGTGCACGCCGCGTACACCAACTCAAATCCGCCAAGAGCCTGCGCGTGCCAATCTCCTGTCCCACTTCCGAGGCAAGTCAGCAACAATAGATCTCGCTGGCGACAGCAGCGCTTCGCGCTACGTTCGCCAGGCGAGACCTAAAAATGGTGGTGTTGCCGAAATTTTTATATTTTTTTTTTATAATATACCGATCCATCTCTCCCAGCGTTTTTAAAAAAACAGTAAGTTCGCTGCTTCTCCGTCTGATTTGGGATGGAAAACAGGCCCGAGTGGGCTGGCGCACTCTAACACTGGATTACAAGCATGGGGGATTCGGAGTTCCAGATATTTACATGTATCACCTATGCGCACATGTGCAATACGCGTATTTTTGGTTCACTTCTCATAACTTTATCCCGCATGTGGCGGTGGAACACTGGGACGCACACCCCATCCCATTAAGCTCAATATTAACGCATAAACGTAGAACTACGCCCCACGCCACCTTCAACACTATTAACTCGACGATCGCAGCATGGCAGGCTTTGGGTCGCTTGGCTGGGAAGCTGCCACTTTACTCTCCGCTGCTCCCTATTGCTTAACATGAGAACATGTCAGTGACACATGAGCTGGGAGCTATGCGCATGTTGGCCCAGGCGGACCTTGACAAAATGCAGGATTTGTACCGTAATGGCACTTTTTTTACGTCCGCTGACACCGATTATATTCAGCATCAGACTTTGTTATTCACGTTCTCGTTACGTAGATTAAAAAAAGCAACACAGGCCTATTATCCAACGTTCCCTGCAGAACCTCCTGAGTCCCTAGCATTACACGCCTTGCTTATTAGCCCCACCCGGCACAAACTCGTCCCTAAACTATATAGAGCTGCTAGGGAAGATGGGGCCCTCTCTGATAGGAGTCTTGACAAGTGGAACGAATATTTAGACCCACAGATTTCCCCGGACGATTTGATACAGTGCTGTAGCTTGACTAGTGCCCTCACCTCCAACGGGAATCTGCGCATTATCCATTTTAAGTTCCTTCATCAAGTCTACCACACGCCCCAAAAACTTTTTAAATACGGTCTGCAGGACACAGATGCTTGTGCACGATGTGGCGCCATGGGTGCAGACTTTTGGCACCTGGATTGGGCCTTTGAGCAGGTGGGGGCATACTGGACTGAGGTGATTACTAGGCTGTCCAAAATCCTTGGGGCTGAATTGCATTGCTCGCCGCATGTGTGCTTGCTGGGTCTCCTCCCTTCACTGAAAGGGGCAAAGGGTAAATTGGCAAGAGTGGCACTGCTTATTGCCAAACGGCGAGTGGCGATGGTGTGGAGTGGCAGGCGGAGCCCTACCAGCTAAACAATGGCTCAAAGACTTAACGTACTGTAGGGAGAACTTAGTGTTGTATGCGGAGGAGCTGCCAGTGACCACCTGACCGAATGACATCTGGGAGCCTTTACTGTCTTACCTACGCACGGATATACCACCTACTTCACCAGATACTGTGACTATATAAACGATGCTCAGGCTTAACCCATATAATGTGTGATGTTTGGGACTGTAATCTCGAAGATTTGTTATCTCCTTTGATATATGTATACTGTAGCCACAGGTTATTGTTTGAAAAGGTTTATATATTGATAATGTCATCAATGTTTTTTCAGGTCTAAAATGTGAACTGTATGAGAACATATGAAAATCCATAATAAAAAAAAAAAATAATAATAAAAAAAAAAAAACTTCCTCCCCTACACCTTTAAATAAGTTGTGCAAGCTCCAGTGATCCCAAGGTTACACTATGGGAGTGCATCCTGTGTAGTCTGCTGACATCCAAGTTGGCTCCACTAAGGGCATCCCTGAACTCTGCTGCAAGGCTCATCACCGGATCCAAAAGGAACAACCACATCACTCCAGATCTGAAGGCTCGAAACTGGCTCCCTTATGAGGCAAGGCTACAGATTAAAATTGCTTGCATGACTCATAAAGTCCTACACTTCAACACACAGAAGAGCCAAGCTGATAAACTGGAACTGTCTGGCGGTGGCAGATTGTCTAGAAGTACCAATACCTTAGTGTTGAAACCTCAAATATTTCCAAAAAGAAAACCTACAACTGATCTTTCTCCGGATTGGCCCCTAGAATCTGTAACTCCGAGCTCCCTGAAGTCATACTGAGCCCTTCAATCACATCATTCAAAAAAGAAGTCAAACTGCCTTTAATAAACAAAACTCTATCCTGAACCCATTTCTCTGGATACTGATTTGCTGCAGTTCTCTAACCAGGGTTTGCACTTGCCACCTATGCCCCTGTTTCTAACTCACTGTCCTACTCCCGATTTTCAATGGATAGTGACAGCATTTATGTTTCTTGGTTGTCTGTTTTCTACATATTGAACCTTTTGTAAAGAGCTCTGATACCCTTCTAGGGTCAAGTTCGTGCTATATAAAACTTTATAAATAAATAAAAAAAATCTGCACTTTGCATCCACACTTAGGGCCTCATTCTGTGTGTCCTTAAGTGGTTACCTCTACAAGAGAAACCACTACGTGCAACTACAAGTTTTCTGGTGTCTCTGGGCCTGGGATTATCTGAGCTGTAAAGTCCGTCAGTACACTACATTTCAGTGGAAGTAAATTATTAAACCAGTTACCTGTGGTGCTAAGGAAGGAGGACAATGTTTACGTTTTCCGGAAAAAAAGTAGAATTCTACCTATTTCTCAAGTTTTCTGCTGAATTTGATTTGTTCTTTTTGAAATCAAAGCACGCTTTATTTGGTTCTTTGCATAAAAACCATAAAAGCACAAAACAGCGAATCCATAAAAATGTACAAACATAGGCATTAAACCACATATGTAAAATATGTATTAATAAAAACAGATAAATATCCCAGCTCATAAAAACCCATCCGTGATAAAATCAATCGCAAGTTTTCCTCCATTTTATGGTGGCTTTCAGAAAACATATCACATTAAAAATAAGTTCTTCGGTAGCAATTGTGAATTCACGAGGGCGGGACGCACTTGTCAGAAGTTCAGTTTTTTAACCATGGTATGATAAATGTCTTCCTAGGAACCTCATAAAATGTACAAAACATTAAAACATGCAGGGTATCCTGCAGAGACAGTCCGCAGCCGCAGGGCTCCAGAGGATAACCCCAGTTCCTCACCCGGGTATAGGCCAACATAAAATGTAAGAGGCCAAGCCTAAATCTAGTGTACTTTTAACATTAACAAGATAAGGCTCAATAATAGGGGGTAGACTTCAGTAGAAGATGGGCGCATATGCGAGGTTTCATAAGAGCGCCCTCTTCTTTACCAAAGGACCTAAGACAAAAAAAAGAATGTCTTCGGCCCATTTGCGACCCAACTTCACGATTTCCTCTGGTGAGCTATACAGCTTACACCTTCCTAGACTCTGAGAAAGATCTTTAATATATTTGAGCCAAGGAATTTGCAATAACCTGTCCAGTGACATACAGTCTTTTAAAATCTCCTTGTTTAGTTTTGCTGTGGCTCTTAACAAGAAGTCTAACCACAACAAAAGAGGGCGAAATGCTGTTAAGGCTCTTATGTAGCCTACCCCAATTCTTCGTGCACCGAAAAAGTTGGAGCACTGTACGACGCATAGGAGTCATCTTAAAAGGACTTTTCCGCAGACTGCAAGTCAACCTGAACAACAAACACCCACACCTCACTTCCATAGACTACTTTAGAGATACTCTTAGCCTGGTACACTAGAAATAAGGTCTGAATTGGTCTTTTAACAAGTCTAGTGGCAAAATTAAACACTGCTGAGTTTGCCCTTTCTTCCTGTTCACCAATGAGCGCAAGCTCATTTGGGGGGGGTCAGAGTAACCCCAGATAGGAAAAAAACTCCTGTCTTTGGAATTGCACTGGCCCCAACATAAACTTACATGTCTCAGTCTTACGTGGACCTACCACCATCACATAGGATTTTTGAAAGTTCACTGTCAAACCCAGATCTTCCATGAAATTGGCAAATTAATCCAACAAGGACTGTAACCCCTTGGCTGTTTTCACCATAAGAACAGCATTGTCTGCTTATAAGAGCACCGTCACACTGGGATCCCATATGTGGGCAATCTGCTCCAGTGTGGTCAGGGCTTGTTCCAAATTAAAAAGAAACGGGGTCAAAACACAGCCCTGGCAAAGCCCCCTTTTGATAAATTATTCTTTTTTTTTAAAAGCTACAGGTACATTTAAAATTTCTAGTATAGCGAACCGAAACGGCAGTATTCATGTGTAAGTCTCTGAAGAAAAGGACAATATCATGTCCACTCCCGTGGATAACATAAGCTGCCATAGTTTCCCTCGATTAGCTCTATCAAGTACGGAGGAAAGGTCCATAAAACCTAAATGGATAGAACCTGGGCGAACAAAGCAAATCCAAGGAGATGATGGACGGAGCGCTGAAACGTTTCAGACACTCACCCCCAGTCACAGATCTGGGTTGAATCCATCATCGTTCTTTAGCTCACTTCGCCACCCCACTTCAGACACAGCTAAATGCAAATCAGTCTTGACCCTGTACCTCAGGGGAACAGTCCAGCCTAAACTGCCAAGCCATGTCTTCCCTGGACCAGAAACAAGCATCCTGTGACCGGTTTCGGGCTTACCTGGGCGAGCCATAGTGTATTTACTTAGGACCATAGAAAGGTTTAAACACTGGACCACTGTTGACCTCCCTGCGCGAAAACCATTCTGCACGTCTGGGAGGAAATCATTGTCCTCAGCCCACTTCCCCGGTCTGTCCATACGCCCAGCTACCGTCACAACCGAATCAGCAAGTTAACTTGATCTGATAGAGCCATGTAGCTTCAGATTCCTGAACTTAAAATATCCCCCAGGCGCCAGTCTGGATCTGGTGATCTTTCAGCTGTACTTCTGCACGCCATGGGACGGTGTTGCATGGCTCTGCACTGACGCTATCCATGGATATGACGTCAATGGAGCCATATAAGTCCCTCCCGGTGCGCTGACGTTAGTTTCCTTATTTTCCGCTTCTACGACACTGATCTGGGAGAAGCTGTTCCTTTGGCCTGTTCAGTTTTAGACCTTACTGATGCCTTTTCGCGTCCGGGAACAGTATGCCGATGCCTTTGGGCTTCAAACTGTGTGAGACATGTACGTGGCATGTGTCGGCACGCGATCTGTATGAGGTGCTTGGGTGAGCACCACGCCTCCGTGGAGTGTGATGCCTGTCGGAAGCTGAAGCCGAACTCCCGTCGGGAACGTTGGATAAAATTGTTGTCCGCCCGGAGGTCCCATTCTGAGTGCTCAGGATCCGGTCCGGGGCAGGTCTCGGAGTCGTACCTGAGGATGTCGCACGCCTTTCTCAGGAAGCATAAGAAGAAGTCACGATGGCCATTGGCCTCACGTGGTCGCGACGTCGGTGCCCGCCGCTCCTGGTCTTTACCAGACAAGGGCCCGCAGGCGTTGACCCCCCCTCTACTCCCCATTTCCTGGCGTTTGGGCGACTAGGACCCAGATGAAAGCCGCTTTGCAGGCCATATTTAGGTCGACCCCTTTCCCTGATGCGCCTCTGGGCCCCAAAGAGGCGGTAGGGACTCAGATTGGGCGCTCGCCGGCGGGTTCGACCTAGGCGCTACTCTAGTACATTGGCTTCGATGTCGGGAGACGGCCCGGTGGGGCTTCCCATTTAAACATTGGGCCGCAGTGCACCTACAGCGTCAGGGCACAGTCCTGTGGGGCTCTCTGCGATGGTGTCTGCTGCGGCTGCGAAGGGGGACTTGTCAACACTGTCTCCCACCACAAACTCCTATCGTGGTGGATGTTGGGTCAACGACGGCTCAAAGATGGTCAACGGAATCTCCTTCAGCGTTCATTGACGTCGATGCGGCGCCGTCTTGACGTCGTTCGATGGCGGAGCTGTTTTTTTCTCTTTCTTTGCTGATGGTTGGTGAGGCCCCTGGGGATTCCTCCCCCCACTCTTGCCTACGTGTTCCCCGTAACATGTTGATGTAGAGCATCTGCAGGCCCTAGAGCATCCTTGAGCTGTGGAGCCTTTGGCTCTTGGTGGACATGTTAGTCTGCAACCGCCCTCTAATTATGACCTGCTGTCGCCACGGAGGCTAGTGCAGCGTTTGCGCGAGTTGTTCGCAAAGCTGCGGACATTCTACAGTTCCAGCCTCCCTCTGTCTCTCTGCCTTCCGATCCCTTATTAGATCTGCTCCACCAGGGCAACGTGGATGTTGAGCCCTTGCTGCTATTTGGCGTGTCGTTATACAACATTCTTCTAGGGACCTGCGCGAGGCCCTCCTCGGGGGACCCTGTGGAACGTGCTATCGCACACAGTCATTGCCCGACTCCACATGACCCTGTCTGTCCTTTCTCACTAGGGCTCAAGGGCTGGTTGTCTAGGCAGCCTCCGCTTCGCTTCTGTCTGCCTCTCTTCTGCTACTCCCACCTACTAGGGAGTCTCGTTGGTTGGAGAGATGTGGTAGACAACTGTTTGCATCCACAAGCTCAGGCCTTCGGTCCTTGAACATGTCCTGCGTGTTTGCACAGGAACTTTTGCCCTCTGGGACTTAGTTGACCGCCTCCTTCCCTCGGGCTGACCTGACTCAAGTACTCCAACATGGTCGTGAGTTGGCCAAATTTTCTATTCGATTAGCCATGGACACCACTGACTCGGTGAGTCAGGCAATCAGTCAATCAATCAGAGGTTTATAAAGCGCGCTACTCACCCGTGAGGGTCTCAAGGCGCGGGGGGTGGGGGGGAGATATGCATCACTGGATCAGTCGAAGAGCCAGGTCTTGAGGCTCTTCCTGAAGGTGTGCAGGGTGGGGGAGCGTCTGATGTTGACTGGGAGCGCGTTCCAAGTCTTTGCTGTGACATAGGAGAAGGCTCTTCCGCCTGCTCTGGATCTGCGGATGCTTGGGGTCTCTGCCAGGGCGAGGTCGGTGGAGTCG